>NW_024386941.1:5234300-5834300 GCF_900408965.1 Simochromis diagramma
ATTTTCCACAGTTGACAGGCTAACAAATCCTCCTGTGCCAGTGGCAGCTGAACTTCATTCAACCATGGCCTGCAATGACTTTGCCAAATTCTTCACAGAAAAAATCCAAAAGATTAGACAAGCAATTGGTACATCAACAGCAGATCCAGGATATGTACTGTGTCCACCGAAAAACTGTTTAAACACCATAAAACAGTTTCACCCTATTAACAGCAAAGACCTGGAGGACATCTTAGGTCAACTGAACTCCTCCTCTTGCTGTTTAGATGTCCTGCCAACAAGTTTTTTCAAAAAGGTCTCAAAGACTTTGGAGTCAGACCTGTTACAGATCGTCAACTTTTCTTTAATGTCAGGTGTGTTTCCAGAACGACTAAAAACTGCTGTAATAAAACCTATACTGAAAAAGGACAATCTTGACAAGACACAAATGAACAACTACAGGCCGATCTCAAATCTCCCATTTTTAAGTAAGATCATTGAAAAAGCAGTTTCTCAACAGCTCAATTACTTCTTAAAACAGAATAACTGCCTTCCAATCAGGTTTTAGACAGAACCACAGCACTGAAACTGCTCTGACCAAAGTGTTCAATGACATATGTCTGAATACAGACAGTGGAAAAATGTCGTCTTAGTTTTACTGGATCTCAGTGCAGCATTTGATACAGTTGACCACAACATATTACTCAAACGACTGGAGAACTGGGCAGGTCTTTCAGGAACTGTACTAAACTGGTTCAAAACATACTTAGAAAACAGGAAATACTTTGTATCAATAGGTAACTTCACAAGTATCACATGTGGAGTTCCCCAAGGTTCCATCTTGGGACCCCCTCTGTTTAACATTTACATGTTCCCACTGGCACAGATTATAAAGAACAACAAAATAAACTATCATAGCTATGCAGATGACACACAAATATATATCACAATGTCACCAGGAGACCAAGGCCCTGTACAGGCTCTTGGTAAATGCATTGAGGAAATTAATGACTGGTTGTGCCAAAATTTTCTCCAGCTAAACAAAAACAAAACTGAGGTAATAGTCTTTGGCGACAAACAAAAACGATTACAGGTCACCAGAGAACTTCAATCTATACACCTAAAAACCACAGACCAGGCGAGAAATTTGGGTGTAGTGATGGATGCAGACCTAAACAAAATCAGCTTACTATCACCTCAAAAATATTTCGAGGATAAAAGATCTGATGTCTCAACAGGACCTGGAAAAACTAGTCCACGCATTCATCTTTAGTAGGCTTGATTACTGTAACAGCATCTTTACAGGTCTACCTAAAAAATCAGTCAGACAACTACAGCTCATTCAGAACTCTGCTGCTCGAGTCCTCACTAAGACCAAAAAAGTGGACCACATCAGTCCAGCTCTGAGGTCTTTACAGTGGCTGCCTGTCCGTCAGAGGATAGACTTTAAAGTTCTGATGCTGGTCTATAAAGCTCTGAATGGTTTAGGACCAAAATACATCGGTGACCTCCTGACCCAGTATGAACCTTCCAGATCCCTCAGGTCATCTGGATCCGGTCTTTTATCAGTTCCCAGAGTCAGAACCAGACACGGAGAAGCTGCATTCAGCTTTTATGCTCCTTATATCTGGAACAAACTCCCAGAAAGCCTCAGATCAGCTGAAACACTCAGTTTATTTAAATCCAGGTTGAAGACTCACCTGTTCTCAGCTGCATTTGAATAAAGCACCAAATCCACACTTTTAAGCTTAAACTTCAAAACTTACATTTTAACTACTGATTTTATCTATTGTTCTGATTTTATCTGTTTTGATTTTACATACTGTTTTGTTTGTTTGTTTATTAATTAGTTAGTTTGTTTGCTTGTTTTAATAAATTTTAAATCATGCTTTTTATTTGTTTTTGTTTCTAATGTCTCTGTAAAGCACTTTGAACCACCTTGTTGTTGAATTGTGCTATACAAATAAACTTGCCTTGCCTTGCCTTACCTTAACTATTCAATTCAATTTATACAAAATTTAGGAAAAAAAGATTGATTGTTTTTTAATATTCAGTGGAACTGTGTGTCTGTGAACAACACTATGCCTTTTTCCTGCTATGCTGTAAATATTCATATTTTATTAAACAAAAACGAATCAACTTTAGTAATTATTTATTTGAACTGCCTCAATAATTATTTTGTTTGTTTACAGACCTTTAGTTATATCTGATCAGATGTTTGGAACCCAAGGATAGTATTGGCTGTATCAAGACACGAGGACTAAACCCCAATTCAACCAGACCCAGAACTGATCCAGAATTAAAACAGGACTACAACAGTTCAATATCAGGACTACTTGGAATTTAACCAAGACAGAACCAGAATCAGAACTAGATGATAGTAGTACTAAAAATCATCATATACCTGCACTACACTTTTTTTTTTTTTTTTAATTCTACCAAAGTCCACTATTTAGATTAAGAAAAGTTTATCTAATTATTTAGCCTTGTTGTGCAAACAAGCCTGCATAACTTAATAAATATAGAATTTGAAAAATAGCAAACCTAAAAAGAAACACTAGGTACAAGATACATGAGTACCTATGATACGGTGATACTTTTGGTAAACGACCATTTGACTAACATGTGTGTCTCACCTGCTCTTGTTCCATCTCTGTTCTGTCCTCATTCTCCATCTCCCTCTCTGTTCCTCTCTCTCCCTCTTTCTGCTGACAATCATCAAATATACAGTTGAAACCAGATATTTACAAACTCTTCAGATCAAAACACAAACACTTTTTTTTAATTGTAACATAAAATCAGACTAAATTATTTTTTTTAGATTGATAAATATAAAAAACATATTTGTTAACTTTAAGAGTAAAGAGAGAAACTATCTGTATTTCTTAATTGCAAATGGCACCAAATTGTATTCAAAATTGAGCCACACTTATGGAGCTCCACAGTTTTTTTTTTCTGGTGTTTTGGTTGACATCTCTTGATTTTCCCATTTCAAAGAAACAGGCTCTGTGTTTTGCCTTATATGCATCCACAGGTGTGCTACCAATTTACTCACATGGACTCTACTAATCAGAAGCTTCTTCAGCTCAAAATGGAATTGTCTGGAGTTTTCTTATTAATTAACAATAAACTTATTGTATATGTATTCCTAAATTTGATGAAAGTGATAAAAATAGACAGATCTCTCTCTCTTTATTCTGACATTTAACTAATTCAAAAGATATTTCAATATTTATCTAAAACAAAAGTTTACTCTAAATTGATGTTGTACAGTAAAAATGTTTTATGTTTTCTCCCTAAAGTGTATGTAAATATCTGGTTACAAATGTGAATATCCTGCTGTCTACTGAAATCCCTCTTGTTTTGCATAGAAATATACTGAACAACATACAAAGCATAATATATAAAATAACATTTACCTGAGTTTTTTCTTTGAAAGAACCCTCTAATGTCCATTCTTATATTTGGGAGACCGGGGATAGTTGTAACGTGGGTCAGTTGTAACACTTCCAATTTCTCCAATCAGGGCTAAGTTTCAAATGATGTGACTCATCCTGTGCATGCCCAATTCAGTTCTGCTATCACATGTGAAAAATAAGCACATTCTGTCAAACACAGACAATTTAACACGAAAAAAAGTAATTTGTATGCCAAAAAGTAAGTTTTTCTACTTTATTTCAATTTCTAATAGCATTATCTGCTTTGCAGTTAAACTCATCAAACCTAAATTATGTTATTTGTATGTCTATGGGGATATATTCTGTGTAGGTCTTTAGTGCTAATGTTTTAGCCGTTGGCTGTAATGTTAGCTAGTTCATGGCTATAGGAGTCTGGGTTAGTTGTAACAATAATGCAGATGTTACAACTTACCACACTATTACTTTAACTTATATTAAACAAGTTTGTGAACGACATCAGCAGAGAGAGGTTCACTGGTCGCTTTTGTATATGCGGTTAATGCCATTGGCAACACAATTCCTCCACTGTTTGTGTTCCCACACATACATGATGCAGACCACTGTGTCAGAGATGGACCAGCAGGAAGTATTGGTAGTGGAAATAAATCAGGATGGGTGCAAGAAACAGATTTCCTCATCTTTCTGAAGCACTTTGCAAACCACACCAAGGTAAGCCATGATAAAAAGTAATGTTATTGCGATGCTGGTGAACAACTACATTTTTTCAGCTTCATTGTTATGTTCAAAATTGGTGCAAGAGTTGTAGGTTATATTGCCCACTGAGCCAATGAGGCCAAACTCAAGGAAGACCAACGAAAATTAATGAAATATTCAGTTGCAGAAAATTCCATAATTTGTCTTTTTTGGGGGGTTGGAATATGTTCAAAAGCTAGATTTCTGCATTCTGTCACACACACAGAGAGCTATATAAATGGATCTAAGTGCATTCATGTGTTGAATAAACAAAGATTATATGGTAATGTTTTGTTAGTACCCTTTTTTCATTGTGTTACATTTCACCCCAGGATATGTTACAACTAACCCAGACTATGGGGTTAATTGTAACATTTCACTCTTTGTGTTTGAGACCATACCATGCAATGGGTAATTGTGCTGCAGAGAAAATAGCTGCACTATTTAATAGCCGAGACATGTAAATACTTTGCATTACATTTTGAATCCACTACCTTAAAAGAGATCCGCCCCTGCACAGTTACCAGCTGTCAGCTACGTAGAAAAAGATCCTGGTGTCGAAAGTAATATTAAATAAATTCTAACAACAGCTTATCAAGCTTAAACGTGCTGCTGTTGTTCAGCCGCTGGTTTACTCTTTCTGGTGCAAAGTCGGCCAAAAACAAGAAGAAAAACTTGCGAGAGAAAAGCCGATCAGCTGATCATTAAGCAGTTTCACGATTGAAGTAGCAGCAGGAGAGAGAGGCAGTCGTGCCATATATCAGTTGTTAAGCTTAACATGGGAATGCTTTACAAACATTCAGAGATGAACTTACACACTTGCTTTACTTCTCTCTGGGATAACTTCCTCGGGGATGAAATGCTGGTTTGGTAGAAGGCTAAAAATACACACAGCCGCTCTATCACGTGAGCACACTGCTCCGACGTGCTACGGTTTTGAGCCGAGTTACCCCGTGTCGCAAGTTTTGTGAGGTGCTTTTTTGATATGTAATGGCTTGGATTACATTTTTTATTTCTCGCCGATATCCGATCCGGTAATTTAGGTCAGTATCGGACCGATACCGATAGGTAATATCGGATCGGTCCATCTCTAGTTCTAGGTAAAAAAAATTATAAAAATACAAACTTTTTAAAAATGTCTTGTTGTTTCTCTTTTTTTCCTCAGAATAAATTGCGACTAGTCTCAATGGCTGACATGGAGGAGCAACACAGCGACACGTTAACCCCGACTGCTGCAGTTCCTGTATGAACTGAGGAACTCTGAAAATCCAAGGAAAAGTTGAGTGTATTTTATTTAAAGCTCAGATGGACCTTGATGGACATGCAGGCTGCATTCAGGACTTTGTCACACTGGTATATGAAGAGTGGTAACAAGACTTTGTAGTAATTTGTCTTACTATTGTCTTATTTGTTGTGATTTAGGGTCTGTGCGCACAAGCAGAGGTTTTTGTTTGTAAACGTAACCTTGTTTTCAGAGCCTTGTCTAACATTTAATGGTCATGAAATATGTCAGACTTTTTCCTCTACTTAAACAGCTAAGAGCATTTGAACACAGTGGAGAGAAAGGTGTGCATTAAGGATTTTGAACTATGATGATTAAGTGTTGTCACTGCTGAGGATTTGTAGACACAGATCCTTATTCACTACGCTGCTGTTTACAGTTTAACATTTCATCAGAACAAGCACTTCTAATTGTACTTTGCTCCTCACTGACAAAACAAGTCCAGTAAATACACTTTTATCTTTAAGTTTGGGACAGTAATCTGTCTTAATTTATTTTGTGTTTTAGTTATCATATGGGGAAAAGTCCTGTGGTTATCCATCCGTCCTGTTCAAATAAACCCAAAGTTCAGGAACATCTTCTTTAGATCTGTTCAGTTTTATTCATGTGGCACCACTTAAACAGTCAACAAATTTTGACTCAAGTATGTTATATTGTAAGGTAAAGACCCCAAAGACTTAATCTCAGACAAATGTTCACACAAATGTGAATTACATTCACTTCATTAATGAAGTGAATGCAATTCAGTAATCAAAGGTGAGTGGCTATAACTGACTACATGTGTATACTGTATCATAAGTGGACAGACAGAGATGTAAACCACACCTTAACCATTTGGCTGAGGCAAAACTACCACAAGGCAGTGATTCTAACTAAAAGGTACTCTGGATATTATTATGTGAACATATTGTTAAATATGACATTTTTTGTTTGTCAGGTGTCCTGTTTGAAGAAAACACTTGGTAGCCACTTGAATGAATGTAAATAAACACATTTACATGAGGGCAACCTGATTTCAAGGAAATAAAAATGCTCAAATTTGAAAGCTTGTGAGTTTTTTTGTTCATGTATCAGTTGTTTAGTCGTTTTATGACACGACGGATGCTGTCGTTATATTTTAGTATAGTGTTTGAGTTAAGGAGAATAAAAGAATGTTTAACATTAATTGTACCAATGTTGTTGTGTTCGAAGCACAAATTAATTTAAGTTTTAAGTTATGAATTTTTGAGTACATGGTGTACTAGGTTGTAATTGCATAGAAATGTACGTTTAAGGATATAAGGAGCTATATTTAATGAGTTACAGTGAAAAGAAGTGCTTGGAAATAGTAATATAAACAGAAATTTCAACTTTTCTATCAACGGAAAATATCAGTTAATGATACAGAAAATATACTGTAGGAGTGTTTAGCTTATTTTAGAGTTTAGAAATGTGTTAACATAGAATGTAGAACTATTGTAGAGATACTGACACTGCCCTCAATGTAATAAAGGCCTCACTGTGTCGTGAATTTAGGAGTAGATTGTAGGAGACCTCTCCCCCACTTGAACTGTGAAAGTAAAACAGAGAGGAGTTAATGCTGAGTGGAAATTCCCCAGAGAATGTTTGGGTGGGGGTCTCAACATTTGTAACTGGATAACTGTGGTCTGGAAGGGAGATGGGTTTTATAACCTAGGGAGTCACCTACACCCACAGTGTTTTAACTGTCATGCACACACATCCACACGCACACTCACTCATGTGCACACACATACACACAGGTATGCGTACACAGTCACTCACGAGCACTCACATAGACACGTGGGAACGCGCACATGTAGGCATTCATGTGCTCGTGCACATAGACACAGACAGAGTTTGCAAAACTGTGTTTCACAGACAAAGGAGTGAAGATTTGCAGAGGGACACACCGGCCTCATCTTCCCTTCTAGAAGTGCATGCTTAAATGAAGATGAATAAAGATGAATAAAGGTTTTGTGAAATGACTACTGAGTTCTGGTGCCGTCTCTGGATGCCTCGACGAATAAAAGAACAGGGGTAAAACTGATTACGCAACAATACTTTGCAATAACAATACTTTCCATTTTATAGCTGAAGGAAATGTCCATAAATAGTACAGAGAGTATACTGTAAATCTACAGAATTTTCCGTTTTATCATTTACAGAAAAGTCCGTCAAACTTCCGTAAAAAAACAGAAAATGTACTGGCAGAGAATTACCAGGACATTTTCCGTTTTTCTACGGAATATTTTTTACAGTGCATGACACTTTCACATAGGACACAGCATGCACTGCAAGCGCTGCACTGACCACTAGCTGGACCAAATAAATGACCCAAAATTTGTGTTGTGGTGGCTGCTGCGCTCTTCCCGTGTGCCATTTTTTGTGGCTGCTCTACATTTTCTAGATGTTTCCTGTCATTTTGAATCATATATATTTCATGCATACTTGAGTTTCATATGATGTCTTAATACAAACCTCCTGTATGGAACTCAGTCTGCATTTTACATTATTTTGCAGCTGACAAGTGAATTTAATATAATATTAATATCATGTTAGATGACAAACAATGTATTAATTTTTAGTACATAAAGCAAAACTTCACACATGCCCATAACTTTTATGTCTAACAACAATTTATTTCAGTGTTTAAAAAACCTGACATGCCCAATTCAGTGGAAATACATTTCCACAACACTGCTTTCCTCAAGAGGTCCCTATATGCACATAAACTGGTGTCATAAAGTTGCTTGCACTCAGACGCTCAGATAGACTCAAGTTTTTGGTTTGGAGGAAGTGTGACTCTTCAGCCTGGCTACAGCGCTGAAGAGAAACCTAGGGTTGTTCTTATTTTCTTCAATATGATGAATAGTAGGATGCCCTTTCTTTACAGAGGGCTTTCTTATAGAGCGGCAAACTCTTTACATGCTAAATAAAATTCTAAATTAGTGAGATTATATTTACTCTCAAATTTTGGAGTGATCTACTTTAAGGTACGCATTTGAGAGTTATACCAGGGAGTCAAGTACTTCTGATTTGAGACTGTTTTTCAGAATATCCATACGAAGTGAGGATGTAACACTAATATAGATTATTGACTTGTGTACGAGTAGTGTTTAGAGAGCTGCTCTTTAATAAATTGTGCAATCATTAGATTAAGCTTCTTTAACAAATAGCACAAAGGACAACAAGATGATTCACATACAGAATATTTTCTGGCGTGTAATTCTCCTGGTGGCAATCTTGGTCTCCTCATCTCGTTCTTCACAGCACAAACAAATGAGTGGTTTTCAATTCAGATGTGTAATAATGTGAGCCCAACTTTATCAAGCCCAAATCTTGATATATCTATGTATCAAATACAGAAATAAAAGACACAAGTACTGTGTTACCAAACCCTTTGAGGTTCATTACTGGAGCTAGGTACTAATGATAATTCACTCAAGAGGGGTGAGTATGACACATCTTTCCTGTCAGCCCTTTGTAAACAAAGAAGTCATTAACCTAATGAGCAAACTTAAGAGGGAACACAGTGAAAGTTGTGTCTTGTTTTGTAAGAAAGTTTAGTTGGACAAAAGATTAAATCTATCTATTTGTATTTTGTTATAATTTTATATATTTCAAATGAAAAGAAATGATTTGTTAAATTTACTTAGATTACAAATACTAACATTATTTCTAAAAATAAAAATATTTTGTGATGCATACATTTATCCACAACACATTTATTCGTTTCTACACAAATACTGGTTCAAATGTTAAATTGTGACTCAGAACCGCTTCAAGAGACAGACCAGTTTATTTAGAATGGTTGATAAGCCTTTAAGTGCTGTATGAAAGTGTGTTAGTAAATATGAACATGCTCAGAGCAGAAAAGTGCTATTCCAATGCATTTATCTGCTTAATTTATGCATAATAGGCTGCATCTCCTCAGTACAAGGCCTGCATATGTTTTATTTAATCTATAGGAATTTTGTGCTTAAAAACTGCTCCAAAAATGTTTCTTGTCTTTATCAAGTCTGTCTAAATTATAATATATTATTGGAATACACTAAATGGTTGTTTGTTTTTATTTGCCTTTTTCATTTGTTTGTTGTTGGGGTTTGCAACGTTGAGTTGTGTTCAGTGGTTGAGAGGAGGCGGTAGAAACCTTCGCAGGATAGTAGGAAGAATACACGATCACACTGGTACTGGGGATTCCACAGCGTATCCTTTAATGCACATTCTCTTCATCAACCATACAAGGCCCGGTTGAAATGCTGCTGCTTATCAAATATGACAATGTTCATACAACCCGTAACGTTGCAAAGGTTTTCTGGAGAGGTAAAACATATAAAGTCCGTCTCTCTCCATGTATTCGCGTGCAAGCACATTGCTCCCATAAATCACAGAGAGGGCAGTGGCACACACTAATGACCTCATAACCCCTTGACTTATGTTACATTAAAGAGACATCAAACCATTGTGACTGTTACATATTCACCCCGGGTTAAACAAAGGCTGTCCCCAGCTAAACACAGCAAAGATACAATCCAGACTTAACCAGCCTCCATACATGGTTCAGCAGGATAAGATGTTAAAACTAAAACAGGGAAATGTACAGTGCAATATGGACAAACTGGCATACATGACAGTGTCCCACATGGTAAATGGCCATGTTATAGAAACTTAGGATAGCCAGGACAATTACAGAATGAAATTCCCTCTTTTTCGTTGTTTTTTTCTTTTTCTTCAAAAACTGTAAGAGTCGGCATAATATGTGAAAACAGTACCAGGAAGAATTGTACAAAACTTAAACACTCATGCTACAACAGTAACCAGCACGAAACACATAAAAAATGCAACTTCAGGAACTATGGCAAAGCTGCATCAATCCCACACTCAGGAAAAGCAGGTCCACGCACACCTAATGGAGCCATGACGAAGAGGCCAAACAGAGAATGGCACCAGAGTCCACAAACAGCGCTGGAGCAGCTCCAGTCGTTGCCATGGAAACCCACCACCGCAATCCTTCGATCTTCTCGACGTCCGCGTCCAGGCCAGCCTGGTCTGTTTCCGCGAAGTATGGCAGACATCAAATTTGATGCAGAACACCTGATTGTTCTGTAAATTGTTTGAAATGTTTATTTAAAAAAATACCTTGGCTACATTTTTAGGTAAACAGCTGCAAAAAACTTTGTTGTTTGCATAAGTCAGTGACTTTTTTGAAGAAGCAACTATATAATTATTTTCCCAACATTGGTCATTATATACTGTATTTTGCAGACAGAGAGTTACAGGACTCTCTCCCAGACCACAGACTCATACTCATAATACAAGTCAGAGCTTTATATGAAAAAAAAAAAAGAAAGTTTTGTTTTCTAAAATTGGAGTTCAAGTTATTTTTACTTCCAATAGTGTTACAACAACTACAAAGGTCACGAACAAGATTTTTTTTTTAACTTTTCATTGTAAGTGGGCTAAATCAATTAATTAAAAGTAGTCTAACATAAATGTAAATGCTGTAATTTTTAATATTTTAATAAACCATGTAGCTTGGATGGATTCGATGCTGGCTGGACCACAGTGCACATGTCTGCTGTTGCTCACAGTGGTCCAAGGGACCGCTCAGGGAGTTTGTGTGTTTGCTTAAAAACATTAAAAATTAGAGGGAACATTGCCCTGTAGCATTTTGTGCTGAGTTATGTAACTAGAATTAGTGTAATTTAAAATTATCCTAAAACTATCCTCATCTTCCATTGGTTTTGGAGGGTGGGTGTGACATCATACATGATGTAATCTGCAGTCTTTGGTGATATGTAAACACAGACAATTGATATCCAACGTGATTTGATGAGGGAGCTGCCAAGTTAAGACTTCCTGTTGTTGTGAGACTTAAAATATGAAAGCACTGTTGTGTGCGTTCAAACAGGTTTGGGTTAACCCAAACCTGTTTGGATTTAGAAAGGATAAAACTGATTCTTTTTCTTTTTTTACAACTGTTTATCACTGTTAACAGCATATCTTTACTTCTTCAACTGCATCTGATAATTTTTGTAACTTAATATTTGTTAAATATGTCTTTACAGAATGCTTCAGTCAAACTAACACATTTTATTATAGGTGGTTTTGACACAGTCAAAATGCCTGTAGCAGTTGGTGTGGTTATGCTGATAATTTATTTATTAGCTGTTTTGGCAAGTTTGGTCAATATCATCTTCATTGTTTCTGACAAGCAGTTACATAAACCAATGTATCTTCTGATTTGCAATCTTGCTGTTGTTGACATCTTCTATACCTCTAGTGCCACTCCAACAATGATCGGGGTTCTACTTGCTGGTGTTAATACCATATCATATGTGGAGTGTTTAATTCAAATGTATGTTTACCAGGTGGGAGCAACAATGGAGAGGTTTTCTTTAACAATTATGGCATTTGATCGATTAATAGCTATAATTTGTCCTCTTCAGTATCATAGTTATTTAACAAATACACGTACACTAGCATTTACATATATTGTGTGGATTGTTGCCTGTAGTTTTGTGCTTTTTACACTTGTAACAGCTACACCGCTCCCTCACTGCTATTCGAGGCTTAGGTACACTTTCTGTGACTATGCTGCAGTTATGCGAACCACTTGTGTTGACCCAGAGAAATATTTCAACCAAGTTGCCATTATATCATTTTTTCTGTCATTTTTCACATTCACTTTCATTTGTCTTTCATATTGTGGGATCTTATTTTTTGTGAAAAAATTATCAAATAATGACAAAAAGAAAATGGGAAGCACTCTTGTGAGTCACCTGATTTGTGTATCATGTTTATACTGTCCCCAGTTTATCATTGTTATCTTGACCAGGTTTGGTGTGGTATTAAATCTCGAAGAACGCCAGGGTTTATTGATTGGCACCATCCTCGGTCCATCTCTTGTAAATCCTTTTGTTTATTGTCTCAGTACAAAGGAAATTAAAAGTAAGATGTTTAAGATATTCAGGAAGGTTAACACAGCTGATTAGAGTCTTGTGAACTGTGAATACACTTACTTACTGGGCACAAATACCTTACAGTATGAAGTGCCTTGAGGCAACTGTTGTTGTGATTTGGCGCTATATAAATAAAATTGAACTATTAAAATATTCATATATGGACTTTCTAAATCTTGTCTGGTGATTTGTGAACTTTTGAACCCTATTTAGGTGAGAAGTCACATTTAATGCAAAAATGTTTAAGATAATTGTCTTACACAAAATGTTCCAATTCACTCTCGGACTTTTCTGAGTTTTGATTAAAATCCAGCGACCACAAGGTTACAATTCAAGTACCGAACTAACACCTTCTCTAACTGATTCTTTGACAGTTTTTTAGTCATTATTTATTGTTTTTTGTGAGCAACACTGTGTGACAATAACAATTAAGTAATTGCTTTATTTTGAAACAAAATAACAAAATGAATGTTTTAATGTTGTCTGAGCAGACTTTTATAACCCTAAGAATATTTATGTCCTTTGTGAAAACAGTTAAGCTTGTCATTAAAAAATTAAGTAACTGCTAAGAAGTCAAGGGTCACATCAAGACAGTAAGAGGATCTTTTTTTTGTTCAACTACTAAAATAGCAAACTTCAGATGGGATAGGAACGGACCGTGAAAAGAAAGATGTCAAAATTTTTAAATTATCTTCATAGATTTTTTTCTATAAACTAAAAACATTTTCATCTTATATATGAGAAGTTTTTTGGGCTACAACCCACATATTAAAGTGTGCTGCTAACTCACAAATGGATATATTATATGAAATATTAGTGCTGACTGTATTTGCCAGTTAACACTTTGAAACATTCTCATTAAGCTGCAATCTGAATGTATCCTATGCTGTGACAAGAAATGTTTTGCAAGGCAAATACTTTTACTATAGTACTATAGTATAGTAAATACTATTTATTTACTATTCTACTATATTTTACTATTTGAAGCATATTTTTTGTTAATTTTATGCATGTCATACTATAGGACATTGATTAAAAAAGATGATAATAGAAAAACTTGGTTTTTGATTTTTTTCATTTACTTCCAGCCATATGCATTTAATTTTTCCTTTCTTTTTCCTTTTTTTTTTGGAGGGCTGCATAAGAGTACATCTATAGTGGGTAAAATTGCAAATTGAATTTAAAATATATGATGGCACACTCCAAATGACAAAATAGGACTAAAATCACTCAAACTAATTTCATATACTGGTTTTAAAACCTTCTTAAAGATATTCGGTCCGGTTGTATGAAAACTGTATCCTCTGGACTGATGCCCAAAAACATCACACTAGAGGACATTGTCTGTCCTATATACCTAGGACTTTGACTTGCTCTTGTGTGCACTAATAATCATGAGTTAATAATCAATCATGCATGTGTGCATGTCTAGTAAAAAGGAACTCTCAGTTTAATTTTTAGTTTTTGCAACTGCACTTCAGGAAACGATCATCGTTTTAGTCTGACTGACCGACCTTCTGTTCTTAAAGTATTGATGGACTGTCGTTTCTCTTTACTTAGAATAAATTTTATGGCAAGAGTACTGTGTACCAACCTGACTTCTACACAACACAACTGATGTTCCTAACCCCATTGAGAAGGTAAGAAATTCCACAAATGAACCCTGACAAGGCCCACCTATGAAGTGAAACCACTTCAGGTAACTACATCACTTTGAGTGTCAGTGTAGATATTTTCAGTATCTTAGCTGCCTTAAACAACATGCATTCTACATAGGGCTGGGCGATATGACCCAAAATTCATATCTCGATATTTTTTAGCTGGATGGCGATATACGGTATATATCTCGATTTTTTTTTTAAAAGCAATATGGTAAGAACAAAAAGAGAGTTCTTAGTCAAAGCTGTGGCCCAGATGTCACACAGGCACTTTTATTAACATACAGCGTATATGTACATGAAGAAATCACTCAAAAATAAATTATCAGCATTTATTAAATAATAATGCTCCATAAATAAAAGAAAACAATGTTGTTTTTGTGCATAACAAAAAGCTCACAATTGTGCAGTCAAAATGTAAGCTAACAGATGCTGAGCATAATAACAAAGACAGACAGATTTCACAGCTGCTCTATTCCCAATTTCTACTGCTTGACTGACAGCTTTGAGTTTGAAATCCTCTTTGTAACCACGTCTCTTAACAGGTGTCATTTATGGTCCTTATACACACACAATACGGTAATATTACGTATCACTCCACGAGGCTCCAGACTACGGTAGCTGTAATGCTCTGACAATCCATTAAGCGGTGCGGCTTCATAGCTTACCAAAGTCGAACTAAAACGTTTTTTGACAGATTGCTGAGCGCCGTATAGCACATAAAATCAGTTCACGGTCAGTAAGCACAACCAGAATTCATACATAAGGCACACAGGATTAAAAGGCGCACTGCCGATTTTCATTTAAGTCAATCCTCCTCCCACCCACCCGCCCAAGGGAAATACGCCGCCCTCAAAGAGCTGCTTCTTCGGCGTTATGCCCTCTCCGACGCTGAACGAGCCGAAAAGATTCTCAACCTGTCAGGCTTGGGTGGCGGTTCCGTGCTCGAGCTCATGCTATCATTGCTCGGGCCGGATGACGGTGGTTTCCTCTTCGCCCACCTCTTCCTCCGCCAACTACCGGCCGCCGTGAGAGCTGTCCTCGCAAACTCTCTTCTGCCTGCGAAGGATTATCGCTCCCTGGCTGAAGAAGCGGATCGCATTCTCCTGGCTAGCCGCACTTTCGACGTTCACGCCCTGGCTACGGACTCGCCAGCGGCACCTTCCACGCCTCCACCTGCCTCCCCCAGAGCATCCGCCCCCTTGCTGACGGCAGGGATTGCTACACGCCGGCACCGCGGAAAGAGCATCTGTTTCTATCATCAGCGTTTTGGCGACAGAGCGCGTCGCTGCCTGCCGCCTTGCGCTTTCACGGCCCAGGGAAACGGACCCGCCAGAGCGCCGTAGCAGCTGCGACCGCTGGCAATACAGAAAGGCTGCTCTTCATAGAGGACTCGCGCTCCGGGAGACGTTTTCTCGTGGACTCCGGCTCCCAGAAGAGCCTCCTTCCCCCTACCGCTGCCGACGGACTAGCAGCGAACTGTGGGCCGCAGCTCATTGCAGCTAATGGCTCTCCCATCAAAACGTTTGGGGAAAGGTTGGTGACTGTTTGTTTTCATGGCCGGGATTTCCAGTGGAACTTTGTTGTTGCCGCTAGCTCTGTACCTATTTTAGGTGCTGATTTCCTGTGTGCTCATGGACTGCTTGTCGATGTTGCTAACAGACGTTTAATCGATGCTCTCTCGTTTTCTTCGCTACCCTGTTTTACTCGGGCCGCCGAGCCCCTGATTCGGGCTAATGTAGTGACCTCCGGGGATGCTTTTCAGCGTTTGCTTTTAGAGTTTCCATCGCTGTCTGTCCCTAATTTCTCTAGCACGGTAACGAATTATATTATTATATTCCCACGGTCGGGCCCCCGGTGTTCGCGCGCGCGCGCCGCCGCCTCGACCCCGCGAAACTGTCCGTCGCTCGGGAAGAGTTTGCAGCCATGGAGCGCCTTGGCATTGTACAGCGTTCGAACAATGCATGGGCCTCTCCGCTTCACATGGTGCCCAAATCGGACTGTCGGTGGCGGCCATGCGGAGATTTCCGCCGTTTAAATAATGCCACGGAGAATGACCGTTACCCCATCCCCCACATTCAGGATTTTTCTGCCAATCTCGCCGGAATGTCGATTTTTTCTAAAATTGACTTGGTGCGGGGGTATCACCAGGTTCCTGTGCGCGCCGAAGACGTTCCTAAAACCGCTTTCATTACCCCCTTTGGCTTGTTCGAGTTTTTGCGCATGCTGTTTGGCCTGAAAGGTGCCGCCCAGACCTTTCAGCGGCTGATGGAAACCGTTTTGCGTGGGCTGCCGTTTGTTTTTGTTTATCTGGACGATATATTGGTGGCCAGCTGCTCAGCGAGCCAGCACGAGTCCCATCTGCGCCAGGTTTTCCAGCGTTTGGCAGCGCACGGCCTGATCATTAACCCTTCCAAGTGCCAGTTTGGGTTGTCTGTTCTGGATTTCCTCGGGCACCGCATTTCCGCTGAAGGTGTGGTTCCGTTGCCCGACAGAGTCCAGGCCGTTTCGGCTTTTCCGCGTCCCACGTCGGTTAAAGCGTTGCAGGAGTTCTTGGGGATGATAAATTTTTACAACTGCTTTCTCCCCAGAGCTGCCCACCTGCTACAGCCACTCTATGCTGCGTTACAAGGTAAAACAGCCAAAGATCCGGTTGACTGGCTGCCGGAACGCGTTGACCACCGACGTGTCTGACGTGGCAGTGGGTGGGGTGTTGGAACAGCGGGTTTCAGGTCTATGGCATCCGCTCGCCTTTTTCAGTCGTACGCTCCGGGATGCTGAACTCAAGTACAGTGTTTTTGACAGGGAGTTGCTGGCCCTGCACCTCGCGACACGACATTTTCGTTTTTTCCTCGAGGGTCGCAACTTTACTGCGTACGTTGACCACAAACCTTTGACGTTTGCGATGTCCAAGGTCTCTGACCCATGGAGCGCACGCCAGCAGCGCCAGTTGGCGGCCATTTCAGAGTTTACCACAGACATTCAGCATGTGGCTGGTAAGTCCAATCACGTCGCTGACTGTCTCTCACGTGTGTTGGTTTTACCGGTGTATGTCGGCATCGACTACGCTGCCATGGCCGCCAAGCAACGTGCTGACCCGGACGTCCTTGCCCTTCAGTCAACAAAAACGGGCCTCATGCTGGAGGACACCCCGGTGTGGGACGGCGGTCCGCACCTTCTTTGCGACGTTTCCACCGGCCGCCCCCGCCCAGTGGTTCCCCTTTCGTGGCATCGTCGTGTTTTTGACTCGGTGCATGCCCTCTCTTATCCCGGCGTCCGGGCCTCGGTCAAGCTGGTCAGCACCAGGTTTGTTTGGCCAGGCCTTCGCAAGACGGTGAAAGAATGGGCGGCGGTTTGTATCCCATGCCAACGCTCGAAAATCCACCGGCACACACAGGCACCCCTCGAACCTTTCCGTGTCCCGGGTAGGCGGTTCAATCACGTTCATGTGGACCTGGTTGGTCCCTTGCCGCAGTCACAGGGTTTCACGCACCTTTTGACTGTGGTGGACCGCACAACCAGGTGGCCGGAGGCGGTACCCCTGGCGTCCACGACAGTGGCGACGGTGGCCAGGGCATTTTTGTCAACGTGGTGGGTTTCACGTTTCGGCCCCCCTGCTGACATTACCTCGGACAGGGGCCCCCAGTTTGTTTCTGAGCTTTGGTCTGCTATGGCTGACGGCCTGGGAGTCAAGGTCCACCGCACCACAGCATACCACCCGCAAGCTAATGGGATGTGCGAACGGTTTCACCGGTCACTTAAGGCCGCGCTCCGGGCTTCCTTTTTTTTTTTTTTTTTATCAGTAGATACTAAATAATAAACGATATTGTGCAGCACGCAAGATAGACAGCGCACAATGTGCTTTGAGGCAGCAGCCAAGAAAGCTGTAGTCCGCGTCTGTGAATACCCGTGTGTACACCTGTGTGCATACCTGTGTGGATCAGCATGCTTGCATTCCAAAGGTTTCTCCATGTAACGATCTGCTCCGGGCTTCCTTAACAAGTGGCGACTGGGTTGACCGTCTTCCGTGGGTTTTGCTGGGATTGCGTAGCGCGGTTAAAGAAGACCTCAGGGTTTCCCCGGCTGAACTGGTCCTCGGCCAGCCTCTCTGGGTCCCCGGGGAATTCTTACCTGAGAGCCCTCCCCCATGTTTCGATACCTCTTTGTTGCCTTTTCGCCCCCCAAGAGACTCATTTCCTGTTCCTGGTCCTGTGCACCACTGCCTGACACTTTTGTTCCGAGTTCGTTGGACTCTGCTCGTTTCGTTTTCGTCAGGCACGATGCCCATAGGACTCCGCTGCGTCCACCATATGACGGGCCATACAGGGTTGTTAAACCAGGCAACAAACATTTCAATTTGGACTTTGGCGGTCGGCAGGAAGTTGTCTCTGTTGACAGACTTAAGCCTGCACATGTTATGCAAGAGGATCAGGTGGTCCCGGCCCAGGCCCCTCGCCGCGGCCGCCCACCTGCCACCGGGCTGATGGATTCTGTTTCTTCCCCCAGGAGCGACCCAAAATCAATGGAGTCCGAGTCGTCTGCAGCTTTTTCTGACCGCCAGTGCCAGCCTCGCTCCCGGGCTGGGTTGCCCTCTGTCAGTTCCCCACCCCCCCAGTTCAGCCGTTCCGGCCGTTTGCTTAAGCCCCGGGTCCTGGACTAGTTCTGCTGGGTGTTCGGGGGGAGGGGGGGGGGCATGTGTGGTGGGTGGACCACTAGAGGGCTCCACTCACACCCAGTGTATAGGAAGTGTGTTCCTGTGTTTTGTGGCGCGATATGCGCAGTTGATGTTGGAGACGAATAAAAAAGGAGTGAGAACTGAGAGCTCTGTGTCGTTGATGCTTACCTCCACAATCTGGACATTTCAAAAATGTTTCTCCAGCAGGTGTTCCCCTGACAACAGCAAGTCCTGTGCTTGGCCTCCAAACTTTCAATCTCTGCATGTTTTCTCGAGAGAAACCTGGATTTTGTAAATAGCTCAGTCACTGTGTAAGTATCACTTAAGCAGAAGGGTGAACTGCCCTGGCTGGCTCTTTGTCGACTAGATACTAGGAATAGGATGGGATGGAGGCAGATTATCTGCTGTGGCAACTCCTAATGGAACAAGCTGACAAAAAGCAGACAAATGAAAAAAGTTAACAATGGAATTGGAAACCCCAACTTAACAGAGACCTTATTTCCACTGTTTGTCATCACCAGGTATACAACCACATCTGTCGTAGTCTTTGTGCCTTACAACCGTACACCTGACTCAGCGTTAAACAGTAGAGCTCTAACAAGAGAATATTACTCTGCAGTGCCACCCATACATGTGCAGTGCACATTCTACACATTTTTCTGATTTGCTGTGTCAGTGATTTTAAACAGGCTGGAAGAGCTGAAAATTCCCTTTGAGGACTGCTGAGGTCAGTCTGATGACAACGGGGCGAATATGAGGGGAAAAACAAGGGCATTTAAGCCAGGCTCCTGGATCAGAGTCCTAGAGCTCTTTTTGTTCCATGTGGAGCTCACTGCTCCCCTGACTGCACACCCTGACTGCTCACACCACAAGCATTAAATTGTATTAAATTGCTCCTTATTACACAGAAACTGCCACCGGTGTTTCCTGGTAGACATTACTATTCTTAAAGTTTGTTTTAAAGGTTATTACATAGTTTGTTACGTTCCCGGCCCAGCTAGGGCCGTAACATGGTTATTAATATATTATTAAATACAAAAAGGCAGTTTTTCGTTTTACAGCTCTCTTACCTGCTTATTACACAGAAACTACCAGAGATATTGCCAGGTAATAAACACATTTTATTAAAGTTAGCTTTAATAGGTGTCCATATGTTTTAAATAGAAACAGCCAGTTTTGCATTTCACACCTCTGTTTCCTGCTTATTATGTAGAATCTACCATGGGCAGTTGAATGGTAATAACTTTGAAATTACCATATGATTACATTCTTGTTTCTTCCCTGTTACGAGCTGTAATAAAAAGTGCTACCCAACACATTACTTCATTTTTATTATAAGAATATGAACATACAATGCATGTTTACCCTATGCCCAGCTGGCTGTGCATTGTGTTTCTGGCACACCAGAATGTCCCCTTTTGAAAGTTTAAAAGTTGGCAGAGAGCAAGCCTCATTCCAAAGCATGTCCACTACAGTTGAGAAGTCAAGAACTGAACCATCTGTAAACTTTGGAAACTTGCTATTTTGGACTGGAAAATAAAATGCTTTTTATTTAATTTGAAGTTTTATTTAAATTTATGGACAGAAGCCATTTTAGTTTTTATTTGAACGTGATATATTTGTTTCATTACTACTACCATGTGTATTACCTAATATTGTTATTTATTTCATTTCTATTCTGACCATCCCCTTGAGTAATATTAAAAATATAGGTGATTATTTTCAAATTCATATGTTTCCTGGGTCATTATTTTAATTTGCTGTGGGATGAGACTACCAAAATAACTTTTAGGTTTGGTGCTAAAATATAAAAGTAAAGTTCATATCTATGCTGTAGATTGTGGCACTATTTTCCTCCTCTGGCACACAAACTGAAATCAGCTAATTATAGCACAATTGCAAGTGGAACCAATAAGTGGAATCAATAGGTGAGCAGACTAGCAGTTCCTAGGAAGTGAGCAACTGCGAACCGGTTTTCCACAAGACTCTCATCCTTACTTTCTTCTTAAATAATTTCTATTCCTCATCTACTATAAAATTGTTGAGATTGGTTGTAGTGGAGGATTTCAACGATACATGTCGATGATTACTCTGGTCTCACTACCATAAATTATATCAGCGTCATGGATTTTTTCATGATGCAGAATATGCATCAGGCCCCACATTTATGATAGGACACACAATGGACCTTCTTTATATTTTGGTGTAAATATTGACTGTATTTGTTCCGAGGACATTTATTTCTGATCAATACTGTATTATTTTTAACTTATCTTTTCTTTCCTGTTCAGTATCTGGTTAGAACTCCATTTTAAATTGTTTTTCAGTTGATTTTTATTTCCTTATTACAATGTTCTCTTACTTGCTCTTTTGCTCTTGCCTTGTTTAATTAACGTATGTCCTAATAAAGTTGTTTTAATGCCATCCCCTCAGATAAATCATCATATTTGCTTTTTAAAGGTTCTTTTCTGTAAAAAAAAAAAAAAAAAAAGTTGACATCATGTATTTCGGCACATTCACCTCCTCCTTTTAAAACTTGTTTCAAATTCTTTCAGCAACTGAATCAAAGATGCAATGTTTCAAAGAGCAGATGTGGTGGGGTGTTATTTGACACCATTGATGATATTACTGCTCGAACTACACATGCTGTCACACTTTTTTGTGAACATTTTCTTGCGTATTTTGTAGGGGGGAAAATGAGTCAGGTGAGAATTTATATTTCTCCTTTGGCATTTTTCCTTTTTTTATGTGTTCCTGCCCCAACAGAACTTCTTGTTTTAGAAACGTTTTTACCTGAGAGGAAAATTAGCTGATTCAATGAAAACGTTCTCTTGCTCTCTTGCAATTTTACCTATTTCTTTGTTAAAAAATCTTACAATCCCTGCCCCTACGTGCTCACTATAATCATTGTTTCTTTGTTATCTGGTCAATTCACTGCTTATTATAAGAATACTGTCATCCATCCACCTAAAAAGAAAGAAATAGCAAACACACATACTAAAACGTTAGTAAGATAACAAATGTAATTTTGTTACTTTGGTTCAAAATAACAAAGTAATTATTTTATTAACAGATTAACTGTTGTCACATAATGCTGCTCACAAACAAACAGTGCATTTTAATGAAAACTTAAAAACGTATCAGAATTAATAGGAACAGTTTGTGTTTCAACAATTCAGTTGTGTAAGTAAATAATCCCAAGGCTATTTGGTTAAAATGTGACTGTCATATAAATCATTTATAAATGATCATAACATATATAAAGTTATGATAGCAGTTCACAGGTGGATGCTCCTCTCCTAAATAGGATTCAGAAGTTCGCAAATCTGACCAGAACAAAGTTTAGAAAATTCGTACATGAACTTTCCAATGATTCTGTCTATTTTACATGTAAGTGCATTCACAGTTCACAAGCCTCTAACCAGCTATGTTAACCTTTCTAAGTATCTTAAAAATCTTATTTTTAATTTCCTTCGTCCTAAGACAATACAGAAAAAAGGATTTACAAGAGATGGACCGAGGATGGTGCCAATTAATAAACCCTGCCGTTCTTCAAGAGTCAATACCACACCAAACTTGGTCAAAATAACTGTGAAAAACAGAGGGCAGTATAAATGTCACGGCTGGGGCAGCAGTCGTGTTGAGGTGAGTGTTAGAGTTTGTATTGTTGATTGTCATTTATGCTTAGAAACATTTACTCATATATGCTTAGAAGGGTATAATCAATTGTAGATTGAAAGAATGTCTCATCCTAAGGGTCTGTAACAACTCTGTGTAGCATGAAGAGGGGGGTGAGTTCACTCCCCTACAGAGGAGAGGTCGTATCTTCTTTTGCTGATTTATGGTATAGTAAACACACGTATATCTGTTCTAGTCTAAGTGCTTTTTGTTTAGATGAACTGTTGGACTTCCTTACCGAGGGGGGTCTAGTCTACCCTCTTCCTGACCAAGGATGTTTGCCTTCATGTTATATGACCCTTTGATCAGCAGTAACACACACACACACACACACACACACACACACACAGTATTCTTTGTTCACATGTATACCTATGTAGACGTCATATGTTAATGAACCTATGCATATTCATGTAACCTCAATAAAAGGACAGTGTACGGGAGGACGGACGAGAGCTACTGGGGTCAAGCGAAGGAACGGTGCCTGTCCGGTTCTCTCCCGTGCACGAGTACCATGAAGAAGCTTGCCTACTTGTGTCTTGCTTTGCAGTGTAATTATATTGTCTTCAACGTTCCAGCGGATGGGTTCAAGCTACAAACCTATCATTAATTGGTCCTTCGAGAGCCGGTTCCCTGGGATCGCATTCACCGAGGGGGGGGAGTGACACGCCGAAAGACTGACGTCAGCCAGGAAGTTCCTGTGGATTCGCGGTCCGTCTTTCTCCTCGATGAATGGCGATCGGCGGGATTCGAGGGTGATATTACACGCTAAGCAACGCCAAGTAAGTTTAAAGAGCCCGACTCTGTAACCGTGTGGTTGTGCAGTCTCCGCCACTTTGTGAGGCGTTGAGAAGTTCGCTGCTTTGTGGAGCGATAACTGGGTTAGTGTCCCGAAAAAGAAGTTTTGGTTAAATCGCCCAAGGGTCCCAAGCGTCCGGTGTGTGTCCGGTTTTGAAATCGCACTGGGTGTGTGTCCCGAGCGTCCCTTCATTGGGTTTTGTCGCGCGAGTGGGTGAGCGTCCCACAACTGGGTCAGGGTCCCGAGCGGTCCGGTGTGAGTCCGGAGTAGGCCTATTTTGTGTTATTGTCATCTTCGTCGTCGTCTCGTTGTTGTTGTTGTTGTGTGAGTGTGTGCGGAGCAGAACACGTGGTCTGTGACACCGACTGCTGTTGTTATCATGGGTTTCTAAGCAACCAAGAGTGAGTCGGAGGGAGACAGACGTTTGTGCTGGACTTTGCTCCTGGCAGCTGACACAAAATGTTTATTCTTTAGCTTGCCCTGATCGACAGCAGCCTGTGTGCCAGACCATAGATTTAATTGAGGTGGATAGTTGTTAACAGTAATCTACATTAAGCTTGTGGTTGCTTAAATTCAGTACAATGACATGTGAGGTGAAGTGATATAGATAAATATTTAAACTAATGAAGTGCATAGAGGCACTTGACCTGTGTGAAAGACTGTCGTCTTGTTATGAGCCATTGTTGAGATATACAGCACACCTGTGAAAACAACTAATATGCTGGAGTACATGATGGAGAAGCTGTGTTGAATATGAAAGTGTGATGAAAGTGAAAGTGATGTTGCGTTGCAGTTTTCCTGCATCTTGACTCATGTGTGTGGAGAGTTCATAGCATCAGCAGTATGTTTGTGTTTATTTGTTTTGTTGGGTTAAAAATAATTAAATGAACGTGTGATCATGCCTATGGATCACCATGGCACATATCTCCAGCCATATGGTTTATTTATGCAGATGAAAAAGTGAGTGTGAATGTGTCTGACATCACAGTGTTTTTGTGCACTGTGCAAAAGTAATTGCCTTTGATTGTGAGTGAGAGCGGTGAATTTGCGGATCACAAGCTGTTGTGAAGAAATAAAATAAAATAAAAGAGTGAAAAAGAGGCAAGTTACATTGTAGACGAAGAAAAATAATCATAGCAGGAAGGTTTTGTGTTGATCAGCCGAAAAACGACTACAATGTCATTTTCTGCTTTTAAAGAAAGGATTGTTCACAAAAACACAGAGAGAGAGAGAGAGAGAGAGAGAGAGAGAGAGAGATGTGTGTTGATTAAGCAGTGATGATGATAATGAAACATGTCTTAGTTTGTCACTTTCAGGTGAAAAGCAAACCTGTATCAATTTTCCACATGCAGCGGTCGGACGGAAGAAATTTATAGTTAAACATCATTGGAAACATGCAGGCCAAGTTCTGGCTGACTTATTTACAGCGCAATGTGTATGTGTCTCTCAACCTCACAAGCAAGCTCACTCCTCCCTGAAGAATGCAGCTCCAAAGCAATAACATGGCAGATAAAGAGACAACAGCAAGCCCTGAGCAAAAGTCTCAGCGAGCAGCAGCAATGTGAACAAACAGCACCAGAGAAGAAGAAGAGCAAACCCATCATCCTGACTGATCGGATGAATGGCACTTTGTTTACAACAAGCTGCAACTTCACTGTGCATGTGAAGAAAACTTTTAAGGAGAACTGAGGAGACTGTTGGAGTTTGACATTTGCCACCTGTGGAGTAAAGTGGCAAGAAGAGACAGTGGAACACAGGACAAAGCTGAAGGAGAACTGCCGGCGCTGTGGTTGGAAAAGCTCCATCATAAACACGCCCTGTGCAGAGGTCCAAACCCAAGAAGGTCGGCATCAGCGTGGGTGAGCTGATTGTGAAAGCCGTGGCCGTTTCCAAGGAGCGCAGCGGCGTCTCCACATCCGCTCTCAAGCAGGCTCTGGCTGCCGGAGGCTACGATGTGGATAAGAGCAAGGCCCGTGTCAAGACCGCCTTCAAGAGCCTGGTGGCGAAGGGCACTCTGGTGCAGACCAAGGGCACCGGGGCCTCCGGACCTTTCAAGATGAACAAGGCTACTGAGACCAAAGCCAAGACGCCCGCCGCGGCCAAAGCCAAGAAGAGCTGCTAAGAAGTCGCCCAAGAAGGCAGCAGCAGCACTTCAGCCACTAGCACGAAGTCAACCGCATCAGAGGACAATAGAATGAGAGTGGTGAGAACACAAATTTTATTTTTAATGTGGGAAATCAAAATTTGGGTTAGCAAACCTGGGGAAAAGAAAACTGACTGCTTAAGTTGGAAAATTGAGACGGAGTTTAAAACACTGCGAAAATAGAAACATATACAAAATCACACACAAAAGCAAAACATGCATTAACCATACTAACACTCCAAACACAAGAGAGCTCATGAAGATTAGACAACATTTTAAGTGTATGAGTCTGTGTATCATCTTGTCCAAGTCACCTCGTGTGATGCAAAGACCAGTGGAACTCATAGCACATTACATGCTCTGCTGGATATGCAGCTCCACAGACATGCAATGAAAATTAGCTTGTTATCTTTCATCAGTGTTAAAATAGTGTCAATTTAGCAGACACTTGTTATCAAATACTGGATTTATACAATGCAAAAAATTGACTCTCTAGGTTGCAGGACAGCATTTTAACTTTTGAAGAGAAAAAAAATCCTGGTTTGACCAACCAGAGATCAGACAATAAATTTAGTTGTTAAAATGGTAAATTGGGAGAAGCTTCCTGCTTGATTAATGCAGCATAAGTAATTTACTGTATGAGGGAAATTGTCTTTTGTGATACTATTTTGAACATGCTTTTCTGTTGTCCTGTCAACTTAGTGGGTTAATAGCTGATATGCAACTTAGTTGATCGGTTTTAGATTAATGAAAGGTGATTGAATTCTAGTACGAGTGAATGAGATGTGTTGTAGTTTGTTGTGTGTTGAGTGGAGACTTTAAAACACTGAGTTTCCTGTTTGATGTGCGAGTGAATCTTGTATTTAGATACACAACTCTGAATATGTCAGAACAAACTTTTTTGTGAAGTGCATGACAGCATGTCACATGTTTTATGATGAAGGGAAAAAAGGAAAATTGAATAAAATAGATCTGTGGCCTAAATGAGTGAAGAGCACAGACCTGGTGATTAAACTCATAAGTTAATAAGACATTAGACTGTTGTGTGTTGTGCAGCTGATGATTGATTTGGAGTGAATCTAGCTGATGATTTTTCTTCTGTTGTGAAGTCGAGCCTGCCGATTAGTATGATGGTATGATGAACCATGCTAATGGTATGATTTACCTGAGATGAGGAGTTTGTGTCATGACTTGACAAGGCCTTTTTATTTTGATACTTTCACAGTGCACTGAGAGTTTGGTTTGATATTTTTCATTTTTATCTTTTGAACAGGCACTGATTTTGTTTGTCTATTTCTTTTCTTTAAGCAGATCTGCACGTCGGGAATTAAAAGTGCTACACGTCGTCGAGAAAATTGTATCAAGTGAGTTTTCTCCACATTAAAACGGACTCTGGAGAAAGCCACTTATTTGGGACAATATTAAATGAGTGTCCCAGCCTAAAAAAAGGATTCAGCGATGTAATCCTATCTAAAGTTCTTTTTCTTTTTGGAATGACATCGTTTTGCTGAGAGTGGAAACTAAATGCGACAATCGATTCCACTATCAGCAAAGAAAGAAAGAATAAATGAATGTATGAATGCGTGAGTAAAAGGAAAGAAAGCTGACTGACTGGTAAAGGCTGACAAGACTGACTGACTTAACACCATTGTGTGAAGCCCACCCCCACCTGACAAAGGGGTGGATGTATCTCTGTGTGTGTCTCTGTTACAGGAGCAGAAAGATGACAGCAACATCTGGGGTTGCGTGAGGGTTTAACCTTTTAAATGCCATTTTTATGTTTGTGAATTTATCAGAGGTGTGTTATTCATGGGCTTGTGTTGCTCACAGAAATTACTGTGAGAAGGTGTACACACCTGCGCAGCGCTAACATTCACATTTCTCTTTACAGCAGATGATTAATCATGTGTTTGATCATGTGGTTTATAAGAGGATTAGTTAATGTTTTTTTTTACTGTAGGATTTCTGGGTTTATATGTGAATGACATTCCTTCCACGAGAAGGGATGGTTGATTTTATGGTGTTTTATGGCACCTCTGGAACCTGTTGACCCGTGTCTGACCTCCTCTGACCACAGTCACTGTGTATTGCTTATGTTTGTTTTTTCTGGGACTGCATGTGGAAGATTCAGCTGAAACGGACAAGTGACATGAGTAAAACAAATAAGAGATTACGGTGTTTATGGACGAGTTTATTATGGGCTCATTTGCTGGCCACTTTTGGACCCATAATAATAATCATAATATTAATAATAATCATAATAATTGAGTGGAGTGACTTTGCTTAAGAGAAGTCACCGGTTACATTAATGTTAACTGAGTACATGGGATGATCCATGTCTGAGGCAAATTATGGTAGTAATTGTAGTTTCCTGATTTGAGGAAACCTGCACATGACACTTGTCTTGCCCGTGCTGAATGCTTATTACCCTTTTGATATACTTGTTTGTACGTGTGAAGTTTGCTTTTATTTCCAGATCTTGTGTATGCAGGTGGAGCCAGTTTTTAAGACAGGGGTCCAGGTTTTGGTGAGTTGACGCATGAGGGTGTCCATGCGTAAAGAGGTGGGGGTCCAGAAGTAACATTAAACAATGTTTACTATTAGTGTTGCAGTGATTTGTGTGATTAGCCGTTTATTTACAAGTATTAAATCTATGCGAGTGGTGCATCCATGTTCAGATGAGGCTTTGATGGTTGTTGATGGCCTATAAATGAAGTTCACTGAACTAAAGAATGTGGTTTGATGATTGTTGACATGCTCTCCAAATAGAAGTTTTTCTAAAATACAGGTGCAGCAGTAATCTCCTGAGAAATCTTCAGAGGCCCAGTGAGAAGCGCATAGCTGACAGGACCAGGCAGTGGTTGAGGTCAAAGATCAAGCTGGTTGAGGCCCATCATGAGATCAGACCTTGGAGTCACAGCAAGGACCATGAAACTGCCTGCAAAATAGAGGAGAGGATCGTCCACAGGATGGGAGCTGAGGCCACGAGAGAGACTTCAGGAGGATCAGAGATCATCTTCAGCACAGCAGACAGGACACAGAGAGCTGTGCTACTGAGCTTCCAGGAGATCAAGAGGAGACTTCCCACACCAAGATTTTAAATAAAATGAAAGATTCAATATTGACGCTGAGGAAGACAACTAAGGTGTACGACGTGCTCTGCCTTAAACCTTCAGCAGCGTTGGAATATGAAAACTCGATGAATGAGGGGAGCGTGCCAAGCTCCATCGACGGCACAGAAGGAGTTCAAGGATGACATCGTGATTCTGTGAAAGCACAGGAACCAGAAGCTATGGTGGTGATGATAGTAGTTTCCTATGAACTGCTGGGATCATAACAGCAGTAAGACAACCCTGCACCCTTTCCACAGAGGTGTTTCTCTGCAGAGCGTGGACAATTAAGGAGTCATAAATATCCCCCTCACAGGACGAAGGCTTGAATGAGGTAATGAGAGGCCATAAAACTAGAGTGCTGAGAGGTCTGCAGCTTTGGAAATAGCTGAGACCCATGTTGACAAACAACAAAACCAACTGGTATGTTTGAATGTTTATTCTACATACATTTGGACTCTGGTCCTATGGACAATGATGGAAACAACTAGAAGAGACATTTATGACGCCCTGCAGAACTCAAATCACTCTGCAGAAAGACATGTGATTTGCACACCTGGAGGAAGCATCACGAAGCTGAGATGTGTCTGAAAATGTTACTTTCTTGTTTTCATTATTAAATCAACAATTTCTTTGTTTGCTTGTAGGATGCAGTTTGCCATGAGATGAGCTCAATGAATAGGATAACTGCTAATACATTTGTTAAACTGTGTATCTTTACAGTGCTTTAGGGTGATTTGACATATGCTGAATATAACAATGTTTGCGTTAAAACTGTCAGACATGAGGTATTCATAATTGGGAACTTTTCTAGCATAAAGGCCAAAAAACGGGGGAATGTTAGAGTTTGTATTGTTGATTGTCATTTATGCTTAGAAACATTTACTCATATATGCTTAGAAGGGTATAATCAATTGTAGATTGAAAGAATGTCTCATCCTAAGGGTCTGTAACAACTCTGTGTAGCATGAAGAGGGGGGTGAGTTCACTCCCCTACAGAGGAGAGGTCGTATCTTCTTTTGCTGATTTATGGTATAGTAAACACACGTATATCTGTTCTAGTCTAAGTGCTTTTTGTTTAGATGAACTGTTGGACTTCCTTACCGAGGGGGGTCTAGTCTACCCTCTTCCTGACCAAGGATGTTTGCCTTCATGTTATATGACCCTTTGATCAGCAGTAACACACACACACACACACACACACACACACACACACACACACACACACACACACACACAGTATTCTTTGTTCACATGTATACCTATGTAGACGTCATATGTTAATGAACCTATGCATATTCATGTAACCTCAATAAAAGGACAGTGTACGGGAGGACGGACGAGAGCTACTGGGGTCAAGCGAAGGAACGGTGCCTGTCCGGTTCTCTCCCGTGCACGAGTACCATGAAGAAGCTTGCCTACTTGTGTCTTGCTTTGCAGTGTAATTATATTGTCTTCAACGTTCCAGCGGATGGGTTCAAGCTACAAACCTATCAGTGAGAAAGGAGGATCCACAAGCAGACACTGGTGGAGGTGCAAGTGGGTTTTATTTACAGTGCACAATAACCAAAGTGTGAGCAGAACTGAACAAAACCCTAAACTGGGAAAACTAATGCAAAAGGAGGACACGGAGCGAGGAGCAGAGAGACACGGAGAAACACGGAATAACGTTAAGTACACGGACAATTCACAGAGAAACACAGATGACGCCACAAGGAGCACAGGCAGACACGCAGTATAAATACACACACCAGGTAATTAGGAAATGGCAGACAAGCGGGGACACAGCCGGAACTAATGCAGCGGTCCCCAACCCCCGGGCCTCAGACCGGTACCGGTCCGTGAGTCGTTTGGTACCGGTCCGCGAGAGTTGAGGCTCAGGTGTGAAATGTATGGTTTTCAGGGTTTTTATCGGTTTTCAGCGTTATTTTGTTATCGTTTTGATTATTAACTCGGTTTTCCTGGGTCTTTTCACATGTGTTATGAATAAATCTTCTTTTTTTCGGTACCGGTACTAGTTTTATTTTGTTGTATTTATCCGCGACGCATTAAAGGCCGGTCCGTGAAAATATTGTCGGGCATAAACCGGTCCGTGGCGCAAAAAAGGTTGGAGACCACTGAACTAATGGACATAACGAGACACAAATCTACAAAGTAAAACAGGAAACTCACAGACTGTTTTACACTACCAACTGAGGACACGAACAGAACACAGAGGAGAGGCACAGGTAGGGATGATAGAAACACACAACTCAAACCCTAAGAACAAATACAAAATCAGAATAAACTAGAAAAATGATAATGATAAACTTAAAGCGCTGGGTCAGCAACCCAGGACCATGACAATAAACATACTACACAAATCAGGTGACTCACAGGAGTGCTTCCCAATTTCATTCTGTCATTATTTGATGATAATTTCACAAAAAACAAGATCACACAGTATGAAAGACAAATGAAAGTGAATGTGAAAAATAACAATAAATGATACAATGACACCTTGATTGAAATATATTTCTCTGGGTCAACACAAGTGGTTCGTAATACAGCAGCATAGTCACAGAAAGTGTACCTAAGCCTCAAGGTGGAATGAGGGAGAAGGACAACTGTTGCAGGTGAAACAGCCACTAAATTAGAGGCAACAATCCACAGAATGTATGTAAGTGCCATTATACGTGTATTTGTTAAATAACTATGGTACAGAAGAGGACAAATTATAGCTATTAATCGATCAAATGCCATAATTGTTAAAGAAAACATCTCCATTGTTGCTCCCAGCTGGAAAACACACATTTGAATTAAACACTCCACATATGATATGGTATTAACACCAGCAAGAACAACCCCGATCATTGTTGGAGTGGAACTAGAGGTATACAGTATGTCAACAACAGCAAGATTGCAAATCAGAAGATACATTGGTTTATGTAACTGCTTGTCAGAAACAATGAAGAGGATATTGACCAAACTGCCAGTAACAGCTAGTAAATAAGTTATCAGCATAACCACACCAACTGCTACAGGCCTTTTGACTGTGTCAAACCCACCTATAATAAAATAAGTTAGTTTGATTGAAGCATTCTGTAAAGACATATTTAACAAATATTAAATTACAATAAGTTTCAAATTTCAGTTGATAACGTAATAAGACAAAAAGGAAAAACAAAAAAAACTCTAACAAGAGGTGGTTAGAGATATTTCAAATCTTTAGCAGCAATAGACAGTGGTTAAGAACAAAAATAATAACACAGCTAAACACAGATAGTTTGGGGTTAACAACAAAACACGTGTGCTTTCACATTTTAAGCTTCACAAGAACAGTACATTTTCACTCGGCATCCAATGACATCCAGTGACACCGCATGTAGGGATTGACGATCTTCTATTTACATATCCCTAGAGATTGCAGAAACATACTGCCATCCCCTCAAAGGTGGGATGACGATGGCTGGATGCTTTTATTTACTTTTACTTTGGCTCTTAAGGAGTTTCTATAGCACAGGAGGTACAGCAGGTTGTCTACTATTTGTAAAGTTAGTGGTTCTATATCTGCCATTTACCACATGTGAAACAATGAACTAATAATTTTCAGACCATACCTCAGCAGCTATATTGCTCTGATCCCCCATAATTATTATAAATCAGAAATTACAACTTAGCTTACAACTTCATTTGTTTTTATAACATCTTTCATTTTGATTAGGGTAGTTCAAAAACTAATAATAAAAAATAACAAGTAACAACCTAATTCTTAGAGGAAGCCATGTCTCAGTCTAAGAGGATGATATATAGTGAATACTAATACAGGAGGATATATAGAATTAATTACTAAACTTTAAAATGCAACAGTAAAATAGCTGTCAAAAAGCAAAGACTTGCAATTATGGTTTTTTTTTATATCATAGCAATCCCACCACCACATTGTCATACGAGTCGGTCATTTTACCTAATGTTTTAGAATTTGGGGGCTTTTTAGTGGTTTTGTATATTCTGTGCTGATTCTTGATTTGTTGAATGTTTGTATTGCGCTTGTGTATTCTTAGTATGTTTACTCTACCATTTAGTTTTTAGTTATCTCAAAGTTTTGTATTTTCAGTGTTGCCCAGCCTCTTGTGTTTTGTTATTTTTGTCTCCCATGTCAGTCTTCTCTTTGTATTTAGTTACTGTTTTCTCTTCTCTAAGTTTGTGTGTTTTACTCCTTGTTTTAGTTTCCTGTGTTTTTCTTGTTCTATCTTGATAGTCCCTCGTGCTTTATGTTCAGTTTTGCTTCCCCTGTCTCATTACGTCTAATTTGTCCCTGCTGTGTTTCCCAGCTGCCTTCACTTCCTTAATCACCCCCCCTGTGTAATTATTGTGACAGTCTCACTTTGTCCTCTGTCAGATTGTCAGTGTATTCTCCCCAGTGTTTCCTAGCTCTCTGTGTCTCCAATGTTTTTGCTTAGTTTAGTTCTGGCAATTTGAAAGGTTTAGTTTCTTTTTCCATTCCATGTTGAGTTTTTGGTATTGGGATCAGCCAAATAAATGGCTTGCCTGTTGTTAAGATTATCCTGTATCCAATAGTCTCTTTTTGGGTTCCCCACCTCTACACTTGGTCTGTTCATTCTGCAGACGTTAACACTCTCCTGTTTGTATGGGTGCAAAGTTCAAAACTGTAGTTAGTAGGTGATGTTGCAATCAGCTTTGTGTTGCCCGTGTCATCGAGCCATGTTTGAGTAAGAAGCACAAAGTCCTATTTATTGATAGCAATGATGTCATTGAAAATAAAAGCTTCTTTTTTGTGTTTGTTGTATAGACTTTAGAAAGCATGAAAAAATAGATGGCTTATGCAATGATGAAGAGCGGATTGAGATGTCCTGATTCTGCATGAGCTATCTATTGTAAGCTATTGAAATTACAGAAAAAGGTATCACCAGACAATGTTCAGTTGTTTATATGCAAACTGTGCAACCTTAAATGGTGACTGCCCATAAGTAAAACTTGCCACATTCGAAGATGAAAAATACAGTGGGGCAAAAAAGTATTTAGTCAGCCACCGATTGTGCAAGTTCCCCCACTTAAAATGATGACAGAGGTCAGTAATTTGCACCAGAGGTACACTTCAACTGTGAGAGACAGAATGTGAAAAAAAATCCATGAATTCACATGGTAGGATTTGTAAAGAATTTATTCGTAAATCAGGGTGGAAAATAAGTATTTGGTCACCTCAAACAAGGAAAATCTCTGGCTCTCACAGACCTGTAACGTCTTCTGTAAGAAGCTTTTCTGTCCCCCACTCGTTACCTGTATGAATGGCACCTGTTTGAACTCATCATCTGTATAAAAGACACCTGTCCACAGCCTCAAACAGTCAGACTCCAAACTCCGCCATGGCCAAGACCAAAGAGCTTTCGAAGGACACCAGGAAAAGTATTGTAGACCTGCACCAGACTGGGAAGAGTGAATCTACAATAGGCAAGCAGCTTGGTGTGAAAAAATCAACTGTGGGAGCAATCATCAGAAAATGGAAGACATACAAGACCACTGATAATCTCCCTCGATCTGGGGCTCCACGCAAGATCTCATCCCGTGGGGTCAAAATGATCATGAGAACGGTGAGCAAAGATCCCAGAACCACACGGGGGGACCTGGTGAATGACCTGCAGAGAGCTGGGACCAAAGTAACAAAGGTCACCATCAGTAACACACTACAACGGCAGGGAATCAAATCCCGCAGTGCCAGACGTGTTCCGCTGCTGAAGCCAGTGCATGTCCAGGCCCGTCTGAAGTTTGCCAGAGAGCACATGGATGATACAGCAGAGGATTGGGAGAATGTCATGTGGTCAGATGAAACCAAAGTAGAACTTTTTGGTATAAACTCAACTCGTCGTGTTTGGAGGAAGAAGAATACTGAGTTGCATCCCAAGAACACCATACCCACTGTGAAGCATGGGGGTGGAAACATCATGCTATGGGGCTGTTTTTCTGCCAAGGGGACAGGACGACTGATCCGTGTTAAGGACAGAATGAATGGGGCCATGTATCGTGAGATTTTGAGCCAAAACCTCCTTCCATCAGTGAGAACTTTGAAGATGAAACGAGGCTGGGTCTTCCAACATGACAATGATCCAAAACACACCGCCCGGGCAACAAAGGAGTGGCTCCGTAAGAAGCATTTGAAAGTCCTGGAGTGGCCTAGCCAGTCTCCAGACCTCAACCCCATAGAAAATCTGTGGCGGGAGTTGAAAGTCCGTGTTGCTCGGCGACAGCCCCAAAACATCACTGCTCTCGAGAAGATCTGCATGGAGGAATGGGTCAAAATACCAGCTACTGTGTGTGCAAACCTGGTACAGACCTATAGTAAACGTTTGACCTCTGTTATTGCCAACAAAGGTTATGTTACAAAGTATTGAGTTGTATTTTTGTTATTGACCAAATACTTATTTTCCACCCTGATTTACGAATAAATTCTTTACAAATCCTACCATGTGGATTCATGGATTTTTTTTTCACATTCTGTCTCTCACAGTTGAAGTGTACCTCTGGTGCAAATTACTGACCTCTGTCATCATTTTAGGTGGGGGAACTTGCACAATCGGTGGCTGACTAAATACTTTTTTGCCCCACTGTATTTGTACTTTTCTTTTATACAATTTTTTTTTTTTTTTTAAAGAAAATTCATGTTTCTCCTTTTGGCAACTTTCATTTTGCTATCTGTTCCTACCCCAGCTGAGCTTGTTATTTAAGAAACATTTTTATCTGAGCTGGTCAAAGTAGTTGAATCAATAAAAAGATCCCATTTCTCTAAACATTTTATCTTTATCTTTGTTTAAAAATTTCCTTCAGTCCATGTGTGCTCACTATAATAATTCTCGCACTGTTACTACTGATACTAACGATACAAGATGGCGCCGGTGTACCTGGCTGCTCGTCTGTCGCTGTCAGTTTTGTTTGTTTTTATATTGCTCCTGTCATGTGTCACTCAAGAAATCGGATCGTTACTGGTGTACGATTGCCAATCGCTTCTGAACCTCCGAAGTTCTGGACAAAATACAGTTTCATTTTCTAACGGAGGACAGAATTCCTAGTGTCCGCTGCTGTCACATATCCCGACTTGCCTATGCCATGCTGTCATGCTACCTCCCCTGGCGAACACGTCGGGGTAGGCGCAGTGGTGAGCTGGTTAAACTCAAGATCTCTTTGGCGCACCATCCCACTACGGTCAAAGGAATACATAGATTATTTCCTGGAGTTTTTGTGCACTGACGTTTCCTGGACCCTGTGGATTCCTGCCTCATCCCCCGTGGTCTGCCAGGATGACGCGCTGCTCCTCCGTGACCCCTGTCCTCCTCGGCTTAACGTACGCCGGGCGAACCTCCGCAATCTGATGCCACTGTGTCGGGCTCCCTATGCTGCTGAGGCTCATACCTCATCCCCGGCTCCTGTCAGGATTGGGCTGGTAAACGCCAGATCGCTGGTGAACAAATCTTTTATTCCGAATGAGTTATTCACCTCCTGGAAACTAGACTTCATGTGTGTCACGGAGACTTGGCTTAACACTGGTGAGTCCAGTATTTTATCTGAACTTTTACCAGCGGGTTGTTCCTATTTTAACACACCAAGGACATCAGGCAGAGGAGGAAGTACGGCGGTTGTTTTTAAAAAGGATTTTAAATGTAAACAGTGTTTTTTACAGCCCTTGTTTTCCAGTTTTGAGCTCACGTGTTTTGAAGTTAATCGCTCTAACTCTGTGCTCTTTGCTGTTATTTATCGCCCCCCTAAATACAATAAGAATTTTATAAATGACTTTTCAGAATTTCTAGCTGGGATTATGCCCAACTACGATCATGTTCTTATTGTGGGAGATTTTAATATCCATGTCTGCTGCCCTGATAAACTTCTGGTGAAGGAGTTTGTAAATCTCATTGACTCTTTTAATCTGGTCCAGTCCATACCTGGTCCCACACATGAACACGGACACACACTAGACCTGGTCTTGTCACACAGTCTACCTGTGTCTAACGTGGAAGTGACTGACACTGCTTTCTCTGACCATATGGCTGTATTTTTTGATGCTGTGTTTTCACGCACTACAGTTCAAACCAGCGCTCCTGTTCGCCGCTGTCGGATTATTAACCCTTCCACTGCTGCCCAGTTCTCTGCTTCTTTTAGCCAGCTGTCTATCCCCGCCGATCGTACTCCCTTGGACACAGAGGACCTCAGCTCCTGGTTTCAATATTCTTGCCTTACAATTCTGGACTCTGTGGCACCATTAAAAACCAGGAAGCCCAAGGCTAAAACTGACCCTAGCTGAAGCAATGTGACACCCCTTTTAGATCCGGTGATGGTATGCATTACAGTGCAGCCAGATCTGAGTTGAAAAGAGGCATCAGAGAAGCCAAGGCAGCGTACAAGAGAAGGATCGAAGACCACTTCAGCAACAACAGCTCACGACAGGTATGGCAGGGAGTTCAACACTTAACCAACTACAAACCTTGCAATACCACGTTGACTGAGGGTAACGCGGCGCTTGGGGAGGAGCTGAACCACGTCTTCGCACACTTTGAGGTGAAGGGACCAGAGGCAGCAGCAGCAAAAACATTGGACAGCAGCAGCAGCCCAAGCCTCATAGTGCAGGAATATGAGGTGAGGCACACACTGAGGGCAATGAACCCCAGGAAGGCCACCGGACCAGATGGGGTAACCGCAAGGGTCCTTAAAGAGTGTGCAGACCAGCTGCCTGGGGTCTTCACTAAGATCTTCAACACTTCACTGTCCCAGTCCGGCATCCCACTGTGCCTAAAGTCAGCCACAATTGTCCCACTGCCAAAGTGTACTAACATTAGCAGCCTCAACAACTACCGACCAGTTGCTCTAACACCTGTTATAATGAAGTGCTTCGAGAAACTGGTCCGACGTCACATCATGTCCTGCTTGCCACCCAACCTCGACCCGCTCCAGTTCGCATACAGAGCTAACAGATCAACTGAAGAATTTTTCATTATATTTACAGCCCCTGGGAACCATCCTCAGAAGGCATGGAATATCCTTCCACTGCTATGCTGACGACTGTCAGATTTATCTTTCTTTCTTTCTTTTTTTTGTTGTGTCCCGTTTGGATCTTTAGCCATCAGAATTGTTTGTCTTAAGGCCAAGAAAGATGCCAAGCGGATTTATTTTACCAAGTGGATCATCATGGCCTTGCCATATTGGTCCATTTGATTGACCTTTATTATAATTATGTATTTATTTTATTTTCGGTTGCTACAAACGGTACAGACATGACTGGGGGATAGGACAGGGAGAAAGAATGAAAGAAAGAGAGGGAGAGAAAGAAAACCAAAGGGGAGAAGAGACGGTGAGAAAGGGGGGAAGAAAGAAAGAAAAACAAACAAAACACCTGGATCACCTGTATGGAGAAAAAAAAAAGAAACAGAAGAGAAAGGAAACAAAAAAAAAGAGCAACATAATAAAAAACAGCACCATCACAATAAACTAGCTAGCAGTAGATAACAGTAGATACTAAATATTAAACGATATTGTGCAGCACGCAAGATAGACAGCACACAATGTGCTTTGAGGCAGCAGCCAAGAAAGGTGTAGTCCGCGTCTGTGAACACCCGTGTGTACACCTGTGTGCACACCTGTGTGGATCAGCATGCTTGTATTACAAAGGTTTCTCCATGTAACAATCTGCTAGGGAGTGTGGGGAGCCACAGCCCCGTCCACCAGGGTATGAAGCAGGTATGGAGGAGATCCAGGCCCCAGAGTACAAGGACCGTGAGGGTGACCACCAAAAGGGGGGGAACCGTGCCACCCTCCTGGGAAGAGCTAAGTAGTGCCCCAAACAAGAGGTCACCCAGCAGCTACGGAGCAGAGGCCAGAGGGGGTTGCAGTGGCGTGCCCGCGGGCTCTGCCGGCAGCCAGCTATGCCAGAGAGGACCGAGCTTCAGGCCCAGAGGCCAGAGGCCTGAGGGCATTCCACCCCCCGGAAGGGGCCCAGCCGGGCCACAGGCGCCAGGCCCTGCCAATCAGCCACCAGGAGTGAGCCGGTACATACATGAGCGCCCAGCCCCAGACGACAAGGACCACCAACACACCAACGTCTGAGGGCATCAGCCACCGGCAGGTAGTGTGGTGAGGGGAGATAGGCCTCCATACTAAGGAGGGCCTGAGATGTACCCAGAGAGGTTGAGTCTAAGACCCAACCTGACATATAGACACAGACGAACAGGCGCACGCGGACACAAACGTGCATTCCCATCCCATATGCACAACCAAATACTCGGCTCGGCACTCACCCAACGTGTAGACAGACACAAATAGACACTGCACAGACAGTTGCACTCCCCAAACATACTCTATATCCCAGGTCCAGGTACCCCCGCCCTCAGAGGGGCAAGCCGCACCTAGACCCAGGAGATGTAACACTTTTCTCTGGGGTGGAGGCAAGTGGACCACCTCCTTATCTGCAGTAGCAGGGAGGCCCCGCATCCCAGACCCCTATCTATATCACAATGTCACCAGGAGACCGAGGCCCTGTACAGGCTCTTGGTAAATGCATTGAGGAAATTAATGACTGGTTGTGCCACAATTTTCTCCAGCTAAACAAAAACAAAACTGAGGTAATAGTCTTTGGCGCCAAAGAAAAACGATTACAGGTCACCAGAGAACTTCAATCTATACATCTAAAAACCACAAACCAGGCGAGAAATTTGGGTGTAGTGATGGATGCAGACCTAAACTTAGAAAAACACATTAAGACAATAACAAAGTCAGCTTACTATCACCTCAAGAATATTTCAAGGATAAAAGATCTGATGTCTCAACAGGACCTGGAAAAACTAGTCCACGCATTCATCTTTAGTAGGCTTGATTACTGTAACAGCATCTTTACAGGTCTACCTAAAAAATCAGTCAGACAACTACAGCTCATTCAGAACTCTGCTGCTCGAGTCCTCACTAAGACCAAAAGAGTGGACCACATCAGTCCAGCTCTGAGGTCTTTACACTGGCTGCCTGTCCGTCAGAGGATAGACTTTAAAGTTCTGATGCTGGTCTATAAAGCTCTGAATGGTTTAGGACCAAAATACATCGGTGACCTCCTGACCCAGTATGAACCTTCCAGATCCCTCAGGTCATCTGGATCCGGTCTTTTATCAGTTCCCAGAGTCAGAACCAGACACGGAGAAGCTGCATTCAGCTTTTATGCTCCTTATATCTGGAACAAACTCCCAGAAAGCCTCAGATCAGCTGAAACACTCAGTTTATTTAAATCCAGGTTGAAGACTCACCTATTCTCAGCTGCATTTGAATAAAGCACCAAATCCACACTTTTAAGCTTAAATTTCAAAACTAACATTTTAACTACTGATTTTATCTATTGTTCTGATTTTATCTGTTTTGATTTTATATACTGTTTTGTTTGTTTGTTTGTTAATTAGTTAGTTTGTTTGCTTGTCTTAATTTTAAATCATGCTTTTTATTTGTTTTTGTTTCTAATGTCTCTGTAAAGCACTTTGAATTACCTTGTTGTTGAATTGTGCTATACAAATAAACTTGCCTTGCCTTGCCTTGCCTATCTGACGGCCAGCACCTTCTCCCAGCCCCCCAGCCCTGACGGCTAACGGAACCGGGGTGAGTGAAGACCTCAAACCCCCCTACGCCCTCTCATATGTAGTGTTGCTGTGTGCTGTTCTAAAGTGCATTTAAAACTCAGGAGAGCATGGTACTTGCTTCCTCTCAGAGAGCATCAAGGCTCCTCCCGAAAACCCTTAGTGTCTATATGCATTTAAAATTGAGGGTAGGGCACCAGCGCCAGAGGTGGGTTGGAATACACCGACCATCCTCTGGATGCTGTAAAACGTGCCCACCGCCAAGGCCCTATATGTATGTGTTATGTGAGAGTGTGAGTAATGTGGATGTCTAGATTGCAGAATAAAATTGAGGCACAGGCGGCCAGAAGAGGACAGAGGGGGAGTGCCTCCCCTGCACCCCAAGCCCTGCGTGTGTGGGTGGGTGCGGTAGAGCGGGAATAGGGAGGCAGCTGAGGGTGGGGAGGGAAGAAACTGTCAGATTTATCTGCCTCTGAAGCAGAAAAAGGCCTTCTCTATTAAGCCACTTCTAGCATGTCTAGAAGACATTAAATCTTGGATGTCCCTAAACTTTCTAAGATGTAATTCAAGCAAAACTGAGGTGATTCTGTTTGGTCCTAGTGGACCTTGTGAACCCTCCGCTATTGATTTGGGACCCCTGGCAGAGTATTTTAAATCTGTTACAAACCTGGGTTTTAAGATGGACAGTGATTTTAAATTAGACGGTCAAATTAGGGCTACTGTCAAGTCCAGTTTTTATCATTTAAGGCGCTTGGCAAAGATAAGACCGATTTTATCCAGGCCGCATCTTGAAACGGTAATCCATGCTTTTATTTCGTCTCGTTTAGATTACTGTAATGCACTGTATTTTGGAGTTAGTCAGCATCTTCTCTCTCGTCTGCAGCTGGTCCAAAATGCTGCTGCACGACTTTTAACCAGAACTCGTAAAAGAGAGCACATAACTCCCATCCCGGCTTCACTCCATTGGCTGCCTGTATATCTTCGAGTTAATTTTAAAATTCTCATGTTTGTTTTTAAATGTTTAAACGGTCTTGCCCCAACTTACCTCTCTGAGCTTCTGCATCCTTACTCACCCCCCAGGTCTCTCAGGTCAGCTGACGAGCTGCTCCTGGAGGTACCCAGGTCCAAGAGAAAGCTCAGAGGGGACAGGGCCTTCTCTATTGCTGCTCCTAATCTGTGGAACAATCTTTTCTGTCACATTAGAGAGGCCCCTTCACTGTCCACTTTTAAAACAAGTCTTAAAACCCATTTTTATTCCTTGGCCTATGACACAGTCTGACCCTGCTTTTATTGTTTTAAATGTTATTCTCTTCATCATTTTTATACTATTTTATTATTGTTTTTGCTATTTGTGCTAATTTTATTATTTTAAATGTCATTTTAATAATCATCTTATTTTTTTATTATTTTAAAGAAAAAATTATATTATTTTTTTATATCTTATTTTTTAACATGTTCAATGTATCATTTCTGGCATGTCAAGTGAACAACACTTTGTGTTCAGCTGGGGGCTGATCTGAAAGTGCTATATAAATAAATTGCTTGCTTGCTTGTTATCTGGTCAATTCCCTATATTTTAAGAATGTTGTCATTCACCCACTTACAAAAAACAAAACAAAAAAAGAAAAAATAATAATTTAACCTTTTCTTCTCAGGCATTCCAGAATTTAATGACAAACATTATTTTGGTTTAAAATAACACAGTAATTACTTCATAAATTGTTATTGTCAAACAGTGTCGCTCACAAACAACAACAAATAATCATGATAAAGAATAAATGAGAGAAACTGTCTGTTCACTACTTGAATCGTAAGCTCTTTGAGCTGTCAGTGCATTTAATCCAAAACTCAAATGTGCCACAGTGAATTGGAACATTTTGCATTTCAAAATTTTGTTGTGTAAGAAAATCATCTTCAATCTACTTTTTAAATATGACTGTAAGTGTAATAGGACTCAAAAGTTCACAAATCTGACCAGGACAAAGTTTAAAAAATGCATATGAATATTCCAACATTTCTGCCCATTTTAAAAGTAAGTGTACTCACAGTTCACAAGACTCTAACGAGCTGTGTTAGCCTTTCTAAGTATCTTAAAAATCTTATTTTTAATTTCCTTTGTCCTAAGAAAATACACAAAAGGATTTACAAGAGATGGACCGAGGATGGTGCCAATTGATAAACCTTGGCGTTCTTCAAGAGTTAATACCACACCAAACCTGGTCAAAATAGCAAAGATAAAAATGGGACAGTATAAACATATTACACAAATCAGGTGACTCACAAGAGTGCTTCCCATTTTTATTCTGTCATTATTTGATGATAATTTCACAAAAAACAAGATCCCACAGTATGAAAGACAAATGAAAACAAATGTGAAAAATAACAGAAAAAATGACATACTGGCACCTTGATTGAAATATTTCTCTGGGTCAACACAAAGGGTTCGTAATACAGCAGCAGCGTCACAGAAAGCGTACCTAAGCCTTAAGGTGCAGTGAGGGAGAGGGACAACTGTTGCAAGTAAAGAAGCCCAAAAACCAGAGGCAACAATCCACAGAATGTATGTAAGTACCATTATACGTGTATTTGTTAAATAACTATGGTACCGAAGAGGATAAATTATAGCTATTACTCGATCAAATGCCATAATTGTTAAAGACAACATCTCCATTGTTGATCCCAGCTGGAAAACACACATTTGAATTAAACACTCCACATATGATATGGTATTAACACCAGCAAGAAGAACCCCGATCATTGTTGGAGTGGCACTAGAGGTATACAGTATGTCAACAACAGCAAGATTGCAAATCAGAAGATACATTGGTTTATGTAACTGCTTGTCAGAAACAATGAAGATGATATTGACCAAACTGCCAGTAACAGCTAGTAAATAAGTTATCAGCATAACCACACCAACTGCTACAGGCCTTTTGACTGTGTCAAACCCACCTATAATAAAATGTGTTAGTTTGGTTGAAGCATTCTGTAAAGACATATTAAAAAATATTAAATTACAATAAGTTTCAAATTGGAGTTGATAAAGTAAAAAGACAAAAATAAAAAACACCCCTCAAAGCAAAAGGTGGTTAAAGATATTGCAAATCTTTAGCAGCAGTAGACAGTGATTAAGAACAAAAAAATAATAGCCCAGCTAAACAGACAGTTTGGCTTTGATGACAAAGCACCTGTGCTTTCGCATTTTAAGCCTCACAAGAACCGTACATTCTCACTCTGCACTTCCGTCATCCAGTGACACTGCATTGTGGCATAGACAATTTTCTATTTACATATCCGCAGAGATTGCAGAACCATGCTCCCATCCACCCAAAGGTAGGATGAGGACGGCTGGATACTTTAATTTACTTTTACTTTGGCTCTTTAGAGTTGCTATAACACAGAAGCTATCACCACAAGGAAATTGCACCTTTGAAAATATTAACTTAACTAATGGCAATTATTAAAACTGACAGTAGATCCATCACGGATGAAGCAACGACAAAATAACAAATAGTTTTGTACTTGATTAAGATTAACTACATTCTATGTAGTATTTTAATACCGTATTTCCCGGACTACAAAGCGCACCTGAATATTAGCCGCACAAGCTAAAATCAGGGGAAAATCCTGTTTTGTACATACATTAGCCGCACCTGACTAAAAGCCGCAGGTGTTCCAATGTTGACTTATCATATGTAAGAGAATATGCACAAAGCGAATTGTCAGGAAAGAGATGGCTTTTTGGAGACACATCACTTTTATTAATATTTTGCAAAACAAGTTATGGGTACATATTTGCATAACTTTTTAGGTATATGTACAAGTAGCGGTAATTACAAGTAGGAAACATGTACTGTGCTTCATAAATGAGTAACAAATGTAGTACATAACAATAATCTACAGCACACCAGAAAAATAGATTGGACTACCTTTTAGGCTCAGGTGCAGTGACACGGCTTTAACAAGAAGAAAAGTCAGTCATTCACCACCATCTTCCTCTTCTTCCTGCGCACTAAAACCACCAAAGTCCTCTTCTCCAGTGTCGGATACGAACAGGCTCAGGATGGCTACGTCATCCACTCTCAGCTTCTTTCCTTCGTTGTCAGTGTCAGAGTCGAACACCCTCAGAAGGGCCGTGGCGGTGTCCTCCTCTCCATCATGCATCAGTCCAGCCCTTCGAAATCCGTTGGTGATCATGGATGTTTTCACACTTTTCCACGCTGTCAGATTCCACCGGTGGAGTTGGGCATGACTTGCTTTTCGCACGTTTATCGCCGCACATCATCCACGACTCCCGCTGAACGCATAGCGCTACTTTGAAGTTTGTTTTTCGCGCTACTTGTACGGCACTATGTTGCCTGGCGGATGGACATGTGACCAACATACCACTCTTGAACCCGATACTGTGTGTCTGATCACATGCCCTTCTGCCAGGCAACGTAGTGCCGTACAACACCGGAACAAACAAAACAAATCGTCTTACGATATGACAAAAATCATGGACAATCCATAGAAAAGCCGCAGCTGACTAAAAGCCGCAGGGTTCAAAGCTGGTGCAAAAAGTAGCGGCTTATAGCCCGACAATTACGGTAGTTCGTTTAAAGAAAATTTCACATATACAAAGGCGCCGGTTTAGCTCACTGGGATAAGCTGGCTGAGAGAAGCCGCCCGGGTTCGAATCAAAGCTTTGGCCCTTTTCAAATTCAGAGATTCTGATTTTTATTCTGATTGATCTCTCTACTAGATTCTGAGATAAATCAGAATCTCTGATTCTGATTCCGGTTTATCTCCACCTCTGGTTTCCTGGTCAACCCCCTAAAGTGAACTGAAACAAAACCACAAAAAACAAAGAATCCGAAGCACTCAGTCCAAACACAATTGTATAAGAGTCCGAGACCCTGTTTCAGAAGGGCGACCATGATCTGGGCAGAAAAGGAGTTCATGGCGAAGTAGTTCAGGTGGCCGACCTGGAGGCCGATGGCACAAGAGTCCAAAGTCAGGCAGATCAGGGGGTCGCCCTGGAGGTCGAGGGCACAACAGTCCATAGGTCAATGGTTCAGGGGGCCGGCCACGAGGTAGGCAACTCAACAGGCCGCGCCATCTCCTATTAGGAGGCCAGCCGTGCAGAAGGCAGCGGCGGTGCAGTTCAGGAGGCCGTCCAGGACGGCAATGATGCCCAGCTGACGGCCCAGAAAGTGGCCGGTGACGGGACAGTCATGAGTGTGGCTTGGCGGGCCCCGGGCCTGGACGTGACTTGGCGGGCCCTGGGCCTGGACGTGGCTTGGCGGGCCCCGACGAGGCAGGAGGCCAGACGGGCTGCTCGGGCCCTCCAGCAGACGAGGCGTGGGACTGGACGGGCTCCTCAGGCTCTCCAGCAGACAATGCGTGGGACTGGATGGGCTCCTCGGGCCCTCCAGCAGGCGAGGCGAGGGGCTGGACGGGCTCCTCGGGCCCTCCAGCTAACGTGGCAGGAGGCTGGACGGGCTCCTCGGGCCCTCCAGTGGAAACATGAGAAGGTGCAGGCGCCTGCAAGGCAGCAAGCGCTCCCCCATGGGTTCTTGGTATGGGTGTGGAGCTTAGCTTCGCCCTGGCTGACCTCACCCTGGGCACCGCAAGCAAGCAAGCAAGCAATTTATTTATATAGCGCTTTCAGATCAGCCACCAGCTGAACACAAAGTGCTGTACACTTGACATGCCAAACATGATACATTGAGCATGTTAAAAAAATGAGAAAAATAGTAATAATAATATAAGATAAGTAAAATATATATATTAAAAAAAACAACAAAAAAACCAAACAAAAAAACCACATTTAAAACAATAAAATCAGCACATTAGATTAAAACAATAAAATCAGGGTCAGACTGTGCCATAAGCCAAAGAGTAAAAATGGGTTTTAAGACGTGTTTTAAAAGTGCAGTGGATGCAGGGTCAGACCAGATGCCAGCCACTCCCACCTGAGATGTAGAAAAGGGTGCAAGAGATGACTGGCCCACAGCTGCCCTGACCCTAGTAGCTGGAACTAGAACAGGTGCTGGCTGGGTGACCGCTGCCTCCACCCGGAATTCAGGCACGTGGGTAAGGTCGCGCGGCGCCTCAGCCACCCTGGGAGTAGGACATAAGTCTGGAACATTAGTTTCTTGGGTTAGCATGGGAGCAATGCATGAAACAGTCCTTGAGTCTATTAAGTCTTTAACACAAGTCATGCAGTCTTCATTCACTCTTTCTAAGGGGCAGAGCACAGTTCCTTCTGACTCACATGACTCTGTCCGTGCTTCAGCCTCTGAGGAAGACAGTCCAGCTACAAAAACAACACTCACATCTTTGCCCAAAGAAGTATTATTTATAAAGTCACACCCAGTACCAGCCTCTAGGGCGGCAGGCTTGTCCCCCCGAACTTTATTCTGAGGATCATAGTCTTTGAGTGCATTGTTAATGAGTCTGAAACAGGTGTTAGTCTCCTTGCTGGGAGACTCGGAATTGAGATTGAGAGCAGTGGCTGTGCTAGGGCTAAATAGTTCAAAACCATGATGCTCAACATCTTGAGAGAAACTGAAACCAGTCATTGGGGTTTCAAAATCCAAATTGCTATAAGCCACATTCATTTTCTCATTGTCAATATTCAGGATGGGTTCATGATTTGCTCATTTAACTTTTAACTCACTGAGCACAGGTACTGCAGGCAAAACATGGTCCCCAGTAAACTCAAACACAGTCTCTTCACTTTTTAGATCATGAATGGCTACTCTGGAACCACAGACACTCACCGAGATTCCAGAAGGGACAGGAGGAAGGATGCCACAGTTCTTGACAACAGGCTCGGAAACACTCACCATGGCTAGTTCATTAACAGGGGGCATGACTTGGGGACTGAACAACTCAGGTACAGAGGCACCTTTATTATGAGTGACGTGCATAGACATAAGCCTTTCCAGAGAGTCAGAATCCCCATCATTACCCACATTATGAACACCATGGATCATGGACGACTCATTAAATTTAACTGTGGAATCTAAGATGCCTACAGGACCGCTACACTTGTCTATGGTAGCCTCTGCAACTGAATTTTGTAACCATGGCTGTGCTTTACAAAACTCACATTTTGCCTCGGCTAGCTCAGAAACAGTGTCTTTATTCATGCAAACCGTGGCACACAGATAGTTGGATTCATTGCTAACATCGGTCACTTCCAAACTATGAGTCTCTCTGTGCTTTTCAAACGCTGGTAACACAGTACCATTCTTCCTCTCCTCGGTGGAAGTTTAGGATGAAGAAACACCGTCACTCACCTCCGGCTGTTGCGAGGGGTGACGACGATGCGGACGTCGTTTCCTTCCAGTAGGAACCCGTGAGCCCAACTGTGGAGCCTCCTGCGTGCTGGATGGCGTTCCTGAGGCTGGAGAGCTAGGCGCTGGTGGTGTGAGTCTCTGGCGACTCAGGGGGCCCCCGAGAGCCAGACGAGTTCCCTGGAAAAGGTGCTGATAATTGGGGTTGAGCCACGGCTCTCCCCGGAGCTCCTCCTCTAGCTGGGCACAAGCTGCTTCCTGCCGCTCATAGAGGTCGGGATCCTTGACACCCGTAGTAGATCCCTCTGAACAACTAAACACAGTTCTGTCAGCTTCAGAGCACAATTCCGCTATAGTTTCCGGCCCCGGCAAATCAATGCTCATCTCACTCTTCTCCACAGAAAGATTGTGAGGCACAAAAACACAGTCACTCACCGGAGTTCGCGCGGCGCCGCTTCTTTCTGGTAGCAGGTGTGATGGACGCTGATGCCACCAAAGCAGAGGGTGACGTGGTGGCAATCTCATCTTCTGCCCACATCCTCGCTAAAGACGAGGCAGGGGAAGTGAAGTCTGAGCGGGGAGGTGAGGGCGAGCAGCCGGTCCAAGGCGAAGCAACAGGTGAGCGCTCCCTGTCGGGAAGGAGCCAGGGCTTCCAATGGAGCTCTTCCTCCCGATAAGCACGTAACACCTGCTGCCGCTCTTCCTCACCAAAGTCTATGGCTTCCGTCGTCTCCGTGCGCCGCACCCTGCGGCTAGACTGTGGTGAAGACGCGGAAGCACGAGCGGATGGTGTGTCGTGGTGAGCCTCACCGTTCCGACCCTGAGTGCTTCTGGCTCGCGAAGCAGCGGGGAAACAGCACAACAGCAGGGCTCAGGCGGCGCAGTACGCACAGTGGGCAGCTGCTGCGGCGGACGGAGTTGGACAGCGGTGACGAGAAAGTCAATGATCAGTAGATGTAGTGCCCCCCATAACCAGGGAAATACAGACGCGCATACCCCTACTTGGCGAGCTAACTCTTCTCATTCCTCCCCTCCTGAACACTGCAACCATTTACTACATAGCGACTCCACCGTCTGGATGATCTCTGATAGGTTTGTAGCTTGAACCTATTCGCTGGAACGTTGAGGACAATATAATTACACAGCAAGCAAGACCCGAAGTAGGCAAAATTCTTCATGTTACTCATGCATGAGGGAGACCTGCCTGGAGCCAAGTGTCGTTCCACCACTTGACCTCCGTCAGACTCTCAGCCAGGTTCCCCATAGCACTCCTTTTATTGTGGTTACATGAATATGCATAGGGTCATTAACATATGACGTCTACATACAAACAAAGAGTACCGTGTGTGTGTGTGTGTGTGTGTGTGTGTGTGTGTGTGTGTGTGTGTGTGTGTGGTACTGCTGATCAAAGGGTCATATAACATGAAAGCACAAAAGCAAACATCCTTGGTCAGGAAGAGGGTAGTCTCCCCCTCACCCTAGATGGTTCACCCTAGATAACACGGTGAGGAAGTCCAGCAGTTCATCTAAACAAAAAGCACTTAGACTAGAACAGACGTAGCTACGTTAATCCTACCGTAAAACAATAAGACAAGGTACGACCTCTCTTGTGCTCCCAAAGTGCTCTCTAATGCACACAAAGTTTGCAGACTATCAAGGATCAAACCTCTACCAATCTACAACTAATTATAAAACTCTAAGCATACATAAGTAAATATTTCTAAGCATAAATGACAATCAACAATACAAAACCTAACAATCTCCCTCTCTTGTGTCGCTGGGTCCGGCATGGTCAGGTCGTACTGTCACGGTTTGTGGAGACAGACCGTGCGGAGATGTGTGTGGTGGACCTAGGTGCGAACACAAGTGAGGATACGGGAGTGAACTTAAACAAAAGCGAGCCTTTTATTGTGGCTGATGATCACGAAAGAAACAAACGAGAATGAGGGCAGCAGAAGAGCAATAACTAAACAGAAACCTAAACTGGGAACAAACTATGAAAGCTAACTATGGCAATGGCTGTGACTCTGACTATGGCGAGAAAAACAGACGACCTGACGACGAACAAAGGAAGACTGAGGACTTAAATACACACATGAGGTGATCGGGGGAAGTGGAGACACATGAGAACACAGCTGACTAGAATGAAACATAATGACAATACAGGGGAGAGTAATACTAACTACAATGAACAAAGAACACCAGACTCTTCCAAAATAAAACAGGAAACATGTGAAGAAGACATGACAATACAAACTTGATAACATAAGACATGCAGTCAAAACAGCCTCACAGACAAAGGGTCAGGGAAACGTAAATACAGGGGAAGAAAATACAAGAGGAATCGAAATAGACAAATGAGCTTAGGTAATCTAATGAACTTGAAAATAAACCATAAACATCAAACATTACCTAAAACTTAAAACGCTGCGTCAAAGACCCAGGATCGTGACACAGTGTGCTTTAAGGTAGGGGCCAAAAAGGGTGTAGTTTGTGTGTGTGAGTACCCATGTGTACACCTGTGAGCATGAACACACTTGTTTTTAAAAGGTTCCTTCATGTAATGATCTGTTAGAGGGTGTGGGGAGCAACAGCCCCGTCCACCAGGGCATGAAGCAGGTATGGAGGAGATCAAAACTCCAGACATCCAGAGACCCTCAGAACACAAGAGACCAAGGAAGACCAACAGAAGGGCAGCCGCGCCACTATCCCAGAAAGAGCTGAGGAGAGTCCCAGATGAGGGGTCACTCAGCAGCCGCGGAGCATAAGCCAGGGGGAGTTGCAGTGACGTGCGCGGGAGCTCCGCCGGCAGCCAGCTGCGCCACAGTGACCGAGCCCCAGGCCGAGAGGCCGAGGGCACCCCACCCCCGAAGTGGCTCGAGCGAGCCCCAGGCTCCAGGCCCTGATAAACAGCCACCAACGGACACAAAGACCCACCAACGCACCGATGTCTGAGGGCGTCTGCCACTTGCAGGGGAAGTGGTGGGGGGAGATAGGCCTCCATACCTTGGAGGGCCAGAGATGTCCCCAGAGAGGTGGCGTCTGATACCCGACCTGACATATGAACACAGACATACAGTCACACACAGATACAAACATCCATTCCCACCCTCATGCTCTCATATGCAATTACTCAACACTCACCCAACGTGGAGACAGACATAAAGAGACACTGTACTCACAATCACACTCCCCAAGCGTACTCTAAGCCCCAGGTCTAGGTACCCTTGCCCCTGGAGGGGGAAACTGCACCCAGATCCAGGTGGTGTTACCCTTTTCCCTGCGGTGGGGAGATGCAGACCACCCCGACTCCGCAGCAGCAGGGATGCCCCACATTCCAGACCGCAGTCAGACGGCCAGCTCCTCCTCCTAGCCCCCCCGCTCCAGCAGGCCGCAGAGAACGGGGGGGTGAGAAGTCTCCAAATCACACTTTATTGTTAGTGAAAACTGTCCGCCAGCGGGTGCGGAAACCCCTGGCTGAGGAGTGGCCGGGCCAGCGGGTGCGGAAACCCCTGGCTGAGGAGCGGGAGAGCTCACAGCTGGCTCTGAATGTTGTGACTGCAGGTCAGGGAGCTGAACAGGATGATAAATGAGTGACTGGGCCAGAGACTGGATAGGAGATTGGGCAACGGGCGACTGAACTACAGGAGACTGGATGACAGACTGAACTGACTGGACTACAGAATACTGGACAACAGACTGGACAGGCTGGAGGACGGGCGACTGGAGGACAGGAGGCGACTGGACGGGCTGGACAGGAGAAGACTGGACAGGACGAGACTGGAGAGGATGAGACTGGAGGACAGGAGACTGAGCTACAGGGGCCTGGAGGACAGGAGACTGAGCTACAGGGGACTGAGGAACAGGACACTGGGCTACAGGGGACTGGAGGACAGGAGGAGACTGATTTACAGGGGACTGGAGGACAGGAGGAGACTGAACTACAGGGGACTGGACTGACTGGACTGGAAGCTGAACAGCAGGTGAGTGAACTGACTGGACTGAGGAAGCTAAGGGATGAACAAAGGTTGGCGAGGCTAACGACAGAGCTGAGGTTGGTGTGGCTAATGGCTGAGCTACAGACTGAGCTAGTGAAGGAGATAAAGCTACAGCCTGAGCAGGGGACAGGTCAGCTAGCCTAACCAGGGATAGTGCGAGGGTGTGAAAGGCTGGATCAGGAGGTGGATGAAGTGGTGGACTGACAGGTGGAGAGGCTAGCTCTTCCGAGCCTCTAGGGAGGTCAGCCTGGGTTCTGGCTGCCCTCAGCCTTGGCGCTGGGACAGGCACGGGAGGTGGCTGGACACCAGTCACCCCCACCCGGGGAACGGGAACGGGTGTGGAGGTAGACTGGGTCACAGCTGACCTCGTCCCGGGAGCTGGCACAGGTGTGGATGTGAGCTGACTGATAGGGGTGGAGATGATGACAGGGTGAATGATACTGACAGGTTTGGGTGCAGGAATATTTGCAACATTGGCCCGGGCGGAAGAAACCGGAACAGGCTGACAGGTAGGTGAAGAAATAGTGATCTGGGAAAAGTTATCAGCCTGGGCGGCATTAAAGTCTTTAATGGAATTGTAATAAATGTAGCATATTTGCAGCTCTGGAGGCCAGGATTACTGAATTGGAGACTCGGCTTCGCACCCTTCATTCACCCGTAGCTAGCCAGGCCCCTGTAGCTGGTGCAGCTGAAGATAGCTAGCTGTTCCCCGGCAGAGCCCAAGCAGCTGGGGAAAGAGGGCGGCTGGGTGACGGTGAGGAGGAAGCATAGTCCTAAACAGAAGCCCCAGGTACACTACCAACCCGTTCATGTGTCTAACCGTTTTTCCCACTCGGCGACACACCCGCCGGGGGTCAAACTGTGGTAATTGGTGATTCTGTTCTCAGACATGTGAAGCTAGAGACACCGGCAACCATAGTCAATTGTCTTCCAGGGGCCAGAGCAGGCGATTGGCGGTTACGCCAATCGGAGGTCACTAAAATCAATATTGAATCGGTGTGCAACTTTGCCAAAACAATGTCGGACTCTGTAGTTTTCTCTGGTCCCCTCCCCAATCAGACCAGGAGTGACATGTTTAGCCGCATGTTCTCCTTAAATTGCTGGCTGTCTGAGTGGTGTCCAAAAAACGATGTGGGCTTCATAGATAATTGGTAAAACCTTCTGGAGGAAACCTGGTCTTGTTAGGAGAGACGGCATCCATCCCACTTTGGATGGAGCAGCTCTCATTTCTAGAAATATGGACAAAGTTATTAAACCCCCCAAAATATGACTATCCAGAGTTGGGACCAGGAAGCAGAGTTGCAGTCTTACACGCCTCTCTGCAGCTTCTCTCCTCCTGCTACCCCCCCAAAAACCCATCTCCATAGAGACTGTGTCAGCTCCCAAAAAGACAAAAAATAAACTAAAAACCAGCAACAAACAACTTAAACATAAACAATTACAAAGAAAGAAAAATACAGTATCCACATCTGAACCAAAGAGTAAAACAGTGAAATGTGGATTATTAAATATTAGGTCTCTCTCTTCCAAGTCTCTGTTAGTACATGACTTAATAATTGATCCACAAATCGATTTACTCTGCCTTACAGAAACCTGGTTGCAGCAGGATGATTATGTTAGTTTAAATGAATCAACACCCCCGAGTCATTCTAACTACCAGAAATCTCGAAGCACAGGCCGAGGGGGCGGTGTGGCAGCAATTTTTCACACCAGCCTATTAATCAACGAAAAACCAAGACAGACTTTTAATTCATTTGAAAGCCCGATGCTTAGCCTTGTTCACCCCAGCTGTAAAACTCAGAAACCAGTCTTGCTTGTTATCATCTATCGTCCACCTGGGCCTTACACAGAGTTTCTGTCTGATTTCTCAGACTTTATATCTAATTTAGTTCTGAGCTCAGGTAAAATAATTATTGTGGGTGATTTTAACATCCATGTAGATGCTAAAAATGACAGCCTCAACATGGCATTTAATCTGTTATTAGACTCAATTGGCTTCTCTCAAAATGTAAAAGAACCCACCCACCACTTTAATCACACTCTAGATCTTGTTTTAACATATGGCATAGAAACTGAACATTTAACAGTGTTTCCTGAAAACCCTCTCCTGTCTGATCATTTCCTGATAACATTTACATTTACAATAATTGATTACACAGCGGTGGAGAGTAGACTTTATCAAAGTAGATGTCTTTCTGAAAGTGCTGTAACTAAGTTTAAGAATATAATCCACCCACTGTTATCATCTTCAATGCCCTGTACCAACATAGAGCAGAGCAGCTACCTGAATACTACTCCAACAGAGGTCGATTATCTTGTTAATAATTTTACCTCCTCACTACGTACGGTACGACTCTGGATACTGTAGCTCCGGTGAAAACTAAGGTCTCAAATCAGAAGTACCCGACTCTGTGGTATAATTCTCAAACACGTACCCTAAAGCAGATGACTCATGAGCTGGAGAGGAAATAGCGTGTCACAAATTTAGAGGATCATCATTTAGCCTGGAGAAATAGTTTGTTGCTTTACAAGAAAGCCCTCCGCAAAGCCAGAACATCTTACTATTCGTCACTGATTGAAGAAAATAAGAACAACCCCAGGTTTCTCTTCAGCACTGTAGCCAGGCTGACAAAAAGTCAGAGCTCTTTTGAGCCAACCATCCCTTTAACGTTAACTAGTAATGACTTCATGAACTTCTTCACAAATAAAATTTTTATCATTAGAGAAAAAATTACCAATAATCATCCCACAGATGCAATATTATCTACAGCTACTCTTAGTACCATTTATGTTAAGTTAGACTCTTTTTCTCCAATATGTCATTCTGAGTTAACTTCAATAATTACTTCCTCCAAACCATCAACGTGTCTTTTAGACCCCATTCCTACAAAACTGCTCAAAGAAGTCCTGGCATTAATTAATTCTTCGATCTTAAATATGATCAACCTATCTCTAATAATCGGCTATGTACCACAGGCCTTCAAGCTGGCTGTAGTTAAACCTTTACTCAAAAAGCCATCTCTAGACCCAGCAGTCTTAGCTAATTATAGGCCAATCTCCAACCTTCCTTTTATATCAAAAATCCTTGAAAGAGTAGTTGTCAAACAGCTAACAGATCATCTGCAGAGGAATGGTTTATTTGAAGAGTTTCAGTCAGGTTTCAGAGCTCATCACAGAACAGAAACAGCTTTAGTGAAGGTTACAAATGATCTTCTTATGGCCTCTGACAGTGGACTCATCTCTGTGCTTGTCCTGCTAGACCTCAGTGCAGCGTTCGATACTGCTGACCATAATATCCTATTAGAGCGATTAGAGCACGCTGTAGGTATTACAGGTACTGTGCTGCAGTGGTTTGTATCATATCTATCTAATAGACTCCAATTTGTACATGTAAATGGAGAGTCCTCTTCACACACTGAGGTCAGTTATGGAGTTCCACAGGGTTCAGTGCTAGGACCAATTCTGTTTACATTATACATGCTTCTCTTAGGCAGTATCATTAGAAGACATAGCATAAATTTCACTGCTATGCAGATAACACCCAGCTCTATCTGTCCATGAAGCCAGATAACACACACCAATTAGTTAAACTGCAGGACTGTCTTAAAGACATAAAGACCTGGATGGCCGCTAACTTTCTGCTTCTTAATTCAGATAAAACTGAGGTTATTGTACTCGGCCCTGAAAATCTTAGAAATATGGTATCTAACCAGATTCTTACTCTGGATGGCATTACCTTGGCCTCCAGTAACGCTGTGAGGAACCTTGGAGTCATTTTTGACCAGGACATGTCCTTCAACGCACATATTAAACAAATATGTAAGACTGCGTTCTTCGATTTGCGCAACATCTCTAAAATTAGAAATATCCTGTCTCAGAGTGACGCTGAAAAACTAGTTCATGCATTTATTACTTCCAGGCTGGACTACTGTAATTCATTATTATCAGGATGTCCAAAAAACTCGCTGAAAAGCCTTCAGTTAATCCAAAATGCTGCAGCAAGAGTACTGACAGGGACTAGAAAGAGAGAGCATATTTCTCCTGTTTTGGCTTCCCTTCATTGGCTTCCTGTTAAATCCAGAATTGAATTCAAAATCCTGCTCCTCACATACAAGGTCTTAAATAATCAGGCCCCATCCTATCCTAATGACCCTGTAGTACCATGTCACCCTATTAGAGCACTTCGCTCTCGCACTGCAGGCTTACTTGTTGTTCCTAGAGTATTTAAAAGTAGAATGGGAGGGAGAGCCTTCAGTTTTCAGGCCCCTCTTCTGTGGAACCAGCTTCCAGTTTGGATTCGGGAGACAGACACTATCTCTACTTTTAAGATTAGGCTTAAAACTTTCCTTTTTGCTAAAGCATATAGTTAGGGCTGGATCAGGTGACCCTGAATCCTCCCTTAGTTATGCTGCAATAGACGTAGGCTGCTGGGGGATTCCCATGATGCATTGAGTTTTTCCTTTCCAGTCACCTTTCTCACTCACTATGTATTAATAGACCTCTCTGCATTGAATCATATCTGTTATTAACCTCTGTCTCTCTTCCACAGCATGTCTTTTATCCTGTCTTCCTTCTTTCACCCCAACCGGTCGCAGCAGATGGCTGCCCCTCCCTGAGCCTGGTTCTGCCGGAGGTTTCTTCCTGTTAAAAGGGAGTTTTTCCTTCCCACTGTCGCCAAAGTGCTTGCTCATAGGGGGTCATATGATTGTTGGGTTTTTCTCTGTATTTATGAAGCGCCTTGAGGCGACTTTTGTTGTGATTTGGCGCTATATAAATAAAATTGAATTGAACTGAATTGAATTGAGCCTCCGAGGGCAAAGCAGTCCTTTTAGAAGCAGCATGGTAACAAGTGGTAATGGGATAGTCCAGAATGTCATCACAAAATACAGTCTTTGGGTTAGATTTATGGCGAACGGTCTCTGGTTTATGGTGAGGTGAAAGAAAAAAGTCCATTTTGGTCACCGACTGATACTGCTGCTCCAAACGGGAAGAGCAATGGCAGCGTGAGCTGTAAGAAGTAAGAAGCACAAAGTCCTATTTATTGTCCTATTTATTGATAGCAATGATGTCATTGAAAATAAAAGCTTCTTTTTTGTGTTTGTTGTATAGACTTTAGAAAGCATGAAATATAAGGAAAATAAATGGCTTATGCAATGATGAAGAGTGGATTGAGATGTCCTGATTCTGCATGAGCTATCTATTGTAAGCTATTGAAATTACAGAATAGGTATCACCAGACAATGTTCAGTTGTTTATATGAAAACGGTGCAACCTTAAATGGTGACCGCCCATAAGTAAAACTCGCCATATTTGAAGATGAAAATGTTTGTACTTTTTTTATACACATTTCTTTTCATATTTTCATATGAAAATTCATATTTCTCCTTTTGGCAACTTTCATTTTATTATCTGTTCCTACCCCAGCTGAGCTTGTTATTTAAGAAACATTTTTATCTGAGCTGGTCAAAGTAGTTGAATCAATAAAAAGATCCCATTTCTCTTCACATTTTATCTTTATCTTTGTTTAAAAATTCCCTTCAGTCCATGTGTGCTCACTATAATAATTCTCACACTGTTATCTGGTCAATTCCCTACTGTTTTTTTTTTTTTTGTTTGTTTTTTTTGTGTCCCATTTGGATCTATAGCCATCAGAATTGTTGTCTTAAGGCCAAGAAAGATGCCAAGCGGATTTATTTTACCAAGTGGATCGTCATGGCCTTGCCATATTGGTCCATTTGATTGACCTTTATTATAATTATGAATTTATTTTATTTTCAGTTGCTACAAACGGGACAGACATGACTGGGGGATAGGACAGGGAGAAAGAATGAAAGAAAGAGAGGGAGAGAAAGAAAACCAAATGGGAGAAGAGACGGTGAGAAGAGGGGGAAGAAAGAAAAAAAAAAAAAGAACAAAACTCCTGGGTCACCTGTATGGAGAAAAAAAACAGAAGAGAAAGCAAACAACAAAGAGCAACATAATAAATTAAAAAAAACCGGCACCATCACAATAAACTAGCTAGCAGTAGATATCAGTAGATACTAAATAATAAACGATATTGTGCAGCACGCAAAATAGACAGCGCACAATGTGCTTTGAGGCAGCAGCCAAGAAAGCTGTAGTCCGCGTCTGTGAATACCCGTGTGTACACCTGTGTGCATACCTGTGTGGATCAGCATGCTTGCATTCCAAAGGTTTCTCCATGTAACGATCTGCTAGGGAGTGTGGGGAGCCACAGCCCCGTCCTCCAGGGCATGAAGCAGGTATGGAGGAGATCAAAACTCCAGACATCCAGAGGCCCCCAGAACACAAGAGACCAAGGAAGACCAACAGAGGGGCAGCCGCGCCACTGTCCCAGTAAGAGCTGAGGAGAGTCCCAGATGAGGGCTCACTCAGCAGCCGCGGAGCAGAAGCCAGGGGGAGTTGCAGTGACGCGCCCGTGAGCTCCGCCGGCAGCCAGCTGTGCCTGAGTGACCGAGCCCCAGGCCGAGAGGCCGGGGGCACCCCACCTCCGAAGTGGCCCGAGCGAGCCCCAGGCTCCAGGCCCCGATAAGCGGCCGCCAAGGAGTGAGCCGGTGTGTACCCGGACGCCCACCCCCAGACACAAAGAACCATTCCCTACTGTTTTAAGAATGTTGTCATTCACCCACTTATAAAAAACAAAACAAAACAAACATTTAAAACAACTAAACAAAACAATTTAACCTTTTCTTCTCAGGCATTCCAGAATTTAATGACAAACATTATTTTGGTTCAAAATAACACAGTAATTACTTCATAAATTGTTAGTGTCAAACAGTGTCGCTCACAAACAACAACAAATAATCATGATAAAGAATAAATGAGAGAAATTGCCTGTTCACTACTTGAATCGTAAGCTTTTTGAGCTGTCAGTCCATTTAATCCAAAACTCAAATGTGCCACAGTGAATTGGAATATTTTATCTTTCAAAATTTTGTTGTGTAAAAAAATCATCTTCAATCTACTTTTTAAATATGACTGTAAGTGTAATGATTTACAGGTTGATTCTTCTCACATAAATAGGACTCAAAAGTTCACAAATCTGACCAGGACAAAGTTTAAAAAATGCATATGAATATTCCAACATTTCTGCCCATTTTAAAAGTAAGTGTACTCACAGTTCACAAGACTCTAACGAGCTGTGTTAGCCTTTCTAAGTATCTTAAAAATCTTATTTTTAATTTCCTTTGTCCTAAGACAATACACAAAAGGATTTACAAGAGATGGACCGAGGATGGTGCCAATTGATAAACCTTGGCGTTCTTCAAGAGTTAATACCACACCAAACCTGGTCAAAATAGCAAGGATAAAAATGGGACAGTATAAACATATTACACAAATCAGGTGACTCACAAGAGTGCTTCCCATTTTTATTCTGTCATTATTTGATGATAATTTCACAAAAAACAAGATCCCACAGTATGAAAGACAAATGAAAACGAATGTGAAAAATAACAGAAAAAATAACCTACTGGCACCTTGATTGAAATATTTCTCTGGGTCAACACAAGTGGTTCGTAATACAGCAGCAGTGTCACAGAACGTGTACCTAAGCCTTAGGCTGCAGTGAGGGAGAGGGACAACTGTTGCAGGTAAAGAAGCACAAAAACTAAAGGCAACAAACCAAACAATGTATGTAAGTACCATTATACGTGTATTTGTTAAATAACTATGGTACCGAAGAGGATAAATTATAGCTATTAATCGATCAAATGCCATAATTGTTAAAGAAAACATCTCCATTGTTGATCCCAGGTGGAAAACACACATTTGAATTAAACACTCCACATATGATATGGTATTAACACCAGCAAGAAGAACCCCGATCATTGTTGGAGTGGCACTAGAGGTATACAGTATGTCAACAACAGCAAGATTGCAAATCAGAAGATACATTGGTTTATGTAACTGCTTGTCAGAAACAATGAAGATGATATTGACCAAACTGCCAGTAACAGCTAGTAAATAAGTTATCAGCATTACCACACCAACTGCTACAGGCCTTTTGACTGTGTCAAAGCCACCTATAATAAAATAAGTTAGTTTGATTGAAGCATTCTGTAAAGACATATTAAAAAAATTAAATTACAATAAGTTTCAAATTGGAGTTGATAAAGTAAAAAGACAAAAATAAAAAACACCCCTCAAAGCAAAAGGTGGTTAAAGATATTTCAAATCTTTAGCAGCAATAGACAGTGGTTAAGAACAAAAAAATAATAGCCCAGCTAAACAGACAGTTTGGCTTTGATGACAAAGCACCTGTGCTTTCGCATTTTAAGCCTCATAAGAACCGTACATTCTCACTCTGCACTTCCGTCATCCAGTGACACTGCATTGTGGCATAGACAATTTTCTATTTACATATCCGCAGAGATTGCAGAACCATGCTCCCATCCACCCAAAGGTAGGATGAGGATGGCTGGATACTTTAATTTACTTTTACTTTGGCTCTTTAGAGTTGCTATAACACAGAAGCTATCACCATAATGAAATTGCACCTTTGAAAATATTAACTTAACTAATGGCAATTATTAAAACTGACAGTAGATCCATCACGGCTGAAGCAACGACAAAATAACACATAGTTTTGTACTTGATTAAGATTAACTACATTCTATGTAGTATTTTAATAGTTCGTTTAAAGAAAATTTCACATATACAAAGGCGCCGGTTTAGCTCACTGGGATAAGCTGGCTGAGAGCAGCCGCCCGGGTTCAAATCCAAGCTTTGGCCCTTTTCAAAATCAGAGATTCTGATTTTTATTCTGATTGATCTCTCTACTAGATTCTGAGATAAATTCTGAGATAAATCAGGATCTCTGATTCTGATTCCGGTTTATCTCCACCTCTGGTTTCCTGGTCAGCCCCCTAAAGTGATTTGCCTCATTCGTTCAGTTATTTGTAGACTTTTTGTTAAACTTTACAGAGGAAAAGAAAATTTGAAAGTGGTAATTAACAACCTGAAGAGAGGCATCAGAGAGGCAAAGGGGGACTATAGGAGGAGGATTGAGGACCATCTGAAGAGTAATACCAGCCGGCAGGTGTGGCAAGGCATCCAGCACCTAACCAACTATAAGATCAATCTCGGAGCTGCGGACGGTGACCTGGAGCTGGCAGAGGAGCTGAATATCTTCTTCGCCCGCTTTGAGACCAGGGTACCGGAGGTATTGAAGCCACAGCAGCAACACACCACCCATAGCAGCACCACCCTCACCCTGGAAGAGCACGAGGTGAGGCGCATGCTGCAGGCTGTTAACCCGAGGAAGGCGTCGGGTCCTGATGGTGTGCCAGGTCAAATATTGAGGGATTGTGCAGAACAGCTGGCTGGGATCTTCACCAGGATCTTCATCAAATCCCTCGCACAGGCGACTGTCCCACTCTGCCTGAAGTCCTCCACCATAGTCCCCTTGCCTAAGAAGCCCCACATCACCGGCCTGAATGACTGCAGACCGGTGGCACTCACCCCAGTGGTAATGAAATGCTTTGAGAAGCTGGTCCGCAGACACATCACAGCAGCCCTGCCCCGCAGCCTGGATCCACACCAGTTTGCCTACAGAGCAAACCGGTCCACGGAAGACGCTGTAGCCACAGCACTCCATGCGGCATTAACACACCTGGAAGAGCATGGTAGCTACAGTATGTGCGGATGCTCTTCGTGGATTACTGCTCAGCTTTTAACACCATCCTTCCACACAAACTGGTGGCCAAGCTACAAGACCTGGGGCTTCCATACAGCACCTGCATGTGGATCAATAGCTTCCTCTCGGGCCGTAGACAGAGAGTCAGAGTTGGCCATCACATATCCTCAGCCCTGAGTCTCAGCACTGGCTCACCCCAGGGCTGTGTGCTCAGTCCACTGCTCTACTCTCTCTACACACACGACTACACTCCTCGCCACCACAGCAACATCTTTGTGAAATTTGCAGATGACACCACAGTGGTGGGGCTCATTTCCAAGGGAGACGAGTCTACGTACAGACGTACAGACGAGGTGGAGCAGCTGACGTCATGGTGTAAGGCCAATAACCTCCTCCTCAACACTTCAAAAACCAAAGAACTCATAATAGACTTCAGAAGGAAAAAGGCAGAGATCCAACCACTATTCATCAATGGGGACTGTGTAGAAAGGGTGGCAAGCTTCCGCTTCCTGGGAGTCAATATAGAGGAGAACTTTTCCTGGAGTGTGAACACCTCCGAGCTGCTGAAAAAGGCCCAACAGAGACTGTACTTCCTGAGAATTCTCAGGAGGAATAACATCACACAGAGACTGCTGGTGTCCTTCTACAGAGCCACCATTGAGAGTGTTCTAACTTACTGCATATGTATTTGGTACACTAGCTGTTTTACTGTTACATCTTATTAGTATTTTAAGTATTCTATCTATTTTATTTATTGAATTTTATTGTTTTATTTATATTTTGATATTGCTAGGGATGATGCAATGATCGGGGACCATTCTTCATTTCGTTGTTCTCGTGACAATGACAATAAAGTTTCTGATTCTGATTCTGATTATAAACCTGTGATACTTAGTTCCTGTCTTGAGTATTGGTTTGATGAAATTTAAGATAAACTGGGAAAATGCCAGACTGTGGAAAGCTGCTGATAATATTTACTAGTTGATTTGTTTGGGGTTTTTTGGGGTTTTTTTTGTTTTTTTTAAGTGAGATACACAATTTTGTGTGTGTATATAACACTGGAGATGATGGCTCGTTTTTAAGCACACTTTATTGTTTGTTTTGTTTTGGGTTTTTTTGTTTTTTCTTCGCCTGTCCTGTTGGGCTCTTTTGCCATCAGAATTATTGTCTAATGGCGAAGAAAGATCCCCAACGGATTTACTTTACGAAATGGACCATCCCAGCCTTGCCGTAATGGTCTATTTGATTCACCTTTTATTGTTTATTTTATTTTTTATTTTCACCTGCTAGATATGGGACAGACTTGAATGAGGAAAAGGAAAGGGAGAAAGAAAGAGGAAAAAAAACAGCGGAGAAGAGGGACGGGGATAAAGGGCAAAAACCAAAAACCAACAAAATAAGCAGACAAAAATACATATATCAATCACCTGGATCACCTGTTGAGAAAGAAAGAAGAAAACAAGCATTTAACAAGGGATAAACAACATCATGATGATCTATGGGAATATAACAGTAAATACTAAGTGTTAAACATTATTGTGCAGCACGTAAGATCGACAGCGCACAGCGTGCTTTAACCCTTTAAGACCTATCATAGAACCAAGTCCGCCAGAGCTTATAGTATATTTTTACATGCTGTGGAGCCATTTTTTGGAGCATTTCAAGTTGCTATACATCAATAGCCCAAATTTTAATAATATGTCTGCATTAATTGCATAGTAATTACATAAATTGCAAAAAAGTGCAATAAACTACAAAAAAATTGAAAATCGTTTTTGATTTTTTTAACATATATTTCTAGTGATTTGATCAGCTCCATCAGTGATTTGATCAGCTCCATCACCTAGGGGGGGTGGGGGGTCATAGTTTGGTCCCGCCTTCACTGTTGTGATTGGTGTGGGGGTAGGGACAGGCTTAGGGCGTCGGGGGGTTCCCCGGAGGCATCTTCCTTGGGGGGCTCAACCCGGGGTAGCGGTCATGTCCGGTTGGGGGCTCTTTTGGCTCTCGGGTGACTGTTTCCTCGTGGCTGCGTGCAGCGGGGCTAGGGGAGGGTCTGTGCTGACGGACGTGGGTTACTGACCTGGTAGTGTCACGATCTGGTTACAGGGACTCAAACGCAGAGCGGTTAAGTGTCTCCAAGGTGTAGTTTATTTACAGTGCCAGTGCAATATATGTACAGTGAAGGAATCCAAAACTTCGGGGAATCACAAGGTAGCTCTCTCACACTCGCTCACGTCTTCTTTGCTCACACTCACACACGTTCACACGGCAGGGAGGTCGCAGGTCCGGGGGGGAAGATCTGAGGCAGAAGAGAAGGAAAGTCACCAACTAATCACAAATCACGAATTATGAAGCACAAGTCCACAGGAGCTGTGAGAACACTAACGTCAATAGTACAATCATCCAGCGACGAGCGGATCTGTGTTCCAGCCTCAAATAGTGCTCCCGGTGATGACAGGTGATAGTTGTCAGGTTTGTGTGTGGACCAAGGGCGGGAGCCCACAGTGAGCTCCGCCCAGGCAGAGAGGGAGAGAACAGAAACAGCAAATGTAGCCTTGTGGGGCCGACCGGGCAGGCACGGAGACCATGACAGGTAGCCTGTCTGCCCCTGGGTGGGTCCGGGATGGGCGTGAGGTTCTGGGGGCGCTCTGTCTCTGGGCTGGGGCCCTGGCCGGGCCTCGGGGCCTTGGGTCCTGGTTTGTGTGTTGCCGGGGTTGTGGGCGGGTGGGTGCATGGGGGCCCATCCCTGGCGCAGGGTGCCGCCGGTGCGTCGAGCCACCTGGAGGGCTCTTCAACTGGTGGGGGAGATTGTCACACCTTGCAGGAGCTTTCCTCTCCTCAGGAACTCTCTGCAGGAGGGGGAGATACAGGAGAGGTGGAGGAAGATCTCAGCCTGGGCGTCTATTGTCTCATGTAGTCTGGAAGATGAGTGGATGGTGGGGTGGGTGCAGTTTTCTCTGTGGTGGGGTTGGATGGACTGTCCCGGGCTCTGTGGGGCCGGGGGGCGCTGCTGCGCTGGGCCCCGGTCTGGATGGGCCTGGGCCCCCTTTCCCTGGCGGGTCGCAGAGTATGGGAGTGCCTACTGGGGTCAGCGGGGGAGCTGGCCCCAGGGAGGGGTCACCTGCCCCTCCCTTCCTTCCCTCCCCATCTCCAGCTGCCTCCCTCTTCCCGCTCCACCACAACCACCCACACATGCAGGGCCTTGGAGTAGGGGTATGTCACCAGGGTGCAGAGGAGGCTACCCCCCCCCCCCTCTGTCCCCTTCTGGCTGCCTCTGCCTCAATTTTATCCCACAACTTAGACATTCACATTACTCACACTCTCATTACACATACATATAGGATCTTGGGGGTGGGCACGATACACGGAGTCCAAATTACCATCAGGGTGTACACCTCACCCCTGGCGTCGTTGCCCACCTCTCAATTTTAAATACACGTAGACATTAAGGGCTAGCAGGAGGGACAATGCGCTTACCTGCTGCTCTCTGGCAGGTAGCTCCATGCCCTCCTGGGTTTTAATTGCACCTTAGAACACACATGCATCAACACTACAACGAGTGGGTGGAGGGAGGTTTGGAGTCTTCTCTCACCCCCATTCTCTGCGGCCTGCTGGAGCGGGGGGGCTAGGAGGAGTTGGCCGTCCGACTGCGGTCTGGAGTGTGGGGCCTCCCTGCTGCTGCGGAGTCGGGGCGGTCTGCCTCTCCCCACCGCAGGGAAAAGGGTAACACCACCTGGGTCTGGGTGCAGTTCCCCCCTCCAGGTGCAAGGGTACCTAGATCCGGTTCGTAGAGTACGCTTGGGGAGTGTGATCGTGTGTACAGCGTCTCTTCATGTCTGTCTCCACGTTGGTTGAGTGTGGAGTAAGTGCATATGAGAGCATGAGGGTGGGAATGGATGTTTGTGTCTGTGTGTGCCTGTATGTCTGTGTCTATATGTCAGGTTGGGTATCAGACGCCACCTCTCTGGGGACATCTCGGGCCCTCCAAGGTTTGGAGGCCTATCTCCACCCACCACCACTTCCCCTGCCAGTGGCGGACTCCCTCAGGTGTCGGTGCGTTGGTGGTTCTTTGTGTCTGGGGGTGGGCGTCCGGGTACACACCGGCTCACTCCTTGGCGGCCGCTTATCGGGGCCTGGAGCCTGGGGCTCGCTCTGGCCACTTCGGAGGTGGGGTGCCCCCGGCCTCTCGGCCTGGGGCTCGGTCACTCAGGCACAGCTGGCTGCCGGCGGAGCTCACGGGCGCGTCACTGCAACTCCCCCTGGCTTCTGCTCCGCGGCTGCTGAGTGAGCCCTCATCTGGGACTCTCCTCAGCTCTTACTGGGACAGTGGCGCGGCTGCCCCTCTGTTGGTCTTCCTTGGTCTCTTGTGTTCTGAGGGCCTCTGGATGTCTGGAGTTTTGATCTCCTCCATACCTGCTTCATACCCTGGAGGACGGGGCTGTGGCTCCCCACACTCCCTAGCAGATCGTTACATGAAGAAACCTTTGGAATGCAAGCATGCTGATCCACACAGGTGTGCACACAGGTGTACACACGGGTATTCACAGACGCGGACTACAGCTTTCTTGGCTGCTGCCTCAAAGCACATTGTGCGCTGTCTATCTTGCGTGCTGCACAATATCGTTTATTATTTAGTATCTACTGATATCTACTGCTAGCTAGTTTATTGTGATGGTGCTGTTTTTTTATTATGTTGCTCTTTGTTGTTTGCTTTCTCTTCTGTTTTTTTTTCTCCATACAGGTGACCCAGGTGTTTTTTTTTTTTGTTTGTTTGTTTTTTTTTTCTTTCTTCCCCCTCTTCTCACCGTCTCTTCTCCCCTTTGGTTTTCTTTCTCTCCCTCTCTTTCTTTCATTCTTTCTCCCTGTCCTATCCCCCAGTCATGTCTGTCCCGTTTGTAGCAACTGAAAATAAAATAAATTCATAATTATAATAAAGGTCAATCAAATGGACCAATATGGCAAGGCCATGATGATCCACTTGGTAAAATAAATCCGCTTGGCATCTTTCTTGGCCTTAAGACAACAATTCTGATGGCTAAAGATCCAAACGGGACACACAAAAAGAAAAAAACAAACAAACATATATTTTTAGTTAGAGAAATTTAAGAGGCTTATCCCTCAAAACTGTAAATACAAAAAAGTTGCACAAACTAGTTTCCCACCAAAGGAAATTTATTTTAAGTGTCTTCATAGTTTTATTTTTGAGATACACCAATTTTCATATACTGCAGGAAAAACGAAAAAATATATTATAGTGCAAATTTGCAAAATAACAGCATATGCATCAAAATAAAATATTTCCAGCAGTGCAATATGAGTCCTCAGCATCCCAGAAACGACACAGAAAGTCATAAAGTCAAACATAACTTTTAAAAACACAAGTATAGGCTCATAAGGCCACGATGGTAAAAAACTACATTTCCGCAAAATGATGTCACTTCCGGTTTCGGGCAGGTCATGCCGGACATGCGGTTCACGCTGATGGATGTAGGAAGTGTTACGAACAGCTGATCGGATCGGCAAAGCGTGTTTCTGGAATATTGTGTTTTTGTTGCTGCAAGTGCTTTTTATGCAGTTTTTGCAAAGCTATATGTGAAAGGAAACTGTGACCTAGGACAAGCTGATGGCACAAGATGTAAGTACAACTCCTCCGGTTTCATATGAAAAAAAAATTATTGTGCTAGCTTATGTGGTTGCAGAGCTACCAGGATTTAAAAATAGTTACGCAAAATGGAGCGTGTCCGCTCCGACCGGCTCTAAAGGGTTAAGGTAGGAGCCAAAAAGGGTGTAGTTTGTGTGTGTGAGTATCCGTGTGTACACCTGTGAGCATGAACACACTTGTTTTTAAAAGGTTCCTTCATGTAATGATCTGTTAGAGGGTGTGGGGAGCCACAGCCCCGTCCACCAGGGCATGAAGCAGGTATGGAGGAGATCAAAACTCCAGACATCCAGAGGCCCTCAGAACACAAGACACCAAGGAAGACTAACAGAAGGACAGCCGCGCCACTATCCCAGAAAAAGCTTAGGAGAGTCCCAGAAGAGGGGTCACTCAGCGGCCGCGGAGCATAAGCCAGGGGGGGTTGCAGTGACGTGCCTGGGAGCTCCGCCGGCAGCCAGCTGCGCCAGAGTGACCGAGCCCCAGGCCGAGAGGCCGAGGGCACCCCACCCCCGAAGTGGCCCGAGCGAGCCCCAGGCTCCAGGCCCCGATAAACAGCCACCAAGGAGTGAGCTGGTGTGTACCTGGACGCCCATCCCCGGACACAAAGACCCACCAACGCACCGATGCCTGAGGGCGTCTGCCACTGGCAGGGAAAGTGGTGGGGGGAGATAGGCCTCCATACCTTGGAGGGCCCGAGATGTCCCCAGAGAGGTGTCGTCTGATAGCCGACCTGACATATGAACACAGACATACAGGCACACACAGATACAAACATCCATTCCCACCCTCATGCTCTCATATGCAATTACTCAACACTCACCCAACGTGGAGACAGACATAAAGAGACACTGTACTCACAATCACACTCCCCAAGCGTACTCTAAGCCCCAGGTCTAGGTACCCTTGCCCCTGGAGGGGGAAACTGCACCCAGATCCAGGTGGTGTCACCCTTGTCCCTGCGGTGGGGAGATGCAGACCGCCCCGACTCCGCAGCAGCAGGGATGCCCCACATTCCAGACCCCAGTTGGACGGCCAACTCCTCCTCCAACACCCCCCCCCCCGCTCCAGCAGGCCGCAGAGAACGGGGGTGTGAGAAGACTCCAAACCACACTTTATTGTTAGTGAAAACTGTTTACATCTGCCACCGGGTGCGGAAACCCCTGGCTGAGGAGCGGGAGAGCTCACAGCTGGCTCTGGATGCTGTGGCTGCAGGTCTGGGAACTGAACAGGATGGTGAATGAGTGACCAGAGACTGAATAGGAGATTAGGCAACGGGCGACTGAACTAGAGGATACTGGATGACAGACTGAACTGACTGGACTACAGAAGACTGGACAGGCTGGAGGATGGGCGACTGGGGGACAGGAGGCGACTGGACAGGAGAAGACTAGAGAGGACGAGACTGGAGAACAGGAGACTGAGCTACAGGGAACTGGAGGACAGGAGGAGACTGAACTACAGGGGACTGGACTGACTGGGCTGGAGGCTGAACAGCAGATGAGTGAACTGACTGGACTGAGGAAGCTAAGGGATGAACAAAGGTTGGCGAGGCTAACGACAGAGCTGAGGTTGGTGTGGCTAATGGCTGAGTTACAGACTGAGCTATTGAAGGAGATAAAGCTACAGCCTGGGCTAGTAAAGCTGGTGCCTGAGCAGGGGACAGGTCAGCTAGCCTAACCAGGGATAGTGCGTGGGTGTGAAAGGCTGGATCAAGAGGTGGATGAAGTGGTGGACTGACAGGTGGAGAGGCTAGCTCTTCCGAGCCTCTAGGGAGGTCAGCCTGGGTTCTGGCTGCCCTCAGCCTTGGCGCTGGGACAGGCACGGGAGGTGGCTGGACACCAGTCACCCCCACCCGGCGAACGGGAACGGGTGTGGAGGTAGACTGGGTCACAGCTGCCCTCATCCTGGGAGCTGGCACAGGTGTGGATGTGAGCTGACTGATAGGGGTAGAGATGATGACTGGGGGAATGATACTGAAAGGTTTAGGTGCAGGAATATTTTTAACAGTGGCCCGGGCGGAAGAAACCGGAACAGGCAGGTGGGTGGTAGGTGGGTGAAGAAATAGTGATCTGGGAAAAGTTACCAGCCTGAGCAGCATTAAAGTCTTTAATGGGAGTCTCTGAGGGCAAAGCAGTCCTTTTAGAAGCAGCATGATAACAAGTGGCAATGGGATAGTCCAGAATGTCATCACAATATACAGTCTTTGGGTTAGATTTATGGCGAATGGTCTCTGGCTTATGGTGAGGTGAAAGAAAAAAGTCCATTTTGGTCACCGACTGATACTGCTGCTCCAAACGGGAAGAGCAATGGCAGCGTGAGCTGTAAGAAGTAAGAAGCACAAAGTCCTATTTATTGTCCTATTTATTGATAGCAATGATGTCATTGAAAATAAAAGCTTCTTTTTTGTGTTTGTTGTATAGACTTTAGAAAGCATGAAATATAAGAAAAATAAATGGCTTATGCAATGATGAAGAGCGGATTGAGATGTCCTGATTCTGCATGAGCTATCTATTGTAAGCTATTGAAATTACAGAACAGGTATCACCAGACAATGTTCAGTTGTTTATATGCAAACTGTGCAACCTTAAATGGTGACCGCCCATAAGTAAAACTTGCCATATTTGAAGATGAAAATGTTTGTACTTTTTTTATACAAATTTCTTTTTTAAAGAAAATTCATGTTTCTCCTTTTGGCAACTTTCATTTTGCTATCTGTTCCTACCCCAGCTGAGCTTGTTATTTAAGAAACATTTTTATCTGAGCAGTCAAAGTAGTTGAATCAATAAAAAGATCCAATTTTTCTTCACATCTTATCTTTGTCTTTGTTTAAAAATTCCCTTCAGTCCATGTGTGCTCACTATAATAATTCTCGCACTGTTATCTGGTCAATTCCCTACTGTTTTAAGAATGTTGTCATTCACCCACTTACAAAAAACAAAACAAAACAAAACAAACATTTAAAACAACTAAACAAAACAATTTAACCTTTTCTTCTCAGGCATTCCAGAATTTAATGACAAACATTATTTTGGTTCAAAATAACACAGTAATTACTTCATAAATTGTTAGTGTCAAACAGTGTCGCTCACAAACAACAACAAATAATCATGATAAAGAATAAATGAGAGAAATTGCCTGTTCACTACTTGAATCGTAAGCTCTTTGAGCTGTCAGTGCATTTAATCCAAAACTCAAATGTGCCACAGTGAATTGGAACATTTAGTCTTTCAAAATTTTGTTGTGTAAGAAAATCATCTTCAATCTACTTTTTAAATATGACTGTAAGTGTAATGATTTACAGGTTGATTCTTCTCACATAAATAGGACTCAAAAGTTCACAAATCTGACCAGGACAAAGTTTAAAAAATGCATATATGAATATTCCAACATTTCTGCCCATTTTAAAAGTAAGTGTACCCACAGTTCACAAGACTCTAACGAGCTGTGTTAACCTTTCTAAGTATCTTAAAAATCTTATTTTTAATTTCCTTTGTCCTAAGAAAATACACAAAAGGATTTACAAGAGATGGACCGAGGATGGTGCCAATTAATAAACCTTGGCGTTCTTCAAGAGTTAATACCACACCAAACCTGGTCAAAATAGCAAGGATAAAAATGGGACAGTATAAACATATTACACAAATCAGGTGACTCACAAGAGTGCTTCCCATTTTCATTCTGTCATTATTTGATGATAATTTCACAAAAAACAAGATCCCACAGTATGAAAGACAAATGAAAACGAATGTGAAAAATAACAGAAAAAATAACCTACTGGCACCTTGATTGAAATATTTCTCTGGGTCAACACAAGTGGTTCGTAATACAGCAGCAGCGTCACAGAAAGTGTACCTAAGCCTCAAGGTGCAGTGAGGGAGAGGGACAACTATTGCAGGTGAAGCAGCTACAAAACCAGAGGCAACAATCCACAGAATGTATGTAAGTACCATTATACGTGTATTTGTTAAATAACTATGGTACCGAAGAGGATAAATTATAGCTATTAATCGATCAAATGCCATAATTGTTAAAGAAAACATTTCCATTGTTGATCCCAGCTGGAAAACACACATTTGAATTAAACACTCCACATATGATATGGTATTAACACCAGCAAGAAGAACCCCGATCATTGTTGGAGTGGCACTAGAGGTATACAGTATGTCAACAACGGCAAGATTGCAAATCAGAAGATACATTGGTTTATGTAACTGCTTGTCAGAAACAATGAAGATGATATTGACTAAACTGCCAGTAACAGCTAGTAAATAAGTTATCAGCATAACCACACCAACTGCTACAGGCCTTTTGACTGTGTCAAAGCCACCTATAATAAAATAAGTTAGTTTGACTGAAGCATTCTGTAAAGACATATTTAACAAATATTAAATTACAATAAGTTTCAAATTTCAGTTGATAACGTAATAAGACAAAAAGGAAAAACAAAAAAAACTCTAACAAGAGGTGGTTAGAGATATTTCAAATCTTTAGCAGCAATAGACAGTGGTTAAGAACAAAAATAATAACACAGCTAAACACAGATAGTTTGGGGTTAACAACAAAACACGTGTGCTTTCACATTTTAAGCTTCACAAGAACAGTACATTTTCACTCGGCATCCAATGACATCCAGTGACACCTCATGTAGGGATGGACGATCTTCTATTTACATATCCCTAGAGATTGCAGAAACATACTGCCATGGCTGGATGCTTTTATGTACTTTTTACTTTGGCTCTTAAAGAGTTTCTATAGCACAGGAGGTACAGCAGGTTGTCTACTATTTGTAAAGTTGGTGGTTCTATATCTGCCATTTACCACATGTGAAACAATGAACTAATCATTTTCAGACCATACCTCAGCAGCTATATTGCTCTGATCTCCCATAATTATTATAAATCAGAAATTACAAACTAGCTTACAGCTTAATTTGCTTTTATAACATCTTTCATTTTGATTAGGGTAGTTCAAAGCAATTCTCAGACAAATCACAGCTAATGCTAAAAACTAATAAAACAAAAACTAATAATAAAAAATGACAAGTAACAACCTAATTCTTAGAGGAAGCCATGTCTCAGTCTAAGAGGATGATATATAGTGAATACTAATTCAGAAGGATATACAGAATTAATTACTAAACTTTAAAATGCAACAGTAAAATAGCTGTCAAAAAGCAAAGACTTGCAATTATATGTTTTTTATATCATAGCAATCCCACCACCACATTGTCATACGAGTCGGTCATTTTACCTAATGTTTTAGAATTTGGGGGCTTTTTAGTGGTTTTGTATATTCTGTGCTGATTCTTGATTTGTTGAATGTTTGTATTGCGCTTGTGTATTCTTAGTATGTTTACTCTACCATTTAGTTTTTAGTTATCTCAAAGTTTTGTATTTTCAGTGTTGCCCAGCCTCTTGTGTTTTGTTATTTTTGTCTCCCATGTCAGTCTTCTCTTTGTATTTAGTTAGTTTTCTCTTCTCTAAGTTTGTGTGTTTTACTCCTTGTTTTAGTTTCCTGTGTTTTTCTTGTTCTATCTTGATAGTCTCTCGTGCTTTATGTTCAGTTTTGCTTCCCCTGTCTCATTACGTCTAATTTGTCCCTGCTGTGTTTCCCAGCTGCCTTCACTTCCTTAATCACCCCCCCTGTGTAATTATTGTGACAGTCTCACTTTGTCCTCTGTCAGATTGTCAGTGTATTCTCCCCAGTGTTTCCTAGCTCTCTGTGTCTCCAATGTTTTTGCTTAGTTTAGTTCTGGCAATTTGAAAGGTTTAGTTTCTTTTTCCATTCCATGTTGAGTTTTTGGCATTGGGATCAGCCAAATAAATGGCTTGCCTGTTGTTAAGATTATCCTGTCTCCAATAGTCTCTTTTTGGGTTCCCCACCTCTACACTTGGTCTGTTCATTCTATAGACGTTAACACTCTCCTGTTTGTATTGGTGCAAAGTTCAAAACCATAGTTAGTAGTAGTGATGTGCGATACCACTGATTTCCTTTCCGATCCGATACCAAGTAAAATTCAGAGTGGTATCGGCGATACTGATCCGATACCGATACTCTGTACAAAAACTTAATGTTTCATTGCATTTCATAATACAATATATAATTTTATTATATAATTGTAATAATAACATAACCATATTGCTTCATAATGATTAGAGGACATCAGACAACTTGTTTTTATTGCTTAATAATGCAGAATAATCATATAGAAATAAAAAAAAAAAACTGAAGTTGTGCACTATTTGAGCATGTTGCCTGCCTGCAGCACTAAAGGACTCTGCGAGAGACGTCTGTGTCCCTGTCCTCCTCTTCAGTTCGCCTCAACATAAGCTCATCATATTCTGTGATGTGATTTACTCGGAGGTGTTTGACGAGGTCAGTGGTGTTGCCACAACACCTCAATGTTTTGCCACATATATCACAAACCACGTCTAGGCTGTTTGTGGAGGTAAAACGCGTCCACACATGACTCTGTTTGCGCTCAGCCATTGTTGTGAGTGTGCAGGCCAGGGGCTGCGACACATTTATACAGCCGTATTTCGCATATGACTATGAAAGGCGTAAGAGGAAGTAGTTCCTTCCAAATTAGACGATCCGAATGGTATAGTTTCTTTCCACTGCGTTCATTTTAATGGAAAAACTACAAATTTACCCCAGAGTACTAAAATATCGATATTATAATATGAGAATCGATTCTAGAACATAAATTGCTGGTATCGGAAGAATCGATATTTCAGTATCGATCCGCATACCACTAGTTAGTAGGTGATGTTGCAATCAGCTTTGTGTTGCCCGTGTCATCGAGCCATGTTTGAGTAAGAAGCACAAAGTCCTATTTATTGATAGCAATGATGTCATTGAAAATAAAAGCTTCTTTTTTGTGTTTGTTGTATAGACTTTAGAAAGCATGAAAAAATAAATGGCTTATGCAATGATGAAGAGCAGATTGAGATGTCCTGATTCTGCATGAGCTATCTATTGTAAGCTATTGAAATTACAGAATAGGTATCACAAGACAATGTTCAGTTGTTTATATGCAAACTGTGCAACCTTAAATGGTGACTGCCCATAAGTAAAACTTGCCACATTCGAAGATGAAAATATTTGTACTTTTTTTATACAAATTTCTTTTTTAAAGAAAATTCATATTTCTCCTTTTGGCAACTTTCATTTTGCCATCTGTTCCTACCCCAGCTGAGCTTGTTATTTAAGAAACATAGTTGAATCAATAAAAAGATCCCATTTCTCTAAACATTTTATCTTTATCTTTGTTTAAAAATTCCCTTCAGTCCATGTGTGCTCACTATAATAATTCTCGCACTGTTACTACTGATACTGACGATACAAGATGGTGCCGGTGTACCTGGCTGCTCGTCTATCGCTGTCAGTTTTCTTTGTTTTTATATTGCTCCTGTCATGTGTCACTAAAGAAATCAGGTCGTTACTGGTGTACGATTGCCAATCGCTTCTGAACGTCCGAAGTTCTGGACAAAATACAGCTTTTTCTAACGGAGGACAGAATTCCTAGTGTCCGCTGCTGTCACATATCCCGACTTGCCTATGCCGTGCTGTCATGCTACCTCCCCTGGCGAAGACGTCGGGGTAGGCGCAGTGGTGGGCTGGTTAAACTCAAGATCTCTTTGGCGCACCATCCCACTATGGTCAAAGGAATACATAGATTATTTCCTGGAGTTTTTGTGCACTGACGTTTCCTGGACCCTGTGGATTCCTGCCTCATCACCGTGGTCTGCCAGGATGACGCGCCGCTCTTCCGTGACCCCTGTCCTCCTCGGCTCAATGTACGCCGGGCGAACCTCCACAATCTGAGGCCACTGTGTCGGGCTCCCTATGCTGCTGAGGCTCATACCTCATCCCCGGATCCTGTCAGGATTGGGCTGGTGAACGCCAGATCGCTGGTGAACAAATCTTTTATTCTGAATGAGTTATTCACCTCCTGGAAACTAGACTTCATGTGTGTCACGGAGACTTGGCTTAACACTGGTGAGTCCAGTATTTTATCTGAACTTTTACCAGCGGGTTGTTCCTATTTTAACACACCAAGGACATCAGGCAGAGGAGGAAGTACGGCGGTTGTTTTTAAAAAGGATTTTAAATGTAAACAGTGTTTTTTACAGCCCTTGTTTTCCAGTTTTGAGCTCACGTGTTTTGAAGTTAATCACTCTAACTCTGTGCTCTTTGCTGTTATTTATCGCCCCCCTAAATACAATAAGAATTTCATAAATGACTTTTCAGAATTTCTAGCTGGGATTATGCCCAACTACGATCATTTTCTTATTGTGGGAGATTTTAATATCCATGTCTGCTGCCCTGATAAACTTCTGGTGAAGGAGTTTGTAAGTCTCAATGACTCTTTTAATCTGGTCCAGTCCATACCTGGTCCCACACATGAACACAGACACACACTAGACCTGGTCTTGTCACACAGTCTACCTGGGTGTAACCCAGAGTAATTTCCTGCACTTATTTCCTGCCATTGAACGCATCACAAATGCATGACTCCAACCACATGACTTTGCTTAGCCAATCGGATGGCATGTAGGTCATAGTAAGCCTGTCCCGGCTTCCTCCCGTCAGATGCGTGGAGGCAAGCCAGGTGACAGAGCTGTTGCAGGTGTGTATTGGCAAACATTTGCTTTTCCCGTTTTAATGCATTTTTTTAACACCAACTAACTTATGCAACTTAGATGCTGATTACTGTGAGCCAGAGCCATAATGTTGTTGTGCACTGAACAGAACGGAATTGGTGAGTTTGAACTTTTAATTGACTGTTTGTATTGCTACCAGCTGACGCTAATCGGCTGCTGCCGGTCCAAACAATTTGATCTTGATATGACTGATAGTTGTTGAATAACAAATGTTGTGGAGCTACATAGTATGTATGTATGTAGCAGTTGAAATGTTTTCAGTTAAATCCTTATTGGTTAGAAATATTATATTTAACCAATATATTGTTTGTTTATTTATTTATAAATTGTGTACACAGGAAAAAGAATAACTTAATGTATTTAGCTTAATTGCCTGACATTTTTGTATTATTCTTGTGATTTCTTATTGGCCTTGTTTATTTAATGCAGGCCAGGTGAACCTTTTTGAGGTATGAAAAAGGATGGCGAGCCAATGAACGGCTAGGAGCAGGACACATTCTGCAATTGACGCTTCCACCGGTTGGGTAGGAAGCTATCAAAGACAACGCTCTGTCCCCATTTTCCAAATACACTGATTTCTGCAATCATACATACCATTCCCTTCATTTATGGACAATAGCGCTTGGACATCTCTCATGGACATTCAGATTAAACTCATGGACTTCAGTGTGGATCAGTGGATTTGATATTAACATGTGGTGTTTATGGGGGAACTGTTTTTTTGAGGACCTGTGTTGCTTGGTATAAGCCAGACAAATCTGTTTAGTTGTCTTTGTGTACCCTCACTGGGTTTTTGATTAATTGGATAGCTGCAGCAGGAGTGATTATTTAAGTTTTTCTTTTCTTGTTATTCTTTTTTGGGGTTTGGTTAAATACATGGTACCTGCAAAACCATTTTTTGTGTTGTGTGTATTTATTAATTACTGCCCATCAGCTCCAGCAGCGTCCCTAAATCTTCTGATTAATAATAACCATAAAATTACACTCAATCCCTAGCCTGTATTAATTCATTAGCGCTACATCAGTGTTACATGTGTCTAACGTGGAAGTGACCGACACTGCTTTCTCTGACCATATGGCTCTATTTTTTGATGCTGTGTTTTCACGCACTACAGTTCAAACCAGCGCTCCTGTTCGCCGCTGTCGGATTATTAACCCTTCCACTGCTGCCCAGTTCTCTGCTTCTTTTAGCCAGCTGTCTATCCCCACCGGTCGTACTCCCTTGGACACAGAGGACCTCAGCTCCTGGTTTCAATATTCTTGCCTTACTATTCTGGACTCTGTGGTACCATTAAAAACCAGGAAGCCCAAGGCTAAAACTGACCCTTGCTGAAGCAACGTGACGCCGCTTTTAGATCCGGTGATGGTATGCATTACAGTGCAGCCAGATCTGAGTTGAAAAGAGGCATCAGAGAAGCCATGGCAGCATACAAGAGAAGGATCGAAGACCACTTCAGCAACAACAGCTCACGACAGGTATGGCAGGGAGTTCAGCACTTAACTAACTACAAACCTTGCAATACCACGTTGACTGAGGGTAACGCGGCGCTTGGGGAGGAGCTGAACCACGTCTTCGCACGCTTTGAGGTGAAGGGACCAGAGGCAGCAGCAGCAAAAACATCGGGCAGCAGCCCAAGCCTCATAGTGCAGGAATATGAGGTGAGGCGCACACTGAGGGCAGTAAACCCCAGGAAGGCCGCCGGACCAGATGGGGTAACCGCAAGGGTCCTTAAAGAGTGTGCAGACCAGCTGCCTGGGGTCTTCACTAAGATCTTCAACACTTCACTGTCCCAGTCCGGCATCCCACTGTGCCTAAAGTCAGCCACAATTGTCCCACTGCCAAAGTGTACTAACATTAGCAGCCTCAACAACTACCGACCATTTGCTCTAACACGTGTTATAATGAAGTGCTTCGAGAAACTGGTCCAACGTCACATCATGTCCTGCTTGCCACCCAACCTCGACCCGCTCCAGTTCGCATACAGAGCTAACAGATCAACTGAAGAATACGATACTCCCGGACAGACTAATAGTTAAACTGCTGGAAATTGGACTTCCTTCTACCACCTGCCGCTGGATCAGAGACTTCCTCTCAGACAGTGTACAGAGAGTTAGAGTGGGGCCTCATCTTTCCTCAGCCTTAACACCGGCTCTCCACAAGGCTGTGTACTGAGTCCCCTACTGTACACTCTGTACACACATGACTGTTAGTTCCCACCCAGACAACGCAGTCATCAAGTTTGCAGATGATACCACCGTGGTGGGGCTCATCTCTGGGGGAGATGAGACGGCGTACAGAGCTGAAGTTCAGAGGCTGTCAGATTGGTGTGTAGATAACAACCTGGACCTCAATACCAACAAGACAAAAGAACTGGTAGTTGATTTCAGAAGGAGGAAGTCTGAGCTGCAGCCTGTCAGCATCAACGGGGAGTGTGTGGAAAGGGTCTCTAGTTTCAAGATTCTGGGTGTGCACATAGACACAGACCTCCAATGGAGCTCTAACACCTCTGCGGTTTTAAAGAAGGCCCAACAGCGTCTCCACTTTCTGAGAATCCTCAGAAAAATGGACCGTTGCTCCATTGAAAGTGTGCTGACATATTACATCGGTGTGTGGTTCTCCAGCTGCACCACAGCACAGAGAAAGGAACTCCAGAGGGTCATTAATATGGCCCAAAAAATCATTGGACATCCTCTTCCCTCCCTGAAGGACCTGTACAGCACTCGCTGTCTCAAGAGGGCACGCAGTATCCTACGGGACGGTACACACCCAGGACACGGGGTGTTCAAGCTGCTGCCGTCTGGCAGGAGGTTCAGGCTGCTGAGGTCCCGAACAAATAGACTCAAGGACAGCTTTTACAACAAGGCAATAGCCCTGATCAATGCAAATAGCTGACCTAACTGGCTACCTACCTGGACTTTTTTTGGGGGGGGTTAACAACGATAATAATAATAATAATAATAATAATAATAATAATAATAATATTTATAATAATAATAATAATAATATTTATAATAATAATAATAATAATATTTATAACAAGGTGCAATAATAATTAATGTGCAATAATAACAGTGTGCAATACAAATACACTTATTCTTCTTTTTATTACTAAGTTATTATACTGTGTGTTGTTTGTGTTGCGTTGTGATGTGTTGTGTTACATGTAGTGTCGACGTAGGACAGTTTTCCAATTTCATTGTACTATTGTACTACAGTATGTATGACTGTGCAATGACAATAGAGTTATCTTATCTTAATGACGCCACTCGGGCTGTGAGGAGGGAGTGTCGTAGAGCTGAACGCAGATGGAAGAGGGACAAACTGCAGGTGTCTCTTCAAATCCTAAAGGACTGCTGGAGCCTCTATCAGGATACAGTCAAAGAGGCTAAGAGAAAATATTTCTCTAAGATCATTTCCTCCAACAGTCACAATCGACGTGTGTTATTTAAATCTATTGACTCAGTCTTAAATGCTCCACAAAGTGGCTGTTTGGAAGCCTCTCATAAACTGTCTAATGATTTTATGTGTTTTTTCATTGAGAAGGTTGTAACCACGCGGGCTCTCATTTCTTCCCCTGAGTCTGACCCCTCTGTCTTGATCCCTTGCTCTGCTGTTTTAACCAGTTTGAGCCTGTGACTCTTTCTTATTTAGAGGATGTCGTCAGCCACTTGAGGCCCTCTGGTTTCCCAAATGATCCTGTCCCACCACAATTTTTTTTTAAGAATATTTTTCCTAGCATAGGCCAGGCTGTTCTTACTGTTATAAACAGCAGTTTAATATCTGGTGTAGTCCCTGCTAATTTTAGGCATGCAGTAGTACAACCCTTGCATTAGAAACCTGCCAGGGACCACACTGTATTGGCTAACTACAGGCCTATCTCAAAGTTTTCTTTTATGTCTAAAATCTTAGAGAAAATTGTACACTGCCGATTGATGGATTTTTTTTTTTTTTTTTTTTTTTTTTTTTTTTTAAATGAGAATGGTATCTTAGACGTCTTCCAGTCAGGTTTTAAAAACTTTCATAGCACGGAGGCAGCACTCCTAAAGGTTTTTAATGATATCAATTGCTGTCTGTGGTGATCTTCCCACGCGTGTATTAAAATCATCATTTGACTTCACCCGGCCGGATCAGTGTGGTTATTCTTCGATCACCTCTTGTACCTTTCCTCAATATTGAACCCTTAACAGCGCCCAGCCCCAGACGACAAGGCCCACCAACACACCAATGTCTGAGGGCATCAGCCACCGGCAGGGAGTGTGGTGAGGGGAGATAGGCCTCCATACTTAGGAGGGCCTGAGATGTACCCAGAGAGGTTGAGTCTAAGACCCAACCTGACATATAGACACAGACGAACAGGCGCACGCGGACACAAACGTGCATTCCCACCCCATATGCACAACCAAATACTCGGCACTCACCCAACGTGTAGACAGACACAAATAGACACTGCACAGACAGTTGCACTCCCTAAACATACTCTATATCCCAGGTCCAGGTACTCCCGCCCTCAGAGGGGCAAGCCGCACCTAGACCCAGGAGATGTAACCCTTCTCTCTGGGGTGGAGGCAAGCGGACCACCTCCTTATCTGCAGTAGCAGGGAGGCCCCGCATCCCAGACCCCTATCTGACGGCCAGCACCTTCTCCCAGCCCCCCAGCCCTGACGGCTAACAGAACCGGGGTGAGTGAAGACCTCAAACCTCCCTACACCCTCTCATATGTAGTGTTGCTGTGTGCTGTTCTAAAGTGCATTTAAAACTCAGGAGAGCATGGTACTTGCTTCCTCTCAGAGAGCAGCACGGCTCCTCCCGAAAACCCTTAGTGTCTATATGCATTTAAAATTGAGGGTAGGGCACCAGCGCCAGAGGTGGGTTGGAATACACCGACCATCCTCTGGATGCTGTAAAACGTGCTCACCCCCAAGGCCCTATATGTATGTGTTATGTGAGAGTGTGAGTAATGTGGATGTCTAGATTGCAGAATAAAAATGAGGCACAGGTGGCCAGAAGGGGACAGAGGGGGAGTGCCTCCCCTGCACCCTGGTGACATACCTGCACCCCAAGCCCTGCGTGTGTGGGTGGGTGCGGTAGAGCGGGGATAGGGAGGCAGCTGAGGATGGGGAGGGAAGAAACTGTCAGATTTATCTGCCTCTGAAGCAGAAAAAGGCCTTCTCTATTAAGCCACTTCTAGCATGTCTAGAAGACATTAAATCTTGGATGTCCCTAAACTTTCTAAGATGTAATTCAAGCAAAACTGAGGTGATTCTGTTTGGTCCTAGTGGACCTTGTGAACCCTCCGCTATTGATTTGGGACCCCTGGCAGAGTATTTTAAATCTGTTACAAACCTGGGTTTTAAGATAGACAGTGATTTTAAATTAGACGGTCAAATTAGGGCTACTGTCAAGTCCAGTTTTTATCATTTAAGGCGCTTGGCAAAGATAAGACCTATTTTATCCAGGCCGCATCTTGAAACGGTAATCCATGCTTTTATTTCGTTCGTCATTTTAGATTACTGTAATGCACTGTATTTTGGAGTTAGTCAGCATCTTCTCTCTCGTCTGCAGCTGGTCCAAAATGCTGCTGCACGACTTTTAACCAGAACTCGTAAAAGAGAGCACATAACTCCCATCCCGGCTTCACTCCATTGGCTGCCTGTATATCTTCGAGTTAATTTTAAAATTCTCATGTTTGTTTTTAAATGTTTAAACGGTCTTGCCCCAACTTACCTCTCTGAGCTTCTACATCCTCACTCACCCCCCAGGTCTCTCAGGTCAGCTGACGAGCTGCTCCTGGAGGTACCCAGGTCCAAGAGAAAGCTCAGAGGGCCTTCACAAGAACCGTACATTCTCACTCTGCACTTCCGTCATCCAGTGACACTGCATTGTGGCATAGACAATTTTCTATTTACATAACCGCAGAGATTGCAGAACCACGCCTTCTCTATTGCTGCTCCTAATCTGTGGAACAATCTTTTCTGTCACATTAGAGAGGCCCCTTCACTGTCCACTTTTAAAACAAGTCTTAAAACCCATTTTTATTCCTTGGCCTATGACACAGTCTGACCCTGCTTTTATTGTTTTAAATGTTATTCTCTTCATCATTTTTATACTATTTTATTATTGTTTTTGCTATTTGTGCTAATTTTATTATTTTAAATGTCATTTTAATAATCATATTTTTTTAAAAAGAAATTATTTTATATTATTTTTTTATTTCTTATTTTTTAACATGTTCAATGTATCATTTCTGGTATGTCAAGTGTACAACACTTTGTGTTCAGCTGGGGGATGATCTGAAAGTGCTATATAAATAAATTGCTTGCTTGCTTGTTATCTGGTCAATTCCCTATATTTTAAGAATGTTGTCATTCACCCACTTACAAAAAACAAAACAAAACAAAACAAACAATTTAACCTTTTCTTCTCAGGTATTCCGGAATTTAATGACAAACATTATTTTGGTTCAAAATAACACAGTAATTGCTTCATAAATTGTTATTGTCAAACAGTGTTGCTCACAAACAACAACAAATAATCATGATAAAGAATCAATGAGAGAAATTGCCTGTTCACTACTTGAATCGTAAGCTCTTTGAGCTGTCAGTCCATTTAATCCAAAACTCAAATGTGCCACAGTGAATTGGAATCTTTATCTTTCAAAATTTTGTTGTGTAAAAAAAATAATCTTCAATCTACTTTTTAAAGACGACTGTAAGTGTAATGATTTACAGGTTGATTCTTCTCACATAAATAGGACTCGAATTTCACAAATCTGACCAGGACAAAGTTTAAAAAACGCATATGAATATTCCAACATTTCTGCCCATTTTAAAAGTAAGTGTACTCACAGTTCACAAGACTCTAACGAGCTGTGTTAGCCTTTCTAAGTATCTTAAAAATCTTACTTTTAATTTCCTTTGTCCTAAGAAAATACACAAAAGGATTTACAAGAGATGGACCGAGGATGGTGCCAATTGATAAACCTTGGCGTTCTTCAAGAGTTAATACCACACCAAACCTGGTCAAAATAGCATGGATAAAAATGGGACAGTATAAACATATTACACAAATCAGGTGACTCACAAGAGTGCTTCCCATTTTCATTCTGTCATTATTTGATGATAATTTCACAAAAAACAAGATCCCACAGTATGAAAGACAAATGAAAACGAATGTGAAAAATAACAGAAAAAATAACCTACTGGCACCTTGATTGAAATATTTCTCTGGGTCAACACAAAGGGTTCGTAATACAGCAGCAGCGTCACAGAAAGTGTACCTAAGCCTCAAGGTGCAGTGAGGGAGAGGGACAACTATTGCAAGTAAAGGAGCCACAAAACCAGAGGCAACAATCCACAGAATGTATGTAAGTACCATTATACGTGTATTTGTTAAATAACTATGGTACCGAAGAGGATAAATTATAGCTATTAATCGATCAAATGCCATAATTGTTAAAGAAAACATCTCCATTGTTGATCCCAGCTGGAAAACACACATTTGAATTAAACACTCCACATATGATATGGTATTAACACCAGCAAGAAGAACCCCGATCATTGTTGGAGTGGCACTAGAGGTATACAGTATGTCAACAACGGCAAGATTGCAAATCAGAAGATACATTGGTTTATGTAACTGCTTGTCAGAAACAATGAAGAGGATATTGACTAAACTGCCAGTAACAGCTAGTAAATAAATTATCAGCATAACCACACCAACTGCTACAGGCCTTTTGACTATGTCAAACCCACCTATAATAAAATGTGTTAGTTTGGTTGACGCATTCTGTAAAGACATATTTAAAAAATTAAATTACAATAAGTTTCAAATTGGAATTGATAAAGTAAAAAGACAAAAATAAAAAACACCTCTCAAAGCAAAAGGTGGTTAAAGATATTGCAAATCTTTAAAAAATAATAGCCCAGCTAAACAGACAGTTTGGCTTTGATGAAAAAGCACCTGTGCTTTCGCATTTTAAGCCTCACAAGAACCGTACATTCTCACTCTGCACTCCCGTCATCCAGTGACACTGCATTGTGGCATAGACAATTTTCTATTTACATAACCGCAGAGATTGCAGAACCACGCTCCCATCCACCCAAAGGTAGGATGAGGATGGCTGGATACTTTAATTTACTTTTACTTTAGCTCCTTAGAGTTGCTATAACACAGAAGCTATCACCAAAAGAAAATTGCACCTTTGAAAATATTAACTTAACTAATGGCAGTTATTTTTAACACTGACAGTAGATCCATCACGGATGAAGCAACGACAAAATAACAAATAGTTTTGTACTTGATTAAGATTAACTACATTCTATGTAGTATTTTAATAGTTCGTTTAAAGAAAATTTCACATATACAAAGGCGCCGGTTTAGCTCACTGGGATAAGCTGGCTGAGAGCAGCCGCCCGGGTTCGAATCCAAGCTTTGGCCTTTTTCAAAATCAGAGATTCTGATTTTTATTCTGATTGATCTCTCTAGATTCTGAGATAAATTCTGAGATAAATCAGAATCTCTGATTCTGATTCCGGTTTATCTCCACCTCTGGTTTCCTGGTCAACCCCCTAAAGTGAACTGAAACAAAACCACAAAAAACAAAGAATCCGAAGCACTCAGTCCAAACACAATTGCATAAGAGTCCGAGACCCTGTTTCAGGAGAGCGACCATGATCTGGGCAGAAAAGGAGTTCATGGCGAAGTAGTTCAGGTGGCCGACCTGGAGGCCGATGGCACAAGAGTCCAAAGTCAGGCAGATCAGGGGGTCACCCTGGAGGTCGAGGGCACAAGAAGTCCATAGGTCAATGGTTCAGGTGGCCGGTGCAGTTCAGGAGGCCGTCCAGGACGGCAATGATGCCCAGCTGACGGCCCGGAAAGTGGCCGGTGACGGGACAGTCATGAGCGTGGCTTGGCGGCCCCCATCGAGGCAGGAGGCCAGACGGGCTGCTCGGGCCCTCCAGCAGACAAGGCGTGGGACTGGACGGGCTCCTCAGGCTCTCCAGCAGACAATGCGTGGGACTGGACGGGCTCCTCGGGCCCTCCAGCAGGCGAGGCGACAGGCGGGACGGGCTCCTCGGGCCCTCCAGCTGACTTGGCGTGGGGCTGGACGGGCTCCTCAGGCCCTCCAGCTAACGTGGCAGGAGGCTGGATGGGCTCCTCAGGCCCTCCAGCAGAAACATGAGAAGGTGCAGGCGCCTGCAAGGCAGCAAGCGCTCCCCCGTGGGTTCTTAGTATGGGTGTGGAGCTTAGCTTTCGCCCTGGCTGACCTCACCCTGGGCACCGCAGTGGATGCAGGATCAGACCAGATGCCAGCCACTCCCACCCGAGATGTAGAAAAGGGTGCAAGAGATGGCTGACCCACAGCTGCCCTGACCCTAGTAGCTGGAACTAGAACAGGTGCTGGCTGGGTGACCGCTGCCTCCACCCGGAATTCAGGCACGTGGGTAAGGACGCGTGGCGCCTCAGCCACCCTGGGAGTAGGAGATGAGTCTGGAACATTAGTGTCTTGGGTTAGCATGGGAGCAATGCATGGAACAGTCCTTGAGTTTATTAAGTCTTTAAGACAAGTCATGCAGTCTTCATTCACTCTTTCTAAGGGGCAGAGCACAGTTCCTTCTGACTCACATGACTCTGTCCGTGCTTCAGCCTCTGAGGAAGACAGTCCAGCTACAAAAACAACACTCACATCTTTGCCCAAAGAAGGATTATTTATAAAGTCACGCCCAGTCCCAGCCTCTAGGGCGGCAGGCTTGTCCCCCCGAACTTTATTCTCAAGATCATAGTCTTTGAGTGCATTGTTAATGGGTCTGAAACAGGTGTTAGTCTCCTTGCTGGGAGACTCGGAATTGAAATTGAGAGCAGTGGCTGTGCTAGGGCTAAATAGTTCAAAACCATGATGCTCAATGTAACCACTGACTCATTTTAAATAGTTTAGGACAGCCAAACTACGGACCAGTTGCTAGGTTCGGCAGGGCTACAATAGAAAGCGAGGCGAATGCAGAATGAAATGGCTGGAGACAGGAATTTGAGCAGCAACAGTTATTATTTTGCACAAGAATGAAATAAACAAGACACAAATTCCACATTGACAGTAGTAGTGATAATAACAATAACAATAATAAGAATAAGCCGGCAAAACAAAAATAACCCCAAAAATAGTCGTTTGAGCTCAATATTCAATTGTCTTTTTGTCTTTGGTCATTTGTCAAGTCAAAAACTCTTAGTCTAGTTCTTTTTCTCTTTCGTTTGTGGTTTGTGTGTTACCACTTGGGAGTCTCCGTCGAGGAAGAAGAGTAAGTTCCTCTGCAAAGTTCAGTCTGGGCTCAGGCTCGCCATCTCCATCCGGAGAGAATCCATCGGAATCCAAAATCTTAGTTCCTTCCACACGGACAAGGGAAAAAAACCTAGCCTGCACAACAATATTAACATTATTGTACACAGCCAGCTCCGTTTCTTCTCTTGTATCACAGCTATAGCTTTAGTTCTTTATCTCTTTTCACATTTCTTTCACATTACCACAGTAATACATTACATGCATGCTTTGAATATATCTCTCGTCATACATGAAATTATTTTAACCATGTAAAACAACAAATGAATTTCTTGGTCTCTTTTTAACCATGAAATTATGATTAATAGGTATAACCAGCAAGATAATACATTTTTCCAATCATCCTTCAAGTATGCTAAACAAATTCTACCACAAACAGCATTTCAACCGTTTTTAAACAGCAAATTACCACTCGCGAATCGGTATGAACAGAAGAAACAACTTTTAGCAACAGACTAACACATTATTAACTTTTCAAACCCATGGGCTCAACTCACCAAAATGTTAGAAAATTCCGCACGAGCTATCCGTGGCCTGTCTCATCTACTTCCACGTGCGAAAAGATCTAGCTCATGTGAAATGATGGTCTGGTATTCCGGAAGATGGGGCTAAAACCACCTTCGGCCAATGAAAAAGGCATTTATCCCTTGTGATCCGGCAACAGAAAAATAAAGTTTGCTAGAGGATCACACTTCCTTTTTTCAAAATAAATGTTTCTTTTCAAAATAAAAGAATGAAAATACATTTATACAAATAAAGCGAAAACAAGAAAAAAAAAATAACAAAAGGCAGTTTTCTCTACTGGGTTACACTCTCCCCAGCTAAATGTCATGCACGTCTCGTTGCATGTGTAGCCAGTACTGTCCCTCTGTACTGTTTAGGGACTCAGAAAAGGCTATGCTCAAACCCTGGAAAAGTGATTTCACAACAGTAACTAGAGGGTTTCCTAAATCAGGATAATCAAGTCTTTTAGGTGGATGTCTGATTCTTGTTGACTGTCTTACTGGTTGAGTTGTAATGGGATCACAACTGTCCATCTCATCAGGTGAGTTAACAGGCTGGTTTCCTGGTTCTTTAACCAAATCCTCAGGTGATTCATCCAATACGGTTCCCGTTCCATTGTCCACAGGATTGTCAATTCCAATCTCATCTCCATCTGGTAAGTTTTCAACAAGCACATGATTGGTAAGTTCGTCTTTGCTTGCATCTTTATCCATATTCAGCTCCTTGTTGCTAGCAATTTCAGAAAGGTCACAATCAGGTAAGTTTGTAATGTCTGGTTCATGAGAAGGTTTTGGATATTCATGTACAGTAGTAAATCTGGCTATTTCTTCACATGGGGAATCATCAACCCATTGAATGAAAAGTTCATTGTCAAGTTCCATTGATTCTTCATCCTCATTGCTTCCTGTGACAACAGTTTGACGCGTTTTAGGACGGTGAACCTGCTGTGGCTCAGATGTGTCTGCGGTGGCAACCGGGAGGAAACTGCAGGGAAGCAACAGGTCTCTGTGTAAAGTTCGGGAGGGACCTTGCTTGGACTCAGGTTTAACAGTATAAACGGGTAGGTCACCTGCACATTTGACTACTACATGGATGTCTGCCTCCCATTTATCAGCAAGTTTATGCTTGCCATGCAGCCGCACGTTTCTAACTAAAACCCGGTCCCCAGGTTCAAGTTCTGAAACAGTTATTTTGCGATCAAATCTGGCCTTATTCTTGTCTGCCACTTTTTGTGCGGTTTGAGAAGCTAACCTATAGCTTTCCTCTAGCCGTTTCTTGAGACTTTCAGCATATTGCGAATGTGTCACTTTTTGATCTTTGCTGAGAGGAAGTCCATATGCAAGATCAACAGCTAATCTGGGTTTTCTGCCAAACATCAACTCGTAGGGTGTAAACCCTGTTGCATCACTACGGGTGCAATTGTACGCATGTACTAATGGCATAACATAGTCTTTCCAGTGAGACTTTTGTTTGGATTCCAGTGTTCCTAACATACTAAGTAGTGTTCTATTAAATCGTTCAGTAGGGTTACCACGTGGGTGGTACGGGGTAGTTCTTATTTTCTTTATCCCAGAGATCTCACACAGATCTTTTATCAGTTTTGCCTCGAAATCAGGACCCTGATCGCTGTGCAGGCGCTCAGGTATGCCGTAGTGGACAATGAACTGGTCCCACAGGCACCTGGCGACCGTTCGTGACTTTTGATTAGAGGTGGGCAACGCGAGGGCAAACTTAGTGAAATGATCGGTTATCACAAGGATATCCCGTGTGTTGCTACTGTCTGGTTCTAGACTGAGAAAATCCATACAGACGAGTTCTAAAGGTCTGGTTGTTGTTATGTTGACCAGTCTAGCTGCTTTTTCAGGGGGACTCTTTCTCCGTATACAACGATCACATGTTTTCACTTTCTGCTCAACCTGTGTCGCCATGCGTGGCCAATAGAATCGGGTTCTGACCAGATCAAGGGTTCTGTCGATACCTAAGTGGCCCATGTCATCATGCAAACTTTGGAGCACTGAAGCTCTGAGCTCCTCAGGAAGAACAAGCTGGTGGGTCACCTGGTCTCCATCTTGTCTTTTTCTGTATAACACCTCATTGTGCATTTCCAACCGATTGAGTTCCCTAAGCAAAAGAGGGAGATCTGGGAGTTCTTTTCTAACAGTCGGTGGAGGTGTCTGACCATGTTCGATTTGTTTGATAACTTGGCTGATTGTCGAGTCTGCTCTCTGCTTATCCTTAATTTCTGATTGGGACAAGGCAGGGATGGTTGGTAAGCCATGATGTTCTTCTGAAACATAGATGTCTGGAATCGCGTCAGCTGAGAGGGTAAGCGATTCTACAAGTGTAACACCACTATCCTGACAATCATCACTGACTTTTACAAGGTGATTTTGACAGATTGCGTGGACAACACCACTATCTACAAGCTTTATGGTGTCAGTGGTGCCAGTGTCAGCTAGGTGACGCTCTACAAATTGGCTTACACGCTCCTGCTCTTTCCTGGACTGGACATCATTTACGAGTTCTCCATGAGGACGTCTAGACAACCCATCTGCGTCTAGGTTGTGCTTGCCCGCTCTATACTGTAACTTAAAGTTGTAGTTAGATAAAGCGGCAAGCCACCTATAGCCAGTGGCATCTAACTTAGCAGAGGTCAATATGTATGTGAGTGGGTTACTATCTGTAACTACAGTGAACTGACCACCATACAAATAATCGTGAAACTTTTCAGTCACTGCCCATTTGAGTGCTAAAAATTCCAACTTGTGGGCTGGATATCGTGCTTCACTTCTTGATAACCCACGACTGGCAAAAGCTATGGCTCTGAGCTGACCCTCCTGCTCCTGGTAGAGTGCTGCACCTAAGCCAGTAGTACTGGCATCGGTATGGAGCACATAAGGCAGCTTCGAGTCTGCAAAGCCTAAGACGGGGGCTGACGTTAGCTTTTCAATGATGGAGTCAAAAGCTTTTTGACACTCTGCGGTCCATCGGTCCTCAAATGGCAGTTTGGGATCAAAGTAGGTCTGGTTGGGTTCTTTGGACTTTGATTTCTTACGTAGTGGTGGGTAACCACGAGTGAGGTCATTGAGTGGGCGTACTATGGACGAGTACCCTTTTACAAAACGTCTGTAGTACCCCGAGAACCCCAGGAAAGATCTTAGTTCTTTGAGATTCTTGGGCCGTGGCCAGGTCTTGAGGGCCTGAATCTTTTCGGGATCCGTCTCAACTCCGCTTTCAGAGATTACATGCCCAAGATACCGAACTGTGGTTTGGAAAAATTTACATTTTTCCAGCGATAACTTCAGGCCATACTCTTTAAGGCGATGGAGTACCCGCATAAGTCGGCGTTCGTGTTCTTCCAAACTATCTGAGAAGATGATGAGATCATCTAAAAAGACGAGCACTTCATGTAAGTTCATATCACCAACACAGCGCTCCATCAGCCGCTGGAAGGTGCTTGGGGCGTTGGTTATGCCCTGCGGCATGCGGTTAAACTCCCAGAACCCAAGCGGTGTCACAAACGCGGTCTTTTCTTTGTCTGCCTCCTCAACTTCTATCTGGTAATACCCAGATTTCAGATCGAGGACCGTGAACCACCTGGATCCTGAAAGGGCAGAGAATGTCTCTTCCAGATTTGGAAGTGCGTAAGAGTCTTTTATTGTTTGCAAGTTCAGCTTGCGAAAGTCTATACATAGACGCACATCATTGTTCCGCTTTCTCACCACAACAATGGGAGACGAGAAAGGTGATTGAGACTCTCTTATCACACCTGCAGCAAGCAGCTCCTGCAGGTGTTTCCGGACAGCCTCAAGATCTTGAGGGTGTATAGGGCGTGCACGGTGCTTGAAGGGAGTCGGATCATTAAGCTTGATGGAATGTTTCACCTTGTTCGTACACCCAAAGTCAAGATCATGAAAAGCGAATACTTCCGGAATGTCATTGAGTTGCTTGGTTATCCTCTCTTTCCATTCATGTGGAATCGGAGAGTCACCAAAATTGAAATTCAGCGGTGTCTTGCTTGTGGCTGACTCACTCACACTGGTGACATTATGCTGGGACATGATACAATGGAAAGCTCCCAGCTCTGCAATGACACAAGTAGACGGGATAGTAACATCTTGTTCTGTTTCATTTGTAATCATAACAGGCACTTTGTGTGGAGCTCGGGAAGGAAGTGTTATCAAGCAAGTTTTAACACAAAGGCCACCAGGCAAGGAAGACTGAGAGGGGTGTTCAACTATGGCACACGTGTCTGCTGCAGTACAATGAACGTTAGCAGATCCCTCTAAAACTACTGTTTGGCCTGCTGGAACTACAGCTGTAGCCTTGCCTGACAGGGTAACTAACCCAATGCTCCCATCTTTGTTCTGTGTATGTCTTAGTTCTAGAGTTTTCAACAGGGCTCTAAACCCGCAAGGACTAGGTAAGTAGTCAGAAGTCTTAAGGTCTAAAAATTTTTCATAAAGGACATCAAGCGTGTTTGTTCCCACCAACACTGGGGTCTGACTGTTTGGATGAGTGTCTGGAACAACAAGAGCTAAGGTTGGTATGTCAATCTCTGCATCTAAGAAGTCTTTTGGAAAAGTAATGCATGTCTCTATATAACCCAAATAGGGGACGGGCTGACCTGCAGCACCCTCCACTTCTAAAAGATCATAGAGTGAGTTAAGGTTTTGATCTGGAAAGTTCTGTTTGTAGAACGACTCAGCGACTGTGGTCACTTGTGACCCTGAGTCCAGGAGACAATTCACATTAATGCCAGAAATGCTAACTACTGCTGTGCATTTAGAGCCAACCAACCCTTTTGGCAGACTATACTTCTGTGGCGTAGTGACAGACTGCTTACAGTTAGCATGTTGCATGTACTTAGTGGGACATGATCGCCTGGCTGCAGTCTCCATTTGCCCCGCAATAGAGACTGTTTTCAGTTTAACTGTTCCTTAGTGGCTGGAGGGTTCTCAACCTCCCATTTCCTCTGTTTTTCTTTAAACAGTTTGCGCTTTTCAGCAACTAGGGCTGGGTTTGGTTCATTTTCGCAGTTTGGCTTGATGTGGCCATCTTCTCCACATTGGAAACAGTACCACGGTTTGGGTGGGGTACTTTGAGGTTTAACTGTTCGTTCTGAGGGCTCCTTGCTCACTTTGTCTGGCTTTCGGTTTTCTTTAGACTTGGTATGGGGGGCATATCTGGAATTCTGCGCTTTTGATTTCGCAGTCAGCTGCACCAGTTGGGCCTGGAGCTCTGCAACTTGCTTTGAGAGTTCTTTAATTGAGCTTAAGGTGGTTGTGTCTTCATTTTCGTCTAAGCAGCCTTTGACTGTTTGGAGGTGGTATGTCGCTTTTTGTTTCGTGATGTTCAAATGTTGCTTAATTCGCATGGTTTTGGTAGCATTTTGGTCCTCTTCTGTGCGTAATAAGAGAAGCAACTCAGGAAAAGATGGGGGGTTTATCCGTTTTTGTTTTAGTTGAAGTGCGTTTAAAAGGGAATCATCCCAGCAACCACGACAGAACTGCGTGACAAGGAGTCTGTCAACATTATTGCTTAAAGCACCACCCCGTCTTACAGTGTGAGTTAAAGCTACCTGAAGGCGTTGTAAGTATGACGACGGTTTCTCACCTGGATTTTGGAAGGTGTCAAGAAATTTGGCGTAAAGCTCTCCACCATCTTGAACTGTCCCATAGGCAGAATCCAACATTTGAAGGTAGTCTGCAGGTGAGCTGTCTGGGTTCAAGTGCTTAACTACGTCAGCTGCCGGGGGTAAGAGAGACTCAAGAATCTTTCGCGATTGTTGCAGTTGCGACATGGAAGTGTCACTCAAGATTAGTTCAGCACTGGAACGCCAAGTATCATAATCTGGCTCATAGGTTAGCCGGGGGTCCTTGCCAGAAAAAGCTCTGAGTTTTTGTGAAAAATGTTGCACTGAATGATCATCTCTTCTCACAATGTGCTCAACTACTACACGCTGCACCTCAGGAGGGTTTAAATCAGGTGCAGGTATGGTGGGTACACTATGAGCTGGGTTTCTTGCAGTGTGATTTGACTGGTTCGATTGCTGTGCACCATCAACACTGGGTTCAACAGCTGAAGGCTGAAACTCAGCCAAGGGAGATTCAGGTAAGTCAATTTGCTCTGATTGATCATGTTCAGGCTCTTTGATTGATTCAGCTATCTGTGACATCATGTCTTTCAGAACATCTGCAAACCCTCGGCCGCTCATTTTGGCTAGGTTTTTTAACTCAGTGAGATATGACTTGGTTGTATCATTCCCCACACATCGCATGTATACGCTTGCAAGAGACTGTATTCTATACTTAACCCCGCTATCGGATATGTGGTTGTAAGGCAACGGCTCAAGAGCATCAACAGCAGTACCTGAATTGTACTCAACAACAACACTCGAGATAAACTCAGATTTACCATCATCTACCTTTAAGACTCTTGAGATTGACCCATACTGTTTTAGGAATTCAGTCACCTCATCAATTTGCTCATCTCCAGCTATTTCGCTCACGATCACCGAATTTGGGACTTTAACAGATTCACGTTCAACAAGACAGTCCATTTGGGGTGCGTTATATACTTGTAATCACATGAGAAAAAGCCTCCTGGCTGGCTCGCCAAGACTTACTGTAACCACTGACTCATTTTAAATAGTTTAGGACAGCCAAACTACGGACCAGTTGCTAGGTTCGGCAGGGCTACAATAGAAAGCGAGGCGAATGCAGAATGAAATGGCTGGAGACAGGAATTTGAGCAGCAACAGTTATTATTTTGCACAAGAATGAAATAAACAAGACACAAATTCCACATTGACAGTAGTAGTGATAATAACAATAACAATAATAAGAATAAGCCGGCAAAACAAAAATAACCCCAAAAATAGTCGTTTGAGCTCAATATTCAATTGTCTTTTTGTCTTTGGTCATTTGTCAAGTCAAAAACTCTTAGTCTAGTTCTTTTTCTCTTTCGTTTGTGGTTTGTGTGTTACCACTTGGGAGTCTCCGTCGAGGAAGAAGAGTAAGTTCCTCTGCAAAGTTCAGTCTGGGCTCAGGCTCGCCATCTCCATCCGGAGAGAATCCATCGGAATCCAAAATCTTAGTTCCTTCCACACGGACAAGGGAAAAAAACCTAGCCTGCACAACAATATTAACATTATTGTACACAGCCAGCTCCGTTTCTTCTCTTGTATCACAGCTATAGCTTTAGTTCTTTATCTCTTTTCACATTTCTTTCACATTACCACAGTAATACATTACATGCATGCTTTGAATATATCTCTCGTCATACATGAAATTATTTTAACCATGTAAAACAACAAATGAATTTCTTGTTCTCTTTTTAACCATGAAATTATGATTAATAGGTATAACCAGCAAGATAATACATTTTTCCAATCATCCTTCAAGTATGCTAAACAAATTCTACCACAAACAGCATTTCAACCGTTTTTAAACAGCAAATTACCACTCACGAATCGGTATGAACAGAAGAAACAACTTTTAGCAACAGACTAACACATTATTAACTTTTCAAACCCATGGGCTCAACTCACCAAAATGTTAGAAAATTCCGCACGAGCTATCCGTGGCCTGTCTCATCTACTTCCACGTGCGAAAAGATCTAGCTCATGTGAAATGATGGTCTGGTATTCCGGAAGATGGGGCTAAAACCACCTTCGGCCAATGAAAAAGGCATTTATCCCTTGTGATCCGGCAACAGAAAAATAAAGTTTGCTAGAGGATCACACTTCCTTTTTTCAAAATAAATGTTTCTTTTCAAAATAAAAGAATGAAAATACATTTATACAAATAAAGCGAAAACAAGAAAAAAAAAAAACAAAAGGCAGTTTTCTCTACTGGGTTACATCAACATCTTGAGAGAAACTGAAACCAGTCATTGGGGTTTCAAAATCCAAATTGCTATAAGCCACATTCATTTTCTCATTGTCAATATTCAGGATGGGTTCATGATTTGCTCATTTAACTTTTAACTCACTGAGCACAGGTACTGCAGGCAAAACATGGTCCCCAGTAAACTCAAACACAGTCTCTTCACTTTTTAGCTCATGAATGGCTACTCTGGAACCACAGACACTCACCGAGATTCCAGAAGGAACAGGAGGAAGGATGCCACAGTTCTTGACAACAGGCTCGGAAACACTCACCATGGCTAGTTCATTAACAGGGGGCATGACTTGGGGACTGAACAACTCAGGTACAGAGGCACCTTTATTATGAGTGACGTGCATAGACATACGCCTTTCCAGAGAGTCAGAATCCCCATCATTACCCACATTATGAGCACCATGGATCATGGACGACTCATTAAATTTAACTGTGGAATCTAAGATGCCTGCAGGACCGCTACACTTGTCTATGGTAGCCTCTGCAACTGAATTTTGTAACCATGGCTGTGCTTTACAAAACCCAAATTTTGCCCGGCTAGCTCAGAAACAGTGTCTTTATTCATGCAAACCGTGGCACACAGATAGTTGGATTCATTGCTAACATCGGTCACTTCCAAACTATGAGTCTCTCTGTGCTTTTCAAACGCTGGTAACACAGTACCATTCTTCCTCTCCTCGGTGGAAGTTTAGGATGAAGAAACACCGTCACTCACCTCCGGCTGTTGCAAGGGGTGACGACGATGCGGACGTCGTTTCCTTCCAGTAGGAACCCGTGAGCCCAACTGTGGAGCCTCCTGCATGCTGGATGGCGTTCCTGAGGCTGGAGAGCTAGGCACTGGTGGTGTGAGTCTCTGGCGACTCAGGGGGCCCCCGAGAGCCAGACGAGTTCCCTGGAAAAGGTGCTGATAATCGGGGTTGAGCCACGGCTCTCCCTGGAGCTCCTCCTCTAGCTGGTGTTATGGTTCGTTCGATTCAGGTAAGAGAAGAAAGCAAGCCCAGGCCGAAGTAGGTGTCAAAAAATAGTGATCTTTATTACACACTTTGCGCAGTCAGTGTGGGAAAGACAATTTGCAATACAATCCTTCGTCGAATGGACCGTCCCGTCTCCTTATATTGCCATTATGACATCACAGTTAGATCTTTACTGGAAATGATAACAATTGCCCTCCTCTCAAAACATTCTCCTTATATAGACACCAACTGCTACTTTTAAAGAAAAACAAGTGTGTATTATATTGTGCATTTTGTGAAAGTGTATCTATCAGAAAAACTGTCCTCAGACGACCCTCCTATTATTACTAAGTGTGTGTGTAAACGTGCGTGTGTTATATAAGTGCGTGCATGTGGTTACAGGCCGGCGTACGTGCAGAACTGAACGCAGACAGGCCTGGGTCCAACAGGACTGGTGGGTCTGAGCGGTGTGACTGCACTGAGGTGCGACAACTTAAGCAGATAACAAGAATAATACAGAACCTCAATAGACTGACTAGAGTACTGATCATCTGTGTGCATTAATATTTGCTCAAAGTAACATAGATGTGATTCAAAGATTATTCTGTCAACTGATTCAACAATGGTAAATGATTAATCAATGATAACTGATTATAAGAATACAAAATAAAATATCTCCTGGGCACTGGGCACAAGCTGCTTCCTGCCGCTCATAGAGGTTGGGATCCTTGACACCCTTAGTAGATCCCTCTGAACAACTAAACACAGTTCTGTCAGCTTCAGAGCACAATTCCGCTATAGTTTCCGGCCCCGGCAAATCAATGCTCATCTCACTCTTCTCCACAGAAAGATCGTGAGGCACAAAAACACAGTCACTCACCGGAGTTCGCGCGGCGCCGCTTCTTTCTGGTAGCAGGTGCGATGGACGCTGATGCCATCAAAGCAGAGGGTGACGTGGTGGCAATCTCATCTTCTGCCCACATCCTCGCTAAAGATGAGGCAGGGGAAGTGAAGTCTGAGCGGGGAGGTGAGGGCGAGCAGCCGGTCCAAGGCGAAGCAACAGGTGAGCGCTCCCTGTTGGGAAGGAGCCAGGGCTTCCAATGGAGCTCTTCCTCCCGATAAGCCCGTAACACCTGCTGCCGCTCTTCCTCACCAAAGTCTATGGCTTCCGTCGTCTCCATGCGCACCCTGTGGCTAGACTGTGGTGAAGACGCGGAAGCACGAGCGGATGGTGTGTCGGTGGTGAGACTCACTGTTCCGACCCTGAGTGCTTCTGGCTCGCGAAGCAGCGGGGAAACAGCACAACAGCAGGGCTCAGGCGGCGCAGTACGCACAGTGGGCAGCTGCTGCGGCGGACGGAGTTGGACAGCGGTGACGAGAAAGTCAATGATCAGTGGATGTAGTGCCCCCAAAACCAGGGAAATACAGACGCGCATACCCCTACTTGGCAAGCTAACTCTTCTCATTCCTCCCCTCCTGAACACTGCAACCATTTACTGTACTACATAGCAACTCCACCGTCTGGATGATCTCCCTCTCTTGTGTCGCTGGGTCCGGCATGGTCAGGTCGTACTGTCACGGTTTGTGGAGACAGACCGTGCGGAGATGTGTGTGGTGGACCTAGGTGCGAACACAAGTGAGGATACGGGAGTGAACTTAAACAAAAGCGAGCCTTTTATTGTGGCTGATGATCACCAAAAAAACAAACGAGAATGAGGGCAGCAGAAGAGCAATAACTAAACAGAAAGCTAAACTGGGAACAAACTATGAAAGCTAACTATGGCAATGGCTGTGACTCTGACTATGGCGAGAAAAACAGACGACCTGATGACGAACAAAGGAAGACTGAGGACTTAATACAGGGAGTGCAGAATTATTAGGCAAATGAGTATTTTGTCCACATCATCCTCTTCATGCATGTTGTCTTACTCCAAGCTGTATAGGCTCGAAAGCCTACTACCAATTAAGCATATTAGGTGATGTGCATCTCTGTAATGAGAAGGGGTGTGGTCTAATGACATCAACACCCTATATCAGGTGTGCATAATTATTAGGCAACGTCCTTTCCTTTGGCAAAATGGGTCAAAACAAGGACTTGACAGGCTCAGAAAAGTCAAAAATAGTGAGATATCTTGCAGAGGGATGCAGCAGTCTCAAAATTTCAAAGCTTCTGAAGCGTGATCATCGAACAATCAAGCGTTTCATTCAAAATAGTCAACAGGGTCGCAAGAAGCGTGTGGAAAAACCAAGGCGCAAAATAACTGCCCATGAACTGAGAAAAGTCAAGCGTGCAGCTGCCAAGATGCCACTTGCCACCAGTTTGGCCATATTTCAGAGCTGCAACATCACTGGAGTGCCCAAAAGCACAAGGTGTGCAATACTCAGAGACATGGCCAAGGTAAGAAAGGCTGAAAGACGACCACCACTGAACAAGACACACAAGCTGAAACGTCAAGACTGGGCCAAGAAATATCTCAAGACTGATTTTTCTAAGGTTTTATGGACTGATGAGATGCGAGTGAGTCTTGATGGGCCAGATGGATGGGCCCGTGGCCTGATTGGTAAAGGGCAGAGAGCTCCAGTCCGACTCAGACGCCAGCAAGGTGGAGGTGGAGTACTGGTTTAGGCTGGTATCATCAAAGATGAGCTTGTGGGGCCTTTTCGGGTTGAGGATGGAGTCAAGCTCAACTCCCAGTCCTACTGCCAGTTTCTGGAAGACACCTTTTTCAAACAGTGGTACAGGAAGAAGTCTGCATCCTTCAAGAAAAACATAATTTTCATGCAGGACAATGCTCCATCACACGCGTCCAAGTACTCCACAGCATGGCTGGCAAGAAAGGGTATAAAAGAAGAAAAACTAATGACATGGCCTCCTTGTTCACCTGATCTGATCCCCATTGAGAACCTGTGGTCCATCATCAAATGTGAGATTTACAAGGAGGGAAAACAGTACACCTCTCTGAACAGTGTCTGGGAGGCTGTGGTTGCTGCTGCACGCAATGTTGATGGTGAACAGATCAAAACACTGACAGAATCCATGGATGGCAGGCTTTTGAGTGTCCTTGCAAAGAAAGGTGGCTATATTGGTCGCTGATTTGTTTTTGTTTTGTTTTTTGTTGTTTTGGGGTTTTTTTTTGAATGTCAGAAATGTATATTTGTGAATGTGGAGATGTTATATTGGTGTCACTGGTAAAAATAAATAATTGAAATGGGTATATATTTGCTTTTTGTTAAGTTGCCTAATAATTATGCACAGCAATAGTCACCTGTGTCATGATCCTGGGTCTGTTGACCCAGCGTTTTGAGTTTTAGTTTATGTAAGCCCGTCAGGTTTCCTAAGTTCATTTGTTATCATGCCTAGGTGTTTCTAGTTCTTATTATTTCCCCCTCGTGTTTCCAACTATGTTAAATCTCCCCTGCTCTTCATGCGTTTCATGTCTGTGTCTTACGTTGTCAAGTTCGGGTTGTCATGTCTATGTCTCTTTATGTTTCCTGTTTTATTGTGAAGAGGTCTGGTGTTTCTGTGTTCATCGTGTTCAGTTTTACTCTCCCACGGTGACGTCATTATGTTCATGTGTGCCAGCTGTTTCCCCATGTGTTCCCACTTCCCTCATCATCCTGTGTGTATTTAGTCCATGTGCTTTCAGTCATTTGTTGTCAGGTCGTCTGCTCATCCATGTCTCATCCCCAGGTACCCATGTCAGTTCACTATGGTTAAGGTTTTTCATGTTTTGTTATTAGTTCACCCAGTTTAGGTTATTGTTTAGTTTTCACCGATGCCCGATTATTTTTACCCTCATTGCTAGCCTCAATAAACGGCTTGTTTTGTTTATCCACACTTCGTTTTGGTCTGCGTTTGAGTCCTCCTCTGCAACACATACGGTCTGCCCCAGCCAGACCGTGACAGTACGACCTGACCAGTATGGACTCAGCAGACCGCGAGCTCTATGAGCGTCGGGAGGCAGCCTTCGCCCAACTGGAGGAAGAGCTCCATTGGAAGCCGTGGCGTACCCCCGATTACGAGCACATTTTCCACGGGACTCGGCTAGCTCTCGGAGGTCCCAAGAGCTGCCGAAAGTCCCCACCTGTTGCGCTGCCTGCATCCAAGCCTCGCTCGCTTCAGGTGGGAGTCCTCCGTGTGGCTTCAGGCGCTCACGCTCCAGCCTCGGTGTCACCGTTCTGTGCACCAGGGGCTCAGTCGCTCGCTCCGCCAGCTTCCTCTGCTCGAAGGAAGCGGCGCGCCCGCCGCCATAAACCGGACAATGCTGAGCAACTCACGGTGGTGAGTGACAATGACTCTTATTCTCACGTCCCGTCTGACTGTAAACATGCGGTTACAGGAAAAACTGTGAGCACTTCTACCAGGTCTACAACACTCAGTTCAGGTTTTGTTAAGTCTGGTTCAGTCATCCCCAAGTCAGCTCACTCTAAGACCGTTAACCCAAGGATTCCGAAAACTATTAAAACAAAGACTGCTAATACTAAGACTGCAAAACATGAAGTGGACAGCGGGTTCATTTTTGATAGATCTGTTTTTGTCGACCCAGTACATGTTGACCCTGAGCCTGCCGTTTCTCGGACTGTTTTTTTCTGAGCCTGCTCCTTTTTCTGCTCGTGTTTCTCCTCCCGGGGCAGCTCGGGCCCAGCGTACCTCTGCACCCGTACCAGTTCCTCGGGTGGGGGAGGCTGAGGCCCAGTTGGTCCCCGCTCTGGTTTCCAGGCCGGCTGAGGCTCTGTCCCTTTCTGCACCCGTACCAGCTCCTCGGGTGGGAAGGGCAGTTGCCCAGCCGTTGCCGGTGCCTGTTCCGGTCCCCAGGGTGAGGTCAGTCAGGATACAGCCCGTCTCCGCACCCGTACCTACTCCTCGGGTGGGAGTGGCTAGTGTCCGGCATGTGCCTGCACCCGTCCCTGTTTCTGCTAAAGGCTCAGGAGAGTTCAGTCCTCAACTATCACCACCATCACTACTGCATGCTTTTCAGTCTATAGCTCAGTCATTAGCTCTGTTAGCAGCCCAGTCCATAGTACACTTTCCTGTGCTTCCGTTAACTCAGCCCTTAGCCCACTGTGCAGCTCAGTCATTTGCTCCATCACCTGCTCAGCCTTTTGTTCAGCCAGTAGTCTCGGCACCTACTGGTCCTGCCACTGCTTCAGCTGGAGGGCCCGAGGAGCCCGTCCAGCCTCATGCCTCGTCTGCTGGAGGGCCCGAGGAGCCCGTCCGGCCTCATGCCACGTCAGCTGGAGGGCCCGAGGAGCCCGTCCGGCCTCATGCCACGTCAGCTGGAGGGCCCGAGGAGCCCGTCCGGCCTCATGCCACGTCAGCTGGAGGGCCTGAGGAGCCCGTCTGCCTCATGCCACGTCAGCTGGAGGCCGAGGAGCCCGTGCCTACGTCAGCTGGAGGGCCCGAGGAGCCCGTCGGCCTCATGCCACGTCAGCTGGAGGGCCCGAGGAGCCCGTCCGGCCTCATGCCACGTCAGCTGGGGGTTCAGGAGAACCGCACCAGCCTCATGCCTCGTCAGCTGGAGGGCCCGAGGAGCCCGTCCGGCCTCATGCCTCGTCAGCTAGAGGGCCCGAGGAGCCCGTCCGGCCTCATGCCACGTCAGCTGGAGGGCCCGAGGAGCCCGTCCGGCCTCATGCCACGTCAGCTGGAGGGCCCGAGGAGCCCGTCCGGCCTCATGCCACGTCAGCTGGAGGGTCCGAGGAGCCCGTTCAGCCACCCGTCTCCGCTGGAGGGCCCGAGGGGCCCGTTCAGCCACCCGTCTCCGCTGGAGGGTCCGAGGGGCCCGTTCAGCCACCCGTCTCCGCTGGGGGGTCCGAGGGGCCCGTTCAGCCGCCCGTCTCCGCTGGAGGGTCCGAGGGGCCCGTTCAGCCGCCCGTCTCCGCTGGAGGGTCCGAGGGGCCCGTTCAGCCGCCTGTCTCCGCTGGAGGGTCCGAGGGGCCCGTTCAGCCGCCTGTCTCCGCTGGAGGGCCCGAGGGGTCCGTTCAGCCCCACGCCACGTCAGCTGGAGGGCCCGAGGGGTCCGTTCAGCCCCACGCCACGTCAGCTGGAGGGCCCGAGGAGCCCGTCCAGCTGCCACCTGCGGCCGCCTCGCCGTCGTCTGGTCCGGCCTCGTCAGAGTCTTCATCCTCGTCTGGTCCGGCCTCTGCTTCTGCCACGCCTGGTCCGGCCTGTGCTTCTGCTACGCCTGGTCCAGCTTCTGCCTGTGCTTCTGCTACGCCTGGGCCAGCTTCTGCCTGTGCTTCTGCTACGCCTGGGCCAGCTTCTGCTTCAGCGTCGCCTGGTCCTGTGCCCTCCAAGCCTTGGCCGGTACGCCTGACACTTGGGAGCCGCCGCTGCCTTCCGCGCGGCCGGCCCCCTGAACTGCTCCGTCGTCTCCTTCGCCGCCGCCGCTGCCTTCCGCGCGGTTGGCCCCCGGATCGCCATCGCCTGAATCGCCAGCCGCTTTCTGGGCCACCAGCTGGACGTCACCGCCGTCGAGATCGGCCCCCTCAACAGTTTCCACACCGTTGCCGTCCGCACGGTCGGCCCCCGGAACTATTTGACCATGAACTCCTGTGCCGTCGGCCTCCGGGCCGGCCCCCTGATCAAATGAACTATGGACTTCTGGACCGTCACCCTCCAGGTCGGCCCCCTGAGGAGTTATGAACTGTTCCCTGCGCTCCTGTGTTTTTGATGGACATTTTGTTTTTGTGGCCTTGTTTCTGATGTTTAGGTTATTGTTTAGTTTTCACCGATGCCCGATTATTTTTACCCTCATTGCTAGCCTCAATAAACGGCTTGTTTTGTTTATCCACACTACGTTTTGGTCTGCGTTTGAGTCCTCCTCTGCAACACATACGGTCTGCCCCAGCCAGACCGTGACAACCTGCACACACAGATATCCCCCTAAAATAGCTAAAACTAAAAACAAACTAAAAACTACTTCCAAAAACATTCAGCTGTGATATTAATGAGTTTTCTGGGTTCATTGAGAACATGGTTGTTGTTCAATAATAAAATTATTCCTCAAAAATAACACTTGCCTAATAATTCTGCACTCCCTGTACACACATGAGGTGATCAGGGGAAGTGGAGACACATGAGAACACAGCTGACTAGAATGAAACATAATGACAATACAGGGGAGAGTAACACTAACTACAATGAACAAAGAACACCAGACTCTTCCAAAATAACACAGGAAACATGTGAAGGAGACATGACAATACAAACTTGATAACATAAGACATGCAGTCAAAACAGCCTCACAGACAAAGGGTGAGGGAAACGTAAATACAGGGGAAGAAAATACAAGAGGAATCGAAATAGACAAATGAGCTTAGGTAATCTAATGAACTCTAAAATAAACCATAAACATCAAACATTACCTAAAACTTAAAACGCTGGGTCAAAGACCCAAGATCGTGACACAGTGTGCTTTAAGGTAGGAGCCAAAAAGGGTGTAGTTTGTGTGTGTGAGTACCCGTGTGTGCACCTGTGAGCATGACCGTGCTTGTTTTTAAAAGGTTCCTTCATGTAATGATCTGCTAGGGAGTGTGGGGAGCCACAGCCCCGTCCACCAGGGCATGAAGCAGGTATGGAGGAGATCAAAACTCCAGACATCCAGAGGCCCTCAGAACACAAGAGACCAAGGAAGACCAACAGAAGGGCAGCCGCGCCACTATCCCAGAAAGAGCTTAGGGGAGTCCCAGATGAGGGGTCACTCAGCAGCCGCGGAGCATAAGCCATGGGGGGTTGCAGTGAGTTGCGCGGGAGCTCCGCCGGCAGCCAGCTGCGCCACAGTGACCGAGCCCCAGGCTGAGAGGCCGAGGGCAACCCACCCCCGAAGTGGCCCGAGCGAGCCCCAGGCTCCAGGCCCCGATAAGCAGTCACCAAGGAGTGAGCTGGTGTATACCTGGACGCCCATCCCCTGACACAAAGACCCACCAACGCACCGATGTCTGAGGGCGTCTGCACCTTGCAAGGGAAGTGGTGGGGGTAGATAGGCCTCCATACCTTGGAGGGCCTGAGATGTCCCCAGAGAGGTGGCATCTGATACCCGACCTGACATATAGACACAGACATACAGGCACACACAGATACAAACATCCATTCCCACCCTCATGCTCTCATATGCAATTACTCAACACTCACCCAACGTGGAGACAGACATAAAGAGACACTGTACTCACAATCACACTCCCCAAGCGTACTCTAAGCCCCGGGTCTAGGTACCCTTGCCCCTGGAGGGGGAAACTGCACCCAGATCCAGGTGGTGTTACCCTTTTCCCTGCGGTGGGGAGATGCAGACAGCCCTGACTCCGCAGCAGCAGGGATGCCCCACATTCCAGACCCCAGTCAGATGGCCAGCTCCTCTTCCTAGCCCCCCCGCTCCAGCAGGTCGCAGAGAACGGGGGTGTGATAAGACTCCAAATCACACTTTATTGTTAGTGAAAACTGTCCACCAGCGGGTGCGGAAACCCCTAGCTGAGGAGCGGGAGAGCTCACAGCTGGCTCTGGATGCTGTGGCTGCAGGTCCGGGAACTGAACAGGATGGTGAATGAGTGACTGGGCCAGAGACTGAATAGGAGATTAGGAAACAGCCGACTGAACTACAGGATACTGGATGACAGACTGAACTGACTGGACTACAGAATACTGGACAACAGACTGGACAGGCTGGAGGACGGGCGACTGGGGGACAGGAGGCGACTGGACAGGAGAAGACTGGACAGGACGAGACTGGAGGACAGGAGACTGAACTACAGGGGCCTGGAGGACAGGAGACTGAGCTACAGGGAACTGGAGGACAGGAGACTGAGCTACAGGGGACTGAGGAACAGGACACTGGGCTACAGGGGACTGGAGGACAGGAGACTGAGCTACAGGGGACTGAGGAACAGGACACTGAGCTACAGGGGACTGGAGGACAGGAGGAGACTGATTTACAGGGGACTGGAGGACAGGAGGAGACTGAACTACAGGGGACTGGACGACAGGAGGAGACTGAACTACAGGGGACTGGACTGACTGGGCTGGAGGCTGAACAGTAAAATGTAGAAGCCCCAGGTACACCACCAACCCGTTCATGTGTCTAACTGTTTTTCCCCACTCGGCAACACACCCGCCGGGGGTCAAACTGTGGTAACTGGTGATTCTGTTCTCAGACATGTGAAGCTAGAGACACCGGCAACTAGGGATGGGTATCGTTTAGGTTTTATCCGATACCGGTGCCAAATCGGTACTTTTGAAACGGTGCCGGTGCTCAAACGGTGCTCAAACCGGTGCTTAAAGAATGGAGAACACAAAATTGGTCCAAAAACCTCTCATGTTCAGCTGTTTTTTGTAAAAATATAACAATGTTAGCCTTTTCTGCAGCTATGGGGCATATATGGTATCACTCTTGGCTGGAAGCAGTGCTTAAACAATGGAAAAAACACAAACTTTGTCCAAAAACCTCTCATGTTTAACTGTTTTCCACTTTTTCTTTGGTCATTTTAGCCTTTTTAGCCAGGGTGAAGGGAGTATCTGCCATCAAACAAGAAGACAGCCGCATGTAGCTATGATGATGTTTGCTAGTTCACCTTACATGCATTAATGTAATAACGTGGTTAGCCTACTCAACGTAAATTAGCTACTCACGCAGAGAAGAACGGCTGCTGCCACCATCATCCGTCATCATTTCTGCTACACTGGCAGGGCTAGGGGCCAGGACTCTCCTCTTCGTGTTTTTGGGGGATGTTGCATAACAGGCAACCCACCGGCAGTAGATGTGCTCGGTGTGAGGTCTCGCAGCAAGCTATCAAATACGGCGCATTTCTGGGCTTTTAAAAAAAACGCTATGCGTCGCCAGGTGTTTCATCGGATTTGAGGTGTTACCTCCTTTGACAGTATCACAGTATCAGCTTAAAGCACTTGTTGCAGGCTGCTGAGTTTGCATATTTTGCTATGAAGTACAGCCAGACTTTTGACCGCTTCGCCTTGGACATTTTAAATCTGTAGCTCTGTTCTAACAGAACGTACGTACCTGGCCCCGCCTACTATCCTCGGAAACGTAAAATGATTGGCTAGAATCTAAAGTGTATCACAGCTCAGGAAAAAAAAGCACCGAAATAAAGCACCGAAATGTGCGCTGCTTTTCAGTCTGGTTACTACCGTTTATGTCAGAACCGGTGCCATCATGGCACCGGACACCAGTACCCATCCCTACCGGCAACCATAGTCAATTGTCTTCCAGGGGCCAGAGCAGGCGACATTGAAGGAAATTTAAAACTACTGGCTAAGGGTAAACATAAATTCAGTAAAATCATAATTCACGTCGGCAGTAATGACACCCGGTTACGCCAATCGGAGGTCACTAAAATCAATATTGAATCGGTGTGCAACTTTGCCAAAACAATGTCGGACTCTGTAGTTTTCTCTGGTCCCCTCCCCAATCAGACCAGGAGTGACATGTTTCGCCGCATGTTCTCCTTAAATTGCTGGCTGTCTGAGTGGTGTCCAAAAAACGATGTGGGCTTCATAGATAATTGGCAAACCTTCTGGAGGAAACCTGGTCTTGTTAGGAGAGACGGCATCCATCCCACTTTGGATGGAGCAGCTCTCATTTCTAGAAATATGGACAAATTTATTAAACCCCCCAAAATATGACTATCCAGAGTTTGGACCAGGAAGCAGAGTTGCAGTCTTACACGCCTCTCTGCAGCTTCTCTCCTCTTGCTACCCCCCAAAAAACCCATCTCCATAGACACTGTGTCAGCTCCCAAAAAGACAAAAAATAAACTAAAAACCAGCAACAAACAACTTAAACATAAACAATTACAAAGAAAGAAAAATAAAGTATCCACATCTGAACCAAAGAGTAAAACAGTGAAATGTGGATTATTAAATATTAGGTCTCTCTCCTCCAAGTCTCTGTTAGTACATGACTTAATAATTGATCCACAAATCGATTTACTCTGCCTTACAGAAACCTGGTTGCAGCAGGATGATTATGTTAGTTTAAATGAATCAACACCCCCGAGTCATTCTAACTACCAGAAATCTTGAAGCACAGGCCGAGGGGGCGGTGTGGCAGCAATTTTTCACACCAGCCTATTAATCAACGAAAAACCAAGACAGACTTTTAATTCATTTGAAAGCCCGATGCTTAGCCTTGTTCACCCCAGCTGTAAAACTCAGAAACCAGTCTTGCTTGTTATCATCTATCGTCCACCTGGGCCTTACACAGAGTTTCTGTCTGATTTCTCAGACTTTATATCTAATTTAGTTCTGAGCTCAGGTAAAATAATTATTGTGGGTGATTTTAACATCCATGTAGATGCTAAAAATGACAGCCTCAACATGGCATTTAATCTGTTATTAGACTCAATTGGCTTCTCTCAAAATATAAAACAACCCACCCACCACTTTAATCACACTCTAGATCTTGTTTTAACATATGGCATAGAAACTGAACATTTAACAGTGTTTCCTGAAAACCCTCTCCTGTCTGATCATTTCCTGATAACATTTACATTTACAATAATTGATTACACAGCGGTGGAGAGTAGACTTTATCAAAGTAGATGTCTTTCTGAAAGTGCTGTAACTAAGTTTAAGAATATAATCCACCCACTGTTATCATCTTCAATGCCCTGTACCAACATAGAGCAGAGCAGCTACCTGAATACTACTCCAACAGAGGTCGATTATCTTGTTAATAATTTTACCTCCTCACTACGTACGGTACGACTCTGGATACTGTAGCTCCGGTGAAAACTAAGGTCTCAAATCAGAAGTACCCGACTCTGTGGTATAATTCTCAAACACGTACCCTAAAGCAGATGACTCATAAGCTGGAGAGGAAATAGCGTGTCACAAATGTAGAGGATCATCATTTAGCCTGGAGAAATAGTTTGCTGCTTTATAAGAAAGCCCTCCACAAAGCCAGAACATCTTACTATTCGTCACTGATTGAAGAAAATAAGAACAACCCCAGGTTTCTCTTCAGCACTGTAGCCAGGCTGACAAAAAGTCAGAGCTCTTTTGAGCCAACCATCCCTTTAACGTTAACTAGTAATGATTTCATGAACTTCTTCACAAATAAAATTTTTATCATTAGAGAAAAAATTACCAATAATCATCCCACAGATGCAATATTATCTACAGCTACTCTTAGTACCATTGATGTTAAGTTAGACTCTTTTTCTCCAATATATCATTCTGAGTTAACTTCAATAATTACTTCCTCCAAACCATCAACGTGTCTTTTAGACCCCATTCCTACAAAACTGCTCAAAGAAGTCCTGCCATTAATTAATTCTTCGATCTTAAATATGATCAACCTATCTCTAATAATCGGCTATGTACCACAGGCCTTCAAGCTGGCTGTAGTTAAACCTTTACTCAAAAAGCCATCTCTAGACCCAGCAGTCTTAGCTAATTATAGGCCAATCTCCAACCTTCCTTTCATATCAAAAATCCTTGAAAGAGTAGTTGTCAAACAGCTAACAGATCATCTGCAGAGCAATGGTTTATTTGAAGAGTTTCAGTCAGGTTTCAGAGCTCATCACAGAACAGAAACAGCTTTAGTGAAGGTTACAAATGATCTTCTTATGGCCTCTGACAGTGGACTCATCTCTGTGTTTGTCCTGCTAGACCTCAGTGCAGCGTTCGATACTGTTGACCATAATATCCTATTAGAGCGATTAGAGCACGCTGTAGGTATTACAGGTACTGTGCTGCAGTGGTTTGTATCATATCTATCTAATAGACTCCAATTTGTACATGTAAATGGAGAGTCCTCTTCACACACTGACGTCAGTTATGGAGTTCCACAGGGTTCAGTGCTAGGACCAATTCTGTTTACATTATCCATGCTTCTCTCAGGCAGTATCATTAGAAGACATAGCATAAATTTCACTGCTATGCAGATGACACCCAGCTCTATCTGTCCATGAAGCCAGATAACACACACCAATTAGTTAAACTGCAGGACTGTCTTAAAGACATAAAGACCTGGATGGCCGCTAACTTTCTGCTTCTTAATTCAGATCAAACTGAGGTTATTGTACTCGGCCCTGAAAATCTTAGAAATATGGTATCTAAGCAGATTCTTACTCTGGATGGCATTACCTTGGCCTCCAGTAACGCTGTGAGGAACCTTGGAATCATTTTTGACCAGGACATGTCCTTCAACGCACATATTAAACAAATATGTAAGACTGCGTTCTTCGATTTGCGCAACATCTTCTCTAAAGTTAGAAATATCCTGTCTCAGAGTGACGCTGAAAAACTAGTTCATGCATCTATTACTTCCAGGCTGGACTACTGTAATTCATTATTATCAGGATGTCCAAAAAACTCGCTGAAAAGCCTTCAGTTAATCCAAAATGCTGCAGCAAGAGTACTGACAGGGACTAGAAAGAGAGAGCATATTTCTCCTGTTTTGGCTTCCCTTCATTGGCTTCCTGTTAAATCCAGAATTGAATTCAAAATCCTGCTCCTCACATACAAGGTCTTAAATAATCAGGCCCCATCTTATCTTAATGACCTTGTAGTACCATGTCACCCTATTAGAGCACTTCGCTCTCGCACTGCAGGCTTACTTGTTGTTCCTAGAGTATTTAAAAGTAGAATGGGAGGGAGAGCCTTCAGTTTACAGGCCCCTCTTCTGTGGAACCAGCTTCCAGTTTGGATTCGGGAGACAGACACTATCTCTACTTTTAAGATTAGGCTTAAAACTTTCCTTTTTGCTGAAGCATATAGTTAGGGCTGGATCAGGTGACCCTGAATCCTCCCTTAGTTATGCTGCAATAGACGTAGGCTGCTGGGGGATTCCCATGATGCATTGAGTTTTTCCTTTCCAGTCACCTTTCTCACTCACTATGTATTAATAGACCTCTCTGCATTGAATCATATCTGTTATTAACCTCTGTCTCTCTTCCACAGCATGTCTTTTATCCCGTCTTCCTTCTCTCACCCCAACCGGTCGCAGCAGATGGCTGCCCCTCCCTGAGCCTGGTTCTGCCGGAGGTTTCTTCCTGTTAAAAGGGAGTTTTTCCTTCCCACTGTCGCCAAAGTGCTTGCTCATAGGGGGTCATATGATTGTTGGGTTTTTCTCTGTATTTATGAAGTGCCTTGAGGCGACTTTTGTTGTGATTTGGCGCTATATAAATAAAATTGAATTGAATTGAATTGAGCCTCCGAGGGCAAAGCAGTCCTTTTAGAAGCAGCATGGTAACAAGTGGTAATGGGATAGTCCAGAATGTCATCACAAAATACAGTCTTTGGGTTAGATTTATGGCAAACGGTCTCTGGCTTATGGTGAGGTGAAAGAAAAAAGTCCATTTTGGTCACCGACTGATACTGCTGCTCCAAACGGGAAGAGCAATGGCAGTGTGAGCTGTAAGAAGTAAGAAGCACAAAGTCCTATTTATTGTCCTATTTATTGATAGCAATGATGTCATTGAAAATAAAAGCTTCTTTTTTGTGTTTGTTGTATAGACTTTAGAAAGCATGAAATATAAGAAAAATAAATGGCTTAAGCAATGATGAAGAGCGGATTGAGATGTCCTGATTCTGCATGAGCTATCTATTGAAAGCTATTGAAATTACAGAATAGGTATCACCAGACAATGTTCAGTTGTTCATATGAAAACTGTGCAACCTTAAATGGTGACCGCCCATAAGTAAAACTTGCCATATTTGAAGATGAAAATGTTTGTACTCTTTTTTTATACACATTTCTTTTCATATTTTCGTATGAAAATTCATATTTCTCCTTTTGGTAACTTTCATTTTGTTATCTGTTCCTACCCCAGCTGAGCTTGTTATTTAAGAAACATTTTTATCTGAGCTGGTCAAAGTAGTTGAATCAATAAAAAGATCCCATTTTTCTTCACATCTTATCTTTATCTTTGTTTAAAAGTTCCCTTCAGTCCATGTGTACTCACTATAATAATTCTCGCACTGTTATCTGGTCAATTCCCTACTGTTTTAAGAATGTTGTCATTCACCCACTTACAAAAAACAAAACAATACAAAACAAACATTTAAAACAACTAAACAAAACAATGTAACCTTTTCTTCTCAGGCATTCCAGAATTTAATGACAAACATTATTTTGGTTCAAAATAACACAGTAATTACTTCATAAATTGTTATTGTCAAACAGTGTCGCTCACAAACAACAACAAATAATCATGATAAAGAATCAGTGAGAGAAATTGCCTGTTCACTACTTGAATCGTAAGCTCTTTGAGCTGTCAGTGCATTTAATCCAAAACTCAAATGTGCCACAGTGAATTGGAACATTTTGTGTTTCAAAATTTTGTTGTGTAAGAAAATAATCTTCAGTCTACTTTTTAAATACCACTGTAAGTGTAATGATTTACAGGTTGATTCTTCTCACATAAATAGGACTCAAAAGTTCACAAATCTGACCAGGACAAAGTTTAAAAAATGCATATGAATATTCCAACATTTCTGCCCATTTTAAAAGTAAGTGTACTCACAGTTCACAAGACTCTAACGAGCTGTGTTAGCCTTTCTAAGTATCTTAAAAATCTTACTTTTAATTTCCTTTGTCCTAAGAAAATACACAAAAGGATTTACAAGAGATGGACCGAGGATGGTGCCAATTGATAAACCTTGGCGTTCTTCAAGAGTTAATACCACACCAAACCTGGTCAAAATAGCATGGATAAAAATGGGACAGTATAAACATATTACACAAATCAGGTGACTCACAAGAGTGCTTCCCATTTTCATTCTGTCATTATTTGATGATAATTTCACAAAAAACAAGATCCCACAGTATGAAAGACAAATGAAAACGAATGTGAAAAATAACAGAAAAAATAACCTACTGGCACCTTGATTGAAATATTTCTCTGGGTCAACACAAAGGGTTCGTAATACAGCAGCAGCGTCACAGAAAGTGTACCTAAGCCTTAGGCTGCAGTGAGGGAGAGGGACAACTGTTGCAGGTAAAGGAGCCACAAAACCAGAGGCAACAATCCACAGAATGTATGTAAGTACCATTATACGTGTATTTGTTAAATAACTATGGTACCGAAGAGGATAAATTATAGCTATTAATCGATCAAATGCCATAATTGTTAAAGAAAACATCTCCATTGTTGATCCCAGGTGGAAAACACACATTTGAATTAAACACTCCACATATGATATGGTATTAACACCAGCAAGAAGAACCCCGATCATTGTTGGAGTGGCACTAGAGGTATACAGTATGTCAACAACAGCAAGATTGCAAATCAGAAGATACATTGGTTTATGTAACTGCTTGTCAGAAACAATGAAGAGGATATTGACCAAACTGCCAGTAACAGCTAGTAAATAAGTTATCAGCATAACCACACCAACTGCTACAGGCCTTTTGACTGTGTCAAAGCCACCTATATTAAAATGTGTTAGTTTGGTTGACGCATTCTGTAAAGACATATTAAAGAATATTAAATTACAATAAGTTTCAAATTGGAATTGATAAAGTAAAAAGACAAAAATAAAAGACACCTCTCAAAGCAAAAGGTGGTTAAAGATATTGCAAAGCTTTAGTAGCAGTAGACAGTGGTTAAGAACAAAAAAATATTAGCCCAGCTAAACAGACAGTTTGGCTTTGAACACAAAGCACCTGTGCTTTCGCATTTTAAGCCTCACAAGAACCGTACATTCTCACTCTGCACTCCCGTCATCCAGTGACACTGCATTGTGGCATAGACAATTTTCTATTTACATATCCGCAGAGATTCAAATTCAAATTCAAATTCAAATTTTTTATTTGTCACGTACACAGTTGTACGATATGCAGTGAAATGCTTAGACAACTGCTTGTGACCTAAAGAAGAAGAAGAAGAAAAAAAGGAAAGGGCTATGAATAAGATAGGAAATAAATATGAAAAATTAAAGTGTAAATTTAACTAGGAAGGAATAAAATATAAAAAATTAAGGTTAAAAATGAAATAACTGTACAACACAAATTAGAATGAAGGGTAAATTTAACTGGGAAAGAATATGATAAAATATATAAATTAAAGTTGAAAATAAAATAACTGTACAACAAAATACACAATACACAGTATAGAACTATATAAGAATGTTTGAAGAAAAATCAATCAATAAATATATATACACACACACACACACACACACACAATAACAGCAGCTGTACAAGTATTAACTGGAAATGAAGAATATAGTGACCAGTGTTGTGCAATCCACATTATGTCTTGTGCAGTGCAAATATGCTTAAAGTGATTTAAGTGATAACAATGTCCAGAATGTCCAGTGTGTGTGTAAGAACTATATGTGTGAGTCAGTACTGTGTGGTGGTGTGATTGAGAGACCGTATCGCCTGCGGGAAGAAGCTCCTCCTCAGTCTCTCTGTGTTGGTCTTCAGGGAGCGGAATCGCTTTCCTGACCTCAGCAGAGAGAACAGTCCGTTGTTGGGATGGCTGAGGTCCTTCACGATCTTCCTGGCCTTGGTCCAGCACCGCCTGCTGTAGATTGAGTGCAGGTCAGGGAGCTCGGAGCGGATGGTGCGCTCAGCTGACCGCACAACCCTCTGTAGAGCTTGTCTGTCCTGCATGGTGCTGTTCCCGAACCAGGTTAAGATGTTTCCTGTCAGGATGCTCTCTATGGTACACGAGTAAAAGTTCCTGAGCACCTTGGAGGGCAGTTGGAAGTCTCTCAAGCGTCTGAGGTGGTAGAGACGCTGACGGGCCTTTTTCACCACGGTGTTGATGTGACAGGACCATGACAGGTCCTGCGTGATGTGAACTCCGAGGTATTTGAAGCTGTCCACTCTCTCCACTGGGCACTCGTTGATGACAGGGGTCTGGTAGTTCCTCTCCTGCTTAGTGCTGAAGTCCACTATCAGCTCCTTTGTCTTACTGACGTTTAGAAGGAGGTTGTTCCTCTGGCACCAGTTCTCTAGATTTCTAATCTCCTTCAGGTAGGCCGTCTCGTTGTTATCAGAGGTCAGGCCCACCACGACGGTGTCGTCAGCAAACTTGATGATGGTGGTGGAGCTGGTAGTGGCCACGCAGTCATATGTGTACAGGGAGTACAGCAGGGGGCTCAGAACACACCCCTGGGGGGCTCCAGTGCTGAGAGTGGTGGAGGCTGAGACATGTCCGCCCATCCTTACTGCCTGTGGTCTGCCAGTTAGGAAGTTGGAGATCCACTGACACATAGATGAGCTGAGTCCCAGATGCTCCAGCTTGGTGGTGAGTGTGGAGGGAATTATGGTGTTAAATGCAGAGCTGTAGTCTATGAAGAGCATTTTAACATAATTCCCCCTTCTAGTGTCCAAGTGAGTGAGTGATGTGTGGAGGAGATGAGAAATGGCATCGTCTGTGGAACGATTTGGATGGTAAGCAAACTGTAGTGGGTCCAGTGTGTCTGGTAGTGAAGAAATGATGAAGTCTCTGACCAGGCGTTCAAAGCACTTCATCACTACTGAGGTGAGTGCTACAGGGCGATAGTCATTGAGAGAAGCAGGGTGGGGTTTCTTCGGGACAGGAACAATGATGGACTCTTTGAAGCATGTGGAGATCACCGACTGAGATAAAGAGATGTTGAATATCTCAGTGAACACAGGAGCTAGCTGGTATGCGCAGTCTCTGAGGATACGACCTGGGATGCCGTCTGGTCCTGCTGCTTTCCTGGTGTTCACTCTCTTGAAGGCTCTCCTAACTTCATGCTCGGAGATGACGAGCACATTTCCGGTGCTGGCAGTACCTTCCTGTCTGCAGCCGTTAGCGCCGCTAGCACTAGCATTGTTGGAGTACTTAGCTGCAGCCTCGAAGCGAGCATAGAAAGTGTTCAGCTCGTCTGCCAGAGTCACGGCCGCGTTCGTCATACCGGTCGTTGGTGCTTTATAGTCCGTTATTGTCCTTAGTCCCCGCCATAGGCTCCTAGAGTCACTCTGTTGGAGTTGTGACTCTAGTTTCCTCCCGTAGCGCTGCTTCGCCTCTTTCACCGCCCTCCGCACGTTATATGACGCGGCTTTGTACGGGTCCATGTCCCCCGTCGTGAGTCCCGTGTTGTAGGCAGCAGTGCGGGATCTCAGAGCGTCGCGGATGGTTTTATCCACCCACGGCTTCTGGTTGGGAAACGTTGTGATAGTCTTTGTCTCCACGGTATCATCCGCTAGTTTCCCGATGAATCCCACAACCGCTTCCGTAAACACGTTGACATCATCATCGGAGCTGTTTCTGAACATGCCCCAGTCTGCGTCATCGAGTGCGTCCTTTAACGCGGCCACCGATTGATCAGTCCAGCGCGCGATCTTCCTCTGAACCAGAACTTCCTGTTTTAGCCTTTGTTTGTATTTTGGCATGAGGAAGATGGCGGCGTGATCGTATTTGCCAAAAGGAGGGCGGGATTGTGCCTTGTAGCCATCCTTGACCATAGTGTAGCAGTGGTCCAGTGTCCTTTCACCTCTGGTGGGGCAGGTGATGTGTTAATAAAAGTTCGGCGCTGCACGTTTGAGGTTGGCACTATTAAAGTCCCCCGTCACAATAAGCGCAGCGTCCCGGTGTTGTGTCTGGTGCTGTGTGAGTGCCTCATGCAGCTTGCATAAGGCGGTGACCGTGTCCGTTTGTGGTGGAATATAAACGGCACTTACAATGACCGATGTAAATTCCCGAGGTAGATAAAAAGGACGACACATGATGGACAGTAGTTCCAGATTTGGTGTGCAGGAGCGTGTGAGAGGAACAACTTTCGCACTGTTGCACCAGTTGTTGTTCACCATTAAACACACGCCGCCTCCCCTTGACTTCCCCGAGTCCCGTGTCCTGTCCATGCGGTGAACCGAGAAGAACTCGACCGTCTGGATGGCGTGGTCCGGCACCGCTGGGTTCAGCCATGTCTCGGTGAAGCAGAGGAGATTGCAGTCCCGAATGTCTCTCTGGAACTTTATCCTGGCCCTGAGGTCATCAAGCTTGTTCTCCAGTGACTGGACGTTGGCGAGCAGGATGCTAGGCAGAGGTGTGCGGTGTGCACGAGCTCTCAGCCTGTTCCTAACGCCGGCTCGCTTCCCTCTAGGCCGCCGCCGCCGCTTCCCTTTGTTCTCCCTCAAGATCTCACTCGGCCAGCTCGGATCCGGAGTTAAAAACTTCGAATTGTGAGTACATTGTATTCCAATAGAAACAAGAGTGTCACTGTCATACCTAATGTACCCAATGGTGATGATTTTGCCTATTTAGAGACGCTGAAAACTAACTTAAAAAACAAAGACAAAGAAAAAGTGGTCGGAGCAGTCGTGACGGCAGCCGACCTCACCGGCGCCAGATTGCAGAACCATGCTCCCATCCACCCAAGGGTAGGATGAGGATGGCTGGATACTTTAATTTACTTTTACTTTGGCTCTTTAGAGTTGCTATAACACAGAAGCTATCACCACAAGGAAATTGCACCTTTGAAAATATTAACTTAACTAATGGCAATTATTAAAACTGACAGTAGATCCATCACGGATGAAGCAATGACAAAATAACAAATAGTTTTGTACTTGATTAAGATTAACTACATTCTATGTAGTATTTTAATAGTTCGTTTAAAGAAAATTTCACATATACAAAGGCGCCGGTTTAGCTCACTGGGATAAGCTGGCTGAGAGAAGCCGCCCGGGTTCGAATCCAAGCTTTGGCCCTTTTCAAAATCAGAGATTCTGATTTTCATTCTGATTGATCTCTCTACTAGATTCTGAGATAAATTCTGAGATAAATCAGAATCTCTGATTCTGATTCCGGTTTATCTCCACCTCTGGTTTCCTGGTCAACCCCCTAAAGTGATTTGCCTCATTCGTTCAGTTATTTGCATACAGGCTTAGGTGTGTGTGTGTGTATGTGTGTGTGTGTGTGTGTGTTCTGTAACACAATCTTGATGCGCTCAGGGTAGGCCCAGCAGAAGATGTTCGTTGAGGGCCTGGCCTTGGAACTGGAAAGAACAGTTAAACACAAGACAATCTTTGCCATTGTGGCTAACAAGGGGGTGAGGGATGTACCATGACTCATCTGTTTGAACAACCTCAGAGGGGGACACCTTAACCACCGAACCGGCCTGGACCAACTTCTCTATCTCCGCCCAGTAGATCTTAGCTCGTTCTGGATCTTTCTGGAGCCTTCTCTCCACGCTTCTCAAACTGGGAACAACAGCGTTAGGGCTAGCTTTAAGGTGTGGCATGTTCTGGCGGCGAAGGAGGGGGGTGGCATAGCGTTGGATGCCCTCGACTTCTACACGAACTGTCTTCTGCTCTAGCAGGCTAACTGCATAGTTATCCTCTCTTGAACGGGTAACCACCTTGCCTTCTGGCACTGGGATGACATCTACCTGCCATAACTTCTCTACATGTTTGAGTAGCTCACTCACCTGGGGAGGAATAGCAGTTGTGAAGAGGCACTGTTGTGGCAGCGAAGAGGAACCGATAAGGCTGGAGGGACCCTGTAGTGTCCACCCTAACCTGGTGCGCATAGCAGCGGGACCACCCGGTGGACCAAGACGGACAGCTTCAGTTGCAGTGATGAGCTGTGGGTGGTCACTGCCAATGAGAAGGAGAGGTTTGACCTTCTTGAAGGCCTGGAGAGGCAGGCCTCTGAGGTGTCTCTACTTCCGCTGCAAGGACTCCACATCATCCAAAACTATGTGAGTGCTCAAAGTCTTGCCATTATGGTGAAGGATGACTGGGACAACCTTTAACAGGACTTGGCCGCTCTCTGTAGGACGATCGAGGTACAGGACGCCCGTAGGATTCTCACCTCGTGGGGGAGCAGACACTGGGCCATGTGTCTTTAAGGGCTTAGAATTCACGTCGTGAAGGACCTGCAGATGACGACCCTGACACAGGCTGCAGGGTTTCTTGAGGGTACACTGTGCTGCCTGATGGGAGCGAGCGCAACGCCAGCACCTCTTGTTGGTCTTTATCCAGTCTGTGAGCTGTTCGCGACTCAGCTTGATGACCTCCTGACACTGACTCAGGGGATGGGCACGGTTATCGCAAAAGGCACAGTAGGGCTGCTGCCTAGCTTTGTTTGGAGTGGTACCTAGTGACCTGGGTGAGCTCTCTACACTGTGAAGAACCGCAACAGAGCGCTTGCTTGGTCTGACATCAGGCTTCTCTCTGGTGATCGTTGGCGTGGGCAAGCCGTCATAGTCCTGACACCAGGATTCGTACTTTAACCAGGTAGCCAGGTCGTCCAGGGTGTAAGCCTGACCAGAATGGTTGTACATGCACCAACGGAAATCAGCTCTTTGCTCTGAAGGAAGCTTACTAAGAAGTCGAGCCACATGGGAGCCACACTGGAGTTCGACCTCCCCATCAGGGCCTAAAGTCTTCAGCATGCCCACGAGCGACTGGATGTGAAGAGAGAATCGCTCGAATGCGGCTGCATCCCCTCGGCGGATGTCAGGTGAGTCCATGACAGCAGCAGTTCTCCTCAGGGCAAGCTGGTGAGGCTGCCCAAGCCTGTCGTTAAGAGTATTCATGGTGTCACTGAAGGGCGTGGCAGAATGGAGGTAAGCGTCCACTATCAACTTTGCTTCCTCCAGGTGTAGGTGATCTAACAAGACTTGGTACCTGAAGAGCTCTGAACTCTCCGGGGGCAATAAGTTCTCTTTAGACGAGCAAATTCCCCAGGATTACGGCGTGTGAGCTTGGGAATGCTCGGACGAGGCCCCCTGTAGGTCAAATCTGGGGCCACTGCTAAGCCGGGGGTCTGTACATCTGTGAGGGCCAGAAAGGAGTAGATGAGGATGGAGGTGGAACTGGCAGTGGTTGCAATGGAGGGGGGTGTGCTCTCGGAGGCGGCGCTGGAGGGTAGGTGGTCCTTGGCTGAGGAGAAGTGAACCCTGGCTTAGATTTATGTGGGGGGATGATCTAACTCTTCTGTGCAGCCATAGACTCCCTCTTCAGATCCTGCAGCTCTTTCATCATTGTATCGATGCGGTCCGCAACTGGACCCTGGCTGGAGACAGACGCCTCCTTGAATTCAACAGGAGGTGGTGGTGGAGGCCAGTCCTCTTCCTCTTCAGCAGGGGGTGGCTGGAGATGAACAACAGGGGCTCTGTGCGGTGGACTGAGCTGCAGACTCTCTGCACGGTCCAGCAGCTGCAGCAAACTAGTATGAAGGGCCTGGAAATCAGCCAGCCCGGCTCTCATCTGGTCATGGGACTGCTGGAACAGGAACCTTTCACCTTGTATATCTTCTAACTCTGCTCTCAATGGTGTGACATGGCTGTGTGAGCGGTCATCAGAGGGGTCAGACGGAGGATGGTGGGAAGAACGGGTGTCGCCTCCTGTCTCACTTTCCTCCTGGTAACCTGCACCAAGCCCGAGGAAGTCAGTCTCATAAGCTTCATAGCGGAGGGGGCGACGTATATTACGCCGTGGGCGTGCACCAAGGACTGAGAAGTTCTGAATATCATCCATCTTGTTAGGGTAGAAGCAGCTTACCTCCGGCTCGAAGGACCATTAATGTTGGGTAGATAGCTTGGACTGGGAGGACTGTAAGGTGCTAGTTCAGATTTGCCGCTACCACTCCCCGGAGTGTCGGCCAGAACACTGCTCAAGGCCCGGATGAATGTTCAGAAGGGAGACAATGAAGACACCGAGGATAGTGCAGACTTTTGTATTGACTTTACACAGTTGAAGGTAACAGGGATTGTCAGAGGAGCAGGTATTGCATACAGGCTTAGGTGCGTGGGCATGTGTATGTGTATGTGTGTGTGTGTGTGTGTGTGTTCTGTTGCTCATTAACGCACACTTCTCACGGAATGACAACTTCTCTGTTGGTAATCTGGAGCAGAAAAGCTCAGGTGCCTTGCCCACGTTTCTCCCTGCCCATAGTCTCTCTCATACAAAGCGGTGGGGTGACCTCTAATGGCCACTCTAAAAAACTACAGGTGAACTAACAACTGAATGGAATAAAACCGTAACCTTTTGTACAATCTAATTTGATTAAACTTTTTTTAATTTCAATTTTTATTTTATTTTTTTAATCATAAATATGACATACAATTAGCAGGACAGTCGGCAATACCCTGTTAATAGGAACTACAATCGCCTTCCACCTCTCATTCATGTGCGTCCTACGGCTCTGCAAGTCCCACGGTTCATGCCTCTGTCTCAGTGTTAAGTCTGTGTCTCTGTGTTATACTTCTTGTTTCTTTTACAGTCTGTTTTTTTCATTGTATCCTGCTTCGCTTCCTTTGTCTTGTTAGGTCTGATCAACAACAACAACAACAATCTTTATTTATAGAGCACATTTAAAAGCCTTGGGCATACCAAAGTGCTTTACATAAAACAATAAAAGGTTCAAACATTGATAACGGATAAATAAAAGTAACGAGTTATGTTCATAGATAAAAGCTACCAATAAGAATGACTACAGCACATGGGTAAAAGCAAGATAAAAGCTGTACCACCATAATAAAAGACACCAATAGAAAGATAGGAGGGAATTAATACAAGAGGTCAATAGGTCACAACAACCAAACAAACAAACAAACAAACCAGCAATTAAAAGGTGGAGAAGGCAAGTTTAAAAAGATATGTTTTAAGCTGTGATTTAAAAGAATGAATAGAATCAGATGCCCGGATGCCAATCGGGAGATTGTTCCACAGCACAGGTGCGACAAGAGCAAACGATCGATCACCTCTAGTCTTAAGTCGAGATCTGGGCTGAGCCAGCAGTAACTGTGACGATGACCTTAAAGCCCTAGCAGGAGCATAAGGGTTTAAAAGGTCCTTAAGGTAGCTGGGTGCAGTGTTGTTAGTAATTTTAAAAGTAAACAACAAAATTTTAAATTGAATACGATATTTGACAGGCAACCAGTGCAGATCGGCAAGGACAGGAGTAATGTGGGCAAACTTGCTGGTTTTAGTTAGAATGCGAGCTGCAGCATTCTGAACTGTCTGTAATCTCTGTAAAAGGGAAGAGTGGAGACCACAATAAAGTGAATTACAATAGTCTAGCCTCGACGTTACAAAGGCGTGGATGAGCTTTTCGAGATCTTTATGCGGGATATAGCGCCTAGCCTTAGAGATAAGACGAAGCTGGTAAAAACTACATCTGACAACAGCAGACACTTGTTTGTCAAGTGAAAAGGAGCTGTCAAATAAGACACCCAGATTCCTGACAGTATCAGAGAAAGAACAACTAAGAAAACCAAAGGCATCCCGGAGTTTGGCACGAAGGGCATTACTACCAAAAATCATAATCTCGGTTTTCTTCTCATTAAGGATAAGAGAATTCGACAACAACCACTTCTTGGCCTCAGACATGCATTCTCGGAGGCTATTCAGAGACAGAGCAAGATCGTCGTTTAGCTCAAAATAGAGCTGGATATCATCTGCATAATAGTGATAAGCAATATGGTATTTCTCAAAGATGGCACTTAAAGGAAGCAAGTATAATGAGAAAAGGGTAGGGCCCAGCACAGATCCCTGGGGGACACCACAGCAAACAGGTACAGCCGAGGAAGACGATGTAGCCAGATGTACCGTAGAGAGCCGATTGGAGAGATAGGATTTAAACCAATCCAGGGCAGCGCCCTTGATGCCCACAGTGTGCTCAAGTCTCGCTAATAAGATATTATGGTCAACCATGTCAAATGCCGATGATAGATCCAAAAGCACTAAGACTGAGGGGCGTCCGTTGTCAGCCATTTGTAGGAGATCATTGAAAACACGAAGCAATGCTGATTCTGTGCTGTGATGTTGTTTGAAGGCCGATTGAAATTTATCATTTATATTATTCTCATCAAGGTAGGTCTGCAGTTGGATCACTCCCAGCTGTGCTTACACAGGGGAGAAAAGTAGTGATATTTCCTATGTAAAGTACTTTTGAGCGATTGGATGTGATTGCTACTGCTTATCATGTCCAGGATGGTGGACAGTTCTTGACCGATGTCCACATGATGTCATATGAAAAACTTCTATGCCAACCCCTATATGAACTGTGATTGGATGAGACCAATGAAAACGTAGCATTCTTTTGATACTTAAAGTGTTTACCCTAAGCTGTTTGGGTTTGGGTTGTGCTTTTTTCTTAACAAACGTGTCCAGCTGATAAAGATTTAAAATATATTTGAAAGGCTATTGCTTGAGGCTGAGGTGTTGTTGTTGTTTTACTTCTTTAACTAAATTTTGAAACATCTCCTAATTTAAAAAGTTGTTGAGTATGTTGTTACAGAATGCTTCAATCACAGTGAAACACTTTATTATAGGTGGTTTTGACACAGTCAAAAGGCCTGTAGCAGTTGGTGTGGTTATGCTGATAATCTATATACTAGCTATTTTTGCCAATACGGTAAACATCCTCTTCATTATTTTTGACAAGAGATTACATAAACCAATGTATCTTCTGGTTTGCAACCTTGCTGTTGTTGATATAATGTACACTTCCAGTGCCACTCCAACAATGATTGGGGTTCTCCTTGCTGATGTTAAAACCATATCATACGTGGACTGCTTAATTCAAATGTGTGTTTTCCACTTAGCAATGGTGATGGAACGGTTTGCTCTAGCAATTATGGCATTCGATCGATTAATTGCTATAATTTTTCCTTTTCATTACCACAGTTATTTGACAAATACACGTACTGTTGTTCTTACATATATCTTATGGATTATTGGATGTGGTACTGTTGTCTTGTTTCCTGCAACAGTTATCCCTCTCCCTCACTGCACCTTGAAGCTTAAGTACACTTTCTGTGATTATGCTGCCATAATGCGAACCACTTGTGTCAATGTTGATGAGTATTTCAACCAAAGTGCCATTTGGTCATTTTTTATTTTATTTTTCACTTTCACTTTCATTTGTATTTCATACTGTGGAATCTTATTTTGTGTGAAATTATCTTCAAATAATGATAAAAAGAAAATGGGCAGCACTGTTGTGAGTCATGCAATTTGTGTAACATGCTTTTACTCTCCTATATTCATTATTGTCATCTTGACTAGAGTTGGCGTGGTATTATCTCTTGATGAACGTCAGGGTTTATTGATAGGAAACATTCTTGGTCCATCTCTTGTAAATCCTTTTGTGTATTGTCTTAGAACAACAGAAATTAAAAATAAGATGGTTAAGATATTCAAAAAGATTCTTAGACTCTTGTGAGCTGAGTGTGCTTTTCTATTATAATAATTACTATGCATTTTTGTCTTTTTCCCCACTGAAGTTTTGTGAATATTATATATCTAAATGGTTGTAAAACATCTTCCACTTCATCACATCTGATTTTATTTGTTTTTTATTGTGAGTTTATACTAGCATCCTAACAACTCTAAAAATGGCTGTTTTGTATGTGTGTGTGTTCTAAATCTTACTTCTTCTTTTTTTTTTTTTTGCTTAATCAAGAGAAGCTAATCATTATGAATAATTGCTTTCAACCTCAGAAAATATTGCTTTGTGGAACAGCTCTTAAGTTTTGTTTAACTACATGTTAAATGAACACAAGCATTTGATATCTGAAAACAGCACATTTTTCATTCTCTTTCAAGAAATATTCAAATGACTAATTGATAGGTTATTATTTATTTGTTTTTATTGGGGTTTAAATTGATCCACTCCTTGACTGTCTTAAGACAAATGAGATTAAGAATTTTTTTTTTTTTTTTTTACAATTAAACTAGCTAGAGTTTTGTGGAGTGTGGGCATGTTTTTTTTTTTTTTTTTTTTTTTTGTGCAAAATGACATTAAAAAATATTTATCAATTCTTAATTGTATTCTCTTGTCGAGTTTATTTGAGTATAACTCTAACCCACCTTGTAAATCATTGTTTTGATGGTTACTGTAGTGGCTATATTAATTTCTTGAAGTTTTGTCTTTCTCTTATATTTAAAATAACAACACTATGGAAGGACAAACTACCTTTTTTTTTATGCACAATTTCGTTACCAACAATGACAGTAAAACCATCATGTGGTTCCGCCGTCCGCTTGTTTATTTTCCACATAAATCTTTCACAATAAAGCTCAAGATCCTGTTGAGACTTTTCAAAATAAACTGAAATGATGACAATATACATTATTTTCAAAGATCAAATTTCACAATATGTATCAAACAAATGACCTCAAATAAAAACATGAAGTAACTTTAAATGGTGCTTACAGTCACCACATGGATGCGGGCACAAAATACCAGCATGGCCAGTGAAGATGAGTCAGAACCAGGTAGTTTCAAACAGAAGGACTGGTCAAAACAAATCGAGGGCTACCTCTAAACATGGGGCTACCTCACGGCTGAGCCCGCAGGGTCGTGCTGGTTCGCCAGGGGGCCAGACCAGCATTGCCGCAGGAGGCATGGCTGGCCTCCGCAAAGGACACTGCCCTGTCGTTGGGTTGAAGGCCGGTGGGGGGGATAGGTAGGAGGTGTGTGGTGGGGTGTGGCCTGCGGTGCCGTGCGGACGCACCTGCACGGCATCTGCAGATCACACCCGCAGTGATAAATCACAGGCAACCAGGGTTGAGAGATATGTTATCATCATCATAGTTTATTTATATAGCACTTTGGTCAGCCTTGTGTGTTTATAAAGTGCTGAACAACAGAAATATACGCGATACAATAAGAATAATAAATACGATAAAATAATAAACATAGTAATAACAATAAAATATAAGTAAATACAAGTCAGTTAACCACTGAGTCAAAGGCCAGTGAATAAAAATGTGTTTTTAATCTGGATTTAAAAACCAGCACTGATGTCGATTGCCTAATGTGAAGAGGAAGATTATTCCAAAGCTTTGGAGCCACGATAGAGAACGCTCGGTCTCCTCTCAGTTTCAGCCGTGATTTGGGGACTGAGAGCAACAGCTGCTCAGTTGACCAGAGCGAACAAGTGGGAACATAGGGCTTCAGCAAATCAGACAAATATGCAGGTGCCAGACCATTTAAGGGTTTAAAAACCGATAAAAGGACTTTAAAATGAATCCTAGATTTAATTGGAAACCAGTGAAGGGAGGCCAGAACTGGAGTAATGTGCTCAAATTTTCTTCTACCAGTTAAAAACTGTGATGCAGCATTCTATACTAGTTGCAGGCGTGTCAGAGTGCCTAGTCCAACCCCTAGTCAAAGGGAGCTGCAATAACCCAAGCGTGAGGTTATAAAAGATAACAGTCTCCAAATCACGCCTTCAAAGAAAAGGTTTGAAATTCAACAGACGCCTGAGATGATAGAATGATGATTTCACCACCCCATTCACGTGGCCATCAAAGTAAGTGCAGAGTCGATTTTTACCCCAAGATTGGTAATCGAGCTCTTCAGGTGAGGGGTCAGAGCAGCAAGGTCAACATCAGGGGTATCAGAGGAACGATACGGGCAGAACAGAATTGCTGTGTTGTGGTGTGGTGTGCTGCTAGCAGCTGGGAGCTGCAGCCAATGTAAATAAATGGCTCATAATTACAATCTGTGGTCCCGCCGTGCTTTATTCACACCACATCGAGTTGCCAGAGATTCACAGCATTTACAGAAAATGCTATTTTGCAATATATATTGTTATCGGGATAAGAAATGTCTTATATCGGGATATGAGATTTTGGTCATATCGCACAGAAATATCATAAACAAAAACGTAACAAAACATTAAAAATACGACTGGGGGACATGACTTCTATAGAATTCTTCACTGAAAAGATATATCAGAATTTTTAGATAAGGTTGCAAAATTAGTCTTAAAGACTATGGATTTTGTCAAATAAATTCACTGTCCAACTCAGTATGAATCACATTTTTCAGTTACTTTGGATACTGACTCCTCTAAACCAGTGTTCCCATACATGGTGGACTGGAGACTGTCATGTTTTTTATACAAGCATAGCAACATAATTCAACTATTATGATGTCTGCTATTTATATAATTATAGTTCAAACTGTATGTCAGACAGTTTGTACAGCTCAGCTGTGTCACATCTTCAAACCAGAGCCCCTGGAGCTCCCATCTCTCCTGAGTGGATGTTGATATGGACCTGATACCAACAGCGTTTGTAGTTGCACATGTTTTCATTTCACTGTGTTTTTCACTGAGCAACTTTTCAGCTGCCCTGCTTTTAGCACACACACACTTCCCACCTCAGCTCCCAGCACATCTTTTATCAAGGAGCCATGACTAGACTTTTCAGTTATTTATTTGTGAAAAATGTTTGGAATCATGTATGATTTTCGTTCCACTTCTCATGTGTACACAACTTTGTATTAAGATAAGATAAGATAAGATAAGATAAGATAAGATGACCTTTATTAGTCCCACAGGTGGGAAATTTGTTTCGTTACAGCAAAAGTGCAAAGTTATGTAGCAGAAATTAGAAAACACTGGAATGCAATAAAATAAAATACTATATACAATAGAATAAAATAGAAGACAAATGCTATATACACCGTGCTGCCCTGTATATAGGGCGGCATGGTGGTTAGCACTGCTGCCGCACAGCAAGAAGGTCCTGAGTTCAATTCCACCATCAGGCCGGGGTCTTTCTGTGTGGAGTTTGCATGTTCTCCCCGTGTTTGCGTGGGTTCTCTCTGGGTACTCCGGCTTCCTCCCGCCGTCCAAGGACATGCAGCTTGTGGGGATAGGTTAATTGGATAATCCAAATTGCCACTAGGTGTGAATGGTTGTCTGTCCCTGTGTGTTGGCCCTGCGACAGACTGGCGACCTGTCCAGGGTGTACCCTGCCTCTCGCCCTATGACAGCTGGGATAGGCTCCAGCGCCCCCCCGTGACCCTGAAAAGGAAAAGCGGAAGTGAATGGATGGATACAACTGAATAAGAAAATACAAAAGTATAACTTTGTCAGAAAAAGAATTGCACATATAGCAGTCTTATTGCACATGTGTGGGTTTGATCAGCTGCAAAAGTCTTTGTTGTTGAGTCTGACAGCAGTGGGGAGGAAAGACCTGCAAAATCTCTCCGTCCCACATCGTGGGTGCCACAGCCTGCCACTGAAGGAGCTGCTCAGTGCTGTCAGAGTCTCCTGCATGGGGTGGGAGATGTTGTCCAACAGGGATGACAGCTTAGCCGCCATTCTCCGTAGTAAATAAGCACAAAAACAATTGAACCTATTCCATACCGTCACTGTCATTATATTATGCTGCTATTCATACTGTCATTATATTAATGCTGCTATCCTGTATATATTGTACATACTATTGTTTGAGTACTTACGATTGTTTTTTTTGTACTTTTTATATTTTACATTTATATTTATTATTGAAACTTGCACCAAGGGAGTGGCACTCCAATTTCGTTGTACTCTGTACAATGACAATAAAGGCTATTCTATTCTATTCTCCTGTCACTCACCACCTCCACTGGGTCCAGAGGGCATCCTAGAACAGAGCTGGCCCTTCGGATCCTGCTTTTCAGTCTCTTCCTGTCCCCAGCAGAGATGTGGCCACCCCATCAGACCACACCATAAAAGATGGCTGAGGCCACCACAGAGTCATAGAAGGTCTTCAGGAGTGGGCCCTCTACTCCAAACGATCTGAGTCTCCGCAGCAGGTACATCCTGCTCTGCTCTTTCCTGTAGAGGGCTTCTGAATTATGAGTCCAGTCCAGTTTATTGTTCAGATGAACACCAAGGTACCTGTAGTTGTCCACAGCCTCGATGTCCATACCTTGGATGTTCAGTGGTTGCAGTGGAGGATGTTTGTGCCTGCGGAAGTCTACCACCAGCTCCTTGGTTTTACTAGTGTTGATCTGAAGGTAGTTCAGCTGGCACCAGTCCACAAAGTCTTGGGTCAGTTCTCTGTACTCCTTGTCATCCCCATCAGTGATGAGGCCGACTATTGCAGAGTCATCAGAGAACTTCTGCAGGAAGCACTGGGTGGAGTTGTGGGAGAAGTCTGCAGTGTAGATGGTGAAGAGGAACGGAACCAGAACTGTTCCCTGTGGGCCCCCGCGCTGCAGACGACCCTGTCCGACACACAGCCCTGAGTTCTCACATACTGTGGTCGGTCAGTGAGGTAGTCCAGAATCCATGTTGTTAGGTGATGGTCCACTCCTGAGTTCTCCAGCTTGTCCTTCAGGACTGTGGGAAGAATGGTGTTGAAGGCACTGGAGAAATCAAAGAACATCATTCTCACAGTGCTCCCAGCGGTCTCCAGGTGAGAGAGGGAACGATGTAAGAGGTGGATGACGGCATCATCCGCTCCAATGCCAGGTTGGTAGGCAAACTGAAGTGAGTCCAGTGATGAGCTCACCAGTCGCCGAAGCTGAGCTAGGACCAGCCGCTCCAGGGTCTTCATCAGGTGGGATGTCAGAGTCACTGGCCACTAGCAGTTGAGGTCCTTGGGGCGTGAAGTCTTTGGCACTGGTACAACACAGGAGGTTTTCCAGAGTATTTTGGAAAACCAGTATTGGTCTTTCACGTGGAATTCCAATAAAATTGATTCATGTTTGTGGCTGTAATGTGACAAAATGTGGGAAAGTTCAAGGGGGCCGAATACTTTTGCAAACCACTGTATATGTGACACATTGTGGTTAATTTGGTGAATAGGTTTATATTTGTCCAACCAACTATATAACATTCTTTTACATTTTCTTTCTTTTTGTATTTCTGGGCACTGATTTTCCCTCATTCATACCAAGGCATTATGTGTTACATGTGAATCATTTCTTAACTGTTTATTCTATATTTGTCATTGGGCTGTCCTAAAAATGCCCTGAAAAGTCTTCAGTTCTATATCACCACTGTAAGATTCGGGAGAGGCACCATTTAATGGATTTTTAAAAAATACTTTCCAGTGTGTTTGGTGTTTAACATTTATTTTGAAATGTTACCTCCTCTCCTGTTTATTTTAGTTATTTTCACCCGGAAGAATCTATAAAATCTACAAGAATATCTTCAACTAACAACTGTATTGTACCTTTTTGTCACTCTGCTTTGAGGCAGTCAGCATTCTCTGTGAAATCTTCAATTCAACTGAATACCATCCCTGATACCATTAAGTATTCCAGCTTTTATACCACCTTTAAAACAGATTAAAATATGATATTTAAAAGTAGAATAGGAGGGAGAGCCTTCAGCTTTCAAACCCCTCTTCTGTGGAACCACCCCCTCGGGGATTCCCATGATGAGTGTTTTTTCTTAACTCATCTTTTTCACTGACCATGTGTTTATATACCACTACACATTTAATCATGAGTTGTTATTAATATCTAGCTCTCTGCAACAGTGTGTCTTTTGTTTTGTCTTCCTCTAATCTGAGATTGTATGTTTCACTGAAACTTTTCAAAGTATTTCTGACATGTTAAAACAACTGCTGGGGACCCAGAGTTAAACAGCTCCAACTACTTGAGAATCTGGGCATAGACACAGTTGTCACAAGTGAATGGGCCAAGTTTGAGAACCTTGTCAGTCTATTTGAACCCTTTACCATTTATGCAGACAGCCTTCAGAATGACAGCCAGCCAGTCTCACAAGTAGTGCTGTCTGTTCAACCTTGAGACACATAAACTGATTAATCGGTTTAGCAATCTGTTAGCTGAAGTGCTGCTTTTTGAGAGTAAGAGAGTACGATTTGCTGATATTCTTAATCCTGATTTTACATAATTTGATGTTGCACAATCTAGAGCCTGGCTGTTGGACTCAAATGTTTCACTGATTCTTCAATAATCAGATAAAATGTTGCTGATAAGAGCAGGACAGCCCTTGGTACAGACTCCCAGTCCATCCTCATCCCTCCATTGGAGGGGATGACATCAAATATCTGAAATCTCTGGTGATATGTAAATACAAAAATTGCCAAGCCCTATGTCCAGTGTGAGTGGATGAATGAGCTGCCAACTGAAAACTTGTGGGCCTTTAAATACCAAAGTCTACACTTTGCCTGGTTAACCCACAGCTGTTTGGGTGTGCCACAGTTATTTCTTCATAACAATTTTATATGGCTGGTAAAGACTTATATTAATATATTTAGATATTTAACCTCTTTCTTTCCTTGAAAAAGTTCGTTATTTTTTTGTAACTCCAAAGCTTACATATTACATGTTTTTTTTTTCTTTTTCTTTTTTCTGAAACATATTTTACCACATTTTTCCTTTGAGACAAGTTGTTTCTGTCTTTTCTGCCTTAACAACCGCAATTTAAGATTTTGTTGAATATGTCATTACCAAATGCTTCGATCAAAGTAACACACTTTATTATAGGTGGATTTGACACAGTTAAAAGACCTATTGCTGTTGGTGTGGTTATGCTGATAACCTATCTACTTGCTGTTATTGCCAATGTGCTAAATATTCTCTTCATCATTTTTGACAAGAGATTGCATAAACCAATGTATATTCTGATTTGCAACCTTGCTGTTGTTGATATACTGTACTGCTGCAGTACCACTCCCACAATGATTGGGGTTCTACTTGCTGGTGTTAATACTATATCCTATGTTGAGTGTTTCATTCAAATGTCTGTTTTCCACTTAGTAGGAGTGATGGAGTTGTTTGCTTTAGCAATTATGGCATTTGATAGATTAATTGCTTTTTCTTTTCCTTTTCAGTACCACAGTTATTTAACAAATACACGTACTCTTGTTGTTACATACATTCTGTGGGTTGTTGCCTCTGGTTTTGTTGCTGTTATGCCTGTAACTGCAGCTACGCTTCCTTACTGTACCTCAAGGATGAAGTACGCTTTCTGTGACTATGCTGCTGTAATACGCACCACTTGTGTTGATCCTAATTACTATTTCAATTTAGTTTCAGTCATGATGTTTTTTCTTTTATTTTTCACTTTTTCTTTCATTGGCCTTTCATATTTTGTGATTGCATTCTTAATGAAATTTTCATCAAATAGAGATAAAAAGAAAATGGCAAGCACCTGTGTGAGTCACTTGATTGTAGTAACATGTTATTATTCTCCTTTATTTGTTCTCATTGTCTTCACCAGAGTGGGTGTGGTATTAACACTTGAGGAACGTCAGGGTTTATTGATTGGGACCATCCTTAGTCCATCTCTTGTAAATCCTGTTGTGTACTGTTTCAGGACAAAGGAAATTAAAAATAAGATCTTTAAGATATTCACAAAAAAGGCTGACATACTCAACTAGATTCTTATGAACTGTGACTGTACAAATAAAAGATGCATAATTTTTTAGTCCAAATACTGTGCTGAAATGATGACATTACTATTTTGACTGTCTCTAAGAATGTCTCCCCCTCATTAAACAACCAATTATGCAAAGAAAGGTTAAAAAATAAATTTTTGTGCTGTGTTTGGAAGTCTTAAACTTTCTATGCACCTTTTTGGCTGAAGAATTGTAAACTCTTATTATTTTTGTAACTATCATAACAATATTTACTATTAGCTGTTAATAACAAGTGGTAGAGATGTTAAAAGTAGCAAAAAACAAAAAAAACAAAAAAACAAAGCCACACACACAAACAATAAAAACACTACAATGCACATAAAACTGCATTAATTGCAAATTGTATAGAAATCAAAGTATAAGTAAATATCTAGCAGAAAAATGTTTTTCATTAGTGTTACATGGATTAATTTTACTGCTGCAAATGTTTAAACTTGAGCTCATTCTAAATGTGTCATATTCTGTTGAATCTACAGTAATACATTATGTTATGTAAAAATCATATGTTTGTAGTTTGGCTGTTAATGAGCTCTAATGCAAAGGCCTACATCTAGGCCTAGGGCTTTAATATACACTAAAAAAAGTATATTAAATATCTTCATAAAATAAAATAAAAATCAGAGCTGAATAATAATTGGCAATTGACAAAGCATCAATAACGAACTTTTTAATTCATTTTCTTTTATGATTTCTTACCTCTATTTATATATATAACTATTTTCCTAGTATGCAATCTGATATTTGATAAAATATTAACTTCATCAGTTTTTTTTTACAAAATGAACAGCACTGTAATTTATATTTAAACTTTTCTTTTAAATCAAGAAAATATATTAAATAATGTACAAATGGCTTAAAACATATTATGTTTCATGTAAAATTGACGTTAATAATATTTTTGCACCAGGGATGGTTAAACTTGTTGGACTTTGATTTTTTGTGATTAATATACTCAGTCTTATGTGAAAAGTATTTTGTTTCATCGTCAAACACTTACATGATTATATTTCAGCATTTTTGAAAAATAAATTGGCAGTCTGTGTCCAGTTTCATTTCAGTCTTTCTTGATACCTCATCATCATAATTCCTACACAACAAGTTAACATCAATGTATATGTATAACAGTAACAACATAAAGCATATATGGGTCGCCAATGCTCAGTAAACAATTCTCTCTGAATCTGCAGAGCATACAGGGAGTGCAGAATTATTAGGCAAATTAGTATTTTGTCCACATCATCCTCTTCATGCATGTTGTCTTACTCCAAGCTGTATAGGCTCGAAAGCCTACTACCAATTAAAGGTAGAAAAGCCAAATGGCTGCTCTCGGGGGACTCTAATTAAGCATATTAGGTGATGTGCATCTCTGTAATGAGAAGGGGTGTGGTCTAATGACATCAACACCCTATATTAGGTGTGCATAATTATTAGGCAACGTCCTTTCCTTTGGCAAAATGGGTCAAAAGAAGGACTTGACAGGCTCAGAAAAGTCAAAAATAGTGAGATATCTTGCAGAGGGATGCAACAGTCTCAAAATTGCAAAGCTTCTGAAGCGTGATCATCGAACAATCAAGCGTTTCATTCAAAATAGTCAACAGGGTCGCAAGAAGCGTGTGGAAAAACCAAGGCGCAAAATAACTGCCCATGAACTGAGAAAAGTCAAGCGTGCAGCTGCCAAGATGCCACTTGCCACCAGTTTGGCCATATTTCAGAGCTGCAACATCACTGGAGTGCCCAAGAGCACAAGGTGTGCAATACTCAGAGACATGGCCAAGGTAAGAAAGGCTGAAAGACGACCACCACTGAACAAGACACACAAGCTGAAACGTCAAGACTGGGCCAAGAAATATCTCAAGACTGGTTTTTCTAAGGTTTTATGGACTGATGAAATGAGAGTGAGTCTTGATGGGCCAGATGGATGGGCCCGTGGCTGGATTGGTAAAGGGCAGAGAGCTCCAGTCCGACTCGGACGCCAGCAAGGTGGAGGTGGAGTACTGGTTTGGGCTGGTATCATCATAATAATCATAATCATACATAAAATTAGCATGGTATACAACACAAACTCTTAAAAAAAAACAGTTATTCCCAGTGACAAAACTGGGTATCATATCATAACTGGAAAAAGTTATATTGCTGTATAACTAATACAGTATAATATTTTACTCAAATATATAACATAGTTGAAGTGGAAAGTAGCATGACAGTGCAAAAACTTAAAACTTGTGTCCCTCTATTCTGAATTTGACCATTCATTTTCATTTTAATCACTTTGGCTGTGTTGGTATTTACGGTTTCCTCGGCCTGTCTTAAAAATGTATTGCTTTTTACTTTTTTGCATTTGAGTCATTTCTTAAATGCTTGCACTTTGGGGTTATTTTCTTGCTTTCCATTTGGATTATTGTTCTTCTATTATGAAGGATACCAAAACAGTGCATATAACAAAAATATTGGATTGATGTGTGCCTGTATATATGGATGTCAGACAGTGTGGTGCAATTTGTCTTTTCTTATACAGATATAGTTTTATCCTCGTTGGATCTTGTAGTGGGCATCAGGGATGAGAACAGTCCCTCCATCATAAAACCTCCAAAGATTAAAAAGTCATATTTAATTCCCTGCGTGTAAAGAAGGCAAACCAATGGATTATCAGCACTTTGGCGGTCAAAACATCACCATAAGAGCAGAGGATGGCAAAGAAGTAAGTCAGATGCACCAGAGAAACTGGGCCTTTGTAAAAGCCACTGAAATACACAATGCAGAACTTTCAGAAGCACACTGAAGAATCTTCATCAAAAACTGCATTCCTGTACAATTTGCGTTCCTTTGCATGCTTATTCGGGTAGATGGATCAAAAAGAAAATAATACTTAATAAACTAACATTAAAATGGTCTCTACATTTTTTCATGGGGGCAAAGAATTCTCTAACTTTTAGAAGTTATCTCAACTTACAGTGCAAAATGCTGAAGAATAAGTCGCCAAATGTTGAGTCACCAAACCCTTTGAGGCTCATTACTGGAGCTAAGTACTGAGGGTAAATCACTCTAGAGGGCTGAGTATGACACTTGTTTCCTATCAACACTTTGTAAACAAAGAAGTCATTAAGCTAATGAGCAAACGCAAGATGAAAACAGTAACAAATTCTAGGCAACCATAATACAGTGAAAGTTGTGTCTTGTTTTGTAACAAAGTTCAGTTGGACAAGCAATGAGAGATAGTCAACTCCTTATATTTGTATATTATATATTATTATTGCATTGAGTTTGGTTTTAAAGCCTGATAATATTAGACCAATATATTGCAACTTTTATTTCATCTTATTTTGTTTTATTTTATTTATTTTTAACAGGTGTTCCCAGTGCTTCAAAGCAACAGGAAAAAGAGTTAAGAGTTAAAAGTGTGTTCAACTGTTTTTCAATTCTATTGCAAATGAAATATGGGATTATTATTCAAAGTCAAAGTGAACTTTATGGTCATCTCATTTTTTTTTCTTTTTTTCTTTTTTTTTTGCCTGTCCCATTTGGTTCTTTAGCCGTCAGAATTGTTGTCTGAAGACCTAGAAGGATACCCAATGGATTTACTTTGCCAAATGGATCATCATGGCCTTTTGTTGTTATTATTTATTTTATTTTATTTTCAGTTGTTACAGACGGGACAGACATGAAAGATGAAGGAAAAGAAAAACAGAAGGGAAGAGGGACAGTGAGAAAGGGCACTTAAAAAGAGAAAGAAGAAAAAAAATCTCCTGGATCACCTGTTGAGAGAAAAAGAAGAGAAAACAAGCAAAAAAAACAGAGCAACAAACTAAACACAACACCATCACGTTAATCTAGCTAAGTGTAAACAGCAGTAAATACTAAATATTGAATGTTGTTGTGTAGCAAGTAGGACCGACAGCGCACAATGTGCTTGGAAATAGCAGCCAATAGAGGTGTAGTTTATGTCTATGAACAGTGAACATCCGTGTGCACACCTGTGCGGATCAGCACGCTTGTATTCAAAAGGTTTCCCCATGTAACGGTCTGCTAGAGGATGTAGAGAGCCATAGCCCTGTCCCCCAGCGCATGAAGCAGGCATGGAGGAGATCCAGGCCCCAGACATCCAGAGGCCCCAGAGTGCGAGAGCCCAAGGAGGACCACCGGCATCCATGCCACCCTCCTGGGAAGAGCTGAGGAGAGCCCCAGATGAGGGGTCACCCAGTAGCCATGGAGCAGAAGCCAGAGGGGGCTGCAGTGGCGTACCCGCCGGCTCTGCCGGCAGCCAGCTGTGCCAGAGTGAACCGAGCCGCAGGCCCAGAGGCCGGAGGGCCCCCTTTGCCCCGGAAAAGGCCTGACCGAGCAACAGGCACCAGGCCCCGCCAAGTATTCACCGGGAGTGAGCTGGTACATACCTGAGCGCCCAGCCCCGGACACCAAGAACCACCAACGCACCGACCCCTGAGGGCATCAGTTACCGGCAGGGGGTGTGGTGAGGGGAGATAGGCCTTTGGAGGGCCTGGGAGTTCCCAGAGAGAGGTGGCGTGTAAGACCCGACCAGACATATAGACATAGACAAACAGGCACACACAGACACAAACATGCATTCCCACCCTCATGCACACATATACAAATACTCAGCACTCACCCAACATAGGGATAGTCATACATGGACACTGTACACACAATCACACTCCCCAAACAAACTCTATACCCTGGGTCCAGGTACCCTCGCCGCTGGAGGGGGAAACGGCACCTAGACCCAGGAGATGGGTGACTTTATGGTCATCTCTGCTATAACCAGTGCAACATACAGAGAGACCAAACGACGAGGCTCCGGTTACATCAGTGCAAAAAAACCTAATAAATAGATAGAGGGAGAATAGGAGAAAAAAATAGGAGAAGAAAATAAATATACGCTTAAGTTACAATAAGATTTTACAATTTACAGATTGGAGTGATCTAAAGTGACCATTGTAGCAGCTTGTAAACCTGGAGTAAAAAAAATGTCCATACAGCAACATAAATTGTCCATAGAGCAGCATGTCTTATAGAGGCAGTGGTGAGTAAAGTGCAAAAGAGTCAATAAACAGTTTGGGTGGGTGTGTGTGGTGGTGGGAGAGGGAGGGCTGGTCGTGAATTCAGGAGTCTGAATATTCCACAGACATGTGCCAATAATCTTGGCAGCTGCTTTAACAATCCATTGTAGTTTGCTAAGATAACCAACATTGTAGCTGCCAAACCACACAGAGATGCAGCTGGTCAGAACTATCTGTATGGTGCCCTTGTAGAACGTGGTGAGGATGGGAGGAGGGTCGTTGGCCCGCTTCAGGCATCTCAGGAAGTGGAGGCGCTGCTGGGCCTTTTTGGAGGTGGTGTTGGTGTTCCAGGTGAGGTCGTCTGAGATGTGAACTCCCAGGAACTTGATGCTGTTAACAGTCTCTATCATGGAACCCCGGATGCTGAGTGGTGTGTGGGTGGAGCGAGTCTTCCTGCAGTAAACGATCATATATTAAATATATAAAATCAGATATTAGATTTTATTCTTATTTATTCTTATTTTATTCTTATTTTATTTTATTATTCGATTTTTTTTATGGATTATCGAATCCTATGTTTCATTCAGTGCCCCAATGTTTTCGGGATAAAGATAGTATCTTTATAAACAACCATAAGAAGGGAATAATCAAGCCCATTCTAGATTGTTTATTTGTTAAAGTACTTCCACTGGCTTCCAGTTGGGTACAGATATCAGTTTAAAATTCTCACTTTTACTTTTATGGCCTTACAAGGAAAGGCCCCCACTTACATAATTTCCTTAGGGATTAATCAAGTATGCTGATTCTGATTATATCAATGAGCTTCTTCACCCTTATTCTCCAAACTGGATCCTTAGCTCTACCCATAGTGCTCTTCAGCTATTCCATAGACCTGTTTGCACCAAAACTGTGGAACTTACCTCCCCCTCTACGCACCACTGACTCTGTGGCTTCTTTTTAAAAAAAACTGCTGAAAACTCATCTACTTAGAGAGTCATTTTTCTAATGCTCTCGTGTAATATGTTGTTTTTGTCTGATGTGTTTTTAAATTCCCTGTAAAGCACTTTGTAATAGATTCATGTCTTAAAAGTGATATATTTATAAATTTTACTTACCTATTTACTAGTCTTTACAGTCCATCTACAGATGCTCATCATATAGGTATTGCTGACTGACACTATGTATTCTACTGCATTTTACAAAAATACAAACCATAATCTCCTATTCTTTACACGTTTTTTGCTGGGGGTTTTACTGTTTTAATTACTTCTTTCTTACAGTTTTCCTTTTTCTTCAAAATCTTAGACTGCCAAACAAAAATTTACTATTAATATTGTAAAGTAAGCACTAACTGCAGGGCGGCAAATATGGGGAGCAGATGAGTAAAATATTATTTATAAAGTGTAATTTGTTATGTATAACCAAACTTCAAAAAACAATCAGGCCTTTCCTCTAGCCCTGCTGAAAGAGTGGTGTTTTTATATATTCAGCTTTAGTTACCTTATAACAGAACTTACACATTCATGTCTTGTTTGTTTGCTTCTTGCTCCAGTAAAATAAAAATAAAAGAATAGTGGAGACAATAAAAATTTGCTTCATCATGGAAAATAACTGTGTAGCACGTTTTGATATCTTAGGTATGCATTATCAAATATTACCACAAGGTGGAGACAAAGTATTCATGACACAGTATTCAGATGTTGTACATTAGACTTTTCTGTAGGTTGTCAGATTTTGAATAAATGTTAAAATATGTCTTTGACTTGCTTTGCAATTCAAATGAAAATGTTTCTGATTTTGTCTGTGAGCTTTTAAAGTTTCCTGCAATGCTTTAAAGAACAAATTTTAACTAAATATAAGAGGTTTTTTTGAGTTTCCTGAATAATCTCAAAATCAGTAAATGCTTCAGTTTTTGTTGTTGTTTGTTTTGTTTTGTTTTACTTTTTGACTATTTCTTTTACCCTTTTGAGTAAGATAAATCACATACTCATTATGTTTTTATCAACAAAGCTGGGATCCACTATTCTTTTTTTTTTCCTTTGGTATTTTTTCTATTATCTTGTAAAATACCTATGATGTAGTGCTAAAATGTACAATTCACTGACTCAAAGATATAAGACATAAGATATATATTTGTCACATTTACATGTGAGAACTATATTGTCAGAAGTTTACATACAGTCATAATAAGCTTGAATATCATGGTAATTTTGGCCTTTTCATTTCATTCTGCTCATTTTATTCTGCATTGGTTAAGAGGTCAGAAGTTACAAACACTTTTGTTTGTTTTTAGAAATATAGCATATGACAGACTTTCATTAGGGAAACTTTATACAACTTTTTAAAACAGCCAAAATAATTAAAGATCAAATGGATGAAAATTCTTTAAAGTTTTACACAATGTATCAAGTATTTCTAATTATATTTATATTTGCATTATGAGGTTAGTTTCTAGGTATTCACTAGGATTATTGTTCTTCTGTTATAAGGAACAACTCTCTGCTCCTAACACAGTAAAAACAAGGGACTAACAAGAAAGCAAGGAATGTAATGGGTTTAGATGGCATCAAGTCCTGGCTTTGCAAATCCCACGCACATCAGCTGTGCAGGATAGCTCAGTACATTTTTAGTATATGCCTGAAGCTAAATAAAGTGCCACAGCTTTGGCACAGCTTTGTGTGGTATCAGTTCTGAAAACAACCTCAACAGCCACAGGTTGGTGGCTAATATCAGTGAAATCACACCTTATGAAGACCCTGGAGAGTCAGGTCCTTACGCATCTTCAGCCCCAGTTGGGCCCATTGTGAGACCCACTCCAGTTCACCTATTAGCCCAACACTGAGGTACATGATGCACCCAGAATGGCTAACCAAAGGCTGGATAGTCCTGCTCCCCAAGGATCCTCAGAAGGGACTGGTCCCATTCAGCTACCGGGCAATAACCTGCCTCAGTACCGCATGGGAGCTCCTGTTACACATCATATCAGCTAAGATGAACAGACATATGGCTCAAAAAATTAGCAGGGCCCAGAATGGAATTGGCGAAACATCAGAGGAGAAAACACTAGCTCCTGGTAGATAAAGCAATCACGCAAGCCTGCAAAACCAGAATGACCAATTTGTGCCCCTGCATAGCCTTAAAAAAAAAAAGCCTATGACACTTCCTCACACATGGATCTTGGAATTCCTAGAACTGTAAAAAATCAACAGACTAGACACTCACTACAACTACTGAACTCTACACACTGTCACTTTAAACCTCACTGCACAGTTTTTCAGAAACTTTAAATACCAAACAATTGAATTAAATTCTCCTAATATTTAATACTTTAGTAGTTTTATTACTTTTATATTTTATTATTATTATTATTATTATTATTATTATTATTATTATTATTATTATTATCATTATTATTGTTATTTTCTTTCTTTAATATACCTGTACACTTTCTATAGGTTCATGTAAACCTGAGGAACACGAGCCTAAGAATTTCACTACTGGTAAATGTTGCCACACTGTTTAAATGTATATGACAATAAAACTTGAACATGGAACATCTCCTCAAAAGCAGAGTTGAAGACAGAAAAAGCAGATTAATAATGAAAATGAATAATAAACTAAAATTAAAAAGCTGTTTAACATGGAGGCAAACTATTCTTTTAGAAGTTTAATCCATCTCTTAGCCACAGTTTCAAATGCTGAAAAACAAGTATCGTGTCACCAAACCCTTTGAGGTTCATTACTGGAGTTATGTACTGAGGATAATTCACTCAAGAGGGCTGAGTATGGCACATCTTTCCTATGAGTGCTTTGTAAACAAAGAGGTCATTAACCTAATGAGCAAACTTAAGATGGAACACAGTGAAAGTTGTTTCTTGTTTTGTAATAAAGTTCAGTTTGACAAAAGATGATCAACACTTAACTCTACATATTTGTATACTTCTATATTTTTTCAATCTGATAAAATACCAACATTATTTGTGAAAATAAAAATGTATCGTGACATATACACTTTATGCATATCTATACAAATACCAGTTCAAATGTTAAAATGTGGCTCAGAACCACCTCAAGAGGTAGATCAGTTTATCTATAATGGTTCAAGAGTCTTTAAAGACATAGAGTTAAGTGCTGTATGAAAGCGTGTTTGTCAGTGGGTGAATATGAGCACTCAGGTAGAGTAGAAGAGTGCTATATAAGTACGTATCAATTTATCTGCTTAATTTATGCTTAATAGGCTGCATCACCTCAGTATAAGGCATATGTTTTGTTTAATCAACACAAATTTTATGCTCAAAAAATGCTCCAAAATATGGTTCTTTTGTTCATAAGGTCTGCTACACTTGAATGGTACTAATGAGAGTGGCTAAAAAGAATTGCCTTGAATTCAGTTCAAAACACTGATGTTATAATATCAGTCTTATTTTATCATGTTTATTTCCCAGTGCCAGTGTGAAGTTATCATGTCTTAGTCTGAGTCTCAGTGTGCATTACTTCCTGCGTTATTTTGTTAGTCCCCTGAAATGAAGGCTGGGTCCGAATTCAGGGGAAGGATGCTTAAAATGCCATATTTGGATGCATTGACGTCACAGCGACGCGACGAGGGCTGTCCGAATTCAAAGATCACTCAAAATGTGGCGACAAATGCGTACACATCATAGTCACATGAGTACGGTTCTATTAACCCCCGTGGTGTACAGCAGCGGTCCCCAACCTTTTTTGCGCCACAGACCGGTTTATGTCAGACACAGACCAGCCTTTAAAGTATCGCGGATAAATACAACCACATAAAATGATCCGACCAAGACAAAAACTGTGGCATTTTGTAAATATAATAATAACGTAAATGTACTGTGTAATTGTGTAACTTTATTTGCAGCGTCCTCCTGAAAATGTACCAAATTGAGAGTAACATCCTCCTCTCTGCTGCTTAATGCTCTCTGGTCGCTATGGTAACGTGTAAATATTTCTTTCAAAATAAAACACACAATTACAACAAGGGAAAAGAGCCAGGGGAACAGAGTTAACGATAAAAACCCTGAAAACCATACATTTCACAGCGGAGCCTCAACTCTTGTGGCCCGGTACCAAACGACTCACGGACCGCTGCTGTACAGAACCTGTGATGTCCAGACGGTGTTCCTCTGGTGTTCTGCTGTGAAAACTTTTGGGTTTAGGGATTAACATAGTTGCCATGGTTTCCTTTCTTCTCTTATTTGTTGTGTGTGATCAGGACAATTCTGGAGAAGATGGGCCTGCAGGGAAAAGTCACCCCCTTGCAGGCCAGAAGACATGAGATAACTTTAAAGAATACAAAGTATGTATGTGTGTTATCAAGAAGATAATTCTTAAGAACACAAGTTAATAAATGTGCAATTACTAAGAGTTGTTGTGGTGTTTTTATTTTCCTGCTGTCATTTTTGATTTCCTCTGCCTTTAGGATTGCAAGTATCCAGGCTCAGGAGAGGGGGTCAGTGGGAAGCCCACTGCTGCTACTTGGCCCTTGTTTGCCCTCATGGATGAGGTGATAGGACAGATGCCTTCCATTAAGCCTCTTGTCCTAATGTCCGCTCTCCCTGAGGACACTCCAGGGCCAAGCACAGCAGTGGGTGACCAAAACGACAGCGATGATGAAGCAAGTCAGCCACCTGCAACAGGGAGAAATAGGAAAAGAGACAGGGATGATGAGCTGCTAGACCTCATCAGAGAGGACATGAGGCAGCAAAGAGAGGCTGAGGAGAGGAGAGCAGGGAGAGGATGGACAGACTGTTTTCACTTCTAGAAAGATTAGTTCCCAAATGAGTTATGTATTGAGAAATTTATTTATTTCATTCAAACAAACGGTAATTGTCACTGAACTCAATTTGATTTACAGGCATTTTTAACATGTATGAACATAACGCTAACTTTGAACAATATTACTTGGATATTTATTTGATAGCAATAAAGTAAATAACAATAACAATTAAACAAGAATATTTCAAATACACAGTATGTAAAGATGGAAAAACAATATTTTCAGTTGTTCACACAGGATTAACCTGAGTGAACTGTTCCTGGACCGTTTCTTGAACAACTGTAATAGATTGCAGGAAGTCTCTGGCAGTGTTGCTGAATCTGCCCGAGCAAGATCAGACATGGATGGGGTGCTGCAACTGAGATAAGCAGTTTGTCTTTTCTGGTTGGCGAGTGGAGAATCACACAGGGTGGTCTGCAAAGAGAGCTTTAGGATGCTTCCTCCCACTGTCCACTGCATCGTCCATCCACAGGGTTTGCAGGGCTGGCTCAATCAACGGCTGCCACACCACTAAGATGTTTTCAGAAATATGCAAGCAGGAGATGGTGGATGCTATATTATTAGTATAATACTTGTAACTCTGTAGCAGACAACAGTTTGATAAAGTGCTATGTAAAAAAACAAACAAAAGATTAGATTCTATACGTTTCAAAGATATTTAGTTTATATATTTTATATGATACAGTACATGTGTAAGAATGACCGATGTTGAGGCAAAAAATGATCGTCTGCCAAAAACTGATTTCCGGTCTTTGCCCTAAACTGATTGCTCGTATTTAACCTGCCTGCTATGAATAACTTGTTGGTCTATAATACGTGAAACATATGTCAAATGTATCCCTCATTAATGATATCAAGTCACTTTGAGCCACCTGCAACATTCCTGTAACAAGGTAGAAGCTGCAATCAGTTTTTGGCAGTGACTTTTATATATCCTTTATTTATCCAGTTCACAAACAATCTTGTTGACATTAGAAATTTGGGTTTTAAGAGTAATCTGGTCAAGATGACAGCAGACAGTGCAACAAATATATCAATTGCGCCTACATTATAGCCAGAGTTATAAAGATACTTGAACAACAGGCAATTATTGTATATATAAAACTCCTTTGTAAACCATGTTCACCGAAGTCTATTTACCAACATACATAAAGATATTACACATATTACACACGGAAACTTTGGAAATCAGTTTTGGCAGGCGAACACTTTTTTGGCACAACGCTGGCAATAATAGACTATAGCTGTGTCCCAAAACGTCGGCTGCATCCTTCGGAGGACCCGGCCTTTGCGGTCTACGTGGGCCGGGTCCTTCAAAAACGCTCCTTGCTATCTAAAATATAACAGGAGACTGGCATAAATTCTCGACCGTCTCACACTTCTGTTTAATCAGTTTTCTGTTTAACTTTTATTCAGCCGTGTGAAAATCCCGGAGGAACCCACCCGATGGATAAATAAAGTTTTATTTAATATAATAATCTAATAACTTTGATCTCAGCCAAACCGATTTATTCCGGAACAAATAAAACACCGAAAAAGGAAAACAATTACATTTTTAAGTTATCAGAGTGACTTATATATCATGTTTAACCTGAGTAGCGAAAAAGCGGGGGTCTGAAAACGATGAAAATGGGAGTCCACTGCTCCCGCCGGCTGGAGTGACCATTGTACCCCCCCGGCTTGCTATCGAGCGGTTGGGTAACAGACGTCTCCGAAAACGTCGGCACACTTTTGCAAATATGTGATGTCTTGATAAACCAAGCAGATATTTGAAGTTTACACAGCTACTTTCTCGCCTGAAAATATGTTAAAAGTTTATTTTGTGACCCAGAAAGATTAATAAGAGTAATTTTAAAACTTAGTAGCGGCCGCCATTGTTGGCAGCTGAAATTTGGCTGGCCCGCGCTATGAATTCTGGGATATGGTGGGCCACGAAGGACACACCCGACCCATCCTTCAAATTCGGGGAAATGAAGGACACATTTGTCGGCCGCATTTGAAGGAGTCGACGAATTGGGACAGCCTTCGTCGCCTGGCTTTGACGTAATCGGCCTTCAAATGCGGCCTCCGGAGGATGCAGCCGACGTTTTGGGACACAGCTTATGTGCACGTTAGCATATGCTACTTCCGGTGTGGAAACTCCTGTGGGGAGCTTTGTTTCCGGTGTCCTATTCGCGCCTTGTTTACGGTCCAAAACAAGTTAAGCAAATGAATGAATCAAGCGGCGATTTACATTTCTATAGATGTCTTGGGCATTTACCCAATATATCTGTAAATGATGTTCATCGACTTGTCGATATTTTTCCCCCGCGCCTCAGAGCAAAAGAGAAAAGGGATTCAAATGTTAGATTTCTCAGTTGTCCCTCGTTTATCGCGGGTGTTATGTTCAAAAAATATCCAGTGATAGGTGAAATCAAGTAGCCAATTTTATTTTTTGACGGTGCAAAACGTTTCGTGGACATCGTGGACATACAGTACTGCACTTCAGAGTCACACTGCTAACGATCAATGCAGCGATTCTGTACTGTACAGGAGAGACGTCACGGAGGAGATCGTCTGCAGTGATCAGGACGCAGGACACAATGTGACGTAAAAATAAGCATGCAAACTTGCAATAAAAAATCCACGAAACAGCGAGGTGAAAGGTGAACCACGTTATTAGCGAGGGACCGCTGTAATTTTGAAGGTAAGTCACAACATACCCTTCTTAAATACTAATGTATAGAAACTGTTACCAGCAATCATTCATCTTTTGTGTGGCTTTTTTCACGGTTCGTTAACATGCTGTGTAGGTGTGTACTTGACTAGCTGATCTCGACATAACGGGGGAAACATCTGGTTTGACTATTCTTCACCTGTAGTTTGAATGCTGAACATTTGCCTGTTTAAATCGTAAGACCAGTCACTATACAGAGATACTTCTGAATGTGGACGATGTGTCTTCTGCTGCAGTAATGCAGTTCTGCTTGTGTTGAGTGATGTAAACAACTGATCGATCTAAACTTTTTAAACGTCAAAATTGATCATTAGATTTTTTATGACACAACAGTGGTGAGTGTTCCCACCTTCTCCTCTTTGTAACTTAATGTGATCTTTCCGTTTTCGAGTTTTGGACATGATTTTGGAGTATATCTTCGCAGTAGCGATTGACCGCAAAGTAAAGCTACCGGAAATGTACAACCCCACATCCGTTCTCAAACCAGGAAGTTAGCATTTTCTCGTGCACAGGGTCTATTCAATTATCCGTGTAATTAGCCGAGTAATTCCTAAATGCGTGTAGATTAAAGGAAATTATGTAACCTGGATATGATTGTCTCTGATGAGGCTAAGGTACAAAACATGCGGGTGACGACGATAAGGTTTTTTCTAGCTCCTTGAAAATTAAAATTAAAACGGAACGACATTTCTGGGTCCATTTTGAAGTTTTCGCGCTGTGGCGCTAGCGACTGGAAAAAAACACAAGTAAGAGCGGAGTTGAAGGCTAGGAGGCTGTCCACAGCCCATCTGTTATGTTGGATACTACTCATTGTTTGTTCAATAAAGTTTCTATGGAGAAAAAAAAGGGGCTGTCCACAGCCGCTCACTTCCTGACTACCCGTCCGTCTGAGGACACTACCTTGTGACGTAGGTAGGTAGTGTCCTTATGAGCATCCTTCCCCTGAATTCGGACACAGCAGAAGTCTTGTGCTCATCTTTACTTTTGCTTTCATTGTCTTATTAGTCATATTAACATTATATTTCACTGGTGCTCCCCGGTGTGTTCCATCACCCTGATTGCCTCATGTGTCATCAGTTTGTTGTCGTCATATCCCCTCATTGTTGTTGTGTGCACTCCCATCTGTTTGCCATCTGTTTGCCATAATGATATAATGACCTTGCCACTTGCCAGGTAATAAAGATGAGTTTTCAATTAAAGTCTGTCTGCCTAGTCTTTCATTTGGGTCCTCTCTCTGCCTGCCACCTAACTGTCTCATGACACAAAGCCTTGCTTAAAATTGAATGTGGCAAAGTGGAAAGCTGTTGTCAGATGTTGTTAGATTCCCATTCATTTCCTATGGCGGTCTGGCTTTTAACCGGGAACACCACAGATGTAACAAAGTTGATTAAAACACTCAAAATTCAATAAAAGAGGTGCTCATCACTTTTATATGTTCAAGTGCATAATATGGAGGATGTAGTAAGGCCTCAAGGCAATCGGATGTAAAACACAATATTTATGAATTTTTAAATTTGTAAATCGGTCAGATTTGACCCGACCATGACAGGAAGGCTAGTTACCTCATAACAGAACTTCCTCATCCACACATTATTTATTTGCTGCTTTAGTGAATATTACAGAATAGTAAAAATGGAAATTAAAGAATTTTCTATGAAATGTTTCTTTATAATAGAAAGTGACTATGTAGATACTCTTTGTCTTAGTCTTAGTCTAGCCATGATATCAAGGTGTGCATTATCAAGTTTTACCACAATGTGGAGACAAAGTATATGTGACTGAGGTCGGTCATAAATAACAGGAACATTTTCAGATCTGCTTAAGCATATTTTGTCATAATTTTGAACAAGTCTGGGGTTTTTTTGTAGTTAAGTTTGTGAGTTTTCCTAAGGTAATGAGAATGTAATACACAATGTTTCTGTAGTACAAATTGTATTTAATTATTATTTATTGATAGATTTAATATCAAGCAGCCTACAAGTATTAAACTCATGGAAAACATAATTATTCTTAAACAAAATCACATTTATTTGCCAAGTGTGTTCAAACATTTAAGAAGCTAGAGTTGAGTAACAAGTGTAATTCTACAAAAATTGAGGATAGCAGTTGATAAAATAAGCAATAGTGAAATGGAATATTGAACTGTAATTTGTGTGTGTGTGTGTGTGTGTGTGTGTGTGTGTGTGTGTGTGTGTGTGTTTAATCAGACCATACTAGATGTAATGTTCTGTGAGACATTTAATGTGCCTTCAAAGACACTAGAGGGCTGCAGATTACACAAAATGAAAGAGAGATGTACACTGCTGAATGAAATGAAGTCCATACAGTTTCAGTTTTAATGTCGATATGAATTCAGATTGTATTGCTGGCGCCCTCTGGTGTAGTCAGACTATATTCTATATTGTCCAGCAATATGAAGAAGTAATTTTAATCTGCGATGTATACAACAGTTACAGACATCACTCTTAATTTTATGTGTATTTATATTTAATGTTTTAAGCACTGAACCACACATTTCTTAGACTTCACATTATGTACAGATCAGGTTTAGAAAATCACAATAAATTTACACTGATTTCAATTTCCTTTGGAATGACTTCATAAATGCCTTAAAATACAATGCAGAATTCAAGTTAGTTAATATCGAAACGACACACACAGCTGACCTATAGAACACCAAAAACTAAGTTTGCTTTTTATTCTAGACTTTAAGTACTATAATATTGGAATAAGAGCATAAAGATTAGACTTTTTAATTAAAGTCTACTCTTTCTGAGTCTTAAATACATTTCCCTATTCTCCTATTTTATACAAGTAGTATCATTACCATGCAGTTATGTAAAAGATAAATGGTGATATTTTGGTGCTAAACATGAAAATGCTCAATGAGTAAATTTGATCTTTTTAATACTGTAAAAGGGAATAGTTCTTATGTAGCGCTTTATAGAACATGCCTCATTCACCCATTCATACAAGCACTTTTTGCATCATGCCGAAGGATATCTGGCAAGTAGACTACAATAATAATAATAATAATAATAATAATAATAATAATAATTTAATTACACATATTACAATAGTAAATACTCGTTTGATGATAATCAGTGCATAAAAGCAGTATCTTATCTGCAGGGCAACACCTGTTTAAGTTACATTATTTGACAACATAATTCTAAAACCAAATCAGAAATGATCATTATCAATGATTATAATTATTCCAACTGCTGTGGTACCTACTAAACAGTGTTTGTTTATTTATTTAGAAAATTGTCATACAACATAAGAAAGCAAAAACATTGTAATTAACTTCAAGTATGCGTTTATTTTTTTATGCAATGGTATAATGACAAACATTAATGATAAAGTAACAATGCACAATAAAAAAATATTACCTTCAGTCTTTAATCAGATGTTAATTGCTTGTGTTGTAGTTTTCAAAAATTGTTTGATTTCAGAAATTTTAATGTGCACTGCTTTTGGGTTAGGGTTAGAAAAGGACGTGACCGAGTAAACAATAACATACAATATAATTTCACATAACAGGAGGACAATGAAGGTGAAAAATGTCCAATGTTTCAGCATGTTACATCAGATTCTTTTGAAAGAGTGCATTAAGATGAAAACATCCTATTCTTTAAAAAGTTCAACACCTTTTCTTGAATTTCCTTTGTTTTCAAACCGTAGATGATTGGATTCAGTGTTGGGGGAAAAATTAAAGTTGACAAACCCATAAATCTTCTGAAATGGGGTGAAACATTATTTAGTCTATATGATATGATGGTGAAAAGACCAAGACACTCCAACAAGAGAAAAACAATCAGATGTGTAGCACATGTCTGCAGAGCTTTGGCTTTTGTATCTGATCGTTTAGATCTAAAGCAAGTTATGAGGATCCAGAGATATGTGTAGAAAACAATTCCATTAGCCACTAATTGTGAAAGAGCAACTATCAAAAGGCCATAGATATTGTTAATAGTTGTGTCAGCACAGACCAAAGTCAACAGAGATGGATTATCACAGTAAATGTGAGTCATTTCAGATCGACAACGAGGCAAGCGCAAAAGTAAGAAAAAAAGCACAGCAATTAAAACTAAACAACTCATCCATACAATGGTGATTATTCTCATGATATGGGCATTAGTCATCACAGTACTGTACTGCAGTGGGTAACATATGGCAATGTATCTATCATATGCCATTGCACTCAGATTGAACACAGTGCCTGCTGCATAGATATGGATAAAGAAAGCTTGAGCAACGCAAGCTGAGTATTCCATTATCCCACTGTTCTTCAGTATTTCTTTGATGAGCTGTGGAAAGAGAGCTGATGAACCTATAAGGTCATTGATAGGAAGATTCAGCAGAATTAGGTACATTGGCTGATGCAGAGATTTATTCAGCACATACAATATGTAATCAAATGGAAAAGTCTCTTTTTTTAACTTGTTTTATCAGTTTTAATCTTTTAACTTTATGCATCAAGCAAAAATTTAATTATATGCAACATTCTCTGAGTTGAATAAATTAGTTTAACATTTAAACCTATTTTCTGCACATTCCAGCACATAAAATAAAATATTTTTTGTGTTTACACTCACTCTTTCAAATAGATGCAAGTAAAACACAGCAGAACATAAATAAAGTCAAAGACTCAGCGGTCCTGTTGCTCTATTTTCACCTATTAAGCAGCACTGCGGTAGGCGGAGGTTTACCCTGGTGCAGGTGTGCCGCGGTCAGTTGAAGAATCCGCGAGTTTCTCTGTGAATTTCCCATTACGTCGTTGCGCACTCGGTACTTGCTTGGAAGTTTAGGGGTTTTTTTCGCTTTAAAAAGAAGTTTTCTTCCCAGGCACAACGGACGCTAATGTTTTTGTCACTTTTTATGGAATCAAACTCAAAGTAAGGTCAGTACTTCCACGCTTTAAACGCTGCACGCTCATACTCTCTCCCACAATCGATATGTGATCCATTGTTGATCTGCACACAGCTGTTGTCACTAATGGCGCACTCGCTTACGTCACTGTCGTGAGACATTCTCGCAAAAAATCACGGTTTTAGTAACGCAGTAACGCAGTGTTCCTACGGGAAAGTAACGGTAATCTAATTACCGTTTTTGCAATAGTAATCCCTTACTTTACTCGTTACTCGAAAAAAGTAATCAGATTACAGTAACGCGTTACAAGTAACGCGTTACTGCCCATCTCTGCTGACCACACAGAAACTTGTGGATGAATGGTGATAAACCTGGTAATTATTTATGAGTATTATGTTGTCATCCTATTATTCAGAAAAATATCCAATTAGGTCAAATAGCCTGATATATATAGCCCAGTATCACACAAAAGACAGGGGGGTCATTTGATCCTGTTTTTTGTTTTGTTTTGTCCAGTGTGCATTAATAAATATCTGTCTAAAATATTCTATTGAAAATGATTATGATGGGGAAATTATATAATAATAATAATAATAATAATAATAATAATAATAATAATAAGCAAGAATGATATTGTCAGGGCTTGTATCGTGTGTGGATGCGAGGAAAAGAGGACCCAAACGCTGGACTCAGATAGGTGAAGGCTAGTGTTTATTATGATGAGCAGATAAACAGGACATGAAACGGAGGACTGACTGAACTGAAATAGCTGACTAACCTGGCTGGACTGGAAACAGGTATGGCGTAGACAACATCAATGACACGACAAGGACCGAAGGGAACATATACACGTGGAAGCTCCTGTCAGGCATCATAGTGGCTAAGATGAACAGGCACATGGGTCAATACGTGAGCGGGGCACAGAAAGGGATGGGCAAGAATACCAGAGGCGCAAAACACCAGCTACTGGCAGACCAAGCAGTCAGCCGAGACTGCAGGACCAGACTGACCAACCTGTGCACTGCCTGGATTGATTACAAGAAGGCCTATGACTCAATGCCCCACACCTGGATCCTGGAATGCCTAGAACTATATAAGATCAACGGGACCCTGAGAGCCTTCATCAGGAACTCAATGGGGATGTGGCGGACAACACTGGAGGCCAACCTCAAGCCCATAGCACAAGTCACCATCAAGTGCGGGATCTACCAAGGAGATGCTCTGTCCCCACCAGGGTTTTACTAGTTTCGCAATTTTCATTAGTTTTTATTTTTATTTAGTTTTGACTTCAGATTTTCAATTTTATATCAGTTTTAATTAGTATTTACCAATTGTTTGCCAATTTAGTTTAGTTTTTATTTTTTTGAAAATCTGAGTTTCAGTTTAGTTTTGATTAGTTTCAGTTAGTTTTAGTTGTGTTTGCAATAATTAAGTGTAACAAAATCCCAGTTTCATCATATCAGTCATTCTCTTCTGCTTATCCTTGGGTATGTTGCTATTCCAGCTACCATACCCTGCACCCTGGACAGGTCGCCTGTCTGTCGCAGGGCTAACACGCAGAGACAGACAACTCACATTCCCACCTATGGGTTCTTTAAATAAATAAATAAAGGCAGATGAACAACCATTGATACCAGACAACTATAAAATGTATATCTTGGCCCCAATGAGACTATTAACTCTTGCAGCACCGGGTGTTCATAATTTTGGTTCAAGTGAATTGATAAACTTTTTGAAGGCAATTGACTCACACAGTTATGTAGATATCCCAGTCCTGTTGTCTCGGGATGCATCACGCTGCCTTGCCTGGGGTTAGCGTCTGTTTCTGGGGATGAGGGTTGAGTGTGCTCCCTTACCTTCTCAAGGTAAGCTAGGTTAGTCCTTCTTGTGTGAGCTTTTCAAGTGCACTTTAAGGTTTGTGGGATTTTTTTCCCTTTAGAAATGTCCCTCATAATTTGTCTCTTTCCACTACAAGACACTTGCTTTATCCAAAACACAGTCATATTCAAAGTAATCCCAAATTGGACTCTGGTGCTTTCTCCTGACTTTTCCTGACATGATTCTGCGCGTGGACGGAGCAGCAACACAGACGACTCGACTAACGTACTTGCCACCTGCTGGCATAATTAGACAGCAAGAAAAAAATCTGAAAACTAAACTTCATTTTAACCCTTGACTATTGTATGACATACACACATCTACGAAAACTAAACACATTTTTGCTATAAATTCAGTTAATTTTAGTTAGTTTTGTGAACATTCATTACAGTTTTAGTTAGTTTTCCTTTTTTTGTTTTTATTTTTATTTCTGTTAACGAAAATGTTTTTTCACTTCTAGTTTTTGTTATTTCGTTAGTTTTTGTTAACGGTAATAACCTTGGTCCCCACTACTGTTCTGCATAGGCCTTAACCCCCTCAGTGAGATAATTGACAAGACTGGCTGCGGATACAGACTACAGAATGGAGCAGTTGTCAGCCACCTCCTGTACATGGATGACATCAAGCTGTATGCCAAGAGTGAACAATAGATCAATTCATTGATCCACACCACCAGGATATACAGCAATGACATCGGAATGTCGTTCGAGCTGGAGAAGTGTAGTCGGATGGTAACAAAGAGAGGGAAGGTAGTCAGAACGGAGGCGATCAAACTACCAGAATGCAACATTGCAGACATAGAGGACAGTTACAAGTACCTGGGGATCCCGCAGGCGAATGGGAACCATGAAGAGGCCGCTAGGGTCAGGCAAGTCCTGAGGAGTCAGCTGAACGGTAAGAACAAGATCCGGGCTATCAACACCTACGCCCTGCCCGTGATCAGGTACCCTGCTGGGGTAATAGGCTGGCAAAAGGAGGAGATAGAAGCCACTGACATCAAGACAAGAAAGCTCCTTACCATGCATGGAGAGTTTCACCCCAAGTCCAGCACCCTGAGGCTGTACGCTAAGCGGAAGGAAGGGGGCCGGGGACTGGTGAGTGTCAGCACCACAGTCCAGGATGAGACAACGAACATCCAAGAATACATCACGAAGATGGCCCCAACTGACCAAGTGCTCAGTGAATACCTCAGGCAGCAGAAACCCAAGAAAGAGGAGGGAGACGAGGAACCATCATGGAAGGACAGGCCCCTGCACGGTATGTACCACCGGCAGATAGAGGAGGTGGCTGATATCCAGAAATCCTACCAGTGGCTGGACAAAGCTGGACTGAAAGACAGCACAGAGGCACTAATCATGGCAGCACAAGAACAAGCTCTGAGTACAAGATCCATAGAGGCTGGGGTCTATCACACCAGGCAAGACCCCAGGTACAGGCTGTGTAAAGATGCCCCTGAGACAACCCAGATACATAACAGCAGGGTTCAAGATGCTAGCAGGCAGAGCATACATGGAATGCCATAACCAAGTGGCCGGCATAGTGTACAGAAACATCTGTGCCGAATATGGCCTGGAAGTGCTGAGGTCAAAATGGGAGATGCCCCAAGGATGGTGGAGAATGACCGAGCTAAGATCCTGTGGGACTTCCAGATGCAGCCGGACAAAATGGTGGTGGCTAACCAACCGGACATAGTGGTGGTAGACAAACATGAGAAGACGGCCGTAGTGATCGATGTAGCGGTTCCGAATGACAGAAACATCAGGAAGAAGGAACACGAGAAGCTCGAGAAATACCAAGGGCTCAGAGAAGAACTCGAGAGGATGTGGAGGGCGAAGGTGACGGTGGTCCCAGTGGTAATTGGAGCACTAGGTGCAGTGACTCCCAAGCTAGGCGAGTGGCTCCAGCAGATCCCGGGAACAACAGCGGAGATCTCTGTCCAGAAGAGCGCAGTCCTAGGAACAGCTAAGATACTGCGCAGGACCCTCAAGCTCCCAGGTCTCTGGTAGAGGACCTGAGCTTGAAGGATTGACCGCCCACAGGGGCGAGTAGGGAATTTTTTTTTTTAACATAGTTTAAAAAAACTATACACTAAAAAAGATGTTAAAATTAAATGATTGGATTACATATTCAGATTGTTCAATTAATAATTGGTCTTTTTTTTGTCTATTTTTCTGACTTTTTTTTCCCTTTCTGCATATTGACAGACACAGAGGCAGTGACATGTGAAACAACAAAAGCCAAGCATTGCTGAGCCGTAGACACATATTTGCAATACTGAGGAGGCTGATAACAAATAAGATAATAAAAACTATTCAATATTCAATTAAAAATAAGTACCCACTATCTTTGATTAACTCAGCTTTTGAACCCCTTCATGGAGCCGCTATTTTTACTAAACTTGACTTACGCATTGCCTATCATCTGGTCTGTATCCAGGAGCGGAGATGAATGGAAAACCACATTCAATATACAACTTTATCCTCATTAACGCTCCAGTTTTCCTGGTATTAGTAAATGACATTCTAAGAGATTTTCTGAGCATCTTTGTGTTCGTATGTCTTGATGATATCCTGACTTTCTTCAAAACCCCCCAGGAGCACTGTGTCCATGTCCACTCCATCCTGCAATGATTCCTCGAGAACCGCTTATATGTCAAGGCCAAGAAATTTGTTCCACTCTTCTTCTGTCATCTTTCTGGGTTATATTTTGGCAGGAGGACAGGTGAAGATCGACCCAGCCAAGGTCCGACCTGTAAGTGAAGGGCTCACTTCCACGTCACACAAGCACCCACCACACCCCACCTCCACCAAAGTCCTGCCTGTCTTGTCCACTGAAGCCAAAACTGCCTTTGTCTTACTAAAACACCTGTTTTGATCCACCCAGATACCACAAAACCATTTATCATAGAAGTAGTTGCATCAGACTCTGGAGTCAGGGTTGTTCTCTGTTCCCAGTGTTCTGGACTAATGGGTTCGCTGCAACTTTGTGCATTTTTCTGTCACCTCCTGCAGAGAAAAATTATGATGTGGCCAACTGGGAGATGTTAGCAGTGAAGTTGGCGCTCGAGAAATGGAAAGAGGGGGCTGAACATCCTTTTACCATCTGGACAGACCATAAAAAGTTAACCTATTTAAGAACGGCTAAGAAAATTAATGTCTGTCAAGCCAGTCTATAGTCTTTGTTTTTGCTCACTTCAAATGATCAGTCTTTTACCATCCAGATTCTAGGAAGTTCAAGCTAGATACCTATGGAAATTGTTTCTGATAGAGGTCCACAGTGTACTTCTCAGTTCTGGAAAGCCTTCGACTCAGCACTTGGAGAAAAGGTCAGCCTCAGCTCCGGTTATCATCCACAAACCAATGGCCAAACCGAGCATCTCAAACAGAAACTGCAATCAGCTCTCTGCTGTGTCACCACGCAAAACCACCAATATGGTCTACACATCTTCCCTGGGCATACACACAAAACACACTAACCCCATCTGCAACTGGTCTCTCACGCTTTGAAGACACCTCTGTTTCCGTAAGCCAAGACTCACCTTCTCCCTCCACACCATCTGCAACAATGTTGATGCATCTGGACCGAGAAGGCGCTATTCAGATCAAGCAATCTTCACTTCTGCTGTGCAGACAGCCTAAGGACACCTGCTCCCAGGAACCAGCCTGGGCAAAGGGTATGGCTTGCTGCTAAAGACAATCCACTGAAATGCCTTTCCCAAAGGCTCGCTCCATGGGCTCCCACTGGGCTCCAGGCCCCTTTGACAATATTGCTGGTACAGAAAAGGCAGTGTGTTTGTGTTGCCTTGAGTAACACAAAGTGTATAAACAGAAATCTATATTTTGGGTGAAACACAAATTAACAAAGTCAGTAATGACCTAAATACCAAACTCTGTTAACAGGCTTTGTCGTCAAATGTGTGATATTTTCTGTTGGGGCCATGACACTGTGCATCAGTGCATCTGTGATCAGTCTTTACAAAATGCTTGATCTGTTTTCTTATTACAGTTTTGTATTTAACTACCCATGACTGCTTCAGTTGTTCTGTATTCCTGTTTAATAAAGAAATTACCAAAGTTTACAGACGTGCTCTGGAGACAAGAAATAAACTATAACTCTGCATTTATAGGAAGTACTTTCAGTAGGTATGCTGTGGTTAACTTAAAATGAAGTAATGTTTTCAGGCTTCTCAATGACTCAACTTTAGAATCAAATCAACCTCAGTGGCATTTTGATAAGCTTACTTTTGTTGCACTCTCAATGAAAATCATAGGGGCTAAAAAAAACAACAAATTTCCCAGGTGTGGGAGTAATAAAGGTTTATCTTATTTCATCGCATCTTATCTTAAAACAAACTTAAATTCTTTTTCCTTATTTCTTGTCTATTTATCATGTTATCATATGGAGTCAACGATGAAATTTCAGGAGTTTTTTATTCTGACACAAGCACAATGATAAAATCGAAAACATGAAAACATAAATACACAAATAAACATGTTACTCATACAAATTCCATAAGAATTAGTAAAAAAGAAAAAAAAACCATATATGATTCACATGTTACTAAATGCATTTACTTATTTGCAATATACATTGAATATAAATTCCAATATCATTGAAATCAATATTAGATTAATTTCATAACAGTCACTAGGCAGGAGGTTAAAATAATTATAATGAACATGAGCAGAAGTTCACAATTCTATATTATTCTAAAGTAACTGCATGTGCTAATCTTGTAATTTTTTAAATTATTATTTTATCATTATTTTTGCATAAAGATTATTCTTTAGCTTCATTGGTGGTCTTTGATTTACAAAAAAAGAGAACAAAAACTACAACACAGAGGAGATCAAGAAAAGATTTCTCCGAAGAAACTTAGTATTCAAAGGACTAACTTATGTCAGTTAGATTGTAATTAAATAATTTGATAAAAAAGCAATCAAGATTTAATCAGTTTATCAACTGAAACAGAAGTTAACCTACTCTGTAGAATAAAAAAGACATATGTAAACAGCACATTCAATCGGAAAAGTGGCTACATTGTTAAACCCACATTTCGTTTTAGAAACATTACTATGCATTGCTTTAGTTCTTTAGTTTTCAGTCCGTATATAATAGGATCAAGGAAAGGGGGAAAAATTAGAACAGACACACCAAATGCTCTTCTCAGAACAGGGGATGAGCTGTCGATGCGGTGAGAAATCAATGTAAAGACAGTGTTGATTTGTAAGCTTAAGAAAACAATTAAATGTGTAGCACATGTCTGAATGGCTTTTTGCCGGGCATCTGTATGATTAGTAATGACACATGTACGCAAGATCTGTGCATATGTGTACAAAATTAGTGCCAACGGGCCTCCCATAAGCAGGAATATAGTTGCTAATCCATAGTAGTTGTTCACACTGGTGTCGTCACAGATTAATTTTACTAATGACTGATTGTTACAGTAAAAATCTACAATGTTTGTTCTGCATGTTTTGAAACGTACAAGCAGAATAAACAATGTAAACATCATTGACAAATTTATGAACCATGTTATAACAATCATTTTCATTAAATTATGTGAATTCATAATGGTTGTATACCTCAGTGGAAAACATATAGCAATATATCTGTCATATGCCATGACACTCAAGATGAGTAAATTTCCTGTACCATAAACATGAATCAGAAAAGCCTGAAAAATACATGCATGGTGGGAAATAAGTCTGTTCTCTGCCACAATGCTAAAAATGAGATGAGGAAAAAAAGCCGTTGCACCCACTATGTCACTAATGGGCAAGTTGAACAGCAGGATAAACATGGGCTTGTGTAGTTTTTTATTCATAGCGATGACTGTTAACACCAACAAATTGGAAAACATAATAATTAAATAGGTAAGTGTTCCAAATACAAATGCTGGATAGATATCTGTGCTAGATAAGCCCAGTGTTTGCAGTGTTAGAAGGCTACTTGTAGATGAATTAGTATACATAATTATACAATCTTTAAACTGTTTCCTTTCCTATGGAAAACAATATGTTCCTCCTGCTTGTCAAAATCTGTATCGAATTTCTCCAGTTAAAAGAAATTATCATAAATTAACAAGCAATTTCAATTTGATTATGAAACACAAAGTTAGTTGTACCTGTGTTGTTGTTTTTTCCTGAAGCCTTGCATCACCCTAACTTCACCCTTACAGTGCTGTAATTACCAATGATGATGATGTTGTTCTTTATATATGCCAAAGATGGCCCATGAGGCTAGCTGTTGGAGCATTTTGCATGAAGTAAGTCCTTACATAGAAGTAGATATGTAAAATTTTACTTTTATTCAGAAAAAGTCTTTGAAGTATACCTCATTAATAATTTTGGCATGCTTTACCCTCCTTTGATTTTAAAAATAAAGGAGTGGTTGCCAAATATGTAAAGTAGAGAATTGTTTCAAATGTGAACACTTATATATGCACGTTCAAGGTTCAATGAGCTTAGATTGACTTTCATGACCAGCATCTTATGCTGCATATCTTGGCAACCTGGGATTTGAAGTCCCAAGATTTTAGCTCTGCTGTTCTCAGCCACCTTTTGCTGGTGCATGTTGAGAGTACTTCTAAGTCAAATTAGGCACAGATGTCTCTTTTCCTGCCCCAGTCATGCCCAAGGTATCTCATCTAACACCATGAAACTATGAGCTGGCTCTACCTCCCTCTATTTCTCCAATAATTAGGGCCTTTTCTGCCATAAGATCACAAAGAATTTCCATGTTGTCTTCTAAGCCAGTCCCTAGACACGGAGAGGATTTATTGACATCAGCAACTTCCTTGACTTGCTGGTGATGCCTCCTGTGAAGGGCCATAGTCTTCTACATTGTTTCCTATCCCTTCTCATCTCTGTAATTTCTATTGCCTGGGCCCCTGACTTTTCTTCACTTTCATTTATGACAGGGGTGTCCAACTCCAGGCCTCAAGGGCAAGTGTCCTGCAGGTTTTAGATGTGTCCTTGATCCAACACAGCTGATTTAAATGGCTAAATTACCTCCTCAACATGTCTTGAAGTTCTCCAGAGGCCTGGTAATGAACTAATCCTATGATTCAGGTGTGTTGACCCAGTGTGATATCTAAAACCTGCAGGACACCAGCCCTTGAGGCCTGGAGTTGGACACCCCTGATTTATCAACTCTGCTTCTCAATGTATATCACTTCCTAGGCTGTATCCATATCTACTTTTTAATACTGCAAAGGCTTAGACCTCTGCAGAATACCAGTGCAGTGCACAACCTCAGTATACTTGATAGTGACTAATATGCCTTCTGATTCTATGTTTTAGTGATATAACTTGTTGAAGTCAGTCTAAGCTATATTCCGATATATTTAGATACTTTACAAGTGTTTTATGGTTGACTTGAATCCTTAAAAATGAAAGATTACTAAATAACTATGTAAGGATTGTGCTCTTTTTCTCGCACCACTTCCAACAGAGTTTAACATAAAGGCAGTCTGGGAACCAATCAGTCTGTCTACTGACCAACTTTGATGAGCTTTACCTGATGGTCCTTGTTTACAAATAGTTGTAAGACATGTTAAAAAAGAGATGAAGTTTTTGAGATTGTATTTAGGTAAAGGCATGCCCTCCATTGTTTTCTACACAGACTGTTTACTTGTATGAGACCAAAGCATTCTAAAATAGGATTGGTCAGTAAAACTCAGAGTACAAGCAGATTATAAATGAAAATCAAACAAATTACACAACCAAAAGTAATATCCCTCCCTTACAAATTCTGCATAGAGATTTGGTTATGGGTAAGGCGATGGGGATAGAGTCAGCACAACAGGCTACAGACAGAGGGTTCATGCAAAGCTCATCTTTAGATTGTTAGTTAAGATCAGTGTTGGTCAAGTTACTTGAAAAAAGTAATCAGTAACTAATTACCGATTACTCCCCCAAAAAAGTAATCCCGTTACTTTACTGATTACTTATTTTCAAAAGTAATTAATTACTTAGTTACTTAGTTACTTTTTAAAAACACGATTTACAACCTGAAGAGGTGATAAAGCGATAGATCTTTCAGCCCAATTCTACTTTTTCTGCATAATCCATCATACAAAATGTAATCAAATGGAAAAGTCCCTTTTTAAAACTTGTTTTATTAGTTTTAACCTTTTAACTTTATGCATCAAGCAAAAATTAAATTATATGCAACATTCTCTGACTGGAAGAAATTTGTTTAACATTTAAACTTATTTTCTGCACATTCCAGCACATAAACTATATATTTTTTTGTGTGTTTACATTCACTCTTTCAAATAGATGCAAGTAAAACACAGCAGAAAATAAATAACATCAAAGACTAGCGGTCCTGTTGCTCTATTTTCACCTGTAAAGCAGGAGTGGCATAGGCGGAGGTTTACCCTGGTGCAGGTGTGCCGCAGCGGTCAGTGGAAGAATCCACGAGTTTCTCTGTGAGTTTCCCATTACGTCGTAGCGCACTCAGTGCTTGCTTGGAAGTTTAGGGGGGGGGGTTTTCGCTTTAAAAAGAAGTTTTCTTCCCACGCACAACGGACGCTAATGTTTTTGTCACTTTTTATGGAATCAAACTCAAAATAAGGTCAGTACTTCCAAGCTTTAAACGCTGCATGCTCATACTCTCTCCCGCACTCGATATATGATCCACTGTTGATCTGCACACAGCTGTTGTCACGAACGTCGCACTCGCTTACGTCACTGTCATGAGACATTCTTGCAAAAAAATCACAGTTTTAGTAACGCAGTAACGCAGTGTTCCTACAGGAAAGTAACGGTAATCTAATTACCGTTTTTGCAATAGTAATCCCTTACTTTATTCGTTACCTGAAAAAAGTAATCAGATTACAGTAACGCATTACAAGTAACGCGTTACTGCCCATCTCTGGTTAAGACTTAAGGGTTTGTGAAGAATCAAAAATGTATTATCATCTCACTAAGAACATGCACAAACGTGCACATGGAAATCAAACATAATCGCTCTAATTGAACATTGCAAAAAACAGTATGTGCTCTGTGTTATGACATTTATGCTTGGAACCCTAACATCATCTATTCTTGGCAGGAAACAGTGGTGAAGATCTTTTATGTACAACGGCACTCTGTTTTTTTTTTTCCTTCTTTCTTTAGAAATAAGCTAGACCAAAATGCTCACTGAAATGTTGGAATATTTTTAATATAGAGCTAATGAAGTGGATAGGACTTGATAACAGTTTGTATAGACACTATAGGGTGAGCAATGGCAACTTCAGTAATATTCCCAGTTGCCCATTTAATTGCAGTACTTGTAAACCTGTCAAAAACAAAATAAATAATTTAATCCACTTGAGTCCCCAATGTTAAATTATTGAAGGTATTTCAGCCCCAAAAGATGAGCTTTTACCATTTCATTTCTTTTCCAGGGGACCAATGACCACACAGAAACTTGTGGATGAATGGTGATAAACCTGGTAATTATTTATGCGTATTATGTTGTCATCCTATTATCCAGAAAAATATCCAATTAGGTCAAATAGCCTGATATATATAGCCCAGTATCACACAAAAGACAGGGGGGTCATTTGATCCTGTTTTTATTTGTTTTGTTTTGTTTTGTTTTGTTTTTAGCAGTGTGCATTAGTAAAATATCTCTGTCATAAAATATTCTAGTGAAAATGATTACGATGGGGAGAAAAAATCAGCAATAAAAATTATATTAACCTGTCGAGAGGAGATATAGGACACCGGAATAAAGATTTATTGTATATAAACTAAAGTCATAGTGAGTTACTAAAATTACTCACATTCTACTTAATGTTCATTCCTCTAAACTGGAGATTTAAAGAAGAGAAATGTAGTAAGGAGCCTTAATTAAGATGTTATTGATAGATATTGTCACGGTCCTGGGTCGGTGACCCAGTGTTTTGAGTTTCTTGTGTCTCTGAGTTTTTGTATTATGATCTTAGTTCTCTTTGTTGCCCCATGTATTCTTTAGTCTAGTGTCTTACTTTGGTTTTCTTGTATTCTCTTTAGTTTTCTGAGTATTTAGTTAGCCGCTCTCTGTGTCTCCCTGTTATTGTTCTCTGTATCTCCCTGTTATTGTTCTCTGTGTTTCTTAGTTGCTCTGTCTCCCCTAGTCAAGTCTGCGTCTATGTTACATTTCCTGTTTTACTTTGAAGGTCTGTGTCCTACGTGAATGTATTGAGTTTCGCTTCCCTTGGGTCTAGTTATGTCCGATTTCTCCCACCTGTGTTCCCCTTCTGTGTCTCATTCCCCTCGTTATTTCCCAGTGTATTTAAGCCCTGTGTTTCTCTGTGTCAGTGTCGCGATCTCCCTCATGCTCCCTGTGTCTCCCTGTGTGTGTTTTGTTAGATTCTTCTCAGTTTAGGTTTTGTAGACGTTCTTTGTTCAGCAATTAAAGCTGCCCTTTTGATTTCTAACCTGTTTCTAGTGAGTTTGTGTTTGGGTCCATTTCCTCCCTGCACACTGCCGGATCATGACAGATATATGTTTAAATCAGTCTGAGTTATGTAGCACACTTCACATAAACAATGTACTGAATATAAATAGACATTAAAATGAAATGATGGAATTATATATTTAAATTGTTGTATTATTATTATTAGTAGTAGTATTAGTTATAACAATAATACTAATAATAATACAGATATTAAAATGGAAAAAGATGATTGATAATATACAATGTATATGAAAGTATAAAAGTTCATATTCTATGAAAATAAAGGTTTTTATTTGATTTTTGTGAAAACAGTCACACAACGAGAAAAAAGTGTAATTGGAAGTTTCCATTTACTTTTTATGCAAAAGAATATAATGACAAGCAATAACTAAAAAATAAAGTAATAACCTACATTCTTTCAAAAAGCACTACAATATCTGTCATCAGAAAACTTAATCAGCATTTTTTAAAAGACTCGACAGAGTGGCTGAATTAATGTCAGACAGCAGGATAAATACGGGAAAATAAAACAATTAAAATGTTTCAGAATGATACATCAGATTCTTTTGAAAGAGTGCATTAAGATGAAAACATCCTATTCTTTAAAAAGTTCAACACCTTTTCTCGAATTTCCTTTGTTTTCAAACCATAGATGATTGGATTCAGTGTTGGGGGAAAAATTAAAGTTGACAAACCCATAAATCTTCTGAAATGGGGTGAAACATTATTTAGTCTATATGATATGATGGTGAAAAGACCAAGACACTCCAACAAGAGAAAAACAATCAGATGTGTAGCACATGTCTGCAGAGCTTTGGCTTTTGTATCTGATCGTTTAGATCTAAAGCAAGTTATGAGGATCCAGAGATATGTGTAGAAAACAATTCCATTAGCCACTAATTGTGAAAAAGCACTTATCAAAAGCCCATAGATATTGTTAATAGTTGTGTCAGCACAGACCAAAGTCAACAGAGATGCATTATCACAATAGGGGTTTGTCATTTCAGATCGACAACGAGGCAAGCGCAAAAGTAAGAAAAAAAGCACAGCAATTAAAACTAAACAACTCATCCATACAATGGTGATTATTCTCATGATATGGGCATTAGTCATCACAGTACTGTACTGCAGTGGGTAACATATGGCAATGTATCTATCATATGCCATTGCACTCAGATTGAACACAGTGCCTGCTGCATAGATATGGATAAAGAAAGCTTGAGCAACGCAAGCTGAGTATTCCATTATCCCACTGTTCTTCAGTATTTCTTTGATGAGCTGTGGAAAGAGAGCTGATGAACCTATAAGGTCATTGATAGGAAGATTCAGCAGAATTAGGTACATTGGCTGATGCAGAGATTTATTCAGCACAATGGTGAGGATTAGAGTAAGGTTGCAAAATAGTATTATCATGTAACTCAGAGTTGCAAAAAGAAATGCAGGAAAAACACTCTCAGAGGAGAGATTAAAGACATTAATCTGTAAAAAAGAGGATGTGTTGTATCGGTTGTTCATTTTGTTGCTTTTTCACACAATAAAAATTGAGAAGTCAATCATCGCTTCTTTGCTAATGAGCAAGACAATATTTACGTACCTCAAAGGACATAATAGAAAATATATAAAAAGAAGACATAGGATTAAATGTTACAGTTCAGTTATAATCAACAAACTCTATCCTCCCTCTCCAAAGAACTTCATATACATTTCATGTCATGTAATTTGCACTCTTAAAAAAAAGAACTTAGAATGTTTTGACCTTAAATTTAAATAGCTCATAGAACACACACACATATTTATAGGAGTCAGTCGCTTCAAAGAAGAAAAAACATTGTACATATGCACAACATTGTACATACACACAAAGCACTCATCTTTATCCAGTTACCGGTATGTCAGTGCTGGCAATGACAACCTAGTAAAAGATTCATAGGGATTAAAGGCTTTATAGACGTGACTCTGAACAGCAGGCAGTTCTCTGGAGTATTAGGTGTTATCTTAAAGTTCATCTTTAGATTCACATGGTCTTAACCACTGCCTCACAAGGGATTTATCAAGGATCAGAAATGTTATATCATGTCATTAATTACCTACACAAACATCAACAACATATCAACAGGTCAGCTTTCATCATTTTATCAGTTTTTCAAGATTATCTGTAAGCACATAGAAACTATTTTTACTAAACTTGACTTACGCATTGCCTATCATCTGGTCTGTATCCAGGAGCGGAGATGAATGGAAAACCACATTCAATATAAAACTTTATCCTCATTAACGCTCCAGTTTTCCTGGTATTAGTAAATGACATTCTAAGAGATTTTCTGAGCATCTTTGATGATCTTTGATGATATCCTGACTTTCTTCAAAACCCCCCAGGAGCACTGTGTCCATGTCCACTCCATCCTGCAACGATTCCTCGAGAACCGCTTGTATGTCAAGGCCAAGAAATTTGTTCCACTCTTCTTCTGTCATTTTTCTGGGTTATATTTTGGCAGGAGGACAGGTGAAGATCGACCCAGCCAAGGTCCGACCTGTAAGTGAAGGGCTCACTTCCACGTCACACAAGCACCCACCACACCTCACCTCCACCAAAGTCCTGCCTGTCTTGTCCACTGAAGCCAAAACTGCCTTTGTCTTACTAAAACACCTGTTTTGATCCACCCAGATACCACAAAACCATTTATCATAGAAGTAGTTGCATCAGACTCTGGAGTCAGGGTTGTTCTCTGTTCCCAGTGTTCTGGACTAACAGGTAAGCTGCAACTTTGTGCATTTTTCTGTCACCTCCTGCAGAGAAAAATTATGATGTGGCCAACTGGGAGATGTTAGCAGTGAAGTTGGCACTAGGGAAATGGAAAGAGGGGGCTGAACATCCTTTTAAATGGTAAATGGCCTGTATTTGTGTAGCGCTTTACTTAGTTCCTATGGACCCCAAAGCGATTTAAACTACATTCAGTCATCCACCCATTCACACACACACATTCACACACTGGTGATGGTAAGCTACATTGTAGCCATAGCTGCCCTGGGGCGCACTGACAGAGGCGAGGCTGCCAGACAATGGCACCACCGGGCCCTCTGACCACCACCTGTAGGCAAGTGTGAAGTGTCTTGCCCAAGGACACAATGACAGAGACTGTCGGAGCTGGGGCTCGAAATGCCTTTCCCATAAGCTCGCTTCATGTTACATTGGACCATATGAGATTGAAGCTATCATCAGTCCTGCGGCAGTTACAGTAAGCTGCAGTACATTCCAGTCCCCTTTGCCCACGACTTGTCAAACAACTTTGTTTACATAAACTTGTAAATCTTATCGCTAAGCCAGTCCCTAGACATGGAGAGGATTTACTGACATCAGCAACTTCCTTGACTTGCTGGTGATGCCTCCTGTGAAGGGCCATAGTCTTCTGCATTGTTTCCTATCCCTTCTCATCTCTGTAATTTCTATTGCCTGGGCCCCTGACTTTTCTTCACTTTCATTTATGACAGGGGTGTCCAACTCCAGGCCTCAAGGGCAAGTGTCCTGCAGGTTTTAGATGTGTCCTTGATCCAACACAGCTGATTTAAATGGCTAAATTACCTCCTCAACATGTCTTGAAGTTCTCCAGAGGCCTGGTAATGAACTAATCCTATGATTCAGGTGTGTTGACCCAGTGTGATATCTAAAACCTGCAGGACACCAGCCCTTGAGGCCTGGAGTTGGACACCCCTGATTTATCAACTCTGCTTCTCAATGTATATCACTTCCTAGGCTGTATCCATATCTACTTTTTAATACTGCAAAGGCTTAGACCTCTGCAGAATACCAGTGCAGTGCACAACCTCAGTATACTTGATAGTGACTAATATGCCTTCTGATACTATGTTCTTGTTGAAGTCAGTCTAAGCTATATTCTGATACACTATGTCAGGTCTTTTCTTAGCATGGGGATTTAGATACTTTACAAGTGTTTTATGGTTGACTTGAATCCTTAAAAATGAAAGATTACTAAATAACTATGTAAGGATTGTGCTCTTTCTCTCGCACCACTTCCAACAGAGTTTAACATAAAGGCAATCTGGGAACCAATCAGTCTGTCTACTGACCAACTTTGATGAGCTTTACCTGATGGTCCTTGTTTACAAATAGTTGTAAGACATGTTAAAAAGAGATGAAGTTTTTGAGATTGTATTTAGGTAAAGGCATGCCCTCCATTGTTTTCTACACAGACTGTTTACTTGTATAAGACCAAAGCATTCTAAAATGGGATTGGTCAGTAAAACTCGGAGTACAAGCAGATTATAAATGAACATCAAACAAATTACACAACCAAAAGTAATATCCCTCCCTTACAAATTCTGCATAGAGATTTGGTTAAGGGTAAGGCGATGGGGTTAGATGCTCTTTTATTTATTTAGTTTTGTGACTAAACAACTTCATGTGTATGTATTTATAAACTCTCATGAACCAGAAGTTCAAGCAAGATTCAGACCCAAAAGCAGACTCAATAACTCACTTAACTTTTCACAAGTCTTTATTTACACAGCAAGAGTGGAATCTTGCTAAACATGAATACACATGAGGAGACACCAGCAGAGAGCAGATCATCACGAGGAGTCACTGGCAGAGAATGCGAGCGGAACAAGAACTCTGAAACAGAGGAGAGGAAGATTACTGGACTGTTAAGGTGATAGAGGAAAGCTGGAGGTGAGTACTGACTGAAGGGAGTTTTGCAGGCCATAATTTGAGACGCTTCGGGGAGGGTACCTGTGGGAGTGTCCAGAGCAGGGCATGAACACTGAAAACGGTGGAAAGTCTTCCAGAAAAGTGGAAAGTTTTCCAGATTCTCCAGAGGGGTCTAGTAAAGGCACGATGGGCAGGAGGGCATGCACGTAAGCAAGGTTATGGATTCTGAGAGCAGTTTGCAGGTGAGGAAAGCAAGCAGGACCAGCGCTGGAAAAAGAATGGCAACCGAGCGTCGATCTGGGAGACTGCGACCAGGAGCTGAAGCGCATAGAAACAAAGTTGCACATGAAGAAAACTGGGATGAAGCTAACCATAAGGGACGCCTAGTTATCACTAAGAGGTAGCAGGATGAGTGGGAGGCAGTGCTGGCCAAAATAACCCTCCTGCTGATTTGCTCATGAATGAGATACAGGTGAGACACCAGAACCTCTGAGGGTGGACACCAGAAGCACTGGAAAATCCCTAGCCTCTCCGACGGGCCATGACATAAACCACAACACAAATATCTCCCATCTTTTCTCCATTTTTCTTATGGATCATGAGTATATTTTCTGTAATTCAAAAATCTGTATAAAAATAGAATCTAAATATATTATCATTTATAATAAAGATGATCAGAAAAATGTACTTTGATGTATTGAGCATGTGCAGTATATTGTCAATATATTGACATCACAAAACACATCACAAAACCAAAAGAAAAAGATCAGGATAAAAGTAACAACAAGTTTTCATAACTGCAGTACGATGTAGTCAACAATCATTCATTTTAAGTGGGATGAATGTTTATCTCTATATTTTAAGAATCGCTACATCTTATAAGTGTTATTGAGTCAAACTACATTAGCAAAAAGGTCAGACACAAAAAATCCACAATAATATTTCCTGTAATACAGGAAACTGCAGATTTTTCCACAGTGATGCAGATGGCTTATGTGTCTGTTCTTGTGTGTGTGTCATTATTTTACATTACTTCTTCATGTGTAGCTCTTACAGTTTTCAAAGTGCTGATCAGATGACGCAGTGTTTTCATTTTTATTGCAGCTCAAAGAAGATTTTTATGATTTGATTAACAGTAAGCAAATATTCACATAGATACTCTATTTTTTAAGACTCTCAGGAGAGTGCTTCGTATTTCGTTTGTATACAACCCATATACGATTGGATTCAGAAGTGGAGGTACAGTAAAAATGAGCATGCCCATGATCTTTTGCATGTCAACCGAAACATTTTTGAATCTGTGAGATAAAATCGTGAATGTTGCCACAACCTCAAACATGAAGAGTATAACTAACTGTGCAACACACGTGTTGACAGCTTTTGCCTTTGTTTCTGATTTCCTTGTAACCACACATGCAATGAGAATTTTAACATAGGAATATGCCTGAATGGATACGCTTACAACTTGTATAACAGCAGTGTTAAACAGCCCCATAATATTATTGACTGTTGTGTTTCCACACGTCAGCTTCAGGAGAGATGGGTTATCACAAAACACATTCATAACAACATGTTTGCACCTGGGAAGTCTTGCCTGCAAAGAGAACAGTGATACAATCAAGACAAAGTCGAGGCCCCAAACTAGTACAATGATACAACTAATAAATCTTGGTGTCATGACAGAGCTATAGCGCAAGGGCATGCAAATAGCAACATAACGGTCAAAGGACATTGCTGCAAGAATAAACAAAATGCCACCACCATACATGTGGAGCAGGAATGCCTGTAAAACACAGAGATGATAGTCTATTTTGTGTGTCTCTGTAACAATATCTGAAAGTACTTTTGGTAACATTGCAGATAGTCCTATGAGATCATTGAGTGGAAGACTAAATAGGATGAAATACATGGGTTTGTGAAGGTTTCTGTTCAATATGATTAAAGCCAACAAGGTCAGGTTGCAGGAAATTCCAAAAATACAAATTGAAATGCCAAGAAAAAATATAGGATACTTTCCTCCAGGTGGGATAACAAATGGATCAAGGGTTAACTCGGAACTAAAGTCAAAGGACTGGTTTTCCATTTTAAACTTAAGAGGTTAGAAAAAGACAACTGTGAATTTACTAATTTACATTGTTACTAAAATATTTTCACATTATAATTAAAATCAAGTTAATATTTACAGAAATCAAGGGTGCCATTTTTCAAATGTAATGTTGCCTAAAGTGCTCCGAACTGTTGTGCTTCTCTTGCTTTATTAAAGTCACCTTGACCAGAACATGTAACGTCACCCCGTGACATGTATACTTCTGGGATTATTAATGGATTCACAAAGGTAGAAAAACAAAAATCTTTTTGTTAAGTTTGTATTCAGTATCCAAATCAAGTACTAAAAGTTTTACTTAATTTAGCTAAATAAACTAATGTTAAGGGCATTACTATTAAAATAACCACCAGTAAACTACAGGCTAAATGTAGGAAACATAAGAAATAAACTAAAATGTTTCCGACACAAAACAGTCTGTTTGTTCCAGTTATGTATATGAGACTCTATGATAACCAGTGCCTTTTATCACAGCAGTATAGAATAGAATAGAATTCAACTTTATTATCATTGTACATGTCACAAGTACAAGGCAACAAAATGCAGTTTGCATCCATCCAGAAAGTGCTTAGCAATAATATAGATATATTACAAAATATATATTAGCAATGAAATAGATATATAGACATATTACAAAAATGGGTCTATTATAGGTATGAGGGTACAAAATTATGGTCTTATGTACATGGTATGAAGGTATGTTATAAATATGCTATAACTAAAAGTATGTACAGGCTGTAGTGAGTGTACAAGTTATGTACAGGCTATGAACAGGATATAAATATGAAACTGTATAGGAATATGAACTATACAAGTTATAAACAGTTGTAGAACTATAATTATTATTGGACAGAATTATACAGTAGTGCAGTTTAGATCAGTGAGATATGTGGCTAATTCCTACAGAGATTATATAAAGTGCTAGTGGTTGTGAGTGGTGGTTCAGTCCATGTTATTATTGTGTGTATGAGGGTACAGTTGGTCATTTGTTTGTTTTTGTCCATTGTGTGTGTGTTCAGTTATAGGTGGTTGTGGGTGTGTGTCTGATCAGTCCATGAGTTTAATGTCGGTCAGATGTCAGGAGGCAGAGTTCAGCAGTCTGACAGCTGTAGGGAAGAAGCTGTTCCGGTACCTGGTGGTCTTAGTCCGGAGGCTCCTGTAGCGCCTGCCTTAGGGCAGGAGGGTGAAGAGTTGTTGATGATTTTCCCAGCCCTTTTCAGACACCGCTTCCTGTAGATGTCATTTATGGCAGGAAGTGGTGCTCCGGCAATGCGCTGGGTGGTTTTCACGATACTCTGCAATGCCTTCTGGTCCGAGGCAGAGCAGCTCCCATACTAGACTGCTATACAGTTGGTCAGGATGCTCTCAATGGTGCAGATGGTGCACCTTTACCTTTCAGTTAAAGGTGAGATGGGTTAGAAAGTTTCTTTCAGTTTTTACTGATGTTAGATTTCTTTAAATAAGATGATGGTACCAAATATTCAAATGTGGCTTCTTATTCCTTATTGCTTTTCAAAGATGTTTCAAAAATAGTAATTCTACCATATGTTGTTTGAATTTTACAAATGGCAAACAATAAAGTCTTATATATATATCTATATATATATAGATAGATATATATATAGATATATAGAGATATATATATATATATATATATATATATAGATAGATAAATAGATACAAATGGCAAACAATAAAGTCTTATATATATATATATTATTAGTAAAGATATGTTGGTATATAGTGCTACAAATAATACTTTAAAAGTATTTCTTTTATATACTGTTATAACTGTTTTATAACATAATTGCTGCATTAGCATAACAATACCTTATACCATAAAGTAGTGCCACAGAAATAATAAAATATATTTTTATTCAGCTTAAATATAATTTCAGCTCTTAAAATAAAGAGCTGTAATAAAACTTTTATAAAACTATTATGTAACTGGAACCACTTTAACTGGGCAGAATTACAACAGCCAAATCCCTGATTACTTTGTCAAAACATATTTTTAATGAGCCCCTTAGAAGTTTGATTAATTGATGTGTTATTAACTGTCTCACATTTTAATTAATCCCTGGACAAATGGTAAACCTCTAGTCTAGAATGATATACTGTTTTACTTGCTAATGAGGATTGTTTTTTAATAATACTCCTGGGAGGTGTGTGTGACTCAGATGTTTACAAGTTGTTAAGTGGAGTTGCATAATAATGTGTGAACATTTGATTTTTTTAAACTTTAATCATGAACTGTGAAATTAAGTAAATTATTTTTACACCTTGGGTACTATAACACTGTTTATAATTTTTTATAAATATATAAATTATTACAATCATTTATTGTTTTTTATATACATTCATTTGCACTGTCGGAACAACAGTTCCTTCTGACATAGTAATTTATTAATATTGAAGTAAAATGTTTTACAGAAAATGCAGAAAGACAAAAACCATGTTTAATGATTTCAATGTTCGGCCTTTCCAGAAAGTATGAAAGAATACTAATTGAAACAGAGCTCTGAAGTGATCACAGCAGGCAATGGGGAACAAGGACAATTTTTACTCACACAAAAGGGCAGTAAGGACATTAGGACTAATCATCTTCCCCTGGGAAATAGACATGATGAACCCTTGAGCTGCTTTGATAATTCATTTGACCCACTTATTACATTATTTGCCCTTTTTTAGTACTGTTCCACATAAAAGGGCATGGGTTGAGTTTACTGTCTCGGGCCTTTCTGTAAGGTTAAGGTATTTTTCTGCTTGATTGTTTATTTGAGCGGTTGACTTATCTGATGACATGGTTCACTGGAACATAAACATATTCACATTTGGGGAATTTGAAATTGCCCCAGTGAAAGTCCCTGGTTCATTTTCAGATGTTAATGTAGATATGAAATATTGAAAATAGTTATTTATTTATTTATTTTTACATATGCTTACGCTTTTATGGAGCACTTATTGAAATACATGGGAAATCATGGAAATATATGGAAAGAGGCAGGGTAAATCCTGGACTCCAGCTTGCCACAGGGCACTTTTTTTTCTTGTATGTAATTCAGTCAAAACTAAATAAATCATAGGTGCACAAAGGAGCTTAATAGCAGGTCCTTCCTCTCAGCAGCTGTTAGACTTTATAACCATCACTCTGCATATTATCAAAAACCAGTGCTACCATTTCTATGCCACAAATTTCACAAATTTTTAGAATCCCAACACAAACAACACCTGTCTCAACATTTAGAATAACTTTTGAGCATACACTTTTTTGTGTTTTTGTTTGTTTTTTCACTCAAACTCTTAGTTTTGATGTTTTGACGAGCTACCAACAGCCTTTGATTAGATGATCTCAGGCTGCGAGAGGGAGTGTGAGGTTCTAGGAGATCAGAAACATAGGCAGGAGACGGTCAAGGTTCTTTTTGCTCAAAAAAAGAAAAAGATTGTTACAGTAATCTAAGCGAGAAGAAATAAAAGCATGAATAATCATTTCTAACTCAGATTTAGACAAAAAAGTTCGCAGTTTGGAGATATGACAAAGAGAGCATTTTTAAACAGCACAGCAGGTAGAATGTCATTTGGACAAGTGGTGATGTTCATTTTATCCAGCAGAAGTGAAAGGTCATGTATGGTCAATGGGTTAAACACTTACAGCAAATGAGGGGGAGGTGGACCAGAGACACAATGCTCATACGGACATTATTAACTTTATCTACAAAGAAGTTTAGAAAGTCATCACTCTCACATATAGAGGACGCAGGTACTGGGTGGTCCACGGGGGAAACAATAGAGTTTATGGTTTCGAACAGTACTTTGGAATTTTTCTTGTTTGATGAGATCAACTGAGAAAAATATCCTGATCTAGCTGATTTAATGGTTTCGTGCAGGGAAACCCAAAGTTCCCTAAGGTGGAGCCTGTGAACTTCAAGTTTAGTTGATTTCCAAAGGCGTTCTGCTTTCCTACAGAGTCTTTTGACTTTCCTTATGTCATCGTTTATCCACGGATGAGCTCTTTTTGGGGCAGCAATGACAGTTTTTAAAAGTACCACTGTCATGATCCTGAGTCTTTGGACCCAGCGTTTTGGGTTTTAATATATTTTGATGTTTATAGTGTATGTTTAAGCTCATTACGTTTTCTATGTTCATTTGCTTATTAGTTTCCCCTTATGTTTTCAACCCCTGTGTGAAGTCTCCCTTACCCTTCATGTGTTTCATGTCTGCATGTCTTTTGTTAAGTTCATGTCGTCAGGTCTGCTTTACATTATGTTTCCTGTTTTATTTTGAAAGAGGTCCTGTGTTCTTGTGTTCATTGTGTTTAGTTTTACGTTTCCCCTGTGATGTCGTTATGTTCATGTGTGTCAGCTGTCTTGCCACTTCTCCTGATCACCTCATGTGTGTATTTAAGTCCTCTGTCTTCCTGTGTTCAGTGTTGCATCCTCCCTTATTTATGTCTGTGTGTTCTGTTTGCCAAGTCTACCAAGTTTATTTTGTATTGTCAAGTTTAGTTTAGTTTTTCCAGTGTTCAGCAATAAAGCCACCATTTTGAGTTTCAGCCTGGCCTCTACGTTTGTGTCTGCATTTTGGGTCCTTTCATGACTCCATCCACACAGACTTTGACAGCGTAGCAACATCAGCATCAGTGCAGCCCCTGATCACATGAGGATCCAATAAATCAGAAAACTTCAGGGCAACATCCTGATTTATGAACCACTTATTGAACAAAAGATTGGATGGTGGTGTTTCCAGAGGGAAGCTAAGGTTAAAAATAACACAAGAATGGTCACTCACTTGTACATCCTTAACACAGAGATTAGTTATGTCTAAGCAAAGAGAAAACACGAGGTCCGAGGTGTGGCCTTTAACGTGAGTGGGACCAGAGACATGCTGAATAAAATTAAAAGAGTCAGAGGCCATGCTACAGCTAAGATCATCCACGTGCAGGATGAAATCGCCGATCATCAAGACTTTCTCCAGTTTAATAATGGAGGATAAAAAGTCTGTGAAATCCTGGATATAAACACCAGCGGGGCCGGGAGGGCGGCAGATTAAAACACAGTAAAATATATTTGATGAACCGACCTTAAGAAACTGTGACTCAATGAAAGGGAAAGTCTCATAGTCCAAAGCTCTGCAGGAGAAACTGTCCCGGAAAACAGTGGCAAGTCCAGCACCACCATATAATATAAGGCCTAACTTAAATGGTTGTTTTTTTGTTTTAATTTGATTAAGTGTGTTAAGCTGTGTCAGCAGATATGTCTATAACACTTAGTTGCACTTGGTAGTAATGATAAATCCATGACGGAGAAATCCACATTGTTTCCATATCCCATTGCTTTCTTCATGTGTCTGGAAGGACTGCAGGTAGAGTGCAGGTCACAAACATACAGTGAAAAGTTGAAAGAGTACAATTTCTACAGATAATACACACTGACCACTATTTATGGTCCTCATTCTTGTTAATAATTTAAAATGTGCTTGTTAACTTTTTTTTTACTTCTTTCGAAGCGTATGGCAGGAAAAGTTTTAGCTTTTATTCTTGCATCTAGACAAAAATTAAATATCAAGCTCCATATCAATTCATGTGGGAATCTATAACGAGCCCTTGATAAATATAGAACTGTAGCTGAAATGGAGAAGCCAGTAAATTCATATCAAATGTTACACCCTGAATATAAAAGTCACTCAGCTGTAGCTGCTGATTAGATTCCCTCCTCCACAGCCAAGGTACAAAACACTAGCAGCTTAAAACACTGTGACTTCACATTGTTGTAGGTTTTGTTGAGCATTTTTTTTGTTTTATTTTGTTTTTTTCAAAACATCTGCATTTTAACTATAAAATGTTGGTACTTTCCTTAGTTTATGGTTATGGTTTATTGGTGTCAATTTTAGTTGTTGTTGTTTTACACACCATATTTGAAAATGAATGAAAAGGGGGTTTTTTATGCAAGAGAACAAGACAGAATTTGATTACTGAATATTTCAATTGAAGGTAATGTGTTTTTAAAAGTGTAATTTAATTTAATTTTGTGTTTGTTTTTCTTTTTTTGTTATCCTGAAGCATTTTTAATCATATTTTATTTTTATTGATTTCTTTTTTCAGGCAGAAAAAAAAGTGTAATAAGTATGTTCATTCAGCTTTAACATACTGGGACACTTATCATGTTTCATTGTCAGTGTTTTCTCTTTTAGGTTTCCCATTAAGTAAAGAGAATGGAAAAAAACAAAACAGTTTCAACCGATATTCTGGAGGTCCAAGGTTTTGACATTTCTCCACAGTTAACGTATCCTCTCTTTTTCTTACTGCTCTTTGTTTACTTCACCCTGCTTTTTTCTAACATTGGAGTCCTTTTGCTTATCATTTCTCAGAAGAGTTTGCACCAGCCAATGTACTTTCTGTTTTGTAACCTGTCTGTCAATGATCTCATAGGTAACACAGTCCTGCTGCCTCAGCTAATGGCTCACATCTTGGCAACCGAACGGTTTATCACCTACAAACAGTGTGTGGTTCAGGCTTTTCAAAGTCACACATTTGGATCGGCTTCACATATGATCCTCATCATTATGGCAATTGATAGATATGCGGCGATATGCCACCCCTTAAGGTATAGTTCCATTATGACAACCAGAACTGTGGTTGGGCTGTCCGCAGCTGCCTGGGGGGTGTCAGTAGTGCTTGTGTCTATATTAATAGGTCTTACTGTGAGGCTGTCCCGCTGCAGATCCACTATACAAAATTCTTATTGTGACAATGCATCACTATTCAAGCTTTCTTGTGAGGACGTGTCCATAAACAACATCTATGGACTCTTTTTCACTGTGCTGCTGTTTACTAGTTCAATTGCAAGCATAGCTGCCACCTATTTTAGAATTGCTTTCATTTGCTGGATTAAGAAAAACAAAGACTTAAATAACAAAGCGCTGCAAACATGTGCAAGCCACCTTGTTCTTTATCTGATCATGCTCTGGTCAGGATTTTTAACAATTATTTTGCATCGTTTCCCAAATTACCCAGTCTTAAGGAAAATTGCATCTGTTTTATTTCATGTTGTCCCTGCTAATCTGAATCCAATAATTTATGGAATGCAAACGAGATCATTAAGACATAAAATTACTGAAATACTGAAAAGAAAAGTGACTCCATCCTAATATTTTTTATCTTAAATTTACAATACTAATAATAATACATTTTATTTATAGGCGCCTTTAAATACCCTGAAGGTCACCTTACATTAGTACAAAATAAATAAATGAAATAAGGCTTGAATCTAGGTACATGTATTATTAAAGGTTTTCACTGGTTGCAACTAAAAGGTACCTATTTTAGATTAACCTTTTCTTTTAACTTAAGTTCCAGTTCCTTTTGAAAAGTCTTTCAACAGCTCAATAACAATAACAACACCATAAAATGACAAGACATCAGAATGAGTGACGCATTAATTTTCCTCCCACCCATGTATTCAAATCTAAATGTTTTCTACCAACCTTTTTTTAAGTGGGGCCAGGCCTACACACTTCTATTGATTGATTGCTGAAAAGCCATTAAAATAATATCTATGACAGAGCATAAAATAAATAAAAATGTCCTTATAATCAGTATCACTATGCATGTATTTGGAGCTGAGTAATGCATTTGTTTTCAGTAAGCTTGTGGGGTTTTTTCTGTGTAGTCATTGTTAATAACTTACAACCCAAAACTTATGCTCAAAAGTTAGTAATGTTTATTTTATTTTTTTTACTTTAATAGAGTATCACAATACAAATACAAAATGTATTTATTGTACATATACCAATAGGGAATATATTTTCAGTTGTTTATTATGTACCCTTGCAACTATTATTTTCCATCTAACGCTAACTGAAGCTTCTGAGGCTTCTTTTTCATATCCTATTAATAACAAAAGGCTTTTAGAGTTTTTTTTTTAACTAACTTTACTCATAAAAGCCAACTAAGATTACTGTGTGGCTAAAGATAATAAGAAATGCCAGTGATAAAATATTTCCTTGGTGAATGGCTGTTTGGATCAACTTAATCAATTCAGTTCTTCATTCTAATCCATTATCAACACTGTTCTGTATTGTTTGGCATGATTGTGTGCAAGGAGTTGTCTTTCACACCTTCAAATTAGGACCAACAGATAGAAGGAAAATATTTTTTACCAAAAATATTGTAGCGTCCCTCGACGCCTTAAAATGTCGGCCTCTGGAATGGACGTCGTAGTTCCTCTTCTGCCGCGCCCCCGCACTTATCAGTTTCCTCCTAGCAAAGTCATGAGTAGACTCCATGCGATCCTGGAGTTTCCTCGCATAGTCAGGACCTGGTTGGTCCCCATCAGCATCGGGGGGTCGGCCCATCATCATCTCCGCTGGAGTCCTGATCTCCCTGGCCAACATCAAAAGGGCAGGGGAGCACGAAGTGGAGTCTTGGACCGCCGAACGATATGCCATGAGGACCAGGGGAACATGACTGTCCCAGTCACGTTGGTGTTTAGCCGTCACTAGCGCCAGTTGCTCTGCCAGTGAATGGTTAAATCTCTCAACAAGTCCATCACTCTGTGGGTGGAGGGGTGTTGTACGGGTCTTATGGGAGCCTAGTTTCTCGCACATGGCCGCGAACACACGGGACTCAAAGTTCCTGCCCTGGTCCGTGTGGATTACTTCAGGCACCCCAAATCTGCTGAACATCCCCTCCACCAGAGCATCCACAATTGTCTCGGCCTCTTGGTCAGGTAAACTGTATGCCTCTGGCCACTTTGTGAAATAGTCCATAGCTGTGAGGATATAGCGGTTTCCCCTTTCTGTGCAGGGAAAAGGACCCAGGATGTCCATCCCCACCCTCTCCATAGGGTACCCTGTTGCAGTTGGGCATGGGATTTGGCTGTGGGTCCCTTCCGCGCTGTACAGCTGTCACAGCGGCGACAAAAGTCCTCTACATCCCGTCTATGTCGGGCCCAATAGAACCCCTGCCGGAGGCGGCGGAGTGTTTTGGTGACACCAAAGTGGCCAGACCCTGGGGCCCCATGCACTGCGCGAAGCACCATCTCCTGCAGGGCCCGCGGGACAACCAACTGCCACCTCGTCTCGCCCGTAGCCGGTTCCTTCCAGCCCCTTTGTAGCACTCCATTGTGCCGCCGCAAGGCATTAAACATGGACCAGAGTCCCTTTGTGGCCCGTGACAACATGGCGATTTCCTCCCATTGGGGTTGTCGCTGTTCCTCAATCCACCCAAGCACTGGCTTGATGTCAGCATCCTCCTCCTGTTGACGTCTCCACTCCGTTGCATCCACAGCAACCAGCCTCTGACTGGATGGCCATTCCTCCACCCCCGTCACAGCACACTTTACATCGGGCACCAATTGGTCCTCCTCTTGAGCTTCCTTCCTCTCACAGTAGTGGCATCCGTCCTGGGCACAGGGTCTGCGGGAAAGCGCATCTGCGTTTCTGTGCTGGGCCCCAGGTCTGTGCACGACCTCAAAATCATAAGCCTGCAGCTCCTCAATCCAGCGCGCTAGCTGCCCCTCTGGCTCCTTAAAAGACATGAGCCACTGCAAGGCAGTATGGTCAGTTCTGACCGTAAAGTGGAGGCCCCCGAGGTAGTACTTAAAGTGGCGTATGGCACATACCACTGCCAGCAGCTCCCGCCTTGTGACACAATAGCGGCGCTCAGCTTTGTTAAAGGCCCGACTATGGTATGCCACCACTTTCTCCCCGCCGGGTGTCACCTGGGCTAGCACTGCACCAGATCCGACACTGCTGGCATCTGTGTCAAGGACAAAGGGCAGAGTGGGGTCAGGCAGAGAGAGCACTGGGGCCCCCACTAGGGCTTCCTGCAGTGAGGTGAAAGCTACCTGGCAGCCTGCTGTCCACTGGAAGGTCACACCCTTTTGGTGGAACAGTGGAGTGGCTATGCAGGAGAAACCCCTTACAAACCGTCTGTAGTACTACGCCAAGCCCAGGAAGCTCTTTAACTCCTGCACAGATTTTGGGGTGGGCCAGTCCTTAACAGCTTGGGTCTTATCATCCATGGTGCCGACCCCCCTGGCCCCCAGTCGGTGGCCCAGGAACGCAACCTCACGTCGCATTAAGCAGCATTTCTTTGGGTTGAGTTTTAGCCCTGCTGCCAATACCCTCTCCAGGACCCGTCTGAGGGCCCCAAGGGCAGCGTGGAAAGAAGCACCATGGACCAAGATGTCGTCCAGGTAAACCACGCATTCTCCACGGGGAATTCCAGTGAGCACTTTATCCATGAGTCTCTCAAACGTGGCAGGGGCATTGCAGAGGCCGAAAGGAAGAACTTTAAATTGCCATAAGCCTCCGCTGGTAATAAATGCAGTCTTTGTTCTGGCGTCTGGTGCGAGGGGTACCTGCCAGTACCCGCTGCGTAGGTCTAGGGAGGAGAACCATGAGGATCCCGCCACAGTGTCAAGGGTCTCATCTATACGTGGTAGAGGATATGGGTCCTTCTTTGTCACCTTATTCAAATGCCGGAAATCTACGCAGAACCGCCAGTCATCCTTCACTTTCTTTGGAACCATAACAACCGGGGAGGCCCAGGGGCTGGTGGATGGTTCAATGAGTCCAGCACGCTGCATCTCTTGCAGAGCCCTCTCCGCTGCAGCCTGTCTGGCCAGTGGGAGGCGTCTAGGCCTCATCCGAATGGGCTGTGCATCTCCAGTATCGATGTCATGTTGAATGAGGTCAGTGTGGCCCATATCATCCTCTGAGAAGGAGAAGCAGTCCTTAAAGTCCAGCAGCAGCTGCCAGAGCAGGCCCTGCTTGCTAGCAGTCAGTCCATCGCAATTCTCCTCCCACACCCCCCTCACAGCTGAAACTCTCCCGCCCTTGTCCAGTGGTTCCTTAGGGAGAAGGGGAGGGCATGAAGCGGCATGGGGTGCAGTTGAGGTCAGTGTAAGTGGGTCCATGGGGGCGGCCGGACTACCAGCCAGGTCCGGGGGGGGGAGTCGGCTGCCAGCTCAGAAAGGGCGTGGGCCGCAGGGTGATCAGGTTGGGGTGGCCACCTCAACATCCGAACAACACCACCATCAGGAAACGAGAGCATCCCCAACCTTGTGTCAATAACGCACTCCAGTGCCCTGAGTACATCCAGCCCCAGTATACAGTCTTCTAGGTCTGCAACCCATACAGAGCAGTGGACTGACTCCCCCCCCACACACTCAGGGTGAGCAGTGCTTCCCCTAGCATGGGGGCCTGCTCTCCCGTCACAGTCTGAAGCTTCACCATGGTAGGGAGGATGCGATACCCCCTTCCCACCACATCAGGTCTTAAAACTGTCGCTGAAGACCTGGTATCCACCAGGGCTGAGCAGCATAGTCCATTCACAACTAATGGAGCATACCAGCAGCTGCCAACCCAAGTCCTGCCCAACAAAACAAGCCGCTCCACCTGTCCATCCACAGCTCCGCAGGGGTGCTGTGCACCCCCGTGGGCCCTGAGCTGGGTTATTCCTCTCGGAACAGGAGGTCGGGACACAGCCCCAGGGTCCTGCATCGTCCCGGTTATGCAGACCCCATGTCGTTTCCCTGATCCTGGCGGGCGTGGGGACAGTCTCGGGCTAGGTGACCCAGCCGTCCACATCCCCAGCAGACCCTCGGCCCTCTTCTAGGCCTTTGTTCCCCACGTAGCGTGACAGCTCTCACCAATTGGGTCAATCCCTCCGCCCATGCGGGTTCAGCGGCGCCCGGTGCAGTCCCTCCTGTAGTCCCCATCTGCGGTGGCCTGGTCAGCTCAGTCAGGGGTTTAGCAGCCCCAGCACACAGTAACTCTCTCTCTGTAGCCAGCTCCAGGGCCTCCTGAAGGGATTTAGGGTGAGCTAACAGTGTCTGGATCCTCAGCTCATCTGGAAGCAGGGCCTGGAGGAAGTGGTCACAAGCTAATTCGCCCTGGATGGTGGGGGGCATGTGGGCATAGGTGCAGTGGACCAGCCCTTCAATGTCATTAGCTAGGTCCCTAATGGATTCTCCTGGTCGGCGGCGGCGGCTGCACAGTTCGGAGCACAGCAGGCTCGGAGCAGAGCAAGAACCAAACCGCCTCTTCAGAGCCCCAACCAAAGCATCATAATCCCCCCTGCCCTCTGGGCTCAAAAGCAGCAAGCTAGACAGGGCATCGCCAGTAAGGCACATAGCTAGCTGCAGGGATTTCTCTTCAGCAGACCACCCACCAGCCCTGGCCAACAGTTCAAATTGTGCATGAAAAGCTTCCCAGTCAGCCTTGCCATCATACCTGGGGGTCTTCATGGAAGCGTGGAAAGTGTCTCTATGCATCGGTATGTCTTTCTCCACACCCCCAGCCGCTGCAGAAGTCCCCAAATAGCTCTTTCGGCCACTCGAACGGTGAGAGGATGCAAAGCCGGCTTCTCTCGCCAAATCCGCGGTCGTTTGCCTAACCCGCTCTCTGTGCTCCGCAAACCTCCGGTCCCCGGTGGAGTAGTCGTGTCCGTGAGCTTCCGCTGTAGGTTCTTGCTTGATCTTGGAGTAATCCATCGGAAGCATTCTGCAAAGTCCTGCAAAAATCTCCAGCGTCCACAGCCAATGCCGTGAGTCGGGGCGGCGCAAGCGCAGATAACTCCGGAGGCGAAAGCTTCGCTTTTACTTCTGACACCAGTGTAGCGTCCCTCAACAGAAGACACAGACGATCAGCGTTCCAGTTACCGGTGTTTATTCAGAAGAGTAACACGGGCTACTGTGGGCCATAGCCAACGCCAAAACAACAGCGAAAAAGTGTGCTCTACAGCAACAGCACAACCCCCGACACTCTCCTTCACTTCCGCCCCCACACACACACTCTCTCTAACCCCCACCCCCCGAACACTCTCAGCCAACCACACACCTGCTCTCCTCCAGACTCTCTGTCATTGGTAGCTGATTTGATTGACAGGCCAACCGGCCTCTAGACTACTGCACATTCAAGGACACTCAGTAAATCACCTTGCTGCGGGTGTGGTCCAACTATGCCATAAGTAACTGGCAATTCTGAACACAAAACACTGATAACACAACAGTCAACTAACTTGTAACCCAGTCCGTTACAATATATTTCTGAATTTTTAAAAAAAGTACCATTGTAATCCCCCTAAAATACTTTCCTTGTCTTTCTGCATGCCACATGCATCTGGATTATCCAGGACAGATTATTTTCCCATGACATTTTACTGTAATTCTTCTCTACTTCTGTTAATGTGACATTGCATTATAGTGCATTTCCTAACAGTTTAGAACAGAGTACTGCTGACTAAGCATTAAGACTATTTTCCTTTCTGGTCGAGATTAAAGAGGGCTGTCCCTCTCTAAAACATATAGAAGCTAATGGCTGCAAACTATGAGATTTCACGGTTAATGCATAAGCGTTACACTAGCGGCATCATCATAAGCATGTTATATGTTTTAGAGAAACTGGTAACACAATTTCTATCAAAGGGTCTTGTGCTAGTATAATTATTGTATACCCATGCCAGCTGTTATATTTTCATGGATTTATAAATTAGTCAAACAAGCCATGTGAAGCATTAAACGAGCATTGAAACCCTCTCAGGGTTCACTGGAGGCCTTACTTTCTCAGGACACCACCATAACCATAGTAACTGCTTTTGACTTTTGGGTTGGAGGAGGACTGGAGCCTATTTTAGTGAGGGGTGGGATAAACCCTGGGCACATCACCAATCTATCACAGGGCTATTCAGCTGATTTTAATCTCTGCAATCAACCTGACATGTGTGTCTTTGGACTGAGGGAGCAAGCTGTTCACCCAAGAACAGGGAGAATATATAAGCTCCACACAAAAAAGCCTCAGGTACTGACTGTTTTGAATGAAAAACCCTCTTTCTGTGACATGACAATGATGACCACTATATAAAAGTTACTGTCACATCACGGGTTCGTGAGGTCCCATTTTGGACCCTCTAGTTGAAAATTATGGGCATTACCATTTAGGCTTTTTGGAGACAAAAGTGACAACATTAGGTTCATTCATAGATCTATAATTAACCTTGCATTACAGATACCTGCTAATTAGTGCAGATACCCAGTCTCATTAAGTGAGCAATGCGTCTTTAACACTTTAATACCTCTTGCATAAGTCACAGTGCATTTTAAATGGGTGAGCCATAAAATAATAAAAAATAATTCAAATATATAATAAATCACCCTGTAAATTTGTTATGAAGGGGAATTTTTCCTATAGAGACTTAAATGGTTTATGAACCAGGACGAAAACATGTTTATTTCTGCTCAAAAGTTGTGTTTTTCAACAGTCAGTCTCAAGTGGCTAATTAAGTATTCAAGGTGCAAGTAACTGTTTTTGCTGCTTAAATGATCTGTGTGATTATCTCATCACTTCACTATTTCATTTTGTATCAGTAAATGAATTGATTCTTTTCTGGGAAGTGGACATTTAAAATTTTCCTGCAACAATAAGACATTTCTTAAGCAACAGCGGATAATATTTATTTGTTGCTTGTTGATATTAGTTTATGAACACCTTAAATAAAGGGGAAATAAAAGTTGCTGTATAGAAATTAATCTGTATTTTATTTTTTAAAAGAAGAACTCAATAGTGAACAACTGAAAAAATATCATTATCATAAAATATATAGATTTGACAAAAGAACTTCCCACTTCTTGGGTGAGTGGAATAACTTTCACATAGCAAGGGGAGAAAGTCCATAAACAACAACTTTATCAAAGATTTAATTCTACTCACAAAAAGGTTTGTAATAGGAGGTGAAATCTCAAAGATTCCTGGAAATATGAGAAACTTTTACAGAATCTGATAATACTGGATGATTCCTGTCCTAACCTGGAATAATCTTTATGCTATTAACGGCATTTTGGGTCCTTTCATGCCTCTGTCCACACAGACTTTGACAGTGTAGCAACATCAGCGTCAGTGCAGCCCCTGATCACATGAGGATCCAATAAATCAGAAAACTTCAGGGCAACATCCTGATTTATGAACCACTTATTGAACAAAAGATTGGATGGTGGTGTTTCCAGAGGGAAGCTAAGGTTAAAAATAACACAAGAATGGTCACTCACTTGTACATCCTTAACACAGAGATTAGTTATGTCTAAGCAAAGAGAAAACACGAGGTCCAAGGTGTGGCCTTTAACGTGAGTGGGACCAGAGACATGCTGAATAAAATTAAAAGAGTCAGAGGTAGGGATGGGTATCGTTTAGGTTTTATCCGATACCGGTGCCAAATCGGTACTTTTGAAATGGTGCCGGTGCTCAAACGGTGCTCAAACCGGTGCTTAAAGAATGGAGAACACAAAATTGGTCCAAAAACCTCTCATGTTCAGCTGGTTTTTTTTGTAAAAAGATAACAATGTTAGCCTTTTCTGCAGCTATGGGGCATATATGGTATCACTCTTGGCTGGAAGCAGTGCTTAAACAATGGAAAAAACACAAACTTTATCCAAAAACTTCTCATGTTTAACTGTTTTCCACTTTTTCTTTGGTCATTTTAGCCTTTTTGGCCAGGGTGAAGGGAGTATCTGCCATCAAACAAGAAGACAGCCACATGTAGCTATGATGATGTTTGCTAGTTCACCTTACCTGCATTAATGTAATAACGTGGTTAGCCTACTCAACGTAAATTACACACGAACAACATTAAGCTACTCACGCAGAGAAGAACGGCTGCTGCTGCATCATCATCCTCATCATTTCTGCTACACTGGCAGGGCTAGGGGCCAGGACTCTCCTCGTCGTGTTTTTGGGGATGTTGCTAACTCCGGGTCCGATAACAGGCACCACACCCGCAGTAGATGCGCTCGGTGTGAGGTCTTGCAGCAAGCTATCAAATACAGCGCATTTCTTGGCTTTTAAAAAAAACGCTATGCGTCGCCAGGTGTTTCATCGGATTCGAGGTGTTACCTCCTTTGACAGTATCACAGTATCAGCTTAAAGCACTTGTTGCAGGCTGCTGAGTTTGCATATTTTGCTGTGAAGTACAGCCAGACTTTTGACCGCTTCGCCTTGAGCATTTTTAATCTGTAGCTTTGCTCTAAAAGAACGTACATACCTGGGCCCGCCTACTATCCTCGGAAACGTAAAATGATTGGCTAGAAGTGTATCACAGCTCAGGAAAAAAAAGCACCGAAATAAAGCACCGAAATGTGCGCTGCTTTTCGGTCTGGTTACTACCGTTTATGTCAGAACCGGTGCCATCATGGCACCGGACACCGGTACCCATCCCTAGTTAGAGGCCATGCTACAGCTAAGATCATCCACATGCAGGATGAAATCGCCGATCATCAAGACTTTCTCCAGTTTAATAATGGAGGATAAAAAGTCTGTGAAATCCTGGATATAAACACCAGCGGGGCCGGGAGGGCGGCAGATTAAAACACAGTAAAATATATTTGATGAACCGACCTTAAGAAACTGTGACTCAAAGAAAGGGAAAGTCTCATAGTCCAAAGCTCTGCAGGAGAAACTGTCCCGGAAAACAGTGGCAAGTCCAGCACCACCATAATATAAGGCCTAACTTAAATGGTTGTTTTTTGTTTTAATTTGATTAAGTGTGTTAAGCTGTGTCAGCAGATATGTCTATAACACTTAGTTGCACTTGGTAGTAATGATAAATCCATGACGGAGAAGTCCACATTGTTTCCATATCCCATTGCTTTCTTCATGTGTCTGGAAGGACTGCAGGTAGAGTGCAGGTCACAAACATACAGTGAAAAGTTGAAAGAGTACAATTTCTACAGATAATACACACTGACCACTATTTATGGTCCTCATTCTTGTTAATAATTTAAAATGTGCTTGTTAACTTTTTTTTTTCTTCTTTCGAAGCGTATGGCAGGAAAAGTTTTAGCTTTTATTCTTGCATCTAGACAAAAATTAAATATCAAGCTCCATATCAATTCATGTGGGAATCTATAACGAGCCCTTGATAAATATAGAACTGTAGCTGAAATGGAGAAGCCAGTAAATTCATATCAAATGTTACACCCTGAATATAAAAGTCACTCAGCTGTAGCTGCTGATTAGATTCCCTCCTCCACAGCCAAGGTACAAAACACTAGCAGCTTAAAACACTGTGACTTCACATCGTTGTAGGTTTTGTTGAGCATTTTTTTGTTTTATTTTGTTTTTTTCAAAACATCTGCATTTTAACTATAAAATGTTGGTACTTTCCTTAGTTTATGGTTATGGTTTATTGGTGTAAGTTTTAGTTGTTGTTGTTTTACACACCATATTTGAAAATGAATGAAAAAGGGTTTTTTTTATGCAAGAGAACAAGACAGAATTTGATTACTGAATATTTCAATTGAAGGTAATGTGTTTTTAAAAGTGTAATTTAATTTAATTTTGTGTTTGTTTTTCTTTTTTTGTTATCCTGAAGCATTTTTAATCATATTTTATTTTTATTGATTTTTTTTTCAGGCAGAAAAAAAAGTGTAATAAGTATGTTCATTCAGCTTTAACATACTGGGACACTTATCATGTTTCATTGTCAGTGTTTTCTCTTTTAGGTTTCCCATTAAGTAAAGAGAATGGAAAAAAACAAAACAGTTTCAACCGATATTCTGGAGGTCCAAGGTTTTGACATTTCTCCACAGTTAACGTATCCTCTCTTTTTCTTACTGCTCTTTGTTTACTTCACCCTGCTTTTTTCTAACATTGGAGTCCTTTTGCTTATCATTTCTCAGAAGAGTTTGCACCAGCCAATGTACTTTCTGTTTTGTAACCTGTCTGTCAATGATCTCATAGGTAACACAGTCCTGCTGCCTCAGCTAATGGCTCACATCTTGGCAACCGAACGGTTTATCACCTACAAACAGTGTGTGGTTCAGGCTTTTCAAAGTCACACATTTGGATCGGCTTCACATATGATCCTCATCATTATGGCAATTGATAGATATGTGGCGATATGCCACCCCTTAAGGTATAGTTCCATTATGACAACCAGAACTGTGGTTGGGCTGTCCGCAGCTGCCTGGGGGGTGTCAGTAGTGCTTGTGTCTATATTAATAGGTCTTACTGTGAGGCTGTCCCGCTGCAGATCCACTATACAAAATTCTTTTTGTGACAATGCATCACTATTCAAGCTTTCTTGTGAGGACGTGTCCATAAACAACATCTATGGACTCTTTTTCACTGTGCTGCTGTTTACTAGTTCAATTGCAAGCATAGCTGCCACCTATTTTAGAATTGCTCTCATTTGCTGGATTAAGAAAAACAAAGACTTGAATAACAAAGCGCTGCAAACATGTGCAAGCCACCTTGTTCTTTATCTGATCATGCTCTGGTCAGGATTTTTAACAATTATTTTGCATCGTTTCCCAAATTACCCAGACTTAAGGAAAATTGCATATGTTTTATTTCATGTTGTCCCTGCTAATCTGAATCCAATAATTTATGGAATGCAAACGAGATCATTAAGACATAAAATTACTGAAATACTGAAAAGAAAAGTGACTCCATCCTAATATTTTTTATCTTAAGTTTACAATACTAATAATAATACATTTTATTTATAGGCGCCTTTAAATACCCTGAAGGTCACCTTACATTAGTACAAAATGAATAAATAAAATAAGGCTTGAATCCAGGTACATGTATTATTAAAGGTTTTCACTGGTTGCAACTAAAAGGTACCTATTTTAGATTAACCTTTTCTTTTAACTTAAGTTCCAGTTCCTTTTGAAAAGTCTTTCAACAGCTCAATAACAATAACAACACCATAAAATGACAAGACATCAGAATGAGTGACGCATTAATTTTCCTCCCACCCATGTATTCAAATCTAAATGTTTTCTACCAACCTTTTTTTAAGTGGGGCCAGGCCTACACTCTTCTATTGATTGATTGCTGAAAAGCCATTAAAATAATATCTATGACAGAGCATAAAATAAGTAAAAATGTCCTTATAATCAGTATCACTATGCATGCATTTGGAGCTGAGTAATGCATTTGTTTTCAGTAAGCTTGTGGGTTTTTTTCTGTGTAGTCATTGTTAATAACTTACAACCCAAAACTTATGCTCAAAAAGTTAGTAATTGTTTTTGTTTTTTTACTTTAATAGAGTATCACAATACAAATACAAAATGTATTTATTGTACATATACCAATAGGGAATATATTTTCAGTTGTTTATTATGTACCCTTGCAACTATTATTTTCCATCTAACGCTAACTGAAGCTTCTGAGGCTTCTTTTTCATATCCTATTAATAACAAAAGGCTTTTAGAGTTTTTAACTAATTTTACTCATGAAAGCCAACTAAGATTACTGTGTGGCTAAAGATAATAAGAAATGCCAGTGATAAAACATTTCCTTGGTGAATGGCTGTTTGGATCAACTTAATTAATTCAGTTCTTCATTCTAATCCATTATCAACACTGTTCTGTATTGTTTGGCATCATTGTGTGCAAGGAGTTGTCTTTCACACCTTCAAATTAGGACCATCAGATAGAAGGAAAATATTTTTTACCAAAAATATATTTCTGAATTTTAAAAAAAGTACCATTGTAATCCCCCTAAAATACTTTCCTTGTCTTTCTGCATGCCACATGCACCTGGATTATCCAGGACAGATTATTTTCCGATTGTCACGATCTGGTTACAGGGACTCAAACGCAGAGCGGTTAGGTGTCTCCAAGGTGTAGTTTATTTACAGTGCCAGTGCAATATATGTACAGTGAAGGGATCCAAAACTCCGGGGAATCACAGGGTAACTCGCTCACGTCTTCTTTGCTCACACTCACACACGTTCACGCGGCAGGGAGGTCGCAGGTCCGGGGGGGGGGGAGATCTGAGGCAGAAGAGAAGGAAAGTCACCAACTAATCACAAATCACGAATTATGAAGCACAAGTCCACAAGAGCTGTGAGAACACTAACGTCAGTAGTACAATCATCCAGCGACGAGAGGATCTGTGTTCCAGCCTCAAATAGTGCTCCCGGTGATGACAGGTGATTGTTGTCAGGTGTGTGTGTGGGCCAAGGGCGGGAGCCCACAGTGAGCTCCGCCCAGGCAGAGAGGGAGAGAACAGAAACAGCAAATGTAGCCTTGTGGGGCCGACCGGGCAGGCACCGACACCGATGACATTTTACTGTAATTCTTCTCTACTTCTGTTAATGTGACATTGCATTATAATGCATTTCCTAACAGTTTAGAACAGAGTACTGCTGACTAAGCATTAAGACTATTTTCCTTTCTGGTCGAGATTAAAGAGGGCTATCCCTCTCTAAAACATATAGATGAGGGATTATACCAAGAGCTAAGCTAATGGCTGCAAACTATGAGATTTCACGGTTAATGCATAAGCGTTACACTAGCGGCATCATCATAAGCATGTTATATGTTTTAGAGAAACTGGTAACACAATTTCTATCAAAGGGTCTTGTGCTAGTATAATTATTGTATACCCATGCCAGCTGTTATATTTTCATGGATTTATAAATTAGTCAAACAAGCCATGTGAAGCATTAAACGAGCATTGAAACCCTCTCAGGGTTCACTGGAGGCCTTACTTTCTCAGGACACCACCATAACCATAGTAACTGCTTTTGACTTAACTGCTTTGTCAGATTTTGGGTTGGAGGAGGACTGGAGCCTATTTTAGTGAGGGGTGGGATAAACCCTGGGCACATCACCAATCTATCACGGGGCTATTCAGCTGATTTTAATCTCTGCAATCAACCTGACATGTGTGTCTTTGGACTGAGGGAGCAAGCTGTTCACCCAAGAACAGGGAGAATATATAAGCTCCACACAAAAAAGCCTCAGGTACTGACTGTTTTGAATGAAAAACCCTCTTTCTGTGACATGACAATGATGACCACTATATAAAAGTTACTGTCACATCACGGGTTCGTGAGGTCCCATTTTGGACCCTCTAGTTGAAAATTATGGGCATTACCATTTAGGCTTTTTGGAGACAAAAGTGACAACATTAGGTTCATTCATAGATCTATAATTAACCTTGCATTACAGATACCTGCTAATTAGTGCAGATACCCAGTCTCATTAAGTGAGCAAAGCGTCTTTAACACTTTAATACCTCTTGCATAAGTCACAGTGCATTTTAAATGGGTGAGCCATAAAATAATAAAAAATAATTCAAATATATAATAAATCACCCTGTAAATTTGTTATGAAGGGGAATTTTTCCTATAGAGACTTAAATGGTTTATGAACCAGGACGAAAACATGTTTATTTCTGCTCAAAAGTTGTGTTTTTCAACAGTCAGTCTCAAGTGGCTAATTAAGTATTCAAGGTGCAAGTAACTGTTTTTGCTGCTTAAATGATCTGTGTGATTATCTCATCACTTCACTATTTCATTTTGTATCAGTAAATGAATTGATTCTTTTCTGGGAAGTGGACATTTAAAATTTTCCTGCAACAATAAGACATTTCTTAAGCAACAGCGGATAATATTTATTTGTTGCTTGTTGATATTAGTTTATGAACACCTTAAATAAAGGGGAAATAAAAGTTGCTGTATAGAAATTAATCTGTATTTTATTTTTTAAAAGAAGAACTCAATAGTGAACAACTGAAAAAATATCATTATCATAAAATATATAGATTTGACAAAAGAACTTCCCACTTCTTGGGTGAGTGGAATAACTTTCACATAGCAAGGGGAGAAAGTCCATAAACAACAACTTTATCAAAGATTTAATTCTACTCACAAAAAGGTTTGTAATAGGAGGTGAAATCTCAAAGATTCCTGGAAATATGAGAAACTTTTACAGAATCTGATAATACTGGATGATTCCTGACCTAACCTGGAATAATCTTTATGCTATTAACGGCATTTCATGCTGTCACCAAACCTTCTGAAAAGGTCTGCAGTTATATGGTTTTGCCCATGATGAGAAGGCTCATGAAAAACACCATAATGAAAAAAATCCACATGAAGAAGCGGTCTAAAACTTTGGCCACCTTCTTCCACTCTCCAGTCCTTTTCTGCGTGGCCCTCTGATCTCTGTGGCAGTTGGCTATATACTCTATGTTACGCAAGAGCTGTGTTTCATTGCTTTGGATGCTGCAGGAAATCTCTCTGTCTTTTTTCTCTCCATCACTCACTCCTCCCTTCCTGCATCTCCTCCCCTCCCCTGAGTCACCACAGTCCAGGCTTGCAAAAATGCCATTCTTCCAAGAGCTGTAGTTGCTAGTAGGGTTCTTCCCGATTGAGCCTATAGGAGACAGCATCTGATCCATGTCTTCTTTTTCCTCTGTGGGCATAGGGCCCACTATCTCTTGTCCTCTCTCCATTCTGAAGATGCAGTCCTCTCTGCCCGGTCCCGCCTGACCATTCATGGTGCAGTTGGTGTTCTGTACAGGAGGAGGCTCCTGTTTCTCTGGCTGAGGTGACATGCAGTTCTCCCCAACTTCATAAACAAAGCACATTCTGGCCATGTACTGCAGAATGACTTTCTTGGCCCATTTGGGAACAGGCTTGGCATCAGGGCCACAGTGGTGTATGTTCATGACAAATATGGTCAGAGCAGTGGAGGCTGTAATCATTGTCATTGTTGCAATGTAATATTTTCCTGTGGAAGGAAATAAGATGAGAAAATCTGTGAACAGATTTGTAGTGCATTACTATCACACATACTGGGATTTGATTCTTACCAATTAGTGGTACATTCTCAGAGGGGGGCATGATCTCTGCAACCAGTAACTGAAAGACAGTGAGTGCCAGCATCACTGTGACACCCAATGACACCTTCTCTCCAGAGTCAGCAGGAAGGTAGAAACCAAGTGGTGCCAGAAAAGAGATCATCACACATGGTATGAGCAGGTTGAAGACATAGAAGGATGCTTTCCTCTTAAGTTTCAGTGTGTAGGTTACATCTGGGTAAGGGTCAGCACAGCAACCATAAAGAACAATGCTCTTCTTAGCCGGCATACCAAGCACCTCCCACTCAACGTTTTCCACCAGGTCAGCCAGGTCAGCACTCTCCATTGCATTAAGGATGTCAAGCTGGTTACCGTTGTAGGTCCAGGAGCCGTAGGTGAACCGGCATTGCTGAGCATCAAAGGGGAAGAAAGACACATCCACTTTGCATGAGCTCTTAGTGATTGCTGGAGAATCCCACATTATCTGTCCATCATGTCGAATCACCACATTGGTGTCCATGGGACCAGTGAAATGATCATCTGCGCTAAAAAACAAAGAAATCATTGCTGAAAAAACAATGTTCAACAACACTGTAAATTCATACTAGGAGCAAATTTTGAATAGGTCTTTTACAAAAACAGCTTTGATTAGTTTCAAACTGGAAAAGCACAAGTACACTAGGTAAGGATCGTGTCTGTTTTTCTATGCTTTTCAATAATATAACATGATTATGTTTAATGTTTCAGCATCCTTTAGTTTCAATGACAATTTTAAACCATGGGAGGCATCACTATATGGAATTACTTTACACCTACTTACCTAATACTTTCTTGCACTTTCAATCACTTTTCTAAAATTCAAATTTTATGTTTTTGTTTTTATAGTTACCTAGACTGTTGTATATGCTGCATTATTGGACTATAAGAAGCAGTCGGCATAGGCCTGGACACCTACAAATGACAGCTTCAAAGCATGTTTAGCTTGTGTATTTCATATTGGGCAGAATGTCGTCATATAGTATTGAATTTGTGCCCATCCAACCTACCTGTTATAGAGAACTATATCAGGTCTCCATACATAACTACCCGGTATGCGGATGGTATCAAGGCCATCATAATCATCTTTATTCCATTTAAGGTGTGCATCAAACCACACTTGCCGTATCCATAAATATGCAGTTAGAATTTGGTTTCGCTCATCCTGTAATATATTGAGAAAGGTGATCATAAAAGGGGAATATTACAGTTAAAACAGTAAAAAATAAAAAATAAAACACAATAAAATAAAATACAAAACAGCAATACAGATATATGTGTATCTGCATGGATCAATTTCACTCATACAGTTATGTGCACTGTGGGAGTTTACCATGTCAATTATCTGGGAGAGTGTAACCTGTAGAGTTACATTCAGGATGGTGTTTGTGTCCTCTACAGGCCTCAGTGCGCTAGTGTAGTTTGTGAACAAATCCTTTAGGAGTTTCTGAGCATATCTTCCATGAGCACACCAACAAGCTAGGGCAAGGAACAAAACAGTTTAAAGTTATGTTAACACAAAACATGTGATGCATTTCAGTATTCATGTATTTCCATTTTAATCGAGAAAAATATGTGTTTGCTATGAAAGGCATGCTGGTGTGATCACGGATCATTAGATTTTCAAGCCAGTGACATGCACAGCAAAGGCAGTGCTGTGGATTTAGAGGGTTGCAAGAAAAGGGAGAAACATGTGGGGCATGTGAGACAAAATATGGATGGTACAGCAGATGGTGGTAGGGAACAAAGGGCAATGGCAATCTATATTTCCCTTCTATAAGGCTCTAGAAATAGACCAAACACATCTGCCAACATGTGCCAACAGTGACTTTCTCTGCTAAAGCTCTGTATATGGAGTGCAACATGCAACATTAATCCAGTGAACAAACAACAAATAAAAATTAGCCTAAACCTGGAGGGAAAGTATTGGGAAATATTCGTCAAACGCACGAAGCCATTATTCACGCATTAAAATAAAATCTAATTAAAATAATCACTCATCAATCAGGAAACGAGCAGGAAGAGTTTTCAACAGGAAACGTAGTTTATAACACTAAATTTATTCCCAGTGTCAACAATGGATTTGGACTAACCAGATGTTAACCTCGAGTCCTGTTTCAATAAAGCCTCTGAGCTGGATGCAAAGAAGGTCTACAGGATTATGATGACAGCAAAATCCCCAAACAGCTGGCAACAAGTTTGCGGATTGCGGGAAGCAGCTTGAGGGGGAGAGGAAATATGAGGTGAAAAGGATGTTCTATAAAATATAATAGATGCAATGAAATACAGATGACTGGGATCACACGTCCAACCACACTTTATAGAAAAATGTTATCTAAAGCTTTCTTCTCTGCTAGGACAGTTTTAATATAGTTCCCTTTCATATGATATTAAACCAACCTAAATAGGAACGCAAAACTGATCGACATACCGACATCGTTTTAGATTATACGAGGTAAACAGAAAATAAAACGAAAGTAAACTTACTCGGCAAAATACCGACACACAGCAGCCAGCGGAATAAAGTCTGGATTCGCCATTGTTTCATCTTGCTGAAGCAAATGCCCTCCATCCGAGAACCATTTGAACTGCTCTGTCCCCAAACACGTTTTATTCGCCGAAAATAGTCTTTACAAAAACACACCGATGGGGGAAGTCAGCAGCGATGTAATCCGGTGCTGTACAAGCCCAACAAGCGCTCGGGAAGGGGCGGGACAGAACGAATCCAGCTGATACGACCACGTGTACACCCTGCACAAACACGGCGAGTTAAAGGTGGTGTTGTGTATTATCTTTGATGGGGTTTTGGTGGCGAATTAATGATAATAAGAATAGTCCCCCTGTTTGCTGTGATTCAGCACCACGGAGAGCTACCGGCAACTAACAAACAAATAATAACACATTTCTCGCTCCTTGTCTTCGGGCTAAATCTGGCCAATGGTTTGTTTGTTTTTTAAAAAGATAATAATTACATAATACATAATTTGCATTATGTCGAAATATATATGCTGTAGCAATCACAACACTGTCCTCCTCGACTTTCTCTTCCGGGTGCTGGTGGTCCCCACCTACTCGTTTTACACGACAAGGATGCTACACCCGCAGGCCCGTTATAATCTCATCGGAGCATTCATCTGAGGTCGCGTAATGCAAACAACAAAACAAACAAAACAAACACCCCCTAAAATGCGGGAATTTAAAATGACTGGATGAGCCGAGCAGTGTTTTAGGCGATCGACGATAGCTGATTGAGAAATGCACGTCCACCGCCCTGCATGCTTAAATATTATTGTTACAGCGTAGGTATTGTTGGGAGAGACCACTGGCAAACAGTAAACAGGGTGAAGGTAGGATGGATTTAGCCATTACATGTTCAGTAAATTCACGCGAATGTTTTAAATCTGAAATGTTCCCGAGTGGTTCAAGATAAATATTGACCTTATGGATGTACTTGACATGTTTACTCATCTCCAGTCTATTTTCTTCTTACCTAGCATAGCTACAGATGCCAAGAGCGTTATATCCCGTATGTGATCATCTTTACACGATTGTTTCTTTTCCGGCTGTCGCAATCTAAAATGCTACAAAGTCCAAATATTTTGGGGCATGAAAGACCCCTGGTTATTAGGGTATCATTCGCCACCTGTGTTCTGGCGACTGTGTGCCTACCCCTGCTCGGGCTCATCACTTGTGTCTTCATATCCTCTGTTTTTCATTTTGAAGATGCCACTGGTACACACTGCCAGGTAATGTGTATGTTTAGTTCTATGGTAGTAGTTGCAATACCTTATTATGTATTGATTATGTATTTTTAACCTAAACAAAATTCTTGATGTGTGTTTAGGTTCCTAATTACCTGCCATCTATAAGTGCCTCTATCAGCTTAAGTCCTGAGTGCCACATTTGGCGATTCTGCATTGGACTACATTCAGCACCAAGGTTACTGGTGGCTTTTACCTACTTCAAGTTTTACAAGGCTCGCTTTGCTACCAGGTTTCCAGAGAGTTTACTCAGCTGTTTAAACCTGGGCTTTTCTATATCTGAAAACCTTGGACTCTTGTTGCTCACATACGTATCATCCACTGAAACTTACTGTGAGTATTCTGAATTTAGTTTGCATTTTTGTACAGGCCTTGTCTGTACAAATATAGTGTAATACTATAATAATAATAATACTGATAATACTATTACCTATTCTTGGACATTAAAAACAAGCAGTTTCAGTTGTGCTAAGTATAATATGACTGGTGGTTGGTGCATTTATGTAAAGTTTAATAACATATTATCACAAGTTCTTCCCATTTGTTGGTCAAATTTCCCTTCCTCTTTGTGTTTTTGCTCCTTAGTTGTGCATAAGGAAGGTTTTGTCCTGTTCATTGTAAGTTCTCTAATCTACATGTTGATAACCTGCCGTTTATGGAAATCTATTAAGAAATATTCCTTAAGTCCTGAGGTAAGAAATAGCAAATGAGGCACTAGAACTTAAAAACTGCCATATCATTTGTAGAATTACAGTCAATTTCAGTATTTGTTTACTTTGTTGTGCCCTCACAGGATGCCAAGTCTCACCACTGGAAAGTGCGTTTCTTACTTCTCAATGTATGCTTCTGTGCTTTTGCCGGATTCTTTTACTGGAAACACAACATGTACTGTGAATCAGGGAGTGAGTATTTAACCCATCCTTATGTTTCTGTGTGGATTGTGTGCTGCTTTATTAATATTAATCATCAACCACCATATTTACAGTAATGCAAATATTCACAATATTCTGACCAAATTATATTTTTTCTATACTCTGTTTCTTCTTTTATCAGGTTACACATTCTTTGCCCTGTTTGAGTATCTAGTTGTTTTCTCCAATATGGCCTTCCATCTTACAGCCGTGTGGGACTTTAAGAGCCGGGAGGTCATGCTCATTTCATCTTCAGAGGATAAAGACTTCTGACTAGAAAGTCAAGGACTAGGTACTACATGTACCACCCCCCAACCACCTGATGATAGCAGCCTTGATCCCGCTGAAGCAGAAGAGTGGGATGAAGGCCTTTTCCATATATTTCCATGATGACCACTCACAAATCCTTAGTGAGTGATGATGTCTGACAAATGAACATAAGATATGCACATGTGCTACTGTAGGGGTATTAGGATAACTTTAAGTGCATTTTTTTGCCTCAGTGTCTCATTCATGGATGCCTTCACCAACCTACATGATGTTATGTAATGTGACATTTTAACTTTTATACACTGCACAGCAAATTTGTGGTCATACTAGAAATGTGCCAAAGTAAAGTGATAGTTCTTCAAGTATGCTTGGCTTTTATTTTGAAATATAAACTCAAGGATAGGAAATGGATGCATTCTGAATTCTAAGCCTTAGTGTCCAGCTTCAGAAACACGGCACTCTATTTAGAGTCCTCAAAAAAGATTGGCACCGATACTCACTTTCATGTAATAAAATGCAATATTCAGGTTGCTGTTGACAAAGCGCTTTATTCTATGTTGTTGCTTATTTATGGTTTATTTTTTAAGGGCAAGTATATTACATGAACCACATTACACACCAGAGTATTTTTAATCTTAGCTAGTTTGCCATGCCCATTCCTAGTCGGGCTTTTAAAACACAAACAGAGACATAATAAAGTTCAGTAAATCATAACTTTAAATACTTCTGCAATATTGGCAGTTGAAATGTTAATTTAACACTTTTCAAATCAGATTTCCTCAGTAATATGTGAGGAACTGTGCACACTATTGTGTCCTGATTACCTAACTCTTCGCTGTGCACCAAAATTAAATCCCCCAATAAAAACCTGTAGATTTAAATGAAAGAGTATACTCCAGATTGACATGCCATATCAACAGATTTAGGAAAAAACATGATAAAATCAAATTAAATTAAAGTACCTAAATTAAAAATAATCAATCAATCAATCAATCAATCAATCAATCAATGAACCGTGTAAAATTATCCAATACAGTGAATACCTTACCTGAGAAAGTCCTATATTTGTGAAACTGATAATACTCAGGTCTTGTTAACACTGTGTTAGGGATAGATTCACATTTTTGTGATGATGGTTAAATTGGCAGGTTACAGCTCAAAGTTAAGATCAGCCTATAATGTCAATACACAAGCCTATATTATCTGATCTCAATACCAGGAAGGTTCAGCTAAAATTACCTATGTAACTGGCAAATTTAATTTAGGGTGCACAATTTAAGTTTGTTTAGCCTGACTACCTTTACACAACTTCAGCGCATCTCTTTATACTAGTTATACCATTATCAATACCATATCTGTTGGTGCCTGTCCTGTTTAGGCGTTACACTTTCCATGTATGCACAAAGGAATTCCTGCACATGGGAATAAATTTGTCTGGTTAAAGTTTAAATGTAATTGTTTGCATATTTGTGCAAACTGTGCTGTGTCTAATAAACAAATCACTGTAAAGGTTATTTCATCGTTCTAACAGAACTTAAAATATATATGCACTTCAACTTATGATTGACTTAAGACATCATTATATGCTACTGTTCATTTGTATTATACCACCAAGATTGTAAGGTAGTCTCAAAATATTTCCTCTGTATATATCTTGCAATATGATTGAATTTGCACTGCTCTGAAGTTTCTTATAATCCACCATATATCTAAACCAGATGATGCAAATGATCAAAGCTTAATATTGAGTAGGTTCTACTATTAAACAATCTATCAATCAATAATATTAACCAAATATTATGTGACAAATGTATGTGAAGTGCATCACTAAAAGTTTATTACTTTGTTCTTCTGTTTTCAGATGAAGTAGTCAGTAAATATCTTCAATATGTCATTAAAGATTTTAAAAAAATCTATATAATACTGAAACCTATGAACCATGATGTGATGACAGTAATTTCCTCCAATATTAATTATTTTATTTGCACTCAAACTTAAGGATATTTACCATAATATACTGGCATGACTTGGAAAATACCTCAGTGTGCAGGTTTACTCTACAGGAAAGCTACAGGACCCTGTGTTAGCCCAAACAGTCAACATTGCAGACATATACTCTGCAAAGTCTGTACATGTGTTTAATAACAGGAATTCTAAAAAAAATGAGTAAGAAAAGTAACAACAAATAATATATTTTTCTTTTTAATTCAAGCACCATTATTCTTTTAAATAGAGGTCTCTATCAAACAGTCAAGGTTTCCCTTTATAGTATAACTCTGAATTGATAACCAGATTAGTAACAGTCAAATAAAATTTTTGGACACCTAAAATTTCTCAGCAAAAGCCATAAAGCTTCTTCAAATGTATCTTAGTTCAACAGAGCAGCATGTTTTGGGGCATTAGATCCCCTTTACTTCAAGGGGTGTCCTGCCAAGCTTTGCTGGTGTGCATGCAGGAACGTATTGCACTTCTTGGATTTCCACCTTGACACACCCTTTGGACAGAGGTCATACCATTCCAGCCTTTCACAGTGAAGCAGCAGATGTCCACACCTGTCCTAACACGCATCTAGTTGTGTTGTTGCTGTGAATATCCTGGGATGTAGCCTTCCTTTTGAAACAACACATGTGGTGGAGAATAGGATTACATTTATCCAGCTTAAAATACTGGCATGTTGACTTGCTTAAAATTGTGAGCAACTGCCAAGCAAAACCTGGATTGGTGTCTCATTCAATAAGACACAGATGAGCCAGCAATCTGAGATGCACAGGACGAGGATGTATCTAAGCAAGGCAAGGCAAGGCAAGTTTATTTATATAGCACAATTCAACAACAAGGTGATTCAAAGTGCTTTACAGAGACATTAAAGAACAAAAACAAATAAAAAGCATGATTTAAAGTTGATTAAAAAAACTGTAGATAAAATCAGAACAGTAGATAAAATCAGTAGTTAAAATGTAAGTTTTGAAATGTAAGCTTAACAGTGTGGATTTGGTGTTTTATTGAAATGCAGCTGAGAATAGGAGAGTCTTCAACCTGGATTTAAATGAACTGAGTGTTTCAGCTGATCTGAGGCTTTCTGGGAGTTTGTTCCAGATATATGGAGCATAAAAGCTGAATGCAGCTTCTCCGTGTCTGGTTCTGACTCTGGGAACTGATAAAAAACCGGACCCAGATGACCTGAGGGATCTGGAAGGTTCATACTGGGTCAGGAGGTCACTGATGTATTTTGGTCCTAAACCATTCAGAGCTTTATAGACCAGCATCAGAACTTTAAAGTCTATCCTCTGACGGACAGGCAGCCAGTGTAAAGACCTCAGAGCTGGACTGATGTGGTCCACTTTTTTGGTCTTAGTGAGGACCCGAGCAGCAGAGTTCTGAATGAGCTGTAGATGTCTGACTGATTTTTTAGGTAGACTTGTAAAGATCCTGTTACAGTAATCAAGCCTACTAAAGATGAATGCATGGACTAGTTTTTCCAGGTCCTGTTGAGACATCAGGGCCCGTATCCCTAAAGAATCTTTGTGCAAAAAGTGGCTCCTAGCGGCCAAATACTAAGAAAATTCTCAGAGTCATGACGTTTTCTTAGAATTTCCCCTAAAAGTGACACGACAATCCCAGTTAATATAAAAGCCATTCCTCAAGGTTCCTAGCGCTTAAAAGGGCTCCTAAGGCGAGATCTGCTAAGAGCAGGGAAGAGGACTTTTAGTGGCTTAGGAGTTCCCCTAAGCAGCTGCACAAAATGGCCAACAGAAGAGGCAGGAGAGATGTCCTGCAAACACTGGATGACAGGGAATTATTGAGACGCTACAGATTGGATCGTGCAGGAATCATGTTTGTGGTGGATCTCCTTAGAGATGCAATTACTTCACCAACTCGACGCCACAACGCTATTACACCGGAGACGAAAGTAATCACAACCCTGAGGTATTTGGCAACTGGGAAAATGCAACAATGCAGCAGTGATGACTTGGGTCTGTCCCAATCCTCTGTCAGCAGAGTCATCACCCAAACACTGACAGCTTTGTCACAACCTAATATTGTGACACAATTTGTTTCATTCCCACTGGATGCCCGCACTTTACACACACATAAAAGGGCATTTATGGACATTGCAGGATTCCCTGGCGTTGTGGGTGTAATTGATGGAACACATGTGAGAATAATTGCGCCATCAGAGGACGAGGCTGTCTTTTTTAACAGCATCAATGTGCAAATAGTTTTCAATGTGGCCTGTAAGATTTTGGACATTGTGGCTAAACGGCCAGGCTCCACACATGACGCGAGAATGCTCTCCGAGAGTGGCATCAGACAGCTTTTTGAGAGACGCTATGTGCCAGCTAATTGCCACTTGTTAGGGGACAGTGGCTACCCATGCAAACCATGGCTCCTTACACCTTACCTCCAGCCACGCCAAGGGCCCCAACTAAACTATAACAGGTAAGCCAAACAATACAAAAATCATGGAAATGAAATGTAAGCAATATGTTAGAGCATCCAAGTAGTGCAATATTTCCATCAAATAATTAAAGGTCTCTGTATTCTATTGTAGGGCCCACAAGACAACAAGAGCGGTGGTGGAGCGTGGCATAGGCCAGCTTAAGAGGCGCTTTCATGTTCTCCACGGAGAGGTGCAGGCTGAGGCCTGAAAAAGTCAGCAAAGTCATCATAGCCTGTGCAATATTACACAATATTTGCAAGGTTAGACAGATTGCAGAACCTCTGGAGGATGGCGATGAGGATGAGAATGAAGACAACGATGAGGATGGTGGTGAAGAAGATATTTACATTCCACAGGGGAACCTAGCCCAGAGTGGACTGCCTTACAGGGCAAACTTCACAAATTTACATTTCAGGCAAGCTGTAGCCCCATGTCTTTTGAGAACTTGTGATGGTATTAAGAACTACCACAGTTTTACTGCACATCACCTGCAATTGTTAAATGCAAGACACAGAACACAATCTGTAAATGGTTTATTTTTTAGGTGTTCAATTTTAAGGCGGTAGTACTCCTCCTGAAGTGAAAGGACTTTTTTTTTGTTGTTCAAACACATCAATTGTGAGTTGCAATCTGCTCTCCTGCAGGGATGCTGACGGAGCAGGTGCTGCGGATGGGAATGGTGTTTGATCCGCTGGGCTATCCTGATATTGTGTCCCAGGCGCGCCTCTTGCGTTGGCTAGTGACAGTTGGGCCAAACTTTCCTCGTAACATACCTTTATGTTCGTTCACCAACTGGGCCAGCAACAAACCTTGCTCCTCAGTCCAGTTCGGCTTGCGAGTCCTTTTTTTTTTCTCCATTTTCTGTATTTGTAGGATATTTGTTAACAAGCCTTTATAAATAGACCAGCCAGCAATCACAGACATTGATAAAAGCTGAGCCGTGTTACCCTCGTTAAGACCACACTGGACTTGTAACGTTGTGATTTCCACTTCATTAAGGACAGCCCCTTGAGATAGGCCATCTTGTTTTCAATGGGGTCCATATGGGAGTGAAAGTACAAAATATGCCAGCTAGGATATTAATATGAGCAAATAAGACACGAATCATTATTTGAACAGGGTGTAATGAGTTTAAGTTTTCACATATTTTAGATTCTAATGTTAGGCTATAACCCCTACAGCTTACTATTCATTTTCCAGATATTTTCTTGAATGTGAAATATTATTTACAATTACAGTCAGCATAAGATTAGAGTGTATAATTATGTTTATTGATTTGAGGGTACATCCTTTGCTCATTATCACCAAAAGCTCATTTCCATCAAACTTGTAGGATCAACCAATCACGGCTTTTGAAATGATGACTCATACCTAGCAACGGGGGTCAACCACACCTCCTCAGTAAGATAGGATTTCCCATCCATTCCTTGCTCAGAGTTCACTGAAAATGTTCTGGAATCACTTCTAAGCTAAAACTCCTGGCAAGGAATTTTTAGGTTAAGTTAGGAGCTCTCTGAGAGGATTCTCAGAATCTTTAGGGATATGGGCCCAGATCTTTTGTCCTTGAAATATTCTTGAGGTGATATTAAGCTTTTTTTGTAAGCAGGGGAAAGTGCCATCGCCTTGACCTTGCTGTTGTCAAGACTGACGACCTGTCCAGGGTGGACCCCACCTCTCATCTCATGGGCTGTATCCCAATTCAGGGTCTGCAGCCTTAAAGTACGCATTTCAAGGCCGATTACGTCACAGCGGCGCGCCGAAGGCTGTCCCAATTCAAAGGCTGCTCGAAATGCGGCCCTGAAATGCGTCCTTCATTTCCCTGAATTTTAAGGCTGTGGCAGTGTAGACTTCGTGGCCCAACATATCCCAGAATGCATAGCGCGGCGGTGGGTGTGGATAATTTGGTGGATGAGGTGGATGAGGGGCGGCCAAAGAGTAAACTTTTTAGTACTGAATATTATGTCACTTATTTATGTGCAAATGTTTAATAACGAAGAACATTAAACATTACTGTTGGCCACATGTCGGCAAAGTTATGTGACATTAGTGACGTTTGTACTAACTTGGTTTTAAGGCTTTTACTTTAAAATATACGCCGTTCAATAGCTGAGCTTAATCTTACAGAGAATGATCAAAGCTCATGTAGAAAGAAACAAACAAATGAACAAAAGATTTTCTCCTTCATTTCTGTCAAACAAAGCTGTATGACACGTTTCCAGCTGTTAGTATCATGGTTGCTAGGCAACCTGGGCAGCGCAACGGAGGCTAGACCGTCCCATTTCACAAGCCTCGCACTTCCGGCCTTAGCGGTCTTCGAGTACGCGGCCCTTGAGGATCGTTGAGGCTGCGTACTTTAAGGCTGCAGACCCTGAATTGGGATACAGCCATGGTATCTGGGATGGACTCCATCAGCCATGACGGCTTGTGTAAAATCTGGTTATAGCTTGTTGAATTCAGCTGTGTAACTCTACAAAGAGCAGAGATTGAAAAAGTCAGAGTTTTTGTTTTAATGTCTCTTTAATGTCTCTCTTCAGCTTGGACGCTTGGATCAAGTATAGCCTACACTCCAAACGCTAGGGGGCGTCATTAGCCGATGATGACTATACGGAGGAGGAGGGAGTACTAGTGCCTTTGCACTGTAGAGGAAGACAGTTCACGTCTGTCCACATTCTGCGGCTTTTTCGGTTCGGTCTCTCGGTCGGTGGAAGAGCGAGACCTCTCACAGGAGGTGGAGTTCGCCGTGCTTAAGCTACGCGGGACCAGTCGTCTCTTGCGATGTTAACAGAGAGCTGAAAAGACAGACCTGCTTGCTCCAATACATGACAGGTAACTTTATCCTGTGTTGTGGTGTCCCTGTAGTAGCATCCAGCGTAGATAAAAACTACAATCCCTCGTCGGTAGCGCTCTCTCTTGTGGTTAGCTAAACGTCAGCAGTCGCTAATGTGCGCCTGTAGAAAATGCAGCAAGTCGACAGTGAAATAAACACCTCCATCTGAAAACTATAGAAGCGTCTATATGAGGTGGGTTAGAATGTTATTTTTCCATTGGAGGCTATTACACCCAATTGTCGAGTTAACGGAGATGTCGAGCTAGCTAGCTAGCACGCCAAGCCCTTTTTAAGACATCAAACTACGAGACGGACCAGACTTCTGTCACTTTCTCATAATCTTTTTACTTCTCTTCCTGAAGTGATATTTTGGGGAATTATAGGGATAAAAAAGGCCACATACCAACTAAACCAGCATAGTAATGGCTTAAAGGTTATCTTAGCTACAACCAGGTATTAGTAAGCTAATGACTGTTCGATGGCTCGTTCAGGAAGAAGAGTCACACATGAGAAGTGAGCTTTATGTAACAGCATTTCTTGGTGTGCTATAAGCTGCTTAACGTAGTTCCCTGTCCCTGGGAAAGCGGTCATATGTTGTAATATACCACCACTACACTCCGAATGTGTTATGCAAGAGTTGTCAGAGTGTTTGATGGACTCTTATCTTATTTCCAGCGTACACAAGTCATGGAGCTCCACAGATCCTTGAGCTTGTGGATATTGTGTTTGTGTCTCGTTGGAGAAAGTTGGACTGAAAAGCCTAGTTCACCTACACCGGTGGACACTCAGCTTGCTGAAAATGGAATGCGAGGTGAGTAATCAATCATGGCAATAATTTGTTATAGCAAACCGTGAAAGATGTAATTGTATCCCTCTTGACACACACTATACCGCCTGTTTGAGGACAGCAGTCTGTGTCACAACATTGCGATTGTGTGCAGGCACTAAATGTAGCCATGCTGAGAATAGTCTGGCTGGCATTTGCCATTAAGCCCTGTCCTCCTACTTCGATCTAGCCACTGAGTCAAACAATAAGCAGTTCATCAAAAAAAAAAAACATTAGTGGAAAGAATGACTATTGGGTGAATGTAGGCATTTTATTTCCAGTAAATAATAGATTAGAATAATTATTTTCCAACTACTTGTAGCACAAAAGACAAAGGCGCACCAGCCAATTATAACATTGTTATTTAGAAGTCTGCTAGTTTAATGATTTTTTTTATTGGATTACAATGGATTTTTATTTTTTACCTTGTAAATCGTTTCTATACTTTTTTGAATAGCAAACCAGTACCACTGAATTAATCATTTCTGCATTTTTATTATTGAACAATGCAGTGAAATGGGAAACTGCCCAAATCGTCTACACACATCAGTAGAGATGATGCACTTCAAATGTATTTTACTCCTAAAAATTTCAGTGTGCCATATAATTTGTTCTTGATGTGACAGTGATTTTTAAAGCTTGACTGGTATTCTAAATTATCATGGGAGACAGTGGAAGAAGGATTTATGGGGTGGAAAAGCTATGGGTGTATTCTTCATCTAAATGGAAGCTCACAGATTGACGTGAGTAACCTGAGCTCTTTATAATAAAAAAAAAAATATATATATATATATATGCAAATATCTTATCTTGTGTCTCTGGAGGTTTGCAAGCCAAATGAGAAAGAGAGAGAAGGCCAGGTTTGCCGTTTGAGAGTGTTACAGGTGGTAGACTTCTTACTGGAATAACTGTCTTTTTCTTTTTTTTTTTTTTTTTTTGTTTAACGCAAAGTGTGTTAACGTTGAAAGTGAGTAATCACTTTGTGGTATGTGGCTTTGCAAGTTTGCTAAAAGTTGAAAGCGTGCATGCTCACAAATGAACTTATAACTACACGGAAGTTCACCCACACCATAAGGTACACTTTGCAAGTTAAAAAAGTTTTATAGGCTTACAGACACAAATTCATGGACAGAAATTATTTCAGGTATTAATCTGTGACATTTTTACTCTCTGTTCTCTGTCCTTAATTGCTAAGCCTGCATGTCAAAACATCCAGTTCTGGGAATTAACAAAACATGGATTGGTATGATGTGTTGATCAGTAGGAGGGGGCATTACACTGTAACCTCCGGCACAATGCAAGCCAAATGCCTGCAGTCTGTTATAGTTGAGAAAAAAACAAAAAAAACAATGTGGGTGTCATTGATTAATGATGAAGCTGCATGAGCTCATTTATGAAAGGGGAAGTGAGGTTATGTTTGCATACTGCTACACCATGTTATGGGAAAGATGGTACAACAAAAAGAAGAATCCTTGCCTGATAGTCAACACTGCTCAGTTTTCAACCTAGAATCAAGGTTTTTGTCAGTAATCTGTAGTGTGATTAAAAAGTTCCATAAAAATGTTTCTCCAGGAGTATGTTGTTGCTGTAAAAAATCCAAGTTCAGACCCAGAAAGGAAGTCTTAACCACTATTTCTTGTTGGCATGCAGGCAAGGCGTGCTTCCCTTTTAACTCTTTTCTTCATCGTTTCCTTTTGTGGTTAAAATTTATTCAATTGTGTAGCAAAGCTTACTGCTTTAATATATGCTTCTTAATCTTACTTATGTTTTCTAAACTTGTTGTTTTGTAATATTAGTCATTCTCTTCATTGGTTAAAATAGTGTCTGAGATATACCTGAGATCAGAGCTGCATATAGTACAAGATAGATTTAGAAGATAGATTTGAAATCAATAGAATATGAAGCTTTCAGGAGTACTGTTCTTGTAAGTTTACCTGAACCGTGCTGCATTCAATCAAGGAATGCACACACACTCTTAAAACTGCCATTGCTGCACACATGCAAAAATGTTTTTCTCTTAATGGGAGTGGCGTCATCATCTCATATCTAGCAGAGGATCAGTAATCCCTCAGGAAGCAAAGTGACACAGAAAAACAGTGGGCACGCAGGGACATCATAAGAGATGTCCATTTTGATTTCTGTATAATTAGAGTCCTACATACGGATATTTTTATACAATACTAAAGCCCGTAGAATAGCAAACCTGAGTTTCTTGACATTAAACAGAATAGTGACAATGACATCTAAAATTATGATGCCTCTACATGTTGAAAGCTCATAGTTATTTAAGATCGATTCAGTTCAGTGAATGGTCTGTTTTTGGTCTACACATAGGTGTAGCAGATACAGTCAAAAGTACCTGCCTTTGTAACAGCCTGCAGTAAGTGAAAGGCCTTATATAAACAAGCCTTCCTATGCAGCCAAGGAATGTTGCAGTTCAGTTATCTTTGCTAAAGAGAGTGCTGTGGGGAAGCCAATTCAGCAGGGGACATTGAGAAGGTTTTCTGTCTTTTCTGCAGGAAAGTGCACACAAGATTAAAAACTATTAGCCTTTATTGCATCACAGTGTTGCAGTGTTACAAATGAAGTGCTAAGCGCAAAAAAGAACATCTTAGACATTATTTTTTACAAAAACCTCTAATGTTATATAAATTTTTTTGTGTTTATCTGTGCATAGTTACATCTACTCTTTATCCAGTTGTGCTTTTTTTGTCTGTTTTTGTTTGTTTGATATTTTTTTGGTGATTGTAAAAAGTAAATTAGTAATTGTAGAATAAGGAAAAAACTAAATATAAGTCGACGAATTCGTGGACCTTTGTCACTTAACAACTTGTGGATATGACTTCTGTTTCTTCACCAGATTTTTGTCGCATTGATGAGCCACTATGCAAGGATGAAAACGCCTTTCTCACCTTTGAAGCTATCCGTAATATCCATAAGCAGATGGATGATGATGCAAACGGCAATGTAGATGTCGTAGAGACAGATGGCGTAAGTAACAACCTGAAAAGCCCTCAAAGTTAAACAAGACTGAAGTGTTGCTATACTCTAACAATATCAATTCTGCCCTCTGTGTTGGAGAAGTGAAGTAATATTGATACAAAGGGTTATCTTTCGTGTTTTATCTCACTGACACAGTTTCTAACTTGCTCTAAGAATAAGACATCCTTCTTTGGTGGGGTTTTTCTTTCTTTCCCTCTTCACAATTCAAAAGAGAGCTCTTTCTCCTGAAGTCTGTGAGTGAGGGGCAGGGATACAACCAGCTGAGATCCTGCTCTTAGTGAGGGAGTGTTCTAAGGCTTGGACACACTTCACTAGAGCTGAAGCCGACAGTGCTCGGAGCCTTATATACTCATTGTCATGCTCAAAATGCTAGTTTGAGAGGATTTGAGCTTTCAGACATTGCACATTGGAATGTGGGCAAACTGTGGTTATAAAGGTACTATTAACAATACTTAGGTAGGCTGTGACATATAAATTACACTCAGTTGGTACTAAAGGCCACAAACTGTGCCAAGAAACGATCGCCCACACAATTACACCACCAACAGCAGCCTGAACCACTGATACAAGGTAGGATGGATCCATCCTTTCATATCGTCTCTGACAAAGTCAAATATCTAAATCACAGTAGGAATTGCGACTCATCAGAACAGGCATAGTTTTTCTTATCATGGTTTTTCTGTCCAATTTTGGTGAGCCTATGGGACCAGTAGCTCTGCATAAACACCACTGAAGTTGCAGCATTTTTACAAACCAATTCTGGTTCATCCGTTTCACTCAACGATCCGCTTTCCCCTTTCTCATTCTCCGTTGCCGCCATGCTTTTTCGGCCATGTGCGTATGAAAACAAAAGCATTGCGCATGCACGTTTTACCCATATTCTATCGCAATATTTTATTTTCTTATCGTTGCCTAACATTGTACCGGCATTACCATGAACGGTATGATATGGCCCAGCCCTAGTTGAATGAGTGTACCTAATATAGTGGCTATGCTGTTACTTTAAACCCTCTGTCATCTAAAATTTTGTAGATTTTGCTCCAAAGGTGGCCAGATAATGACTGTCTAACTGGTAGGTTCATCCTGTTGCATTCCAGTGCTCTTGCTGATATACCTTTTTCCCTTGTCAAATAATTAACCTGGTGTATTTACTGGCTTAGAAAGCATAGCTGGTATTCTTTCTACCCTTGCCTGTCAGAGTTGAATCAAAGGTATTTTTGAATACTCTTGACAGCTTTTGTCATTACAGTAGAATCACAACCATGGAAAAGACAGTCCTAAAACAACACATGCAAATGAAGGCCTAGTATGAAGATGGGTGTGGTGTGGGAGAGTATTTCTTGCACTAAATCCTGTTGTAACTTGCATGTGATTTGTAGACAATTATGCTGCAGTTTCTTTAAAAAAATGTAGCACAAAGGGGATTTGTGAAGCCACAATCTGCTTTGTGCTTATGGTAGAGTAATACTGCACAGTACAGTAGTTCTCCTCAATAGCATAAATTATAAGCAAAACAGAAAAAAAAAAATACATATGCATATGTACAGTAGTGTAATGTTGCACTGTAAGCTTTAGTGTAAACTACAAGTTTTGGCCTCGAGAAAGCCGCCTCTGGTGACTTGATTCAGGTATGGTTCGGGCTCAGTCTGTGTTATGCAGCTGAGGCCAGATCAAAGCAGGTGGCACGATCACTGCTTTTAAGAGGGGCACTTGGCATGCAACCCCCCTAAAGCAAATAATGAAGAGAAGCACAGTGAGCAATCATATGTGTAGTGGCTTTTAGCCAAGAAATGGAAAGCTCAAAATGATGATGAAGAGTACTTCAAGACAACCCTCTTTTTCTTGTTAATCATACAGTGATTAAATAAGGTGGGGAGTTGCTTTCTTTACGAGCAAGATGAAAGTGTACATCTGGTCTCTTAACAGTAACCTTGGTGACTCTGTCACATTATACAGGTCCTGCTAATTTTCCATTGAATATGTTCGGGAGTGCTGTATTTCACCTGCAGCAGAGACATCTTGCTGCACTGTAGTGAAATCTTCCCACACAAATCTATCAAGAAAGAAAGGCATCATGACTTATTACTGTCTTTCACCCATGACTCTGCTTTTGTGGGAGTGCTAGATGTTATGTAGGGTTCATTTTTAAAAACCTGGTGAGTGGGTTAGCCTACAATACAGTGGGCAATCAGCAATGTGGTTCCAAAAGCCAGTGAGGGACAATTACCATTTCAGTGAGAATGCAAGTGGAATTTACATTACAATCAGTCTTTGGTACAGTTTAGTGAGCATGACACTGTCTTATTCTAAAAGGAATACAAAAAAAGCTGTTTTTATGATTAAATGTATAGTAGTTTTGAACAAAAGCGAGAATGGCATTCTGTGTTGCACAATTAAATAATGAGGGGAAAATCCCTGCTGAGGTATTTATTATGTTTTATTTCATGTTAAGCAAGTGAAGGCAATGGATATATCCCACAGGAGTTGCATTTAATTGCACTAAAATGATGGATTAACAATTACAGCAGTGAAATGGGTCACAGTGCTCACAATCAATAGAAACCCTAAACACCATTTACAAATGTGGTCTTTCCGCATTGTCACAAAGCAATGCACCTCTTTGTAGTAATGGTTTCATTAGAAGTGATCATGTTTTGTGGTGTCACAGCTTTGCAACATGAGAAGTTTGCCCTCATGGCGTTCTGTCTGAAAGGCTTTTTTTCAACTATATGGCTAATGTTTTGTACACAACTCATGATATCGTTCTAAACATAGCCAAGTACTTTTACTGCCTAAATGTAAACAAGCCCTAACTGAGAGCTCACCGTTTGTTCCCCACAGCCTCATCTTCATATGGGGTTTGTGACTTAACGTTTTCACTCTCGGTGTGAACCATGCATTTGCATTTTTTTCCAAGTTCCAAAGCTATCATATGACAACATGGCCATACCTTAGTTGTAGTGATTGCCCTACAGCAATATTGTATTGGAACAACATCAACAAGGTAATATAAGGTGACACTCCCTTTCCTTTCACTCTTGATGTCACTCGCCCCTTTTAGCAGCAACATTTGTTTAGATAGTTTGGAGAACATGGCACCGATTACAATGGGTCTGATTTTTGTCTTACAAAGTTCACACCACTTCAATTAAGCAACTAAGTTTGATATACAAGGCATCATCTTTCAAAGCCAACTTTAAGGACTTAAAGATGTGCTCAAAGTTTGGTCAGAATACGCTAGCCAAAGTTTTGAATGCACTGTGTCAGTTTCAGTGGTGAAATTGCAGTTGTAAAACAAATGTTTTAACAAGTGTAGCTATTTTGTCATGCAAGTCTTGTAAAAGGTTTTTGTTTGTAGCCATTACAAATATGTCTTTGTCATACTGCAGTTCCTGAGAGAAGATTTAAACTACCATGACCCGAAGGCCAAACATAACAGCTTCCATGGGGATGACCAGTTCATCAGTGTGGAGGACTTGTGGAATTCATGGAAGGGCTCTGAAGGTAGAGTTTTGTTGCAAAAAGGGCCTTTCTTTCGCATCTATTTCTATGTAGAGTTGTATGTTGTAAACCTTTTTCTGCACACTTGATACCTCCAAACACTACTTAATGTTTGATATTGTACCAGTGATTTTCATTTTTAATGAAGCAGTCTTAGTGACTTTGATTACCAGTCAGAGAATGACAGAGCTTTTATATGCCTGTAAATAAAGGTTTATGTGCTTCCCTCTGACTGAAAGTGTGTGTTACAGCTTATCCATGCGTGACCCTTTCACTCAATTAACAAAGGCACAAAGTAGTTGATAAGATTGCATGCCAAGCAAAGTGCACTGTTCTGCCAGAGTGGCCCAGAGTTAAGATCGTTGAAGCTGTCAGCACAAAATTCAGTCACACTTCTTTCTGACTATGTCCAACCATACTAATGTATTCTATTATACTCACTCAGAGCACTTTCATGTGCTGTATCTGGCACTCACCTTTTAGCACCCTTTCCTCTGACTGCTTTTACCACAGTTTTGTTCACAGTACTGACTTACTCTGCATTGCAGTTTCTTGACAAAGTTTTAGAGGTTCTGAGCAAGGAAACAGGGTTATTGTACAAGGGAGCAATGTATTAACTTAGTCAACTCACAGTTTTGACTCTCTGCCAGGTGCTGGGGATCAGATTTGCCTTCTCCAATTATTCCTGTCAGCATGTTATGCTGCAGGGATCTCGTAGATCATTCAGGATGTGTATGCACACAGTCAAACAATGCATTTTGTGTCAACCTGTATTATGCAGTTGCAATAGTGATGCATTTTTTCTCGGCTGCAAGTGTTAGATTTGAAATGAATTGATGTTTATGAGGTTACAGCTGTTTCTCAGATAAGTTTTTACAGTGTAGCTAGAAAGGAGAACATTGGTTAAATTACTCCAGCCTTTGCTACAGTAATAGTTAATACTTAGTTTCAGATGTTGTGACTGCCTGAGGTCTATGAATCAGACATCAGGAAACACTTGGTTTCTTCCCTCTTGAATCTCTGCTGCCCTATATTCAAACATGCTTTAATTATTTCTGGTTTCAGAATTATATATTTTTTGCCTTCAGTCTGTTTTTAAGCAAGTGAAACATTTTCTATCTAGTCGAGGTCATCTAACCAACTGCTGGCGTGAGAAAGGAAGTGTAATTCCCTTTCTGGATTGCTTTGACTAACTGTTGTGCTACACGACTCTTAAATTAGTCGCTGGAAAGCTACAGCTGTCCACATGATTCCTTGAATCTTTAGAAGTTGTGTATCATCTGCATAACAGTGGAAGCTAGCACTGTATTTGTGGATGGCCCAATGGAAGGCCTGTGGGGAACATCACATGAGAAGAGGGCTGAGAATGAGCTGAATCATCCATTTAAGAAATAAAACAATCTAACTGACAAGGAGGATTCCTTGAACATCCTCAAACACAGTGAAAGATTACAGTCAAAGTTTCTCTTTTAAAACAGTTGTTAGAAAATAGCAAGACAGTAAAATATACTGCAGCTATTTGAGTTCTCTCTATAAAACGTGAATAAATATGAATTCTACTATTATAAAATGAATAAAAAACAGAAAGAACGAATGAGGCTGGAGGACAAGCTGGCATGTAATTTGGTCTTTATATCTGGAACATTTGTGATTATAGAAATCCTTTGTCTTATATGTATTCACAGCTAACACTAGTGACAAACACTGCTATAATGCCAGACATGCTTTTATGGGGTATTTTAATTTAGAAGCAGGAAGTTTTAGAAAGGAAATCCTGTTGAGTTAAAATTGATTATTATCTGTGAAGACTGATTCAAGTTCTGATGTTGTCTTAAATATCAATCATGATATTTGTTAGCAGAATGTCCATCCATCCATTTTCTGTCATGTATCTGGGTCTTAATCCTGGGGCAGCAGTCTGTGCCAAGATGCCCAGACTTTCCTCTCCTCCACCTCTTCCAGAAGGACACAAAGGCATTCCCAAGCCAAACCATAAATCTAATCTCTCTTGTGTCCTGGGTCTGCCCCGGGGCCGCCTCTTAGTAGCACATGCATGGAACACCTCACCTAGTAGGTGTCTGGGAAGGCATGCTGGTCAGCTGCCCATAGATTCCTAACTTACTGTGGGGAAGTAAGTTTTACTCCGAGCCCCTCCTGAATGGCCGAGCTCCTCACTTTATCTTTAAGGTTGAGTCCGGCCAATCACTGGTGGAAGCTCATTTCCATCACAGTTTAACTCTTTTGGTCACTACCCAGTACTCATATTCATAGGTGAGGGTGGAAGCAAAGATCAACCGATAAATCAGCTACACTCTCTTATTACTAATACACTCGTCTTACTAGCAGAATGTATTTGTCACATTTTTTTTATTGTTTGTAGGTTGTTATACGAGTTGAAGGAAATACTTTTCATTGTAAATACTTGATCCATTATCTGTAGTTTGATTGGATTTTTTTCATAGTGTTTATATTTTGGGCTACAGAAAGAATAATTGTCGCTTTGGGAACAACTAATGTGGTGCAAAATAAAGACTGAGAATTGTAATTATAGTGGATGTTTTGTTTCTTCTTTTTGCCAACAGTGTATAATTGGACAGTGGACAAGGTGGTGGAATGGCTCATCAGCTATGTGGAGCTGCCACAGTATGTGGATGCATTTCGCAAGATGAATTTCAATGGAAGTGCCATGCCAAGGTGTGACATCATCATGACTTTATTTTTCTTTCTTTCTTTTTTCAAACTGAACCGATCTATGAACCCTACACATCACTGTGTGTGATAAAGTGTCTTGGTTTACTTATTACTGTGGAGATATTTTTATGTACTTAATACAACTTTTTAAAGTCATTAAATTGGCTGTCCTTGTTAATCTGTTTTATTTTGATATGGGTTACTTTAGTTTACCTTTGATGAATTACGGACTTGTCAAGCGATCGCATTACAATCTTGTGTGTGTGTGTGTGTGTGTGTGTGTGTGTGTGTCCCGCTTTCTTCCTGCGAAATGAATGCACGTCTGGTCTCTTTCAGGCTTGCTGTAAAGAACACCACTCTGACACTCTCTATTCTGAAGATTTTGGATCGAAGCCATGTGCAAAAGTTGCAGCTCAAATCGTTGGACACCGTACTCTTTGGAGCACCACTGAGTATGTAACTTCATTTTTTACAAGTCGTGTCTGACTTTTAGAAACACGGCTTCCCCAGCAGACAGTCTACTATATGAATCTTTTGCGTTGAAATGTTTTACTGTGGAAAATAAGTTTCATTACCAACATGACCAACATCCTGCCCAATTTGGTCTACTGCTCTCATTTTCATTCGCTCTTTGTCCCTGTGAAGTGTTGTGGCCAGAGTCACCAGGTCTATGCAATGCTTGATTTATAGTACTGCACTAAATCTTAACTGTAGCTATGCCATAGCACCTTTCCAGAAACGCTACACATCACAGCAAAGCAGATCTCAATAACTCTTTGGTAATGAAATGTGGCGTATTGATTAGTGGAAGGATTATACCTCTGTGAAACATAATGTAATAGACTGTAATTGTGGCTAGCTTCCTCATTAGACTGAAGCAGTAACTCATAATTTGCCAGTTTAGCTTGTGTTTGTTTCTTCTGACAGGTGTAACAATCTGTGTATAGACTCTGTAAGTCCTACAGTCTTCTCCCCATTCTGAATTCCAGTTAATTTAACTATTGTTAAAGATTAATTGGCTTTCACTCATGACTCATGTTAGTAAAACGCAGATACAACAGTGTACGAGTATAAACAACATAACCCACAATTGTGAAAGGTGTATGCTCATTCAACCCAGTGCTATCATTTAAGCTTAGGAAATCCTGTACCACCTGTATCAATTTCAGGGACTGAGGAAGATTTAGACTGTTAGACCACACTACTCTGTATTCCAGACACATCACTCTGCGTACAGAGGCAAATAAACACTCCACTCATCCTCTTCCTCTCCACTATCTCTGCTCCAACTCTGCACTTATAGATTGTAATCCTTTAGGGGTTTCTCAGTTTTTTAGCTCCTTAGGGATTTGTAACATCACAATGGATAGGTTGTCTTCGATATCATATGTCCTGTCAGCAGTTTTAGATGTTTTTTTTAAAAATTGTTTTGATACTGGAGAATTATTTCCCAGGAATTTCAAAGTAGAGTAAAGGTGTGTATTTAGAAGAGTGTTTATAAGACGTCAAAAAGAAAAAAAGAAAATCGAATAAACAGTCAGTGGAACCAGGTATTTGCTTTAAGCACACAGATACACGCGCACACACACACACACAAAAAAAAACAGGAAAGGGGAAGAGTGTGTAGTGGTGTGTGTCTGGCATGTGTCATTGTGAATGTGTTTTGTAAGAGTCACCCGCAGGAAGACATTAGCAAGGGCTGTCTGGCTTTGACAAGCTCTCAAAACCAGGGGGTCCCACTAACAGCCAGACTGACCAACTGTGAAGCGTAGCAGCATTTTAAGACGCACTGCACAAAAGGTTGCACCTAATCTGGCCAACGGTTGTGTAATAATTAACCCAAGCTCATTTGGGTCCTGTTATTTCCAGTTCTGTGGCTAATTACCTGTCACTTGATGCTCTCTTGGTGGTATTCCTGAAAGAAATTGAATGTTTTGTTCACTGTATGTAAAAGGAAATTGCCTACAATAAATAGCCCAGCAGAGGAGTGGCATCAGGAAATTGCATTCTCAGAGATAATGCCCTGTTTTTCATTTTGGCGTCTGTGCTCAGTGAAGAACTATGATGCTCTAGACATGCATTTCAGTAAGCATGACTCATTTTGGGTTATTGTGTTCCAGGTCATTTAAGAGGTAAAGATCTGTTACTCAAGGTCACATTATTGGAGGAACGACCACCAAAATAAGGTTTTTCTTCTGTTGCCTGTCAGCTAGACGTTATTGACCCATTTTGATCAAAACGAGGTGAAAAACCTATCTGTGTGCTTTTATTCTTACATCAATGTAAAAGGAGTTATTCTGTACGTTATCTATGTATGGCAGGGGCAGGGAGTGATTAAAAGTCTGTGGTTACTATGCATGGTTCTCAAGTGCCCACAACTTGCTGTTTATTCATCTTATTCTGACAGGTGGTCTAAATATTTGGCCTGGAATAGGTAAAAAACTTACAGGCTTGTACTTCTGGATTGTCCAGTGTTGGCCTTCATTTTAAAAACTGTGTTTCTGCCCTCCAAGGCTACATGCAGGTCAGACTAAAAAATATGGATATATTGTATGCAAAGTGCATTCCTGTTATTCTTACTTATTCAGTGGAACTGATAAGACTTGAGCTGTACAGGTACTTGAGATTTACAGCTTGTGTTGTAGAAGTTCTGTCTGTCGAGCTGGCACGATCTACTGATATATTCATTTTACTTCCCTTTGTCTCACTCCAGGAAGTATACTGTTCTTTCCTGTATACTCCTACTCAGGTTTTGCAAGAAAAACTTGTGTAACTTGCAAAACTTTGAGAAACTACGCTAGCTGCTACATGCATGTTATTTCTTCGACGCATCAAATGACAAATAACTGTTGTTAGTTCCCAGCTTGGGTTTAACTTTAAGTTATTCTGTTAGTGGTTGTAAAGGGATCTGAATATGGGATGTGTTCTTACAAGTAGGATACTTGATTCCAAGCTATTGTGACTCTGAAAATCTATAAAACCCTCACAGTGATAACGTCAATGAATACTTATAGTTGCAGCTAAAGTTTGAGCTTTAGCTTCACAGCTTCCCCAGATTAAAATAGGTCGTGTTAAGCTGTCTTTATCGTGGTCTTTTGCACTGGGTCCCTCTCACCACAACCTGAAATTGTGCTGGTGAGCCTTCTATTTGTGTCACTCCACAGCAGTTGCAATATGACTATGAGATTCAAGTTTCACACCACATTCTTGTAAAATTTCTGTGTTGTTAAACAGCTTTATCCTGTAATACATGTTGCTGACCAAAATGCATCTCCTCATCTATAGGCCTGCTTAATGACTTAGTTTCTTGTCTTACTAAAATGTAACCTCATGTCTTTTTATTTCATTCAGTGAATAGACATAACCACTTGAAGGACTTCATGCTGGTCGTGTCAATAGTCATAGGCATGGGTGGATGCTGGTTTGCCTACATCCAGAACCGCTACTCTAAGGACCATATGAAGAAGATGATGAAGGACCTAGAGGGCCTGCAGAGAGCTGAGCAGAGTCTGCATGACCTACAAAAGAAGTGAGGGTTTTTCCCAACACCAACACAAGCTCTATTGCATTTAATTGTATTTTCTGCACATGGCGTTCATTTTAGATTTAATATGAAACTGTTATTTTTGTCTTCACATGAGAACTTTTGAGCTTTTAATACATTTAAACTCATCATCCACTTGTCTGAGGATAACTCTCATACATTAAACTGTGTGCTATAATAATCAGCTGTAAACGGTTATTTCTGACATTAGTAGCTTATTAGCTTATTGAGCTGTAAACCTCCAACATTTACTGATTCTAAATGGTGGAGGTCACAAGTGAACAGAAGATTTTTACTTTCCACTTGAACTTTCTGCTGATATCTAACCTTGAATGACAATCAAAGCAACGGCCTGACTCGTTGTAGCATGTTTGCAGGGTTACTCCCTAGTTCTTTTGCTGTCAACTTTCAATGTTTTTCTGGTTTGATTGTTTGGATTTGTATATAGTTTCCCCAGGTTTGCACACAATCCTGGGAAAGGTTTGATTAATGGCATTCATTGTTCTCAAATAGGAACTTGTGTTATGTTATAAAAGACTGGCAGACCTGCTCTAGCGCCGGGGACTTATGTGTTTATACTCAGTTATCATCAGGCCTCTATGGAGCCATTCCACGGAGCGTTTTTATGTTCAAATATGATTTAAGCAGGTGACTAATTTAGTGAAGCCAAAGTCTTTGGATCAATGGTGGAAGGTTTGCTTCATGCATTCGTGAAGCTGTCTGATTGCATGAGGGTTTTTTTTCTGCTGTTTTATTTATTTTTCTGGCTTCATACACGCGCATGTCACAGCAAGTCACACATTAACTGGCTGCAGATGCATGTGATCAAGGCATGCTTACTTCTTTATTTAACAAACTAAAACACTGCTTATTACTGGTAGCATTGGCTGCAGTTTTATAGCCTCCATATCTGCGTAGTCGTAAAGGTAATTCTTAATTTAGTCTCCAGCCATCACTTCTGACTATACTCTGACAAATTGTTTAAAAGTACAAATTGTAAGTACCAGTGATCAAAATCACACTTTTCTTTTAGAAGAGAAAAATCTTAGGAATTTGTAAAATGGTGGCCAAACCTCAAGGCTAAACCTTTTAGAATTTTAGAACTCTTTAAAAAACAACTTTTGAATCGCACGTTTTATACTTTGCCCTTTCTTATATCTTATAATACAAAATATTTCATACTCTGAGGAGTTTTTTGGCCATCGGATCATTCCAGCCTGTCTTGTGATTTAAGGTTTGAAATGAGATGAAATTTCAGTGTTTTAAAGTAAAGCTACATGAATTGGTGAATAAAAGAAAGGCTAATCTAACTATTTTAGTCCTGCTAATACTTGAAGGAATGCTCAGAATGTGCTTTGAAGTGCATATCCTATTTTGCCTTTCAAGGAGACTTGAACTCAGTTTTGACGTGATACATGAGCCCAAGGTTTTTGAGCTTGAAGGTGCAAAGAGATTCCCATTTTATGGTTTTGCATCTCTAACACAGTTTATCCACTGGGGGAGAGGTCATCTTCAGGTAAATTTAAAAAAGGAATAAGCTCAGGCCACTGGAAAGAGCCACATAACTGCGTAACATTCTTGTCTTTATTCTTGAATACAGAGGGAGAGGTGAACTCTTGTCGCAAATTTTCCTTTGACTGCCCTTATTACCCACATACGTTAATGTTTGTATGTTAAATGGGGGATAAATGGGCTGTTCAAGAGACAGGCTTTTGAAATATTCATTTTATGCTTTGTCAGTGCTTACTGACTGAACTGAAACTAATGTTTGTGTCTGTTATGGATTCTTGAGTTTTTACAGTTGCACCTTTATCTCCTGCATCAGCATATTTTTGTAACAGACATGTTCTTTGTTAGTTCCTTTTCCTTTCAGTACACTAGGTGGAGGGAAAAGTGTTTTGTGGGAGTTTCCTGCTGAATTCCAACAAACAGTGCAACTGATGGCTTAAATGGGGACAAATCAGTGAGGTCAAACTCTGTCCTTCTGACGCTGCCAAGTTAGTCTTTGTGTTGACTCTGTGGATTTATACTTTGACTGTTTGTAAAACACCTGCCACTAGCATCTTTGAAGTGGATTTTGACTTTCCTTTTTTTGCTAAGCTAAGTACGCATAGTTAATTCTCCTCTACAGATCACATTGGCAAACCTTAAGTAAATATTAAAGGCCAGCAAGTGCAGACATTATTTAGTATCCCATGCAAGTAAACAGTCTGCACCATGGTTGTGCGTAATACTTATTAGTAGTTTGTCTGTCTGCAGATAGTAGTATAGTGCTTTACAGGAACTGCTCAGATCCCTGAATTATGCTTGTTTGTTCAGCACTGCAGTAAAATTTGCCTGTTACAATTCAGCAGTGTTTTGTTCAGCTGCATTTTAAACTTCAACTCAGTTCATTTTGCAAAAGGATAAAAAAGGCCATAGAGGTCATTTAAATTCTATTTAATTAAAAATATCTGAAATGCAAGTTGAGAGCTTCAGTGGGAACTGCAGCTGCCTCAAATCGGTGTGCTTTGAGCTTTGACCCTCTTGCTTTATGTGTAGTTGGCTCAGAGGATTGTGGGTTAGAGTGGCAGGAAAAGCATGCGGGCTTGTGCAAAAGTGTGACTGCATGCAAAAAGGGCGTTCTATTTTTGGCAATACTGCATCCGACTTTTTCTAGCATAATAAATGCTATGACAGAAAAGGCTAGACCACGGGATCAAATACTTTTGTTGAGTCAAGTCATTTCAAAACCAATAGTATGAGGTCATGAGGATTATAGGGCTGCATTACTGTGCAAGCATGGGTATTGTGTGCATTTCTGAGGCAATATGAATGCCAAAGGATATGCAGGTTCTGGTATAATAGGCTATCAGACAGGCAGCAGGTTTTTCAGGCATGCTTGTTTCAATAAGACCGCCACACAAAAATCAGCAGCTTGAGAGGTTTGTGCTCTGTCTTTAGTTGTGTGTTTCTTACTGATCCCTGCAGCCAGCTGCTCTCTTTCCATACCTTTAAGCAGATCCTGCGATGCTGTCAAGTAGCCTGGTCCAAACATGGCTTCACTGTTGGGAGACAGTGTAAGGAGGTTGTGACGAGAGCTGGATTTCCTGGGTGACTTTTACAACACTCTTTGACCTGGCCTCCCCCTTCACTGGTGGGCGAGTGTTTTAAGCATGACTGTTAAACATGTCAGCTCTGATGCAATTCACCCACATTTGAATTTGGGTGTGGTGTGCAGATGAAAGGCCTGAAAAAGGACTGGTGACAGGGACAGCTTGTATTGCATGTGAAAAGAACTTAAAGGTTGGGCATATAAGGCTACGTATGTCTTATAATAGCAGTGTGTATTCAGTAACATTACCTGCAAAGTCTGCAGAGACATTGTGTCTGCATTCTTTAAGCTCTGTAATTCAGGTCATTTCATTCAGGAACAGAATTTGGCATCTACTCTGTGGACACTGTTACTCAGCCAGTGCTTTCAAATTTTAGCTAGAGAATGGCAGAGGTCAGGGTCGAAAGCATTAGCAGGACTGCCCACCAGCAACATTTTCCATAGCTCATGGTCTGGATCAAGTTTCAATTCTCTGTGCTTGTGTACTACTTCTGCTGTTGTGTTCAGCCTCAGTGGGGGAAAGTGCTGCTCCCTGGTGACTGAAATGTGTTTGTACGTTCTGCCCTTGTGCCACATGTTTAACAAAACAACAAAACAGAAATTTGAAAACAACAGCATTTATTTTGTGGTATCACAGTATATGTAGTACTGTAGTTCTGGGACTTGTTATATTCATCAGGCTATCAAGGCCAGTGACATTTTTTCAATTGAAAAATATTACAAAGTCCTGCATAAATGTAACCACATCACGGGTTTAGTTGGACCTGAATGGTTACAGATGAGAGTATATCGGAATGGTGTGTGTCTCAGTGAAAACAATCATGTTATTGGTGACAAGCCCGCTTTCAAAGGCTTTTTTTTCCCCCCTTCTTTTTTTGTTTTTTTTTGTTTTAAAGGCTAGTCTAATTATATCCACCACTTGCATGTTCAGAACTCTACAGGAGCACTGGGTGCCACACTGTACTGTTCTAAACTTAAATCCTGACAGCTGTTCTCTTCTTGGCTCTGCTTCCTCTGATGTCAGATTATTGTGAGCTGCCTAGCAGCTGACCACAGTCCTTTGCTCTTCTACATGTTAGCTGTTTCTGGTGATGCATGGCTGATGCAATGTCTACTATGGCATGCAATCTAGGCACCCCTAGTAAACATTTCTGTTGATTTCAGCACAAGATAAACTTTCTAAAAGAAATATTGTCAGAGAGAAAACTATCTCTTTAATGTGTTTTGCAATTGTTGAGTAAAAAAGAACAAGAAACACAAAAGATTTAAAATTTGTTTCCAGGTACCTTTTACCAAAAGTCAAAGCTTTATAAATCCTCTGCCTCTCTAATACTTGTCATAACAACTAGCACTCAAGGGCTCCTTTAAGCCTGTGCAGCACTGAGCACTGCCCAGAAGACAGGAAAAGCCTTTTTTGAAGACGCCAAAGCATTTAACCTAATTAAGAAATGGTATTTAGCAGGATCGGTGGTGGTCAAGTTAAGGTCTGGAACACTGAAAAAAAACTGATGCTACTAGGATAGCTGGAAAGGTAAATCAAAATTTCTCTTTGACTAAAAAAAATCCTTGGCAGACTGATGGTGCATTTTTTTCCACTGTGCAGTCTTCAAAATCCTGCTTGCTTAGCATAAAATTCAGCATTAAAGCATATAAACCTCTAAACAAGACTGATACAGTCTAGAAATTAATCCTGAGGTTCGAGGATAAGATTAAAATAGAACTTATTTGCTGTGATGAGCAAAGGTATGTTTGGAGATGAAAGGGTGCTACAGTTACACAAAAAGAAGAACTTTCCAACTGTTAGTACAAGGGTTGATTGATCATGCTTTGGGCTTGTGCTGCAGCCAGTGGTACATGGAACATTTTCACTGATAGAGGGAGGAATGTACTAAATAGCTGAATAATATAAAGGCAGTTTATTCTGGGAGCAGTCTGTTGCTAAAAGCTGAAGATGACAAGAGTCTGGATTATACAACCGGATAATGATCCTAAATATACCCTAAAAATGCACCATGGACTACCTCAAGAGGATCGACCTGAATGTTTTGCCTTGGCCCTCTCAATCCACTGATTTAAATATAATCCAAAATTTTTGATTAGACAACAAAAGAGCAGTGACTGCTAGACAGCCAACAACCTAACAGAAATTTTGACCAGGGTTGCTCAAACCTAAGCACATCTCCATAGTTCATAAAAAATAACAATAGCTCTAACACGGCTTCATTTGTTTGGGCTTAGTAAGCAGCCACTGACTAAAAATTGAGCATGACCTTTGGTCCTTTTTTCCTTAGGTTGCAGATTGCCCAGGAGGAGCATCGAACAGTTGAAGTAGAGAAGGTAAATCTTGAGCAGAAGCTGAGGGATGAGATAAACGCTGCTAAGCAGGAGGCCCAACGATTGAGAGAGCTGCGTGAAGGCACAGAGAATGAGTTGAGTCGCCAAAAGTATGCAGAAGAAGAGCTCGAACAGGTAATGGTTGCAGTCTGATCACTTACATTTAAACGCAATCTGTAGTCCACAAAGTAGAAGCAGTGAATTTGAGTAAATAGAGAAGAAGACTTCCAAGGTGGCATCGGCACAGTATGTTTAGGTCTTTCAGATTCACACTAGCTATAGTGTAAATACACCCACTCAAGTCTTTGTCCTTTTGATTTTGGCAGAAGCAGCACAGTTCAGCCCACGTACATAAGTGAAACTGTTTGTGCTTGGAGGATTATCACAGTGCACTAATTCTGATGCTTTTGTCACATTTGACTGTCCTGCTAATTTGGGATTAAGCAGGGCTTCTACAGTCCATGTATGTGCTGTTTTCATTAAATACAAGCCCGACCTTTACTAGATTTGAAACCCCTGCTGCGTAGTACCAGTTGTACCCATTTAAAGAATAGTGCAGGTAATCGTGGATATAGGTAATTAACAGGTAAATGGTGGCCAAACCTGCGTGATGCCGAGACTCTCCTGATGTGTGCAGTTGAGAAGAGGCAACTATGGAAATGTTCGGACTTGATTTTACATAAATTGTCCAAAATTCATGTTTGAAAATGGGGGCCATTTACGTAGACACCTTCATTCAGGTTTGAGGTTACATTTGAGCTTTCAGTGTGTGGGATTGGGTTATGTGTGGATATGGAAAAGGCTAAAAATTGTTGGCAGATTGTGGGTCCATTTTTCCTTATGTGCTCATCTAGTATGGCTAATAGTTGAAACTTGTTGCAGGTGCGCATGGCATTGAAGAAGGCAGAGAAGGAGTTGGAGTCACGGAGTAGCTGGTCGCCACCGGAGTCTCTACAGAAATGGCTGCAGCTCACCCATGAGGTGGAAGTGCAGTACTACAACATCAAGAAGCAAAATGCTGAACGGCAACTCCTGGTGGCCAAAGAAGGGGTTAGCATGCAAAATATATATACATTTCCTTGTGTATGTTAAACAAATAGAATATCATAAAAATAGAGCGTTATGCTAATAATTTAATATCCAAAAATGGTAAACTTCCACAAATTCTGTATTCATTACCCATGAAGCTTTTCCTGTTCTTAAATATTTGGTCAGCTGTTGTAACCTGGGCACCACTTCCTCCTGCTTACCTTGATAAGTCCTTGGTCACTTGCTTTCGCAGGCAGAGAAGATAAAGAAAAAGAGGAACACTCTCTTCGGGACTTTCCATGTGGCTCACAGCTCCTCCCTGGATGATGTGGACCACAAAATATTAGCAGCAAAGTAAGTTAGAGACTCTTAATTGTGCGTTGATATGTTGTTAAAAAATAAAAGCTGAGGAAAGATGATTTCATACATACATTTCATACATTCTCCTCTTTGCAAAGTTTTCTTTTAAATACTTTCTTCTGATCTTTTGCAGACAAGCCCTTGGCGAGGTGACCGCTGCTCTGCGAGAGAGGCTGCATCGCTGGCAGCAGATAGAGATTCTAACGGGTTTTACCATCGTCAACAATCCAGGCCTCCCATCACTGGCTTCGGCCCTCAACCTCGACCCCACTTTCATGGGCGGCAGAGCTACACCTCAGCACTTCATCATGTCTGACGACATGGACGACATGGACGAGGATATCGTACCCGGAACTCTGCCATGTAAGAGTTCCTCCGAAACGCTCAGCCTTTCAGTGGGGATTAGCAAAAAAATCCCTAAACCTTCCTCCAAGGCTCTGCTTGGGAAATCCAAAAATCAGCTCACATGACAATTTGGACCTAATGCTACATGTATTACTGTGGCCTCCATGGTGCTGACGGTAGTGGGGGTTAGACATGTCGAAAATGAATATTGAATGTTGTTTTACACTTCACACTATGTAAATTCAGATAATTGTCTTGTTGTTTTACACACGGTACCACTTGCCTTTTTGTTAACTGTTATTTTGGATACATTTGTTTATTTCATTCAGTAAATTATTGAAACTGAAGATTGCCATGATTTTCCTCTGGAAACTGAAACCCAAAGAAAAATATACTTCTTAAAGAGAACAATTTTTTGTGTTGACCGATTTGTAGTGCTTGTGTAATGTTAAGTGTTATAGATATGTTGGATCAGCTTTTTTTTCCGTAGGATGCCAAAAAAGGAAATACTTCAGATGTAGTCACTGCCAGAATTATATTCCTATTTAGGACCAAGATAGGAACGCCAAAAAACATAACTCAGATTCTTACACACCTTACAGTTCTTGTAGAATTCATACATTTTTATACATATGTCAGTTTCAAACCATATTTGACTTTATATGTTAGGTTATGGGTTTAGGTAACTGGAGCTCCAATTTGCTGCACAAGTGAACAAGTGTTTAATCAACATTAATTACACTGCCTGTCTCACTCCCCTCTCTCCCTCCACCACTTCTCTGGTATTTGGCTCCCACTGCTGTCTCATTGGTCCAACTACAGATGGCAATCGACTGTTGGAACGGCGAGCTAGTGACCTGTGGTCCATTGGTTCAGACTGTCAGCCCGTGTGGAAATATCCTGGTTGGCCATTTATTCATGCCCCACTTCAGTCCTCAGTCTGACCTTCCCATCTCCGCTTTTGCCTAAAAAGAGTTTTCATAAATTTTAACTGGCAGTATGCTCCAGATGGATCCAGCTGTAATAAAAAAAAAAAAAAAAAAAAAAACCTTCTCCATGCTGCCTTCATTTAAAAACACCCCTGACCTGACCTTAGTTGCTTGCTTGGTATTGAAATCCTCCTCCTAAATGTTGCCTCTCCTCCAGACAAACCCCTTTTTTCTACTCCACTATTGTTTTGTATTTGTTTTTCTTTTTTAAAGAATCATTTTTTTCCTATTTAAACTTATTATATTCTTATAATTTGTCTTTATTAGATGGAAAGATTAAACAAGTGTTGGGATTTTACTGATATGCATCACTATTGTGGAGTAAAGAGGCTAAAATTTGTGTATTTTTATATTTAATAGTGTGTAACGTTTCCAAAGACTAAAGCATCTTTTCAGTAATTTTCTCGTTGTTCTCACTTTTTCCATCAGCCATTTATTTTATGTTAATGTTACTACCGCTGTTATTTTGTGCCAACAGCTCCCAGTATGATGTCTCTGCGCCAACGCCACATTGATCCCCAGCTGGCCCTGGGCTCCCAGAGGTTGGTAGAGAGTTGCCTGTTGGCAGGGCAGCAGGGCGAGGGAACCCCCTACCATTCGAGGCCTAGGGCTACCTTCAGACATTCACGCAGCCACTCGTTTGGGCAGCTCGATTGTCTCCCTCTGCCTCCCCTGTCCTCGGCCGTTTCTCACCCGTCCATAATCTTTACTTCCAGCCAAATTCCTCAGTCGTCATCATCCTTATCCTCATCTTCCTCCTGCTTACCCAGCTTTGTGGGTGGCAGTGCAACCCCTCATTCCCATGCATACCATGCTTCTTTCCAGCCCATGGATCCTATTCCTGATTTGTCATTCTCAGATGTCTCCAAAGTGCACTCCTCGTGCAGCGACAGTTTCGGGTACCCATCTGTCTCTGTTCTCCACACACTTTGCATGTGCGTGGGTGTTTTTACACCACCTGTCATGGTTTTACCTTGATAACACATGTAGAGTAGATACACTTCCCTTAGTATATTCATTTTGTTATGTTTCCATTTTATTTTGTAATTTTTTTCTTTTATAAAATTTCTCATCCTTCGCTGTTTTTAAGCCATTACAGAAACTTTGCATTTACTCTCTTTCAACCTCTCAGTGTTCCTCGTGTTCTTTGCCTGCTCAACTAACAAGTGTGGAGCCCCACTATCCAGCCTGTGCCCTGCGTGTCCGTGACTTTCAAGGCATAGTGTAGATAAACTCAAGCATGCAAAGCTGCTTTTAAACATTCCTTGGATCTGATTTTTCCTTCTCTAACCTGTGAATTTTTCTTCCTGCAGGGATCTAAATCGCTCCGACTCAGACTCCTCTTTGTCCCTTTCACAAGTTGGTGATCGGCTGTCTGCCTACAGCTCCAAAGGCCACCTAATCAAGCCCACTTCTCTCATGCACGGCCTGTCCAACCGGGCAGATGATGCCGTCTCACTGCATGCTCACACCCCCAATGGAGGGACCCGTGTTCATGAGGGAGGTCCCGACAGCCCCATACTCATGAAGAAGGTGTACAGCCTGGGAGAGATCAACAGTCTGTCTGAGTCATCTCGCTCACTCAGCCCAAACTCCACTGAACCTGACACACCATCACCAACAGGAGGGCAGGTAGGAGTGGTGGGAGCTAAAGCCAACAGCCGCATCCCACAGCTGTCCTCCAAGAAGAGCCCTCTAGAGGAAGATAGTGGTTCAACAGGAGAAGACACAGATTCAGCTGCCAGCCGTAAGAAACATACCTTCAAGATCTTCAAAAAACAGAGGAAATAAAAGCTAAATGAACTATGGGCTACCAAAGCTGTCTGACTGTATTCCTCTGTCTAACCTGTTTTTGTTTTTGTTATGTTTTTTTTTTTTTTAGTTTCTAGTTTTGGGGGTTCATTAATGGTCACATGATGGCAAGATTTTTTGTCATTGAATCTTTTTGTAGGTTACAACACCTACTTTGAGAGACTGTGGACTGTTTTACCCAGCTTTATCTGCTTATACTTGGTCAATGTTGAGTATGTGGGGAATGGGCAGGTTTGTATATTGGAATGTAAAGTATTATTTATTCTGCAGGAACTTGTGCCAGTGTCAAAGGGAAATATGTCTCCCACTTGTTGTTTCCTTTTTTTTTCCTTCTTGTTCTACAATCTATAACATTTTGCATGTCTTCACTTTTGTTTGACAGATACTCGAATGCTCTTAGTGTTTGCTTGGTTCTTGTTGTTAACCTGCTTAGACAACACTTGTTTCTTTTATTACTATCAAAACACCTACAAGTCCAAAGTGAATGCGCACTCCTGACTATTTTCTTTTTATTGATGGGTACACTTTGTCTGTTTTCTTTTTGTTGATGTCTTGTTTGCAGAGAAAATGACACATTCAGGGGATCTTCAAATACAAGAGGTGTATTAGAATGCTCCTGTATATTACCTTTGGCTGTAAAAACAAATGTTGCGTGTTGCTATTTGAACTCAGTATATTACGATGCCTTCTTAGGGCCATTCTAGGGAATAATAATAAAAAAATAATAAAAAAGGATCAGGGAGGGGGTGATACTCTGAAAAAGAAAAAATCCTAACTTTTATGAGGTCTTAGGTGGAAAATTTATTGTTAAAATGAATGCAAAAAACCCCAAAAACTATAGTCTCACATTGAAGTCACAAATATACAAAATAAAAATGTTCCTCTTTTTGTAAAGCAATCTCATCACACTAGATGGTGCTTTGCCTCTATTATTCCCACTGACATTATTCAGATGCAGTCAGCAACTATCTGGGAGCCCATAATATCACATTAAGTATAGCTGTTTATTGGGTTATTCAGAAGAAATATACTGATTTGCATGAGATGCTTTTGTGTAACAGTTATTCTTGCATCACGCCTCAACTTGGCCATTTTCTGTTTAGCAATAGAAACCACATTTTTAAAGATAAAATAAAAGATAATTATTAAGGGTTTTAATGTTTTTCTCAGAATATTAATCAGTTATCTTTTTTCCACATAGAACAGCCCTAATAAGCTGACCTAGTGTATCAGCATTAACTGCTGGGTCTAAATGTATTTGTATTGCACCCTAGAGGTAAATTCTTGCAAAGTATCTAAAGGACCAGCATCAGACCTTTTGCGGTTTTGAGTTTTAGTGCATTTGAAAAATGGGAGAGAGAAGAATGTCTCTTCTATCTCTTTGCTGAAATATCCAGCTTATCTTAAGGACTATCACTGATTAAACTGGGGGTTTACACACACCCTCACTGAACCATACGGTTATCAGGTGTTTGAAGACTAAAAATAGGGTGTATATAGAATTTTTTTTTTTATTAGGCAATAAATTACCAAGATGTTTGAAGTGGCAGCCATGAAATGCAATGGTATCTTTAGGTATTTAATTTTAAAGTTAGGATACACATTGTGAAAAGAAAATGCTAGAGATGCTTGCTTTCTACACCTGTATATCATAAGAAAATGTACACCTTTGGGTTTGTTTTGTAAGAATAGCCCCTTGAAGGTTAACCAGGATCCCACAATTTTCACGTAATGTGGATTGGGCTATGCTGTCCTGTCTTTTAGTTTTATTATTTTGTTTGTCTTTTTAGTGGACATTAAAAGATCCACAGCAGTTTTTCAGTGAGGATTGGTTGTTGGTAAGGGCTATAATTAAGGAAAGTCTTTTGCTCTGTACAAGACTGAAAATTTAAAGTTGTGACCACTTCTGGTTAACGTTTTATGGAGGCAGGAAGTCAATCATGTAAAAGTGCCAAATTGTGATTTCTGTCAGAGGCCTTTGTATTCGTAGTGTGTTCTAAACCTTGAGCCCCTTTTGCACAGAAGACAAAATTGCATGATGTATACAGTAATGTATATTCAAAGATGAAATGCTGAATGTCCGAGGGTATATCCTGTAACAGTATGATCAGTACCGTATGTTTACATTTGTAACAAATAATTATTCTCAGATAAGTACAACAAAAAAAAATACCTTGTGCCAGTTTTAATGTTGATTGCTTCATTTGAGCACAAAACTATGCATCTAGTTGTAGGTGATTACTAAAGTAGTAGGGACGCCAGTGCACTTAGGGTGCTCCTGATCAACGAACAACCAAAAAGTGCTGCAGAAGACACAAGAAGTCTCCCCCAGCCTCGTAATGTAACAGGTGGTTTGGATTTATAAGACACGTTTAAATATTTTATTTAAAAAAATAAGACAAGCTTAAAAAAATAACGATTTCCTACTGGTACTTTTTTAAAGTGTCATTTGTACCTTTTTTGCACGACAGAGCTGTAAATTGATTATGCCATCTGAATGTGTGAGTGTGTCTGTCTGCTCCCGGTATAATGCACTGTAACGTTGATGCATGTCAACTGTCATAACGAAACCTATATTGGGTTAAAAGAGTGGATCAGCTTAAGCTCTTAAGTCCTTCACCCTACTTTTCTCCTTGTCTTTATTTTGAGCTTCTATTTATGAAAACCTACAGTATATTTGTACAGGGGAAAAAAATCATTTTGCATCTAATGTTGTGGTCTAAACTTTGATGGCACTCCTGCATGAAAGCAATAAACTATTTTGAATGAAAGGTGAGCTTCTTCTTCTAATACACAGCACTTTGATTTCCTGCTGTAGATTCTTTTTGAATTTTTAGATTTGACTCTAAAGTTCGCACCAGCACAAAGAATTCAAATGTAGGTTGTGAAATGTAGATTCAGGAAACGGTGAAAGATACTGGGTTACCTTTTGTTATATTATCAGCAGTGAAATGCAACCAAATCCAGAGAGCTCCACGGAGGTGTATATAGTAAGTGGGTGGAGCTTTGTGCTGTCAAATATTTACCTAGGAGAGTAGCTGAGTTAGAGCAGGATAAGATCCGGGTCTTGATGCTTCTGTTTCACTGCAGCAAGATTATTGCTTGGGCAATGGATTTTCATACACTGTACAAATATATCTATCAGCTTTGCCTCACGATGCAGGTAGGAGAAGGTTTGCCTTCATCAATAATTCACTAATACACTGGTTCCTTCTAATGTAGTCTTCTCAGGAAAATGTATGCTTGTCTTCTGTCACATACAGGTTGTTTGGGGTTTAGATGAGGTGAAAATCCTGAATCCTCCAGAGGAGGCTTTGCCAGACCATCTTTTGCAAGTACTCTACTCTTGTGATGAACTTGCTACAGTACAGCTGGACTGTGTTGTATCCTTTGAAACTGGCACCATAAGCACATTTCTGCTAAGACAGTGGAGCTGTGTCCCAGGTGTCAATAAAATAAGGACTGTGAAGCTGAATCTGCCAGACTGGTTGGTGTATCAACCTGATGGGATTGTTCCAGACTCTCAGTGGGTGCTGAGTTGTATCCTTCGAGCCTCAGTCAGACACACTGGATATGATGATACTGAGAAGTCTGTCAGAGCTCAACATGTGGCAAATTTGAAACCTAAGCCCTACTTAAGTCGACGTGTCAAACAACATCAGCTCTGTATTGCCTGGGGCACACAAATGCTCCAGCTAACTAAACAGTTTATCCAGAAACAGTGTGCCTTGGAACAAGGTGAGGTTGGAGAAGTACGAGTAAAAGTTAACTCTATATGAAGTTAAAGTGAAGCTATGAAAAAAAAAATCTCTCACCATATTTGACAGCAATATTCTGTGAATCTTAAAGATTTCAGAGAAAGATGAAAAAACTGACACAGTCCTCGTTTTTTTAAACTTTGCAATAACGATGCTAAATTGTAGGCTTCCAAATTTCATTTAGAAAAGCTTCATTTGCTGTCTTCAATCTATGCTTCAACTGGAGAAAGCTTTGGTATCACAAAGACACTGAATCCCCACAGGAATGAGGTTCTGGAGTATTTACGTGTTAAAGCCATCTCTTTCCCATGGTATGATAGACTGTTTACAGTATATCTGCTAGTTTTCCATTCTGTCATTGAAGTTACCATTTAAGGTCATTTAAACAAGTCTTTTTTATGGGGGGGTTTCTAGGTGTACGCTTTCCATCTGGATATTTGTAACCAGACACTGCCAGGAAGCCTTGTGTGGCGTGTTTCATCATATAAATTCCCAAAATAGTTATATCACACCAGCAATACTCTTCACAAAGTCAGGTATAGTTAATTTTTCTTACATATTCTATTTATCGCATTATCTTGACTTACATAAGGCTCATCTTCATTCACATTAAACACAGGTCACCTACACATCCAGATGAATGGAGAGTCTCAGGAATCCTCTGCATTTCTCTCTTCATTCAAGGTCCCTTTAAATGTGTGGTGCAATCTTATTGTGATGGTGCAAGGTAGAACAGTAAGTAGTCTTTTGTTGACACAGCATACCGTTTATCATGCACATCATCATCATAATGAAAAAAACATGCTCATTGTCATTGCATCTCAGGTGGCTGTCAATATGGTATGCTTGGATAACAACCAGAGAACAGTTAAAACTTCTGAATATATGTAAGTCTATTTCTAATGTGACATCATGATTCAGTTATTACCCAGAGGAAGAAAATGTATTTGAGGTGTACTATAACACTATGTGCTCTTCTGCTGTATAACATGCTTTACAGGTTTAGCTTTATTATCATGTTTGATGACACAGAGGGATATTTTGTGATTGGAGGAGGGAAGTATATACCAGGAGTGAAAGGCTATTTTGGACCAGTGATATACCACCGGAACCGAATTGTGTCTGACATTATGGTACTTCTAGTAATACTGTACTTACTTAATACTTGTAGCTACATCCAACTCAACTGTTCACTGTGTTCAAGTCTGATTATATCTTTCTTTTTCAGTCTGAGTTTTATGTTCCAGATGTTATACAGAATTTAAATCTCACCAGGTGGCTGCAGACTTGTGAAGAATTTAGCTTTGACATGAATGTCAAGATCAGTGGCCATTCAATCAAGATCCAGCAGAGGACAGAAGCCGGTAATACCAGCAGTAGGGTTTACTTACACTAGATGGTGCAAAAAAATAACTTTTCAAATAATGACACTGTGAGTAATGTGTTTGTGCTGCTTTTCTTCAGAAACTTGCTCTCATGCTTTCCATAAGTGGGTGGTAAAACACAGACAAACATCAAATCCACAGTGTGCATCGTGGGAAGCAGCTGCTTCTCGCAGAAGACATGCCGCTAAACTGGCCAAATTATTAGTTTTAAAACATGGTGAGAGATGAAGTATAATATTTTCAATTGCCAGGGCATTTTAAAATATAATGCGGTCTGAATTAATGATGCTTTTCTGCAGTTGTAATAGCTGCTGTTTTGGATTCTGCATGTCATTAAACACATTAAAGTTCAATTTGTTCCTTGCAGAAGGAAGAGCAGTTAGCCTGCATGATTTGGGCAGAGCACTATACTCCTTATCACTCCATAAGCTGGGCAAAGCGAGAAGCACGGAAGTGGTCAGCAAAGTATTATCATTGCTTCTCCAAGCTGGCTGTCTAGCTGATACCCGAGCTCTGCACATGTCATCTGTGCTCTACAGTACTGGCCTAGGAGTCCAGAAAGAGCCTTTTAAGGTCTGTTTTATCAGGTCATTTATAGTTTAATTAGTTATTTGTTTTTTAAAAGCTTTTTTTCAATATATTCTCACATGTTTAAATGTATGATGCAGGCTTGGCTCCTTGGCCTGCTGGGTGCCCAAAAGGGTGATCGATTGGCATTGCTGCATCTTGGGCACCTGCACCACCTTGGACTGCATGGTCAGCCCAAGGATCATGATCTGGCCTATGCCTATTTCGCTAACATTGCTCAACAGACAACTATAGACCGTCACAATCCCTCACCACAGCAGGTTTGGAAACCATTGTTTTTTTCTATATAAATAATTTTTTTATACAATGTATGACCTGCTTTACCAATACATTTAGATTACTTTTTATCATGGCTACAGTTTTTCGATTTCTGTCCTCAATAAATGTATCTTTGTTTCTTCAGTTCATAATAAAGCAGCAGTATAATGAAAGCGGCATTATTACAGTGATCAAAATTAGTTAACATTTAATTTAAAGCAAATTTATTTTCGAACCTTAGCATTTGTCTCCTCTTTTTTTTTCTCCTTTTTAGACAACAGTTGAGGCTATTTTTGTGAACGATGAAAAGATGTTGAATATCCAGACCAATGAAAACCACCACATCTTTCAATGGCTCAAACATCAGGCCCGGAGGGGAGCAACTGAGGCTGAGGTAGTCTACTGACTTTGTTGTTGCCCTTTTGTTTCAAGTATGCTTCTCACATTTCATCAAGCCAAAGACTGAGTTAACAGGTTTGTCACAAGACTAACTGCTGATATAACTGTTGGTATAATTGTTCTTCCACAAAGACAAAAGCAGAAGTAAAATCACTGATGTTCATTAGCAAGAACTACAGAGGCTACAGAGGTGGAGCATGGGCAAAGGAAACTCTGCTGGTGTTGATCTGCATCACTTTTTTAAAAACTGGACTCCTGGGGGGATTTCAACATTTAGATTTTAGTAATACTTTGAAAATTTTCTTACAGCAAGCTATTGCCCGCATGCTATTCTGGGGCCAGCAAGGAGTGACTCCAAACATCCTGAAGGCTGTGAGACACTATGAAAGGGGAGCTGTCCAGTGGGAGGATCCAGTGTCAATGTATGACTATGGGATAGTACTTCTGCAGGTCAGATTTGTGTTTGATATGCAATATGGAACAACATTGACAAATATCTTAATCTAAAGCATTTTCCTTCCACCTGTGTTAACATTTAGTCACATCTACTTGTAATATATGAATGTTTCTCTCTGTAGGGACATGGAGTGGAAAAGAACATTCCAAAAGCTGTCACATTCCTAAAGAAAGCAATGGATAAGGTGGCTAAATGTTAATAACTTCTTTATGATGTATATGTTATCTATGCTGTAACATCTGGAGTCCACTTTAAGTTTGCATCTCATTCTGGTTCTCAAAATAATCGGTCCTACAGGGTCATGTTCCTGCAATAAATGCCTTGGCTTGGTACTATGAGCACTTTGAGAAGGACTACAAACAGGCCATACAGCTATGGGAACAGGCCGATCTCCTCATGTGTCCAGAAGCAGCTTTCAATCTTGGTGTGATTTACTCACAGGGCCTTTATCCAGGAAAACCTGCCAACCAGGTAAGCTCAACTGTAGCATCATCATCCACTGTAACATATATGTCATGGGTCCTGTAAGTGGTAATAATGAATATATCTTATAATATAACTAATTTATCTGTCCTACAGCATATAGCCTATAAGTACTATCTGAAGTCTGCAGAGAGAGGAAATCTCAGGGGAGGGATTCTGATTGCTGACATTTGGACCACTGGGATGCCTGGCTTTGTCAACAGACATCCATCGGACGCTGTTTTGTCAGCAACTTACTTTTTTATTTATTTTAATTCACATGCATTTCTATTTGTCCCCTAACCAGAATGTATTCTTAACTGACTGCAGGTGGGTAAAGTGGGCAGCGGAGCACAACGGATACTTGGGCAGCATCTTACACAAAGCTTTGGATGCCTATCTCAAGAACGACGTGTAAAGTCTTTCTCTAGTCACAGTTGCCAAAATCCTGATCAGATCACTAGAATGCAATTACAGCTATTTCATCTTCTGACTTCACTACAGGTTCACATCACTATTATATTACATGATGGCTGCTGAAGCAGGATATGCAGTTGCACAGTTTAATGTGGCGTACCTGTGTGAACAAAATTCGGTAAGTAACAGAAATGTAAATCTGAAATGTGCCTCTATTAGCCTAAATGTTATTGTCACTTTCCTGCTTACTTCAGCTCTCCCTCTTTATTTACTACTTTTATGTCAATAGGGAGGTTTTCTGGATCCTGTTTATGCATCAGACTGTATGTGGAGATATTACAACATTACGATCCAAAGTCAAAATCCTAACACTTATGGTAAATTACTAACTTTAAATGCAACAAAACAGTTGCAGACTTGTGCACTTACTATACCTGATTTGATCTCGAAATCTGTTTTCGCCCCAGCTTTTATTAGGATGGGCGACTTGTTTTACGAGAGGCATGGTAACAGGCAGAAAAACTTGTTTTCTGCAGCACAGATGTACACACTGGCAGCACTAAGGAACAATCCCCAGGTTTACCTCCTTTTATATTACACCTTTGCTATGTTTTTGTATATATTGTGTGCGTTTGTTTATGTTTTAGTAAGTCATACCTGTCGTTTTCTACAGGGATGGTACAATTTAGGTGTCCTTGGTGAAGAAGGTTACAAGCTGCCACTGTCTATACTGATTAAACTTGGCATCTCAGAGTTATACCTGGCAGACAAGGAATTGCTTCTAAATGCCCTGTACAAAAGGTTTGTTTGAATACTGTCTGTATTAAAAATGCAGCTTACTGCACGTACGTATATGCAACAAAAAAAATCTATATTTCTTTCCAAAAGATGCAGAGACTCGGAAGATGCAGACTCATTCTTTCCTTGCAGCCTTGCCCTCTTCAGTGTATACGTACAGACATTTCAAAAGCACTATAGCGCTGCTATTAAGGTAAGTGTAATATCCATATCTACAACAAATCAGTGACCAACATAAGATTTAACAACCCAAAATTAGGTTCAAACACAATATGTCATAACTGAAGTACTCAGTGTCTTTAAATTATCATTCTTTGTGTAGCCTGTAACATGTTTCTATCATTATACAATATAATGACATTCACACTGATAAGAAGTCATCAAATTTTAAAACTTGAAAATATTAAAATCTAAATCTATTAGGTAATGTGGTGTAGTATAATATTTCTCTATCAAATTAATATTAATACTGCTTCAATCTGAATTTTGTGTTCCTGTTCCTTTTATTTCCCACAGTTCTGCACTGCTCTTGCTGTGGTTGCAGCTCCAACAGTGTTTTTAATCATCCGTGGTATGTTCAGGAGACGCTTGTCTCTGCACTAGAACCAAGGTTGTTGTGACACTTGCCTGCAAACAAACTGAAGGACTATGTGGATAAGTCAACCTTCATTAGCACAGAAACACCACAGTAGTTTACCTATTGGTTACTTGGGACAACTGTACGGAGCAAAGCTGACATAAAAATGAATGTATTTTTTGTATATGTCTGTGTCTGTAATCTGTTTACTGCTGTTAAAAAGACTCGCTTTTATTTTATTTTTTAATTGAATAAATCATAAAGATTGCTGTTTCCTCTGTTGATTATTTCATCTTGGTTCATTTGTGAGTGAATGACCATCAGATGGTCAACGCCACCATCACCACTTTATACTGCATCATGAGAAACATATATCTTATAGTTCAAAATTAATATTTGGATTTATATAAAGTAAACAAACTAAACACATTTGTTTAAAAGCAGTTATATTACACAGCCCTGCCACTTTCTGGTTTAAATGTAATATTATATGTATGTATGTATGTATGTATGTATGTATGTATATATATATATATATAGTAACACAATGCTGCTTACAAACAGAAAACAATCCAGAGAATTTCTATAGCAATTCATATTCTAATAATCAGAATTAAACAAGTAGTCACTGACAACTCTCCTCAGAACAAATTAGTTCAGCCACATCTTAATTCCCCCTGGTTCTATTTTGGGGAATAATTTGGCATTTGTTGGGGGGGGGGGGGGTGATGATGGTATGACAAATGTTTAGTTAATTAATTTTACGATAACATTGCATCCTTTGATATTGAAATATAAAAATAAAATTGTATTTTTTTTTTATTTTTCATCGCTCAAAATAAGCGTCACACTCGCGGAAGCCGGTATACCCGCCGAAACACTGTCTTGGGGGTGCATTTATCGAGACTTTCAACCCCAGATAGGCCAATTATGGATCTTCGGATCCACATTATGTCAGCAGCTGTTCTCCACCGGGAACTATGTTAAAAACAAACACCGCTCACGCCTCATAGATGACAGCTTACAGTCCTGCGTAAAGGTGAAAGTGACTTCGTACAGCCCCGATTTGCAGACGCTGTGCGCAGAGGTTCAGGAGCAGAAGTTCCATTGAAAACATACCACGGCAGACCCGCTGCTTTTCAGCATCTCTTTATTGACCACTTTTCATACAGGGTTGCTGCACGCATACAGCCGGCTATAGTTTTTCAGCTCACAGCCCGACAACACAACAGCAGAGAGAGCACAGACTTTAAGGCGGCGAGGCGTGATTGCGGGTGCCGCTCAGGTGCGTCCGACTCCCATGCAGCGGAGCTGCAGACCACGCCCCGCCACACACATTAACCAGGTAAAATACATATTTAGGCAGAATTTTGCAAATATCTAATTTTCATTTTTTAGCAGCATAGAGCTTCTTTTCCAATTACTTTTTAAAAGTCAGGTCAAGGCTCCAAAAGCCCAAAGGCGATATAAAGGGGGCGGCTCACAACAGTTTTTGTTTGCTACATGGATCATTTTAGTTCAGCTGGGTGTCTTTCCTTGTGTTATATTTGAACACAGTTCAAAATGTGTTAATTACATAAATAAAATGTAATTTTCTCATTAGCACTTCATGGATTTAATAAGCAACACACTTTAGTTAGTCAAATGTCTTTGATGTGAATTTTTCCCTCGCTGTCTTTATTTCTCTCTCTCTCTTTTTTTTTTTTTTTTTTTTAGTGTTATCTTCATTTTAGACGTCAAAAAATATTTGGGGCTCCCAGTGTTTTCTTTTGCGTGAAAACTGGGTCCAAATGGCTCTTTGGGTGTTAAAGGTTGCAGACCCCTGGGCTAAGGGATTTGACCGGACAGGCTGAGCCATGTTGTTTTAAGCTAGCATTACCCAAGAAGTTAGCCAATGTTATTGGCTACTCTTAGCTCCAGAAACAAAGGAATCTTTTCCCCCCTTTTTTACCCACATTGCAAAGCATAATAACATTATGACTGTTGCAATGTCGAACCTGTTGAATTAATTAATGGATAGGTCAATGCAAGCTTTTTCAGTTAGTTTTTTTTTTTAGCTACATTTTTATAGTATTTCTCCAGCTAAGTGCAAGGAAACTTACATTTAAACCGGGTTAAAATAGACTTGAAAAAACAACAGAATTGTCTTAACTCTTCATTGGATGGATTCAACAAAGTGGTGGAAACATTGCTCGGAGGTTTTGGTCCTTGTTGAAATGATAGCATTACACAATTACTGCATATTTGTCATCTACATAATTGTGATGCCACCACATCCCAAAGGTGCTCTATTAGACTGAGCCCTGGTAACTGTAGAGGCAATTTGAGTACAGTGAAAGTAGTACCTACCATATAAATGTTACAGCCTTTAAAAATACTCATCAGCTTTTTTCCAATCGTCTGTTGTCCAGTTTTGGTGAATCTGTGTGAATTGTAGCCACTCCTGTAAGCCATCAGCTTTAAGGTTTGACAAGTTGTGTGTTCAGAGATGTTCTACATTTGTTGTAGCAAGTGGTTGCTTAAGTTTCTGGTACCTCCCTGTCACCTTGAAACAGTCTGGCTATACTTCTGTGAACCCCTGCATCAACAATCCAGAGATCCATCCAACATCCAGAGGAGCTGCCATTCACTGGATGGTTTTTCTTTTTCGGACCGTTCTCTGTTAACATTAGAGATGATTGTGTGATATAATCCGGTCATTTTGACCGTGTCTACATGACTACACTGAGTTGCAGACATGTAATTGGCTCACAAAATATTTGTGTTGACAAACATTTGAACAAGTGCACCTAATAAAGTGCCTGATAATATAGTTTCTGTATTTGTGCATCATAGGCAAATACCCCAACTAAGTACAATAATTTGACAGCATGAAAACAAAAAGTAACAATTATTTATTCACTCATGAATGTACACTGAATGTACCTTAAATTTCAGTTGAAATGCCCCTTCATGGTGTTGGAGATTTTTTTTTTTTCATTTACTGGTGATGGAGGCTATGACTAATGTACCTATTGGACAGCAGCTTGCAGTCAGCAGGGAGACTGACCTTCAGCCTCCAGACCTGGATTCAAGTCCGTGCATCAGCTTATGTTTTTGAGAAAGTTCCAAAATTCTTAAAACCTGGAGTGTTTCTATTATCCAGGTGACCTCTGTTCTTACCACAGTGTTGAAAAAGGCAATGGCGTGGTTACAGAGGGTTGACAAATTAATGTCATCACCTCACTGATCATGACGTGAACCCTAAAGTAATAGATCAGAATTACAAACACTGCCAAAATGGTCTGTTAAATTACAGGAGCCTGTCTGTCAGTTTAATATATGTCTCAAATTCCCAATACTACCCCGAACAATAGCTGTATTATACTGTGTGAGACATTAACCTCTCTAATTGAGCTGTTTAACAGACAGAGGCAGAATGGGTAGTTGGACAAGTGCTTTTGAAATGTAGAGATGGATTTTGTGCTGTGTATTGCTTACATTGTAAGAGAGTGGTGATTTCTGTACTTATATTAGTGATGATAACTATTTTGGCATAATTTGAAAAACCTCTAAATGGTGAACTGCCTGTTATCATTTTAATTTATTCTAATTTTACTGGGTCTAGTAATTTAACGGTTGACATATATGCCAGTAACAAAGAGAAATATACATGAGAAAAGCCAGTGATGTCTGAATAGTTTGTCTCACTTGTTCTTCCACTATTTTTTGCTGCTCTGATATATTACCACTATTTCACGGCCATTTTTATCTTGCTTCTTTTGATTTAGGACAGGGACTGTTATACAAAGCATATCTGTTTTTGTTCCCCTTACTGTGACTTTAATATGTTTTCAATTACTTTGTACAAAGAGAGGTTATAGGGTACGCTGTCCAAGCTTCAATAAGGTTCTGCAATCATTGTAATTTAAGTGCACCATAGCCAGGCTTGTGATTTGAAGCTCAAAAGCTGAAATGTGGAGAGAAGTTGAATAGAAAAGGAAACGCCAGCACTTGGGGAATTTGAAATCAAATTAGTGTAACTCTGCAGCTTTTACTTTGTGCATGCTGGTTTACAATGAATGCAGCTCCTGACAATCTACATTATCAATGCAATCTGTCTCGCTTTTTCTTTTCTTCTTTTTCCCATCCACTGGTTTTGATCTCCTTTTTCTCTTTTTTTCATTTTTCCCATCTGTTTCTCTCCCTCTGTGTTTGCAGAGGTTATTTGGCTGGTGCAAGGAAAGAGAGCTGTGGCAGTTGAGTGTGTACAGATGAGGCGAAGGGAAGAAAGTCATTCAGGCGGTGAGCTTCACTCATTTGTGGGATATACAACTGAAAGGCTACACAGAGGTGCAGACACTGTGAAGGTACTGTGTTTGTTAGTGTGTGTGTATGTGGTTGTGTGTCTATTGTATTTGGGGACGAGTGTAAAGTAGTACTAACTGCAGCACTTGTGGGCATTTTTAATCATTTCTTGTTTGCAGCACTGAAGACTTTTATTTGGATTGAAGCTTTCCTTTTCAGAGACTTAAAAAGTTAGTTTTAAGTTCAAAGGAACATGTGTGGTATTTGTCAACTGTCATTATTTTTTAAGCTAAGTCTCCACATAACTGTCTTCAAGGATATCTGCTGTCTTTTCATTTTGGGTCTTCAGCTAAAAAGCTGTCTTTTCACTTTTGGTTAATATTCTGTTATTTAATCTTACAAGTTAGGGTTATTATGGAACATTGGTATACCGAAGCTATAGTACTGTGTGCTCAGTATAATTAACTATAGCCTTGAAATATTTTATTTCCTTTAAAAATGCGATTCTGGACTAAAATCATATTATTGTATTATTTATTCATTTTTCCTATTTCTGCTCAAATCTTAAGCAAAATAGTGATATGTTTATGAGTCACTACGTTTTTCCATGTTAGAAATTATATGCCATAATCAGTGGGCCATAGATATCATAATGTAAGTGGTGTGATAAAAGCTATTTGAAAATTTGCAGCACACTCATTTTCTGGTAATTGTGGGGATCAGAGGAACTATAAAGAAAACACTGATCAAGCATCTTAGTGCACCAATAAGGCCTTCTTTCTAATGTGGAGATATATTGAACGAAAGCCAGCGACAATATTTAAAATGTCTTGGAGGACTTTTTAAAACCACTGATGAGTTTTTTCTACTTACATTTACATGTAAGAAAGAACATTTATCCACAAACTTTGTAATGCTGAAATTTAAGTAAGTTGAAATTTAGTGTTATCTTCCAGTTTACACACAGGATGCAAACCTCGAGCATGGATTGGAGCTGTCACTTGAGAAAACGAAAAACAGAGGAAATCAGTTTAGGCTTAAGGGAAAGAAAGTTGATGCTCACAAAGTAAGAGATAGATAAACAAAGCTATCACAACATTTTCAAGTGTCAAGAACTATAGTGAGAAATATCATCAAGAAATTCACACAGTGCAGAACATGCCTGCCAGAGCAAACATTTCAAAGACTCTAGTCTTGTTTGAAAGAAAACTAGTGAGAGATGTGTCTTAAGACCCCAGTACAACTGGCAGCACATGAGTGAATCGCTCAGGCAAGTCGGGAATTGTGGTATAAAAGAAGACAATCAAAAGAACCCTACACAAGAATGGATTCCGAAGTTGCAGTGCAAGGAAAAATTCCACTTCTGCACAAGAAAAAACCTGCAAGCTAGACTGAAGTATCCTAAGGACAATCTGGATGGAGAATCTGCATCCAGATTGTCTGACCAAGTGCATCCCTCGGTCAGATACGATGAAGCTAGAGCTAGAGCTCTTTGGCCATAAAGACTTGAAGCCCATTGAAAATCTGTAAGTTGAACTGAAGACCAAGCTCCATGCCAGCAGACCATCAAATCTGGAGGAGCTTGAGAGATTTCCCAAGGAAGAATGGGCGGATTGCTCAGGAGATGTGTGTGAGACTTGTTGAAAACTAAAAAATAAATCACTGCAGGCTGTTATCAAAAGCATGTTATCACGCTTTGGATAACAGCCTGATAACAGCGTCAGTTAGCTGATGCTAACTGACTGTTAGCATCAGTGGGTTTAATAATTTTAACCCTGGTAGTTCTTGTTTTTTGTGAAATAATTTTATTTTTGCTTGGAAAGTAAAATAATGTAAGGATCCAAAATAAAACTAGGATGTTTGGAAAAGCTGTGTTTAAAAAAAATCCTTGCTCTATTTAACAGCACTTAGGAAATATTTGAGGAAAGAAATTTCATTTTCATAGGGAATCCTAGCTAATTCTTCCTTAGCTGTACTATATGTTGCAACTTTTCTAATCCTGGCACAAGAAGACAAAAAGAACGTTCTCGTTCTTTTTCTGGATTTCTGTGAGGGAAATGAGACTTTTCCAACCCAGAAAACACACTAGTGAACATCAGAAAACACACTAGTGAACATCAGAATATGAAATTCAGAAAAAAAGAAAAAAAAATCTGCAGGTTTACTTGTGTTTATTTTTCTTGCTGACTTTCTCAGGAAGCATTGAAAACTGACTCCTTGCAGAACTTAGCAATTAGGTGAGAGTAAGTTCTCTTTTGTCAAATATGTTGTGTATGTGTATTATTACAACGTATAGGAGTTTAGGTTTCAATTATATATAACCCTATAATAGTCACAACTCTGACTATTACAAGTTGTAATTACATTAAATGTTCAGTTCTCCATTGTGGTTTTTGTATGTTGGATTAAGCAATACTCTACCAGACTGATGTGTTGTAATGGATGGTGATCAAGATTGTCTTCATGTTGTTTAGTATTTGCAAGTCTTTTTTTTTTTTTTTGTCTAATTATGAAATGGAGCCAAATCATCTTTTTCTTCAGTGTCAGGATTTGAATAAATGAGTGCATAAAAGTGTTAGGGTATTGATTTTATTCTTCCTTTGGGAGCTCGTTGTTAAATGTCAGAATGAATGATAGCACTTAGTATACCTTGCCAGATAGTGTCCATGAGTTATTAAAGTGGGAAGATGGAGCTTTGCCCACATTTTACTTCACTTCATTGCTTAGTGAAGATAGAATATGTGTCTTTGCAGATATAAACACAGTTATGAGTATGCATCTTTTAATTAAGAGCAAGTAATAATAAGTATTTAATAGTGGTTATATACCGCCCAACCTCAGCTTTATTATGTATTTATTAACACCATTAATAAATCTTACACAGCCAAGTAAGTTGCAGATTATCATTTGAAGTGTCTGCTATGATCAATTATGATTATTATTGTTATTGTCTTGTACTACTGTTGTCTTTTCAAGTAACTTAGAGGTACTGCTGGATTGAAATGTTTAATCATTTCCTGATGGTCTTACATTTCGAAAGCACATTTTGTTTGTTTCAGATTTCACATTATTTTTATGTATATATTTCTGAATGTCTTAATTCATCAAACTCTACATTTTATTAAAGGTAAACTGATAGATTTTATCTGACTTAGAACAATTGTACAAGTATAAACCTATATTAATACTGTGCACCCGTGTATTATGGGCACCTTCATCCTGCAGCTGTTGTTTGTCCTGAACTGATTTTTGTACCATAAGTTAATTTCAGCTGTAATATTGTTATATTTTTCCAGGTATCAGAAGGTACCATGGTCACAAGAAGCTTCAGTACTGCAGGATGCAGAGCTCTCACAGTGTGTGTAGCGCTTTCCCACTTCAAACTTCCTCTCATTTTCTGTGGTCACTTCCTGGGTGTCCATGGTCAAGGTAAGAAAACCCCCCAAATTAAACTCTGTTTCTACTACACTGTGCTATGAGGCAGGAAACATGAAAAGGACCAGCTTTTATTTATAGTTCAGGACCACTGTAATCAGAAGAACATCGGTGTTTCCATATACAATCATTTATATTTCTTAGTAAGGCCCTAGTGAGGCCTTTCCTGCCCTTCGACTTGCATATGTCAAAAGCATAGGGAAGCATGGGAAGAACTCACCTCTCTCACACTTTCTGTTTCAGTTGAAAGAAAATTTGTTATTTATAAAGTATCAAGTATCAATTGTTCTCTGGTTCCAGGTGGATGTGTTTTATTTTGCATTGTATTGTTGGAAGGTCATTTTCACTTGAATTTTTTAAAAATTCATTTTGGTCCCAAAACACAATAAGAGTAAACTTAAAGACTCTGCAACATCATATCCTAGGTGGAAGCACCAGTGACGCTATATGATGAGGTATGTAAGAATAACAGTTTGAATGTTGTTTTATATTTTGATAGATAAGTAATACAGCATGTTAAAATCTGTACATAATCTATATAATGTGCAATAGCACACTATATGAGATCCATAGTGAGCTGCAGAGCAAATTTAATCCCCATATCCTAGAAAGACAAGGCCACAATGCCCTCTGCTGTCAAGGCACTCCACTGGCTTCCATCCCTCCCTGTGACTGGTGTTATTTATAGCATGGCAGGAATAGGTACACTAACAAGTGACAAAAGCTTAAAATATACACGCACACGTATACACACTCACATATTCTGAAGAACAGACACTAGTGCACACTAGTTCCAACTTTCAGGGGTGGTAAGGGGCAGCAACAAGGTTAATGCATGAGAATCGAGTGCGGGGTATTCAGTCTTTATAAAATTAGCTCTGATTAATGGAGCTCAGCTGTGGCATGTGCCAGGGTAAAATGTGTGGGAGGACAGATGAGGACATTCCACACCAGAAAAAATAATTGATCCATCTTAAGAAGCAGATATTAAATACTTGCCACAGTTCAGTTACTATTCTTCTTTAAACTGTTTTGTCTGTCACAGTAATACTGAAACATTTTTACTTAATGCTATAATCCACACTTGCTTATCAGATGCTTGCTTATCAGACAAAGAAAGCTTCCCACAGATCTTTTGACCTTAAACCCTGAAAGTTAGTTTTATAATTGGCTGAAAGCTAAAAAAAACGTGTTTGTGGTTGACATCTGGTTATTGGCTTCCCATGATTCTATGCCTTCTGTTGAGGATATGGTATTCTTGTCAAGGTGAACTGCCTGCTGCAGAGACACAGGCAGGAGATTTAGCTTGTTCTCTGTGCTGCCAGTTTGCTATGCTCTTCACATGTAAGTAATGACACATCACATTATAAATAAATAAATAAACTGAAATAACTAAATCTAGTAGTTTTTACCCCTCAGTCATAAAAGGCTGATAGGGTATGGTAGTCAGCCTACTGGCCGGACGGGCGCGTGGGCAGCGTGGACACCTAAGATTTTGCAAGTAATAACTCGAGAACAAGGCGACATAGGATTATCAAATTGATGCAATAGGTGCAGCTAATGAAAATCTTGGATGAGTTTGAATCTCAATGAACTTGACCTCAAGGTCAGAGGTCAAATTTTCTGAAAATGTTGTGAATGCACTAACTCAGTTAGAAAGTCATCTAGGCTTTTCAAATTGATACCAAAGGTTAAATCTTGGACAAGTTCGAATCACGGTGTCCTTGAGCTCAAGGTACAGGTCAGAGGTCAAGTTTTCTGAAAACTTTGTGAATGTGATAACTCGGGAGCAAGGAGACATATTTTGAACTAGTGTGTCTACTAGGAGGCTGAAGGGTAGCACTGCCAGTTGCTATTTTTTGACTATAAACATTAGACACTAAAACCACCAACATGGGTCATGGACTGCACTCCTTTCCTGCAGTTCTCTGCAACCTGCCCAGTTCTCCATGGTTATAGTTGGCTCTAAAGTTAGTACAAAGCACAGCAGCAAAGCTATTCACCAACACTTCACTTGAGTCCTTGCAAAATTACTTTGGCTTCCTATTCACTACTTCTTCTTTTTCTAACTCGTCTCTTTAGGGGTCGCTACAGCAGATTATCTGCCTCCATCTCACCCTATCCCTAGGATCCTCTTCTGTCACACCAATGCTCTGCATGTCTTCCTTCACTACATCCATGACTTTTCTCTGTGTTCTTACTCTTTTCCTCCTGCCTGGCAGCTACATTTTCAATATCCTTTGCCCAGTTAATTATCTTTTCATTGCAAAAGCCATCTCAGCCTTGCATCTTTAACTTTGTCTCCACAGCTGTGCCTCTGATGTAGTCATTTCTAATACTGCCCAGTTTTTGTTCACCCCGAGTTAAGATTTTAGCTTCTTCAATTCTGCCACTTCAGCTCAGCCTCCTGTCTTTTTGTACACATCATAGCAGATCTCACTACCATCTGGTAAACCTTCCATTTAACTCTATTCTTCAGCCACAAATCACTCCTGAAATTCAGTTCACCCTGCTTGAAACCTGCTTGTACACTCTGTTACTGTGAATTGTTGACCCCAGGCATTTAAACTCATCCACCTTTATTACCTTTGCTCCTTGCATCTTCACTTTAATCTTCACTTCAGTGCATGCTCCACTTTATTTCTCAGAACAATAACTGATTCACCCTCAGAGTGGAGAATCAATTACAAAGTGTATTCACCATTTCTTTGGAACAAACTTTCTTTTATCATTAAATCAATAAAAGCTGTTCCCCATTTAAAAAAAAGAAAACAAAAAACGCCTGTGCAATTTGATTTTTGTGTAATTTCTTATAATATTTTCTTAAAATTTTACTCTAGCCTCTTTATCACTTGTTTGTATTTATATTTTTCTTTCATTCATTTCATGTATTTTGGAATGTTTTTATGTGTTTTTGTAAAATCTTTGAAGCAACTTATAACTTACACATGACTTTGGTCAGTATTATTATTATTATTGTTATTATTTTAGATCTTGCTGATGATAGGACAGCCTTCATTACAAAATATGTATAAGTTAGCCAACTAGGTAAGGTTATGCTGATTACTATGAGGTCAGAATGATGCCTTCGGCAGTTCCAAGTATACAGTAAGTAGTCCTGTTGTTTTATTTATTAAATTTTTTTAAATATCCCACACACTCCAAAATTTACTATATGATGAATAAACATCTTTTAAGAAAAGTGATGAAATATGCAATATGATTCAAAATGACCACTTTGGCATTTTCCAGTGTAAACACTGTTTTGTAAGATAAGCATTTTTGTCAACACACTGTAATACTTTTGGCTGATGTAAATCAGTGTCACCCAGAGGTATGAGCTCATGTTACTGCTGCACTCATTCTTAATTGCACTGGTTAACTGCATCATCAAATAGCCTAAAATAGGAAGTGTACTGTATGCTCATCTTGTGCCATCATATAAAACTGTCATGCAATTTTAATACATCCGTTATAGTAATTCTGCCAAGTCACGATCTCTGATTAAACAATCAGTGTAAATGATATGCAAGTAATTTCTTAGACACACTGGACAACCCCGGGAACAGCACTGGAGGCACTTCAAATGCTTGTAATGTGCCAAAAGACAACTCTGCCTTATAAGTAGCAGTGGAAGCCTGCCAACCACCTTCCAGATTGATTCTTTTCATTACCAAGAATAAATGGTTATAGGATCTATGAGTAACGTTGTGACTGGCACTGAAGACGCTAATGTATTTAAGTTGAGTGTGGGAAAGTAGAGTTTGACAGCCAAACAGATTGTGTCAGGTGTAGTGTTTTACATTTACACAATGAAAAGTGCCCAAAGCTGCAAGAGGGGACATCGAAAGGCTTCACTGCACTGGCACTGCTCACATTTTTCAACCCCTTCCCGTTAGTACTCTTTGATTTGCAGTGCTATATATTTGTGGTACCAATCAGCATATATAACAGTAGCTGCTTTAGCTTTCGTGTAATATGCAAACACATTCTTAAAACATCATTGCAAGAAACTTTTTATATAATTATCCTGTTTACTATATGTTTTATTACAGGAGAGAATTGCAGTGGTTTAGTTATTTCTTCATAGCTTACTTTCTTGCTTATATTAAGTAAACATACCAGAGGGTACAGATAGAGTCAAGATACAGCTGTGGCTGTCGTACCATTTGTCACTGCAGGCATTTATTTGATCTAGACGCCTGGGCCAACCTTCAAAACCTTGAGAGAGCATGGCAGACATTCAAAGCGGGAGCATGGTGGTGCAGAAATAAAACAGGCCTGTAGCCTTTCTGAAAGAACACCTGTAATAAGTGAAGCAGAGTCCTGGTACATTTGGCACTACTTACAGAAATCCAACTCTGTGGTAGATCAGTATGACAGTAGGAATTACAAAACTGTCAAAAGTAGTCTTTAAGCATGAGCATGCAGCATTTGCTGGGCAGGCTCAAGTGATAATTACAGGATTGTGGTACTTTAATTTCTGCTGGTCTCTAAGCTTCAGAAGTGAGGGGCACACACAGCATACCCAATCTGCTACTTGTGTTATAAACACAAAATCTCATCTCAATACAAGCCAGTAATTTTACTGGCTACCTAGTTTATTGTGTCACATAATACATAATATTAAAAAGGGACTGTGGTGCTAAATTTCTCTGTATTGTTAATAAAGCCATTTAATTCCCCCTTATCTGCTTTTAAAGAAACTTATTGAATAATATTGATATTAAGACTCTTTGTCATCTAATAATACATGTTGTTGCTTTGAATGCCGTCATTGGCGTCGCCTGTGAAGACGTGTCCACTTTCATTAAAACACTAGGTGGCACTATTGCTTTGTTTCAAATTAGTAACTATTTTAGGTAGAAATGATGTGTCAAAAGGACAGGGATTTAATTATTTGATAAGTACTATAAGGTGACTTAGTCTATAGTGTTTATTCCTTGAAGCTGAATCCCTTCCTGAGATACTTTACTGTATTCATATTAGTTTTCATTTGAAAGGTAATGTAAATCAAACCTCTTAATATAGAGAGATTTTTACAGTTTAATGCTTGATATTAATAACAAATTTGTTTAACAGAGATGCTGTGCTGTTGAGAGTGGGGTGATTTTCTTCCTTTTGTTTTCTAGACCTCTGTGTCTGCAGTGTGTCTTATTTTTTTAATGAAAGTGTGGAGTCATCTAACATTCATTAGCCCAAACACTGGTGTTGTAGTCAATTGAAAAAGCCCACAGCTCAGCAGGGTGCGGCTCCATTACAACACAAATGACTTCAGAAAGCCATCTTACGAAAACCACTATTTAGGGAGTTCATTTAGGATGCCTGGTTGCACTTGCTTATTCTGATGACCTTAATGTCACTGAGCCAAAACACATCACGGTGGAAGGGTTTTTGTAGCAGTGTTTATTTTAGGAGACTGACTGGTGCCGCTGTGTTTTTCATCTGCTTCACTCTGATTTACCAATGTATAGGGTCATGAAATATTACGGACTATAAAAGTCATGGCACATATACCGCCCAGTACAGAACTGGGGGAGTGAAGTCTCAGTGGACTATGTCACAGTCACAGCCTCTGACTCCCTGCACAGAGCAAGCCTCATTAAATCTGGCTTTACGCTTCCCACGAGCAACACCTCTTTTACAACTGAAATTGCTGTGATAGTAATGTTTATTCAGGAATAAATGATATAAATGTGACACAGTAATTTTGTGTTATGAGGTTGTGGCCTTTAAATTGTTTTCTCGAAGAGTCGCAGCATAAAAAAAGACATTTGAATTTGAATTAAATTTTGTTATTCAGCTAGAAACTCCTGCCCAGATCAACCTCAGCGACTAGTTCGTCTGCATCACAGGAAACAGCAGTGAGACGTTCAGGGGAGGAGAGACAAACATTAGCTGCAAAACAAGACAAAGCGAATTATTGTGGCACTCCTGGAGACAGTGTTGCTACCACACTCTAGTCATTTTCTGTCCTCTCTTTGTGAGCTTTTCTTAAATCGAATTGTATCACATAATAATGTCAAGATGGACCTCCTAAAGTTGTTATGGAACTGCAGATGTTTAGGTGTAAAAGGAGATCCAGAGACCATGTGTGAGGGATTGTGTAATTCCTTTTGTGGCTCGTGAGCTTTCTAAAAGCGGATAAAACGAACCTGATTCGATGACACCACCAGAATTTGCACATACGGGAAATGTGCAACATGGCATTTTTGGAGCCAGAGTTATTCTTGCAGATCAAATTCTAACTCTACAGCTTCAGCTTTTGTCAGTTTAACATATCTAATATAGGCCTCCTATCACAGATTTCTAATCCATGTAGACTAAAGATTCCATGGAGATTTGTTTTTTGCTGTCTACCTTAAAAGAAGTAGTATATAATAAAATAAATTAACTTGTGGATGGGTGTTATCATTTCTATTTCATTTGATTCTTTTCTGCATTTGATAATTACTTAAATAACATTGACCAAATATTTGTTCATGTTTTACATTTAATATTTCTTGTATAAACACTAAAGTTATGGTTTATAATTCTACTGTAATGGCATCCACATAAAGGTCAAGCCCATAACCCTCTTGAGAAAAACAAGATGAAAAGTGTGCAACAAAAATAAATACCTACAGCTATAATGGAACAGGTTTCTGTAGCTTTACCTGCCTTGAGGGAAGCATTGAAGCTGCAGCATAAAAGGTCTAGTGAACCTTGTCATCTTGCACAATGACCCCTGCATTGTGTTCTCTTGTTTAATGCACCTTTTCCCCTGAGAGAGCCCGGCTTTCATTGACCCATTGTGATCCTGCAGCAGTTGTACCTGTGGGCTCAGGAATTAGGTATGTTATTGCATACTCTTGAGACACCAATTATGGAGATCTTTTTGAAATCATACCCAGTACTTGTGCTTTTGTGACTCTGACTGTGCATGAGGATTTATTTGTGTGCTGCTCTTATAAATTTAGCTCTGTTGCGAAGTGGGAAGACTCCAGATGTCCTCTGAGTGTTTAAGTGTTTGTCCTCTGAGCATGATGGTGTTGTGGCGGGGGGTGTGGCTGCATGACTGGGCACCTGCTTTGGTGCTAGCATTGACACTGTTCTTCAAAATGACATCTGAGGGAGGGACCTTTCTCCATATGCATCACAGTCTCATCAAGTCTTGCAGCCTGCCCCAGATTAATGGAGCTGAGAGCTGATTATGCAGGGCTGTACATCATGTCTGTCTAACTGCCTGCTGCTCTTTCTGCTTGTCAATGATCCACCCTTCTAGTCTATGCTTTCATGGAAAATGTATTCTGTTGCTTTCAGAATGAAAGACACCTGTTGTTTACTCCCAGACGTATGATATGTTTGAGCAGTTTTCATGTAGTTGTAGATAAAACTACATGGTTGGTGAATCTTCCTACTATCCTTATAGTTGCTACTACTATGCTGGTACTATAGTCACTTGTAAAGATGTCTGCCAAGACCATACGACTTGGAAATTTTAATTGGAATTTGAAAGATGTGGTTTTTGCCACATGTGGGAACTGTAGTTTTCAGTATTTTATTGGACACCTGTTTTTACCCCCAGAATTATGCAATATTATATGCTTAAACAGTTTGTTATTAATCTGTAAAGAAAGTACCAGTTTGGTGAAACATCTCCACCTTTGTAATTGATATACATAATTGTAAAGCCATCTATCAAACACAGTTTAAATACAGTTTTTAAAGCACTTGCACCATATTGTATCCCTTAGTTGACAGGACATGGACATAGTGTGGATCTAGGAGGTTGGCATGGCATCCTTTAGGTCATTTGGGTTGTGGGATGGAGCCTCGAAGGTTTGGTTTGTTGCAGTGTATTACGTGGATGCCCAGTCAAAATTGAGTGCAGGAAGTCTGGATGGCAAGTAAAATATCTTAGACCGTTGACATGTCCTTTGTTGATGTTGAATAGTTTGTGCACCACAGGGCACTCTGCAACTTTGACAAGTTGTGATAGTAAAAACAAGATTATTTATAAATGGCATTTTCTTTTTGCATAAGTAAGGATTAGGGATGTTTCTTTGGACTAGTTTCTTAGTGTTGGGTCTATGCAGGGGCCTCCTCCTGGTAGGACATGCCTGGCTGGAACACTACACAGGAGGCGCCCACTCACCCACCCCCTGCTTGGGTTTTATCATTGTCCTCCTGGGAGAGATCTTGATTATTAGGGAGTACCATTTAGGTGGCATGTGCCGAGGTAATACCAATGTCAGTGCCAGGCTTCAAGGTTTCAGAACATTGCCACATGATAATGAAATGGTCGTATTATTCAAGTAGTTTTAATCGTCTGTCAAATCAGTGTACATCATATAAATGCTGGGGGATAATATGCAAAGTATTTGATGAGTAATTTGTTAAATGTGCTGCAACAAATTGTATTTTAAAATTTTGCAAAACATTAAAAGGTACGGCATGTGTGGCATCTTGTAGATTTAATTCATGACAGTGTCACACTAGAAATTGTAATTAAATGGATTGGAAATACTAATATACAGACATTTTAACTCTGAAGTCCTTAACTGCTGAGTTGGGTTACCTGCATGTGTAAATTACCTCAGTCGCGGCACCCCGTGAGCCCAGCCCAGTGTGGGGGATGGATTAATCTTCCCAGCACATTATTGAATGTGTTCCCTTGCTTGGGAGCAGCCGATAAATTGTGCTTGTCACAATGGCCCTGCACCTGCTCTCCACAGCCTTGGAATTTCTAACAAAGCGTCACATTTCTGAACATAGCACTCAGGGACATAGGGAAAAAAAACAGTCACAACATGGACAGAAAATGCTTGAGGATGATATGAAGTGTGTCATTTGAAGGTTTACCAATAGAACCATAGCAAAGCCAGGTAGAGAAACCTAGTTGTTATTTTACATGGCATACTATACTTAATGTGAACATCAGGATTTTAAAATGTAATTATTTAGAGATAAATAATGGTGTGGTCTTAAAAATCAATAGTAACTGCCACTGGACTATTTTGAGCAACATGGGTTGCATATTCAATGAAATATTCTTAGCAGTGACATTTTATATAACCATTTAGAACAAAATTGTTTACATTTGACATCTAAATTAGCTACTGTTGTCTATTTAAAATCACCGCTGAATCCATATCTTTGGGGTTGCACAATTCTGTGTTACTCCTTTTTTTTTTTTTTGGTGTCTACAGCAATACTGCGTTTTAGTGTCTTACTGAAGATATGTGTTCTGGCTGCTGATGTTATTGAATATTAGTTTGGATGTAGACTCCTACATACACTGGCCTTTGCAACTATAATGTCTGCACATGATTCATGCAGACTTGAAATTCTTGGCTATTAACAGCTACAAACAGTCCACAGAGCAGAATTAGCCAGCCAGCTCAATCTGACACGCTTAAACACACATCGACTATGAATATATTTCATTTGGAAACAAACGCAGAAGAATGAATGGACTCCCTTTACATCATTTGCACTGCTCAATAATTGAAACAGCTCCCACAAGTATATTTTTTCCACTGATCTCCCCGTACCTCTTTTCATGCAATTATTGTCATCCAGATCAATAGTCAGTACACTCCACTGAGCGCACTAAAGACTATTGACTTTACGAAAGTCTTGGAAAATTTTTTTTCCACATTGCTCTTTTTGTTTAGTTGCTGATTCAACAACTTTTTTTATATACTAAGCACATTGCATAGCTTCATTTGAGCCTGAAATGTTATGTCCATCTGTGACTTGTACTAATATGCAGTGTGGTGTAAAATTTCAGTGTCACCAATAGGGGGAGCTTGCACACTTGCCATCGTATTTGTTTCTTGCAAGCTCTCTTTCAGTCCTTCGTCGAGCAGTTTTATTCATGCCATCCCATGTAGCCCTTCTGTAGCCTTTGTTTTTCTCTCCACCCAAAAAGGTCACATGCTGTATATTTTCCGTGATAATGTTTATTGTTTTGTCACATTAGTGCTTGGTGGTTTGCAGTGCTCAGACAGCAATGCTTATTTTGCTTCATTGTGGAGTCACTAAACAAGACCACTGACACCAGTTGTCAAATGAATTTCACTACATCTCCTACTCCATCTTCACCTTCGTCATTCATGTCTCTTTGTTTTTCACTCACTTCTCTCTCTGCGTTGACTTCCTACACCAATACCACCCATCCCTATTTCCCACCCTGGCTTAACTCACGCAGTTTCATCCCCAGAGGTGAAGAGCAGACTCCTATAATTACCCAAGTGTCTGTGAAATGAATCATTGGGCGGCTGATTGAGCTGCATGATGGGAAACATCCATCCTGAGTAGTACGACTGAGTGTTCTCCGCCCTCTACCCCATCTCTCTGCTGATGCCCAGGGCTGGCACGTGTGCATACTCATTGCCACCGCTGAGAGAGAAAGGGTGTGGTCTGCAACCGCTGCATGCTGTACTAGAATCCCTGACAGCTGACAAGGAAATTTAGTAATCATGAATGCTCTTACATAAACAACTCAAGCGACACACGGATTACTGCGCTGGCATGATTGCAATTATAAAATTGTGAGACTGTGCAAAGATTTGAAATCATGCATGGCATAATTGCATGGCCCACCTAATAAGATGCACATGTGTGTTCGAGAGTTTCTTTTACCTTCTTAGTCTCTGGTTGTATAATTTCAGCACATGCTCCTACCTTTAGCTGTTTATTTAGAGGCTGTGCACACTGTTGTGTGACATTTCATTGTGAGCCTGTTTTGAAAAGAATATGAGGCTTATCCTCGTCCTTTTAAGTTCATTTTGATCCCTCACATTACCCAAGGCTGAGTAAAGATACCAACAGTTTTTGATTGTTTTGATTTAAAAAAAAAAATAGAAAGATAAAATATAATAGATGGTTATCCAGATCAAAGAAGGTAAATTTCTTGTTCACAGTTTGACTTTTCTTGTCAGACAAACATGGCAATTTCTGCAAAGCTCAACCTAAAATAAATGTTTATTTTGTTGTGGTTATTGGTCTGTACTTGTACTTTGTTATTGTTAAATTAACTATCCAAAAGCAGTTTCTTACCACAGTTACTGCTGAGTGTAGCAAACTAAATATGTTTATTTTTATGTGCCAATAAATCTGAGTGTTTGTGACAGAGATGAAACAGCATGTGCAAACTAAGTGCCTATTTTCCTTGACTGTTACCAGACTAGATACACCACAAAGTTGCAATCTCTTCCTAATGTTAAATGGATAAAAGGCACCACTTTTCAGATCTTAGATAAAGGCAGAACTGTTTACTTGGGTCAGGTGACTTGTTAGCAGTAAATGTTCTTTCAACTTGACAACATGATCAGTCTCTGTGGTGGCTCCTCTCGCAGCTTTCCAAGTCGACAAAACCAGATCATTGTGAAGTCACCTGATGATTTCCCAGGAGGAATAAATGACATGACTGTTTACATTACTGACTAGTATAAGTTCCTGGGGACTTAGTCACCTTCAGATGTAATAAAACCTGCATCTTTAAAGCTTCCTGACAGATACTCAGCACACCCTCAGTGTACATATTGGAAGGATTTTAAAACATCATCAACATTTTTTTTAAAATGTTTATTTATAAGATTTTAAGTTCAAAGTTACATAACGTCACACCAGACAAAGGACATAAGATTCAAAAACAATAACATTTAAGCACAGAAAAAAAGAAAAGAAAAACCAGAAACCAAACACACAACAAAAAAAACCAAACAGAAAAACAGGAAAGAAAAGGAAAAAAATTATATAAATAATAAATAAATAAATGAATGAAAAAAATAAAAAAAATACACCGGTTAGCCAGTACAAATCAAAAGTTCAAAAGAAACACCATTGTTCAAAGAAGATGATCTTCTGTGTGAGTTTAGACAGGGCAACAGAGAGTTCACCAAGACCAAAAAATGTGGGAAACAAGTCCAGGAAGGAATCAGGGCCCGACAGAAGTGCAGTTTCACACAAACACAAAGGGCAGTCAAATGGGTTAAAGTTTATGTTGAATTCACATTAATATGATTGAGAAAAGGGCCCCAGATTCCAACAAACTTAAAATGGGTGTCAGCCAAATGATAACGAACCTCTTCAATATACAAACAAGCAATCATCTCACGTAGCCAAACCCTGAACAATGGAGGAGATGGTGATTTCCAGGCTCTAAGAATAAGTCTTTTAGCTACAATCATGCCAAACATTAAGGCTTTCTGAAGAGGACGTCTGAGTTTCAATATCATCAACATTTTTATGCAGTTTACTTTCACTCTTACTTTCTGTATTTAAAGAGAAACACTCTTTTGTAAAAACATTGCTACACTAAGCCTTCATGGTTTGAAGGCTGTTGACACAGACAGTGTTGACGACTCTCTGTGTGCCAATGGAGTATATTGCATTATACAGTAGATCCAGCTGAAATTATGCCTTGTACAGTATGTTAGTATGAGGTAGCTTCATTCAAGTTCAGTTAATAAAACACGTATTTCTGTTCCAAATTTCTTTTAACGTTGATTTAAATAATATGTTTGTGGATTAGTTTTGCATCAACTTCATATCGCCTATTTACTGTGGATGACATTGTATTGAATATGAAATAGTATGCAAGGTCCTGTTTATTCCTGCATCCTGTTATGAGTAAGTGCTGTGCCAAATGCTTAATTTCATGCATCCACACATCGAGAGAAAGTTATTTCACTACACTTTTGGAGTGGCAAGTCCGCAGTGCAACTTCAGTCACATTTGCGCTCAGCGCTTTAGCTTAAACTCAACACTAAAGCTTTGGTTTGCTCTGTCAGAGCTCAGTGCGGCTGCTGCTTTGATGCTGACTCTGTGCTCACAGAGACGAGGAGAGATAGGGGCACAAACAGTGTGTGACAACAGCCCTTCTCTCTGACTGGCATTAGACATGGGACTTTATACTGGGGAGAGGATGAGTGCTGTGACAAAGTCAATAGGACAGAAGGGGAATGGGACTGCATGGGCCTGATTGTTTAATTAGACTTTACTTCATGGCATGCCAAGCCAAATGAAAAAAAAAGGGGAAAAAGTACTGGGGACAAAAGTCTGATATTCTTGGCCAGAACTCATTCTCACAGATTGTGATGGGCTCATGAGATTCTGGTGAGTTGCTGATAGTGTTGTCATTGTAGAATTAGCACTTGTGTTCAAAGCCAAGACTTTTCATATAAACAATCACATTTTTTTTACATCATTTTTTATTCATGCTTTATGAACTTGCTAGCATAGTCATGTAGTGTGACAGTGTGCATTTACTAATATTTCTTACACATTTCACTATATCGGACAGTGTATTAGCCACCTGGTATAACTCATTGGTAACACCCATCTCTATCAAGGATTGAGGTAGCTACTGATACTTGGAGCTCCAATACTGTCACTTTGGGCCAAGAGGACAAAGCTTTAGTTTGCTGCCACTGAAATCTACATTTTTTACCCTGCCTGGCAAGTGTGTAAATGACAACACTGTCTCAGTCTCAGTCAAATAAGAGCCAGACAAAACTAGAAATGTTTGTGTTGTTTGTTAGTTCTGATGATATTCTGGCACATACAGTCAGGTCCAGAAGTATTTTGAGAGTGACACAGTTTTTGTAGTTGTATCTCTGACACCACCAAAGTGGTGGTAGAGGTCGTCATCTACTAATCGGAAGGTTGATGGTTCGAACTTTGCCATGCTTTAGTCTAAAGCATGGCAAAGTATCCTTGGAGAAGACACTGAACCCCAAGTTGGTCCTGAATTGTTCAGAGTGTGAATGTTAGCTAGGTAGCACATGGACGGAGAAAAAAAAGTTGCTTGTATGAATCTGTGTGAATGGGTGAGTGAGACCGCGTTTTGAGTGCTTAAGTAGAAAAGTGCTACGTACAGTAAGAACCAGTCCATTTTTTCAATCACAGCGGATTTGAAATTAAACAACTAAGATCTGATTGATGTACAGACTTTCAGCTTTAATTCATTTGTTTTAACAAAAAATGATTAACCATTTAGGGGTTATAGTCAGTGTTTATATCAATTTTTTTTGTTATAAACTCATAGTTTATAACATGACAAACTAACATTGTACACAAGTTGTTTACTTTTAACTCAAAGGTTAAAACAAGTCCAGAGATCTATTAACAGTGATTGCCCCAGCGACCCCACAGTAGGAACAGGTACAGGTAGAAATGATGGTACATTTCTACAAGTCTGACGACTCATCACTGGTTTTGTTACACTTTGACATTCAGGCTACGTCCACATGTACCCGGGTATTTTTGAAAAGGCAGATTTTCTATGCGTTTGCACCTTTCGTCCACACGTAAACGGCGTTTTCGGTCACTGAAAACCGAGATTTTTAAAAACTCCTGCCAGGGTGGAGATTTTTCAAAACTCTGTTTTTGCATTTAGTGGACGAGGAAAACAGAGAAAACGCAGCGTCAAAGGTGTGCGCCTTTTTTGACGTCGCACTGTGCGCCACGTTATTATTTCGGTGAAATGGATTTCTACAATGGTGGACTTAGACAAAATACTGTTACTGTTAACTTTACTCTCTGCAGTGTTTACATGCTTACATATACAACACAGTTTCTGTCCCTCCACACATAAGACTCAGTTCTGCTTCTATGCGCCATCTTTGTTTACTCTTTCCCATCCAGGTTTCTAGACTTCTGATTGGCCAACATTTCTACACGGTTAGGAATATATTGCCACCTGTTGCTTTGGCATGTTCCTAGCAGCGCTTTCCTTCGTTTTTGCGTTTACGTTTGGACAGGATTAAAAAGAAAAAACGAAAACGGAAAATCTCAGTTTTCAAAAATGCCCGTGTGGACGTAGCCTCAAGCTTTGGCTGCTTGTCAGAGGTCAGTATGTACTCATGTTTAACATCATTCTGGGTTGATGTTCTTTGTTACAAGCTTTGTGTTAGCAAATTGTCTTTGCATATTATTACAAAGAGTTGATGTCTTATTAGTAGACCCAGTTGTTTCTAGTTGTTTCTAGGCACGGTTTCCCATCACGTTCTTGTTCTTACGTACAATAAAAATACCACTTATGTTCATATTTCCTTAATTGAAATTTGAATACAGTTTTTCTCCTCCTTCCACATGAACTAAAATCAGCTGATTGTAGCACAAGTTTATAGAAAAAAAAAAAGATAGTCATCGGTCTGTCCACAAGTTATCTTTACTTGATTCTTCTGATTATAGACCATTACATCCACCTTTTCATAGGTGATCTTGTCACAGCGTTTCCTTGATGCCATATTTTTGTTAACTTTTAACTTAATAGTGTCACTATTCAAATACTTTGACCTGGAAGTGCAGTTGACACATAAAATACACAAGAAAAACAATTATTTTAAAAGTCCTTGTTACTTACCCAGACAGCAATAAAACATAATTTTCGTAGACGGATCCAAAATCAGTAATTCACCTCAGTGTTGCAGTTTCTTTTACTGACTTTAAGAAGTGATTGGTGTATTAGCCACCTGGTTTGCCATATGCTTTGTGAGTTGACAAAAAATGACACCTGAGTAGATGAACTTTCTATATTTTTCCACGTCTTCATATGAATAAATAAATAAGTAAATAAAACAAAAAACCAATAAAGGGACAGTCCTGTGCAACTATATAATTTACAAGTAGAGAAGTGTTGAAAGATGAGATCCGTATCTCTTGTCCAGTATGCTCTGCTAATGCAGTGCATGTGCATGTTTGTGGACTTTGCTGTTTGACACAAAGAAGTCCAGCTTGTATATTACATCCTTGTTCCAAGGTATTTTTTGACTGTATTATGGCTTGTATCTCTCCGCTGAACATATCCATATAAAAAGACACTGGGTATTTCCCCATAGGCTACTCTAAATATACTACTTTTCTGAAGCACACCTGTTTTAGCACTAAAGATTGGGGAGAGAGATTCCCACCTGTCCTCGGAAATTGACAGTGCTGTGTTGTGTGACATCTCTTTGCTGTTACTGGGTTCTCTGGGTAATCCAGTGCATATGGAGCAGTACCCTGACAACTGCAGCAGCTCCCCAGCAGCCTGAGAGAGCTTGCAACTGTGCAGTTGATAGAGTATACCTGACTATTGTCAGAGCAGTTACCTCCACCTACACACACTTCAACACAATTTCTGCCAGTCATCACAGCCTGAAGAAGAATGATTGAACTCTCAAATTATTAAAGTCCTTCATATGCCCTTTCTTCTTCCAAGCTTTATTATCTGCAGTATTTTCCATCATCTGGATTCAGTGAATATGCATACTTCTTTTCCAAATGAGATGGATGGGATGGGATGTTCAATAAGAAAAATGAAGAAAAATGTTAACATCCGCTTTTATTTTAATTATTGCCTTTGCTTCTGCTGATATGGTATACACCATATCTGTCTGCAAGAAGGACCATATATTACATTTTTTTAATAAGGATTGTGTTCTGAAACAAACAAAAGATATTACTTCTTGTTTTTTCCCTATGTTTAATGCATTGCTTTTTGAATATAAGTGCTTATGAGGCCTGATAAGGTCTGAGATGTGTGACACAGAGTGTAATATCACTGCTGTGGCCATCGCTTGACTAGTCTGAAATTGGGACAAAATGCCTGCAAGGATAAGCTTCACAAAGCAGTTTGAATGTGACAGCGTGAGAGAATTGGCACGGATTTATTGAATTTTCAGTAGGATGTGGAAAAAAAACACAAACTAATAAAACAACATGAGCTTTTTTCCTATAGGGCCATATTTATGACTTTTTGCCATCTCAATAAGAACTGAGAGCTACGGGTTTGTGCATTTGTCTTTAGGCTATGTTGTAATTATGAACCCCCATCGCCCTGCTAAGGAAGGGGCTGAGAAAGGGCCAGTCACGCTGCATCTAAAATGACTTTGGGACTGCCTTTATTCTCCTGTCATGCTGACACAGTTATATTTAGTCTTTCTTTTCATTTGCTTTCCTTCAGTGGAGGATAATTTACATATGCTGTGCTTCAGAAAGAAAATACAGAAACAATAGAAGTCTCTTTAATATGAGTACACCAGAGTAACATGTGTGGGTGGGAGTGTGAACAGAATACAAATATTTGCCCAATTAATTGTCTGTGTATTGTGGACTATATAACATGGTCACGTTTTTACCCATTTGGCCACTTTTCATCAGTTCATGGTAAACTTGAAGTGTTAAACTACTTTATTAGACCATTATTGGGATTGCCATCCTGCATTACGTCCCACATGGGAAAATCACATTTTGGTGACTGTTAGTTGGTCATAAAGCTCTTTATGGCTTCTTTTATGTTGATTGTGGTCTCCTGTGTAAAAGAAAGAGTCCACAAGGAAGCAGATTATGGACACTATTAGTTAAAACTGACTCATGTACAGTTTGCTCACTTAATTATATAGGATAAAATACACCAAGTAGCACAGCACATCATTTTTACTTTCTTGCTTGATTATTTCTATAATATAGATAAAGTAATATAATATATTTTATATATATATATTATATGTGTGTGTGTGTGTGTGTGTGTGTGTATAGTAGCTTTTTGAATGTGTACTAAATTTGTGCTAAAATTGCACAGATAGTATCTGACACGGGGTGCTTTGAGTGCAATCTGACCTCAGTTTTCAGTTGGTTAAACTCTGACCAAAGTTTGATTGACAGCTTGTATATCAGCATAAAATAATTGAACTAAACAAGCGGCTGCGCCAATTTGATAGATATGCACTGTTAAACTGCACAAATGCAAAGTTAGATGTGAGGCAAATTATTTAAAGCAGCATCAAACATTAACATTGAAGTGTGTGTACTAGAACTTGCCTGTAATTCTCTTGATTGCAGGATCTCAAGTATTTCACATGGCACCATTATGGTGATCTACGCCATACAGAGCAAGACATTTCAATTGGATAGAAAAGCCTCTTCCTTTTCCACATTTCCTCTTTTTAACAGTGACAACTCTAATCATCAGAAATTGATATTTTAAATGCCAAGTCTTGAGCTTCATTAAAGTGGTGTCAGGGGCAATAATAAATATCTTTAAAGTAGAAAGAAATGTGTTTAATAATGACTTTAATCTAATTCATATCAGCATGTTCTCTTGGGGAAACTGTTTAATTTTTATGATTTACACTTAGTTCCTTGTCTGGAGGCGAAAATGAGCAATGGCCCATATTTTTGTTAGCATGATATGAAAGCATTAATTTTCACCCACAAACCTGACAGAACAGGGCTCCTAGAGGCAAGTTAATACAAAATGATCACATTTTCACTCATAATCAATATTGGTCAGTGACAGTAGTCTCCTATTTTTCATTCCACCAGTTGTCTGGAGAGAATGATATGTGGCTCTTTCCTGGTAAAGGGCCCTCTCAGCGACTTGGAGATGGAAATGGCGTTTTTAACAAGTGGCCTGGGAAGCTATTGATTATAGTGCCATTTCTGGAGCTGCAGTTTCTACGCCCTGAGAGCCTCTCCAGCCTTCTACGCCGGTTGGTTCTTAACAGTGTGAAAGTAGGAATGTTGAAACTGTTGCCACTGTTGTGAAATGCTTTATTTTCAATATTTGCTGTGCAAGTTGGCTTTGTGGATTTGTCAGTATCTCCAGTATGTTGTTAGTTGAGGTGACCGCTTATTCATTTCTTTCATTTTCTGGTTTTTGATTTTCTGTTTTTTTTGTTAGTGGGATGAAAGTCATTTTTAGTGTTTGGAACTATTAAATTGATTTATACTATTTTCCTTAGCTAATTACTAATTACTAATTGACTTTTCTAATGACTTTTACTACCATTGAGCTTCCAGTTGTGTATGTTACTGTGGCATGTACAATCCACATAAATGTTGTCGTAAACCAACCCTAGGCCCCCAGCCCCAAGGGAACAATGGTCCTAAGCAGCAGCCAGCTCCTCTAGCAGAAAATGCCGAGGGCCACCTCAAGGAACAAAACAAAGAGACCTAAACTTTGATGTGCAATCTTATGCTGAGAGGCCACAGACACAGCTCATAACATCCACAGTTACCACTTTTAACAAGGAACCTCAGAGGTGTCATTGTCGTGCTTGATGGGCAAGACACACGGAGGACCTAAACATTATTAGGTAGATACTGATCAGTATATATGTCAGGATCTTGGCACACCTACTTGGTACAAAACTAATAATGCTAGATTATTTTCATATTTAAAAAAAAATAAAAATATGAAAATAAAATGTCATCAGTGATTCAGGATATAAGAGATGGTGATTTTCAGCCCATCCTTGTACATGCATATAGTAAGGCTAAAATAGTTTTTCTCTTGTAACTTGGGCGTAACATGTAAGTAGACCTCAGGGCCTTATTATTGACCGTTATTAGCTGTTTGGCATTTATAACAACTGAAAAATGAAAAATAAACTAAAAGGAGACAGGAGAAACACCCTTCAACTGTGTGTGAATATTGATGTTGTAATGTTTGTCCACCAGATGGCACTCTGCAACTTCCCTGTTGGAAACTCATGTGTTGGGAACTGCTGATCCGGGTAAACAATTTTATGTAAATCTGTTTATTTTGTGTGTTTGAAAGAAAACCCATATTTTACACTAGATCAAATTTTTAAATGACCAAATAGAATAAGTCTTAAAAATCCTATATCAGCCTGGCTCTACATGTAACAATACAAGACAACACTTAAGACAGAAATGGCTATCACAGTGTGTTGACAATAGACAGAACATAGCAGAAACAAACTTCAAAGTAATAGTACTATTTAGTGATAGATGGGAGGAATAAAGTAATTTGTAAAAGTATATAGTAACTACTGATATGTAAATATACCAGAATATGAAGTGCATCACTAATAGATGAAAGCGTAAAGCTCCTCTTAATTTAAAGTGTAGCTTGTCAGTGTCTTTCTGGACCTCCATCCATTTTTGTCTGCTTGTTCAATTCAGACTCCCAGAGTAAGGGTGGAGCTCATTCCAGCTTTCATAGAGAGGGAGGCAGGATAGACGCTGAACAGGCTAACACAGAAAGACTGACTAAGGCCAGTTTAGAATCACCAACTAAGCTAACGACATGGATGTCCTTGGACTGTGGGAGGAAGCTGGAGGACCTGGAGAGAACCCACGACCTTCTTGCTGTGAGGCAACGGTGGTAACCACTGCACTGCTGTGCCGCCCACAATGCAAACATACCGTACAAGACTGTAAACATGTCTGAGTTAGCTTGTTGAGTCTCTTGATGCAAAGAAGGACCCCCGAGGTGTTGAGGAACCTTAATGCGTGGGAGAAGAAGCTATTGCAGTGTCTCATGGTGGTGGCTGAGATGCTCTGAAACCTTTTTCCAGGCAGCAGAAAAGTGAATGCTTCTCACACACGAGGAGTCTACAACAATGCTGGTAGCGCACAGAGAGTGTTGTTCCTTAGGGGAGCTTAGAGCCATATAAAAAAACAAACACTATCTTCCAAAGTTGTTCTCGCATCAATGTCTGGGTACAGGTTTTCTTCGCTTTTGTTAACAGATTAAAATGGTTAGTCTTTTAATATGGGTATTACAAATCTGTTAAGATTGAGTACACACCAGAGGATATGTGAAAACCTGTCCACACGGTTTAGTTGCTGTATCCCAACCTCTCCCAAGCCGTGCATCTTAGGTGACATCAGTGAAGTAGATATGGAAGTAAATACATCACATATACTCCTTAGTTTTCTTAGTGATGCATAAGTAAATATCTTCATGGACTGGAAATCAAAAAACAGTTTCTATGGGTATCTATGGGTGGTTGACTGTAGGGATGGGTACCGGTATCCGGTGCCATAATGGCACCGGATCTGGCATAAACGGTAGTAACCAGACCGAAAAGCAGCGCACATTTCGGTGCTTTATTTTGGTGCTTTTTTTTTTTCCTGAGATGTCATACACTTTGGATTCTAGCCAATCATTTTACCTTTGCAAGGATAGTAGTCGGGCCCAGGTACGTACGTTCTTTTAGAGCTACAGATTAAAAATGCCCAAGGCGAAGCGGTCAAAAGTCTGGCTGTACTTCACAGCAAAAGATGCATACTCAGCCGCCTGCAACAAGTGCTTTAAGGTGATACTGTGATACTGTGCAAAGGAGGTAACACCTCGAATCTGACGACGAACCTGGCGACGCATAGTGTTTTTTTAAAAGCCGAGAAATGTACCGAGTTAGCAACATCCCCCAAGAACCCGAAGAGGAGAGTCCTGGCCCCTAGCCCTGTCAGTGTAGCAGAAATGATGATGGCAGCAGCAGCCGTTCTTCTCTCCGTGAGTACCTTAATGTTGTTCGTGTATAATTTATGTTGAGTAGGCTAACCACGTTATTAAATTAATGCATGTAAGGTGAACTAGCAAACGCCGTCGTAGTTACATGCAGCTGTCTTCTTGTTTGATGGCAGGTACTCCCTTCACCCTGGCCAAAAAGGCTAAAATGACCAAAGAAAAAGTGGAAAACAGCTAAACATGAGAGGTTTTTGTACAAAGTTTGTGTTTTTTCCATTGTTTAAGCGCTGCTTCCAGCCAAGAGTGATACCATATATGCCCTATAGCTGCAGAAAAAGCTAACATTGTTATCTTTTTACAAAAAAAAACAGCTAAAAATGAGAGATTTTTGGACAAAGTTTGTTTTCTCTATTCTTTAAGCACCGGTTCGAGCACCGTTTAAGCACCGGCACCGTTTCAAAAGTACCGGTTTGGCACCGGTATCGGATAAAACCTAAACGATACCAATCCCTAGTTGGTTGTAGTCTTTTTTCCACCTTCATCCACCTTGCAGGTGTTCACTGTGTCGGGTGGGTTGGCCAACGCTGGGAAGTCCGTTCCGCACCTTGGAGGCTTGTGGGTGCACCAAAGACCTATGGTGTGGATTGCTGGGTGAAGCTTGTCCCAGACCTGTGTGTGTTGTCCCTCTTGTAATTTAGTGGCGTGAACATTTCTATTTGTGCACTATCCTTTTATTACATCTTCCTGAATCCCCCCCCCCCTCTTTTTTTTGCCTGTCCTGCCTTAGACATTGTCATACTGTATGCCATATGTAATGTAATAACTTAAATAACACGACTAGAAATGAAGAAATAAGCAGATAAACCCTGAAGAAGAGGAGCCTATAGAGAATTTATACAGCTGATCTTGGAAAAGCAAAATGTGTTTGGCACAACAGTGCATTCAGATCATGATACTGATTACAAAAGCTGCCAGATAGGACAGGATTTTTAACTTTTTTTTTTTTTTTAAAGATTGAGTTCACAGAAAACGCTGGTAATAAAAGTTCTTGTGTCAAGTCATTGTTAAGCTGACTTTAGGCACAGCACATTTTTGTAGCTTATTTCCTCTGTGACACCTTTATCCCATTGCTCCCAAGCTTACTTGATAATCTTGTAGCAGCTCAATAACAACTTACAATATGTTTGCAATATCATAACCTGAGCTGAAAGTAGAACTAGAACCTTTGGATACTTAGAAATGTTGGGTCAGGTACTGGTCAAGGTTGGCAACACATAAAATTCAATCCAAAGATAAATTATCTACCCCTCTTATGACTCTGAGCCTCAAGTCCATTTGTTTGTGTTGAAGATTGAAATCTTAAGCCTTAGAGCTTCTTTTCCTCCCTTAATATACTACAGAGACTATTCTATATACTACACTCAAGCTACAAAAATAAAATAAACCCATCAGATTTAGAGGGATCACAAGAAGTAGCCAAATTAACAATTTGGTATGTTTTGAGAATAAAGACAGTACTAGTGGGCACACCAGTAATTTAAAACTAAGTCTAAAAATTGTTGTAATTCTTATCAGAATTTTATTACCTTTTTAATGATCATCACTCAATCAAGTTACGTATGTAAACATGTCCCAGTCTGCTCAGAGCCCACTGTGTTTCTGCAGGTTTAATTACATTCTTATTGTAGATTTTATTGGCCACACAGAAAGAAAACAAATATTTCAATCATGGATGGGCAGAAAAAATGTGTCATCTCCCAAAGACTTTTTTTTTTTTTTTTTTTTTTTTTTTTGTACCTTGGGGTCACCTTACCATTGTATAAATTCTTACAGAAGCATCAATTTTCATTGCTCATTAATTGCCTAATTACTCCCCAACTGTCTTTGTTTCAGAGGATGGCTTACTGACCAAGGGGGTAAGTCTTCCAGCTGGTGTCTCAAAACAACCTATTAATCCTGTGTCACAGCAATTCTATGAACTTGTCAGCATTAGCAATTCATTCAACTCTAATCACAACTTGAGCTTTATTTTTAAGAAATTTCAGGTTGCTGAGTTGAGTGGATCTGGTGTTATTATAATGTACCATTGGCTAATCCTCCACCTCTCTAAAATATTTTAAAAACTGAACAAGGAGATTTACTGCAACTTGCTATAGGAAAGACCATATTTTAATATATACCCAGGTTATAAGAAGGTGAAGTTTTTTTAGTTGCTACAACAGCTTTAATTGTATGCCATAATTAATTGACTTTCCTTGTATCCTTATTTATTACTTGATATTTTCTGCTTGGTCTCTTCATTTCCCTAGAGATTTGGTTTATTGGTGTAGACTATAATTAGGCTGAGTTTTGATTCCTGTGCATTTCTTTTATTATTCCTGTTTCTTGTATTTTAGAATTGTAGTTACTGTGTAGTGTTTTTGAAGTTTTGGTTTCTTTGGTTTTCTCCTGGTATTTTGTTATTTCTAGCCTTCCCAGTGTTCTCCTGTACCTTGTAAGGCTGACTTTTGTCTCTGTTTGGTTTAGTGTTCTCATTATTTCCTATTTTACTTTGTTTGTTAGTGTCTCTTGTGTCTTGTTTGCTTATACCACCTGTGTGGTGTTCATCTTGATTTTGTTCAGCGGTGTCTCGATCGCTTCCTGTTTCCACTTCCCCAACTAGCCCTAGAGTATATAGAGTCCTGTCTTTCCCTTGTTCACTGTCAAATATTTGTTGTGTATTTGTTGTTCATTCCATTTTTCACTTTTTTTGTCTCTCAGCTTGCTTTGTGAAATTTTGTGTGCAGGACTTCAGCTCTCGCCCTAAAAAAGGTTATTTTTTTCTTTACTGTGTTTGCCTTGGAGTATTGTGTTTGGATCCACTCTCTGCTGAAAACATAACAGATGAGTGTGTGTAGATCATTAAACTATTGTTAGTAATTTAAAAAAATATATTAATAAATAACACCAACACACTTCCACACAGTTCCGATTGGGGTGAAGAAAATGGATGCATCCCCTGGCTTTTTCTTTTAGGTCTACCAGTCTCCATACTCCATGGAGTGTTGATGAATGATTTGCTTGGCTGAGCATACTAACAGCAACTAGAAAGAGAGATTATATTTATCACATAGTGGTTACTCTTCATTGGCTCACTGTAAAATTCAGAATAAAATTTAAAAACCTTCTCCTCACATACAAAGTCCTGAGTGATCAGGCATGATTATGTATTTAAGAATGGATGAATTCATAGTAGGATTGTTTCTCAGTAGAAAATATTACTTTCAGAGTGAAGGTTCCTAAAGCTTCCAAAAGTAGAATGGGAGGTAGATCTTTCAGTTTTCTGCCTCATTTCCTGTAGAACCAGGGCCCATTTGAGGTTAGGAAGAACTGTCTGTGAAGGTTCTCAGGAAGAACGTTCTCTTCTTGTCTTAGAACTCATCTTTGTCATAAAGCTTAAAGTCAGGGCTATATCAAATGCCCCTGAAACATCCCTTACTTATGTTGCTGTAAACTACTTTAACTTAGTTCATATTTATATTTAAAGTATTTAATACTTAGTAAACATATGACATACGGTATTTATTTTTAAAAGTTTGACAGTGAAACCATGTTAAGATGTTTTGAGCCTTTCTAACTAAATCCATTTGTAGATTGAAATTTAGACTTTGTGTTTGTAATGGACCATGGATAGTCTTGATAACAAAAATACCCCCTCTCTAGACCCCAGATCCCAATTTGATCCAGCAGATGCATGGAGACCTCACATGATGCATTGTGCAGTGTATTTTGCCTCCACTGCTTTCAACATGTGTTGATATGCTACTATTGCATGTTATTGGCTTTGCTCTTCTCATCTGTACATACTTTTGGCCTGGCTGTTTTTCACAGTCTGTCTCAGTCATGTCAGATAGCTGAAGCTCTCCGAGTGTGGTTTTGCCTGAGGTCTCTTCCTGTTAAAGGGAGTTCATCTTCTTCTCTGTTGCCAAGCATTTGCTCACAGAGGATCATCACATCTCTATGAAATCGCTGAATATGAAACACCTTCAGATAATTGTTGTTGTAAACTGCTGCTGTATAGATAAAAGTGAATTTATAGCAGCTCGTCAGTCTACATTTGATTAGAGAAAGTAGCAATACAGCTATACTATAAGCCATTACAATAAATCCAACTGTCATGTGAGGGGAAATATGGACCCAAAAGCAGATTCACATGCAGACAAGATTAACGAAAGGCCTTTAATAATAGTTCACAAGATGGGAGTTCAGAAATCTGAAGAATAACACAGTCCGACTCTTACTGAAAACTCAAGGGGCAGGGTAACATTGGATGACTAGAAACAGACAGTACAACAAGACAAAGGATAGACTCAAATTGAGGGTTTAAGTACACAAAGATCGATTAGGGGCAAAGGAAACAGGTGGGTGAACAAACAGGCAGAACCAATCAAGGGAAACAAGAGAAAAGCCAGACATGGGTCAAAATACTATCAAAATAAAACAGACAGCGACAAGACAACAACCACCTAACAAAGAGACTGAGACCTGACAATAAGATACAGGCAACACAAGGGAGTCCAGATAAACTGAAACTGAAGAATTCTAACCACAAACAGTTAGTCTGCAAAAAGCTAAGAACAAGAAAACAGAGACAAAACTGAGACGACTAAAAAACAACAACCTGGAACTAATTCTAATCACCATAAAATTAATCTAAAAATAATTAGAGAAGTCTAAACTTGCGCAAAAAACCAGGGACAATTAACACCAAAAAGCCTTGAGGTAAGTTATCTCGATATTTAATGTGATATACACATCACAAATGGATGACTGAGTTTTGTGTCTTGAAAACAATTGTAATTAACCGAGGAGACATAGATTATGTGAATGGGCTGTTTTGTACTGTTGAAGATGAGTGGCAGTTTACAACTGCAGATCTGTTAATTGCCACTGATAATGCTGGTAACATGCCAGAGGCTAAACAACTAAGTAACTTCAAACACATGAACCTAGCTGCTCAGTGAGTTCTGTAGCAGACCTCTGTGTCACCATTACTTGGAAGGATTAAATAAATCTCCACAGCTAATCATACCTTGGTGGTAAAAGCATCAGCTGCAGCATATGCCACTTGCTGTTTAGCTTGAAATTTGAATAGAACCTTTAACATAATGGAGAGGCATTTTTTTTGTTTTGTGCAACAACCTGCCATTTGTGTTGCTCCCCTCTCTTCTTAGTTGTGAAAAAGCAGAGCTGATATTAACACTAATCCAAATTGCCATCAGTGGCTTTTAAGCCACTGAAATTAGTGGGCATCATTACACCTTTCCATCAACTGAATTATGACACATGAACAGGCTTTGGTGGTACAGCCACATAGGACTTTTGGGAAATTATTCCAGATATATACGTTGGGTTAACTGACTCACATAGCCTTGTTTAACCTGATGTTCATGTCATTGATGTTCAACTGGACATACACTTGGACATTGGGTTTTTTTTGCCTGTCCCGTTTGGTTCTTCTGCCATCAGAATTGTTGTCTAAAGGCAAAGAAAGATGCCCAACGGATTTACTTTACCAAATGGACCATCCCAGCCTTGCCATATTGGTCTATTTGATTCACCTTTGCTTTTATTGTTTATTTTATTATCATTTGCTGAACACGGGACAGACTTGACTGGGGAAAAGAAAAGGGAGAAAGAAAGAGGGAAAGAAAAAGAGCGGGGAACATTGTTAAATATCCCAATTCTTTGATCTTTGGGCTGAAGGAAGAACAACACTCGGTGTATAAATGCTCAATCAACAATCTCTTTATTCCATACAACATTTTGAGCTTTAAAAACGTCTAGACGGGAGATGTGGACAGGAGGGTGTCCGCCAGATCTCGAAGTGTTTGACTGTTTCTCACATTCTCATAGCTTCAGCCCTCCTCCAAACTAAGCATTCACATTCTTTCTCTCTTACGGCGCCTAAATGACAGCCTTGGCTTTCTGTTTTATCTCCTGATGAGATGGGGCAGAAAACCTCTGTTCTGTTCTTTCTAATCAGACAAATAAGGCCATGATTCTCTGAAAACAGTGTTTCTTATAAATCCGCAGTATAATGCATCATAAAACAATGTCATTCATTCACAATAAATCAGCAGTCTACTGTAATACAAATCAGTCTAATAAATGTAATAGTTATCACCTTCTTCTAAGTCAGGAGTATAATGCAACCTAAAACTACATAATGATTTCACAATCTTAGAGGTATAACGTGGCATAAGATAATATACTAATCTCACAACATACACTTTATAATGAGAGCTTAGACTACAACACCGTGCAGTTTCTGCATATTTTGTATTATTTTGTATTTTTGCATTCTCCATTGTCACAGGAGGCGACCAAGGACAGTTCTGAAAAACTAAATCTTTTATGATTATTTGATTAGGTTTAAGATGAAGGGCATGCACCAAAATGAAGAGTATCTTCTGAGATGGATAAAAGTAAAAGATTCAGTGAGGTTGGAGTAACTGCGACTGCCAGCTCCCATTCTTTAGTAAGACTCTTGGGTGGGTGTCTTCAGCACACTTAAAAAATACTAGATACTCCTGTGCAAAAACATACAAAGATTTAAGAGATTTAGGAGCTGTTTGCTTTATAACTCTCAAAATATGAGGTGATGAGGTTTTTCCATTTCTCTCTACATTCTATCTGCTGTTAATAACAATAAATTATAAATAGTATGTTTCTATTTTTTTAATCACAGACCTTGCAAATGTCTAAGAGCCTTTCATATTTCAGAACCAGCTAGTTGGAAGTAAATACAGATTTCAGACAGTTCACATTCAAAGAATTTCTATTCAGCTGTAGCAAACACTTGAACATCGCCATGTGTGTGAGATTATAATCACCTTGTCATTGTGTCCTCTGTTGTTGTTATGTGTTGATCATAAAGGTGCTTAGTGTGGGGCTGGGCCACAGCTATACACATGTGGCCATATGCAGGGATCCTTCTGTCCTCTCTCCTGTTTGACATATAAGCTCTGTTGGTGCCAGATGAGCTCTCACTGAAAACTGGATGTAGGCCGGTCAATCCTCACGGGCTCACCTGTCAGCCTGTGTTTCTCTTTCCCTTCTAAAGCAACGCTGACACTTCCTCTGTCCCTTGTCGCTACTCTTCTGCTGTCACTCTTTCTTCTCTCCTTCACATTCTTACTGACTCAGTGACTTGTGTCACCAGTACAGGGTTAATCATGTACCTGGCACAGGTATTTCCAAGATGCCAGATCCTACCATGTATCAGTCTTGTCTGGGTCTATATCGTTAGTTCTCTTTAATCCATATATGCCGTGATTTTGGGCAGCAAACAAATTTGTACAAATTGATCAGTAGGAAGGTTGCTAACTGGCCTTTTATACTTTTTTTTTTTTTTTTTTTACCTTGCGCAATATTCTTGTTGTTGGTGGTTGTGGCTGTCTTTTTCTTTAAAACCACATATTTCTAAAAAAACCAAAAAAAAAAATCTTAAATACATATTTCAGTACAATCTATCAACAGTGCATACTGAACAACACATAAAATAGTAGTCAAATAGTGTTTCATTTCTGCTGGAAGTACTTAATTGTTTATCCACTAGTTTGTTTAGGTTGCTGTAGCTCTGGTTTGCATTTGTTTGAGCCTTGCTTCCCTGTAGTGGTGCAATCATATACTCTCCAAGCACATTTTTAAGTTAGTGGGACTCAGTACTTTTTGTCATAGATTCATTCCAATTACACTGTTGGAAACATTCCTTTGAGATTCAGATTCATGCTGACAATTGTGATTACAATACAATTTTTGCAGTTTTGGCTACTGCTCCTTCATCCTGATAATCTCCCATTCTGCCACATCCCATTGGGTTTTATTGGATTCAGATATAACCACTGAAAATCACGAGAGTCACTGTCATGATATAGCTACATAGACATACACATAGCAGACAATAGAATTTGACTTTGGTATTTATGCCGTGATTGATTTGTATTTATTCCATAAAACCTTTGTTTCCACAAATGTGCAGAAGGCTGAACTTTGACACTAAACAGGTTGGGATCAATGGATTCATGCTGTTGACACTAAATTCTGACCCTGCCATCTGCATGCCATAGCACAAATTAAGATTAATCAAATCCATGCAACCAGTGCAGTCTGTGTGAGCGTTATAAAGAGTGTGAATTTTGAGTAACTGTGTGCCAAGCTCAAAACTGGCTGGCTATTCTCCTCTGACCTCTTTCATAAACAAGATCTTAGACAGCCGGCTATCTCCAGGTTCTGTTGATTCTTTTGCTTTAGATTGCACACAGATTTCTGTTTCACCCCTTTGCATGTTGAGATGAAGTGCTGCTATTAAGCCAGGCAGACATATTGGAGGAAAAAGGAATGAAACAGCATCAAAGAATAACGGTAAGATAATACAGTAATAGAGAACAGCCAAACCTGAACAAGCAGGCTACTGGCAAGCAATTATAACTTACTGATCAATGTGTGATATGACACTATACAATGGTTTAATTGCTTGACTAAGCATACGAAACTGTATTACTTACAAAAAAGCTAAAACAAGAGAGTGTATCAGGTTTTTATTTGTTTATTAGTCTAAGTAATTCTTTGGCACATGTTTTGTGATGTGATCTCATTCATCTCACTTAATTTGTTAATGTTTCATATGACCACTTTGAAAATATTTATTTTTCTGCCAAACCCTGAAAATTTTTCAGTTTAATTCGTGTAACATAATGTCGTAATAATTAATTGACCTATTTTTTCAGCATAATATGATTAACTGCTCCTCTGCAGAGTTTCTGTGTAAACAAACAACATATGGGCATGTCATTTATCAAAAAAACCTGCTGTGGGTATATTAAAGTTCAAAAACAACACGAGGATAATTGATGATATTATGTTTAAAAACCAAGCAATAATAATAAAACTAATGAATGTATTTTACACTTGACTATAAGTACAGTAAATGCATGCATACATACACAAAACTATATTGATTGCATGTAAAATGCAATTATTAAAGCACAGTATATCCAGCTTATTGCTACAAGCTGCAACAACCCCCCCCCCCCCCCCCCAAAAAAAAACAAAACAAAAAAAAAAACATTATGCAACATGTAAAACTTTACATATGCATTCAGTTAGAACACTTTGTTACTAGTTGTTAAAGTACTTTTGAAATCCTTACAGGGCTAGAAATTAAATATAAATAAATACTTGAACCTGATGGAGCAAAAATATTTAATCAGTATATGAGTACATGCTTTTTGTATCAGTTAGATAAGAGCTTGTCAAATGATGAGTATTCCACCTCTCCTATCACTCTATCTCAAGTTCATCTTCGATTTCCTAGCTGCAGCCTGGTGTTAATGCTAATGATATGTGGTATCACTGGAGACACTAAAGTTGATGGCTAGCTTTAGTGGACTTGTGTCCTGTATAAAACCCTGTCTCCAGATATACCAAGAAAGATTTAGTGAAGAGCGAGGGGGTCTTTTAAATGAATAAGTGCTGGAAATGTGGTGACACATCTCTACACCCAGCCATTTGGATTGAAATTGCAGAGAGGTGAGCACTGAGGTCCTGTCCATTTGGAAGACTGACAGCACAATCAGGGACGTCTTAATCACATCTGGTTGTCTCATTAATCAAAGGAAGTACTATTGTTAAATGTTATGCCTCTGTCCATCACTTCACCAGTACATTTCTGGTAATAATTTGGCTAGCATTCAAGGAAAGTTCTTTGAATTGACACAGCATGTAGCTGACCTGCTGTCTGTTTTAATTTTTAGTTTGCAAATATCATATGGCTACATTTTCAACTACTGAGAGAGGGGTAGTAATCAAGTCCACAAAGTATATGTGATTGACATGACACTGGAGGCTCTGAAGCATGAGTATTTTCCAAAAAGGCAAAAGCAAAGTGTGCTTACTGAAATAGTTGCTGGGGTTTTTTGCCAAGTAGAATTTCCAAAGTATTTTTATTTGATTGAAAAGAAGTCAACACTCCCTTAAATGTTTAAATGTTGCATAAGCTGTAGAAAGTGAGCAGCCATCAACATGTATTTGACATCTCATTTCAGTATTTTTTACTTGGTCCATCATATAAAACTTACATGATTGATCAGTTTATTAGGAGGTTGTCCTTACTATTATTTTAAAAGTTCAGAAATAACCAACTACTCCCATTCCCAGAGCAATGCACCACAAGATGGGTAAAATGAATTGCATAGCCAATAGTTCTATTTATTATTAAGTTGACGTAACCCTTGTGGTGTCCTCGGATCAAAAATGGTCCCTAGGTTAATGGCAAACAAGCATATGGGAATCCCGAGGACACCAGTGTCAAGAACTGGAGGGAGAAGTGTCATCAAGAAAGCGAGAGCCACGCTGTACAGAACAAGCCTGGCAAAAATATTTCAACTAGTCCAAAATGTATCTAGGAATCTCAGAACAACTGGCAACGAACTATTGAATGACTTAACCAAGTCGGGAATTGTAGTGGGGATACTTTAGTGCAAGTGGAACTGGAAATCTAATCAAGTTGGAAGAAATCACAAAGAAGCAAGGACATATGAAGATTTTGAAAGAAAATCTCAAACAGTTAGCACCAAAACTGGATCTGGGTCTTCATTTTGTCTTCTAATATGACTTTTTGGAACAAACATAAAAACATACATTGCTCCTGGTGAAGAACTACTTCCAGAAGACCAAAGGGAACGTTATTGACTGGCCTGTACGAAGCCCTGGCTGGAATCCCATTGAAAATATGTAGGGTGAGCTAAAGATCAAGGTCCATGCCAGAAGACAATCAAATATGGAGGAGCTTCAGAGATTTGCCAAAGAAGAAATGAGTCTTGGATTACACAGGAGATGTGTATTGAAAACTACAACAAATGACTGCAGGCTGTTATCAAGCAAAAGTGAAACAGTTGATTGTTAGAATCAGTAGGGCTAATAGTTTTGGTTTTGGTGTTGTGAAATTATTTTTTTTCTGTGTGCAAAGTAAAAAAAATGTAAGCATCCTAAATAAAACAAGAATATTTAGAAAATCTATCTTAAATTCTGTACTATGTTTAACAGCATTTGGGAGATAATTGAAAAAAAATCATGGAGGCTAATCTGTCCTCTATGGTATGTTTTTTGGTTTACACTTTAGTTTACATATTCCTTTATCTACTCAGTCTAATTGACTTTTATTGATATGCAGTATTGTCTCAGGGTTTTGGCGTAATGGAAATATTTGCTGTGGAGCATGTTATATATTGCATTGTTTAACGATTCATTTATCAAAGTACATGAATGGCCGCTAACACCACCACCACCCGCCGCTTAATCCACCACAATTAGAATCTAATTGTTCGAAAATCCCTGCACAGTATAATTGAGAAACTCTTTTGTGAATGACAAAGTGTTATTTTTTGTTTTTAGTTTCTATTTGACCTGCAGAATATATTTGCCATTGCATGTTTATACTTTTATTATGCATGCTGAATACAGACTTTTCAGTGCTGTGAAATGTACAGTGGAGATTTCACGTTTGGTATTTTTCTGTGTCAGATACCTGTATCAGCACAGCTAATAACATTCTGCCTCCATGCTTGGGGTCGGCCATCTTTCTAATTCACTCCGATGTACTTTCAGTTACAGTATACTCATTTTCACAAACTGCACTAATCTGTCCAACTACTATCCCGTCTCACCTCTGGACAAAGCAGGCGTCTGACTGCCCAGAAGAGTACTTCTTAAAGATCCTGCTGAATGCTTCCCTCTTTTGGCTGAGGTAGCTTAATCATTACAGTTAATGGAGATACTTGACTGTCTGTGGGTTTAATACTGTACTAGATGAAATCCTCAATTTTTTAAAGCAAAATTGACTTGTGGAGTCAGTTGTCGTTGATCCTTTCATTGCAGTGTGGCACAAGAGTCCAGGGTTGTCAGTTTCAGGATCCTCCTCTCCTGCTCTTCTGCTCCCGTTGTGACATAGCATGCTGTTGATATGTTGTAGGAGAAATGTCATTTAAAAAAAAAAAAAATATATATATATATATAACAGGTTGCCTTCAACTAGTGTTGACATTTCGATGTTCAGCTGAGGACAAACACTCCATAAACCCATGATGAGGGTCGACTTGCAGAAAGCTATGACGAGCTAACAAGCAATCTCCAACATTCATATTCAGTCTCGCATCATCACTGCAGTGCTTATGATAAATGCATAGCGGTCAGCATTGTTTCAGGCAGGTTACTGCTGCGAATGGGATTTATTGACTAAGTCATAGTTGTTTGTATGAATTAAAGAATAATTGTTTTTTCATGTGTAAGGTTTTTGATGAAAACAGTGCAGTAAAATCACAATGTTAAACCCTCTTGAACAGTTTGTAGGCAACGATTGACTGACTTTCTGCAACCTTCAAGTTGGTCTCATAAAAGCTGGCTAACTGTCACCCCTGTCAGCACAGCCCGAGAGGTGGACGAGACATGTCATCCCAACAAAATTTAAAATGTGTTTTGAGGCCCCTTAGTAGAGTGGCTGCCACTCTTTCTCATCCCCAGGCAGATTTAATGCCCAACACTACTCCAGAGAGCAATGTGCCCACCCCAGCACATCATGGGGTGTATTTCTGTCTTTCTCAAACTCTCTCTCTCTCTCTGTCTATGTGAAGGGACCCAGGTGAGGCTGTTATAGAGCTGAACCTTGAATTCCCTCCAGAATGTTTTTGTATATCAGAAGTTTGACCTCTCTGCTGTCCATTGAAGGCATCTGAATAAGAATTATTACTGTAGGAATTTGTTTGCTTTACCTGAAACCATAATAAACTGTGTGTGCCTGTGATGGAAATATCCTCAGAAATGCACATTCATTGCTTAAATAAATGTGAAAAATTTGAAATTGCATGTGTGAAACTTCATGCATGGAGCAGTTTGCCTTTTACCGTAATTTAGTTTATAGTACAGGCAGGTTTAGCTGAAAAGGCTCTGCTCTTTTTTGGGAGTTCTCTACGAATTTGAATAGGAAAAACTGTTTAGCTTGTGAATCACTTATTTTTATTTGGAATAGTTTCCTCATTTTCTGAATGCTGGAAATGAATTGCCATCTTAATTTGACCAGAAAAGTCTGTTTCTGTCCTCGGAAATCACTTAAAGACGTACTATGTTTGAGAGTATTCTCACCTAATGTACTCTTCTCTCTCTTTCTTTAGTCATCCCCCCACCACAGCCAATATTTTGTAATAACAGTCTAACAACAGTTTCGTATTCAACAAAGGAACATATCCTGAAATCATAGCTAAATAATTAACTGATTAATCAAAATGTTCTGATTCTTTTATTGATAAAGGAAATTATTGCTATTTTCAGTCATGCTCTAATATGGTCACTGCCAGTAGCAACATTTAAAATTGCAGAAAAGATTGTGCCATTATTAAGAAAGCAGTCTGGAAGCCTTATGTTTTATTTAAACTACCAAATGCAAAACATTAAATATGCCAGCTACGTGCAGCCGTTGAGCTCATGCTGTTGATTTAGATGCATGGCAATACAAGTGTAATTCGAAATGCGTCACTGCCAGTATACCTGCTCTAAGTATTCACAGTAGTCAGTATTATCAACTAGGACAGGTATGATCTGTCAGTTAATCAGCTTTTCAAGTGTCAGAATTTATAGGTGTGATACAAATGTACCAGTACTAGTACTAGTACACCTTTCATGTGTGACTAAGTGTGTGGTGGTAGACTACACTTTCTTACCATGTGACAAGTGTCCCTTTTTCCTGATGGTGAACAAGGAAGTTCAGGGGGAAAAAGAATATCATTATGGAAACATCGAACTGAGTCTGAGTGCACCTCTCCACTGCTGATTCTGTGTAGTCATCATTTAAACAGGATAGGGGGATAAATTTCATATTGACTGGCTGATTATACTCATTCAATTTGCAGTGATCAAACGGAAGGATGAGCTGTAGGCTTCGGTGACTGTATGGTTGCTGGGTTGGCAGCTCAAATAAAGCCTGAGGTGCCTCACATCTACCTGGAAGTCTCTGTGAGATGATGTGATTGTTGGTGATGATATGGGGTAATGGATGTGTATAGCTTTCAATCTATTGGCAGTCTTTCTTACTCCTGTGCCTGTTGCGGGCAAACTCATTTTGTAAACACCTCAAGAAAGTTATTCAGAGAGACAGGGGTTCTTACTCCATCCATCTGACTAAATAGCACTCTGACAAAGCTTTGGGTGTGTATTTTTATAATGAGAGCTTCTTTCCATGATCCCAAACCACCTTTTGGCATTTCTGCCACAGTTATTTTGTATTTGATAATAAATAACCCCCACATAGTTACTTTATATTCTTAGAGCAAACAAGCCCATGGACTGTATACACCCGATGATCAATTGGCTACCAGTCTAATAGTCTGCAAATGTACAGTATTCAAATGAATGAGACTGTGCATCAGCCCGAAGCAAAACTGAGCTAATGATTTATGTCTGCTGGCACAGTGACTTCAGTGCAGCCCATTTCTCACCTTTCCATAACATTACCTATTATGGTTCCTCTCTACAACTATATGATAAGCAGTATGAGTAGAAGTACTGTGTTTCTGTATGCAGTAAAATTATAAAAATCCCCACATGAATATTAAAACTTTCACAGAGGGCAAAAGATGTAATCTTTTAATCTGGAAAGGGTCAGAAGCAGTTATTTTAGGTATTCATAATTCTGAATGGGCAAGTACTAATAATTAAAATTGTGTTCTGCTTAAAGTAAAATGTCATCCCTAATAAATAAAAAGAAAAAGCTATAATCGAAGCTGAAGGTAACCTTTATCCTCTCTTGATTTTCATGACTACTTAACGTTTAGTTTTCTGCAGGGTCAAGTACCAGTTCACCATGATGCTTACTGAGATATTAATATTATCACTCTTTTCATTCTTTCCTGGAAACCATTACCTAAATTAACAATTGTCACAAAAATTTAAAAAAGATAAGCGTTTTCTGTATTTCTGCCTTTATTAGTTACTGCAATTTAAATGTTAAAGTAGTTCAATAGCCAATGAGACTTATAGCTCTATAATATAGAGCCTGGGAGACATCATTATTGTGATAATGCCATATGTAACTCAACTCAATTTTACTCTTGGAAATAGTTAAAGCTGGCAAACTAGTTATGTATTGATCTGTGGTGCTAAACTGTGCAGGTTAGTTTAGCAGAACTATACAGCTCCATCTAGCATTAGACTATAATTATAATGCAGCATAGGTGTAACAAAACCACAGCAGGAGAGAACTCAAATGCAAACCACCAGTTGGGACAGATATCCAAAATGCTGGTCTTTTAATCCAGGCAGGCAGTGCATGCACAAGTGTTTATTACATCAAACACGTCCAGCAAGGTACCAGACACGGCAGAGACCAGAAACAAGCAAAAGGTTATACACGAAGAAATTGCAGTTTGCACGAGGTAGCACAGAACGTTCACTAGGAAAACTACAAACACTGGTGATGATGCACATATGAGGGAGAGAGAATTTTGACAAGGGAAAAGGGCAAGATGAATATGAATTATGAAACTGAGTCAAAGGTTGAAATTGAAAAAGGCAGTCTGGCAAGTGGGAGGGGAAGGACATTAGATATACACTGAGAAGACAAATTGGCTAACTAGAAATGGGTAGGAGAAATTAGACACAGGTGAAACTGGTGAGGAGAGGGCAAACAGCTGGAAAGGAAGAAAATCTAAGAGAGACAAGAACATGAGAGACCAGGGGGTACAAAATAAAACAGGAAATCACTTGAACAAAAACCCAGAGCCATGCTTAAATTTAAAAATTCCAGTAGTCTGATGGCAGCTTTTGCCCCAGAGTCTTGTGATGTCACAGCTGTAATATTGATATTTAGTTAGATTAAACTCTAATTGTACTAAGGTCCAGATTAAAACGGCCACAATGAAACTCTTTGGAGGAGGTCTTTGTCCAGTTCTAAACAGACTCCAGAGTTCTTTTATGGTGAGAATGTGATCTGACCTTGGTCTAACCAAACTACCAGGTGTATGGTGCAAGTATGAGTTAGGCAGCAGAGTACTGTAGGCATGCTTAGTACAGCCCAAAATATTGCCCTGATTAATATAAATTAATGAAATAAGTTCTCTATGCTGTCTAGCAAGACAGAACACAGCATATTCTTTCAATATTTACCACCCTAGACACATCTGGCCAGTACAGTAAGTGGACCAAAACATGCTCATGTGGTTTTATTGATGTATTCTGCTTCGCTTGGTGTCGCTTGACGCTTTCTCTGTGTGACTGGAAACCAAAGCATGGGAAAAAGTTACAAGTTTGCAGTTGGTGTGAAGACAACCTAAAAAAGATTGCAACTTGCATTTTCTTGTCAGCACTTTTAAAAGAAGCATTTAGTGTATCAAGATGCCGTTTTGTTTTTAATTGAGCCTAGATTAACATGTCTATGATAATCACCACCTTGATGATATCACCTGGTGATAAAATGTCTTAATTTTACCTAAATTGGTGCTTTACAGTTTTGACTTAACTTTGTCTATTTTTCTCACATAAGGCAGCATATGCTCTAAGCTTTCAGTTATGGCAAGCAAAAATAGTTTAGTTGAGGAGTTTGTTACACTAAAAGAAATAATTGTAGGCCATATTTTGTTGAGCTTTAGATTTATTCTAAAAAATTATAACACTTGACATCTCTATATAAACTACATTTACCATTATTGGAACTTTGCAGCAATGCAACAGTGGTGGGATTTATTTATTCTACATTATTTGTTTTTTATTTGTTACACTCTGTGCCACCATTGTCTTTATGCCATTCTAATAGCGTCATTGTGTCACTATCTTGCAGGACTTTGTTGTGAACAAGCGAGTAATTGCAAAGTACTCATGTGACATACTGCTAATGGGCCCACTCAACAAAAAAACCAACAAAAAAAAACAAGCTGAAATGCTGTGTTGAGCTGTAAGAGGATATAGCAATTTGAAATATGAGTGAGGCAGAGAAAGAGACAGAGAAGGAGAGAAAAACCGTTGAGAACAAGATTGTTGAAACATGTTATTAAATTGATTGTGTGATATAGAGTGCACAGTGCTGTTGGTCTGAGGAGCTTGTGACCTTCAACAATGAGACCATTGATCAGGTGAGTGGAGATAGGAGACTTGACCACATGTACAATAGTCTGTCCTGCTAGTGGAGAACAAAGCACCGATAGACTGATTCATGCCGTTACAGTTTTGTAATTGTTGCCAACTTTTTTTTTGCTCCAGTGGATTAATGCGGGGTACAAATTATTTCGATTTTTACTTTGATACTGTTCACTAACACAGCTGATGGATATGAATTTAATGCATGCTTTTTCGGTTATGGTGTATTTTCTTCATCACATGAAAATAGATTTTGTTAAGTATAAAGCAGTTGTAGCAGTATCATTATTCTTATGACTTTGTATTAGCATTAAAATCAATCTGTACAAATTCACTTGTTGAAAATGTGTTTCCAGTTTCCAGCTTTTGTTGGATTACAGATATTAATACAGATGTTACAGACATTTTTAATTGCCATTAAGGTTGTTTCTGTCAAAGCGTAAAAAAATAAATGCAATGGTCCTTGTTAACGATGCGCATATAAGAGAGAGCAAAAACACCAATACCAAAGCAGTTTTTGTTAATAATTCCTATATTAAATAAATGTGAATTTACATGCTGTTGCATTTAAAGATAAAGACAGCTCTTGTTAAAATTAATTTAATAAAGAATATGACTCACTTGCTGTTAAATTCAGAAATTCAGCTTAGCGTCATAAAAATGTTATGCAAAGGGTTTTATTACTACCCATAAAAATCTGATATGTTTAAAATGTATCAGAACAATAATGTCCCAGTGGCAGGCAAAACCTTACAACCACCTGTTGTGCAGGTTATTTCAATGACAATTAACTTAATCTAAAATAAAGTTAGGGTTGAGTGCACCGTAAGTTATATGTGTTTTGTTAACCGGTCAGTCCAAAGTTGTTTCTTTTGGACTGCAACAGAACATATTTTTAATATGTCCCCACCTTCTACTAACACTAAGATGCATGCCAACTTTTTTGCCCATTATTCAAAATCAGCTTTTCTTTCCCCCAGTATAGGCCGATTGAGGATAACACTGCATTAATACTTGATTGTGTTTTTTAATTGAGGACGAGAAAACAAAGGAAGACCTGAGCACGAGGCAGCAGTTTGGGTTGGTCTCAGCTGCATTTTCGAGTCACGCTGCCACCAGTGTTCCATACAAGCATGGAGCTGTTGCTTTTTTTAGCGCCTGCTTTCCAGTTTGCAATGCTCTATTAGACAGAATGTCCATCTGCCAATATATTCAAAATGCACAGCGTAGGGTATTAACATGCCCTTGGAAAAAAGGGTTTGGCTCTGTAGGGCAAGCATTTCCATAAATCGCAGCAGAGGCAGTTTTATTACAGGTTGTAAATAGAAGTCTCTGCCATATTTTATGACAGCCATCACTAACTCATTCTGATTCTTATTACCTCTCTGTTCTTTGACTTGCAGGACCATTCATAGACACATTCTGTGCACAAGTTTATGCGGCATAAAGGATTGATTGTAAAGGAATTTATTCCCAGTGTAATTGCGCCTTTAGCTTGAGCTACACTTTTGTCTTCAGCTGCTGTTTTCACGTGCATTATAACAGGACCAGGCACTTTTTACACATAAAATTTTCATACGGATGCCATATGTACATATGTACTAGGAAACTGATTGAAGAGCCATCAAGTACAATATGTTATGAAGGCAGGGAACACAGTGATTAGATTACAGAATATTAAATCTACATTGGGCTTGAAGGGAAAAGTGACTGTTTGATTTTTACTGAATTGATATTACTATAAAGCACTTTATTGTATAGGGATAATTGTTTGTGTAATTTTGTGATTAAGAATTAGCATGACCTTTAATTAAAATTAAACTACAATATCTAGTCTTGTTAGACACTGTGCCTTTGCATTTATAATTTTTACGCTGATAAGTCATCAGCCAGACCAGCCAGGCTCATACATATGTTCATTGCAAATATATTTGCTAATCGTTTTTTAGAAGCACTCCACTTTTCTAGTCTAGCTTGTTTACTTATTTGAATTGGCTGGCAGAGCCATAATCAGCTTATGATCTTTATCATTTTGTTGCCAGGGGCGATACTGAGATTATTGCTCTATTCAAGTATGGTGATTTGTTGACCATAATCTATACGTTTTAGTGAAAATATTAACAAAAAGAGAGTGGCATGACTTTCTCAGCTTTGCTATCTCAGTACAGTTGAATTTAAAAATTAGGGAAAGGGCAACATTCAGCTGCTCAAAGAAGAACAGCTCTACCACTGATTATTTGATTGTTGTTGCTCTGATTCTAGCGAATTATAATTAGAATGTTGATCATTTCCCAGAAGTTAGCAGTGCAGGGGAAATAATCATTTTAGTGCTGCGTTTCAAGAGAGGAAAACAACAAAATCTCTTCCATTATAGACTTCCAAACTACACCCCTGTTTTGTGCTGGGACACACATGGGTGGAGTGAATGGGGATGGATGGCTGGATTAGGAATGCCGGGAGCGAGTAGATTATCCAGTATCTGGGCAGGCAGATGCGCAGAGAAGAAAATGACTACACAAAGAGCCAGATCTCCATCAGGGGATCAATTCATGGTGCTCGGTCTGTCACTTCCTGTGAAAAAGCAAATTTCATGGTGTGTTTTTCACAAGGCCAGCTCTGAAAATAAACATCACAAAGACAGTTTCTCGCTCTCTGTCTCACTCGTTTCCTCTGTCCTCCTCCCTGTCCCCACTTCAGCTATTTCTGCTCCACACTCACCTACCACATTCTTGGAGTAATAAAATGTGCAATCAAATATGCACACATGCACAGTTACACTTGAGACACATGACCACATGCGTGCTGTAACCTATATTTGCTGAGTATGGTGAATGCCGGTGTGTAAATTTTTTAAGAGGTTTAGCCAGCAAGAGCTGGAATGAGCATTGCTGTTGGCTGAGTTTCTCAGCCTGGGGCCCCTTGCTTTGCTCCCCCATTTCGCCCAGTAGAGCTTCGTCCTTATCGCTGTCCTGCACCCCATCACTGCTGAAGCTGGGTTCCTTTCCTGCTTGACCACATTTATCCAGGGGGCTCTTGTCTGGGGGTGATAAGCTGTTAGACTTACCAGTATGGACGTTGGGGTTCCCACATCCTCTCCTTCACTCCACTCTACAACTCTTTACTTCTTTCACAGTAGTGAGGACCGTTTTGGGGACACTACCCAATTCAACAATACTTTCACACTTAATTTTTTTCCTGCTTTGGCTATTACACACTGCACAGGTTCCACTCTCATCCCACTTATCCCATCTCTTTCTTTCCTCGTCTTTCTTGTGCTAATGTGATAAAGCACCTTAAAGTGAATGAAACAAAAACTACTTTCAGTGATTAGTTGTAATGAACACATTGTGATCATATTGTTCAGGTACTCAAATTTGTATCTGTGTGACAACAGATTGTGCAGACCTGACCTTTTTGGGTTCTGAAGGCATGCACAGTTTGTCTTGAGTTATTTTCCTGTGAAGTTTGCATTCAGCACTTTCTCACGTAGTTTAAAGTCTTTGTCAAATTTCTTGTGTGGTTGTGTCATTTTGCTGTGTTTAAAAGGGATTGTGATGGGCAGAAGCCTTGGTTTTATAAATATTTAAAAATAGGGGAAAAAAGACTCCTCGTCTTTGTTGTAGTGTGATGAATCCTTTGCTTAGTATGGGAATGAGAGCTGTAATTATAGCCTTAAAAGTGACAGTCAGTGTTTTCAAGGTTCTTGCCATCCAGCCTTGGGTTAAAAGCGGCAAAGCCATGTGACACAATCTCTAACAAGTTGTCAGTGTAGACCACTTTCTATTTAGCACAAGCCATACCACATCCTTCATGTGTTTTCAGGTTGTCCTCCACTAACCGCTGGCATTGGAGTTACTTGTTGCTTAGGCTTGCCAGCTTCATTTAAATTTGGAGCCCAAGGAACCATCCCAGGCTTTTTATGTGTAAAAAGAATAATCTCTGAGTATTACTGCTTAACAAAAAAAGCTCCAGGCATTTGATGAAAAAGTACTGCTTAGAAGCGTAGACATGCAACTAGATTTATTGTGGTATTACAGTTTGAGTTTGCCTTTTCTAGTCCCGATTTGCTTTTGTAATTTTATATCTCAATTAACAGGAGACTGTCGTACTTTAAATGATGTACTTTAGTTATTGTCTAATAGCCCGTAGAGAGACAAACATTGCACTTGTTTATTTCTCATTGGAAATGTGTATTGCCAACATTGTAACGAGATGTTACAAACACATGCTCCTGCTGGTGTCATCTCTTTTCTCATGTGCAGGGAGCTTAATTATAGTTCTTCGTGTTGTTGCAGGTTGTTATGAAGAGAAAGCGAGATAGCGTGAAGAACTGGGAAAAGGAGAGGGTAAACCATTAAAGACTGTGTGCAGATTCAGAATATTAATTTGGGCTGTGTATAAAAAAAAAATTATGGACTTGATCATGGGTTTCCTCAGAAGCTGTAATTAGGACATTAAAGCCATGGTGTGTGTACGACAGCCTGTTCTTACTCCCCACTTGTGAAGTACCTGTTTTATGAACTTGGAAGCATACTAACCTTGGAGCTTTGAGATATCTAATATCTTGATCAGCTACACTCCACCAAATATTCAGAATAATCTGTTTATCTACTTAAAAACATAGTATTTTTGTTTTTATCTGTGTGTCTGCTTAATTTAGGCACGTACTGGAGGACCTGCGGTTTTTACAATTCTTCTAACTTAATTGTTAAAAGTTATACTGTAGAATACAGAAACTAGTTTCTTTATCTCAGTGAGCAAAATTGCTAAAATCATCAAGTGTAAGTTGTAGTTTTTGGGCCTATGGAGTCTAAAGCTGATGTGATCAGCTGTTTGCCCAGTCAATAAAAAGACAATCCAGTCACTTAATCCTTATTAGCTGTTTGTGAAGAGAAAATGGCAAATGTCCTCAGGTTTGGGCTTGCTGTTTTATCCAGTTTTATGCAACACTGAATCAAAATATTTTTGTGTTTCGGACTGTTGATGGGGCTGACCGTATGCTTTGGAGGTGTCACTTTTGCTACTTAGTTTTAAATATTTCAACCAAAAAAAATGTAAGCATTGCAAAAAATAAGAATAAAAATGTAGCTGCTTAGGTTTCAGATTGATTGAAAGATTTAGTTTGACTTCATCAGCAATGTTTCCGGGATGTCTGTCACAGCTTTTCCGAAGAGCTGTCACTAAAGGGGTGGGACAAGAGGTGAAATCCCTACAAATTCCCTACCAGAGTGCTCCTTGGTGATCCCTCCTCTTTTCTATCTGTTCTTCTTGCTCCTTTGCCCTTTAGATCCCTAGACCTTTACATTCTCAACTGAGAAACAGTCTCCATGCAAATTCCCTGCATCTCAACAAATATGGACCTTGTTCCTCTTCTGTCACCTTTTCTCACCATGCTCCTGTGTGCTGTTTACGGTATCAGACAGCCTCAGTCAAACACACCCACGGAAACTCCTTGCCACAGCGCTGAAGGTGGATTGTGCTCCTACCTCTTGTTTTCTCTACAATGTGAAGCTCTAAGCCAAAGACAGAGCTCAGAGGAATGAATTCCTCGTGAAACCCAGAGTGAGGAGAGCAGGAAATAATTCAGCAGCAGCTCCAGCAGCAGCATCAGCATCGATAGTGGTGGCAGCAGTGAGCGTGAGAGAGACGGAGAGAGAGGGAGTGTATGTGTGTGTGAGAGTGTGTGAGCAAGCTTGAGTGAGAGCGAGTTCCTATGCACTGAGCCGAGCGTAGCTGAGCCGTGCCGTCGCATGGCAAGCTGTGTGTTCCCCTTTGGTTCCCGCGCGCTCTGATCAGGCAGAGCTTACAGAAGGGAGAGATGTGGCTTCACTCGGATCTCCAGCGTCAGTGAAGACCAGCACCCAGCCTGGGCATCACACAGCAGCATGGTAGGACTAGAGACCCACTGCTGACACCAGCGTGACTGATGATGACAGCCCACGCGTGGGTTACCATGCGCCACAGCCGCGCCGCTCTAGGAGGAAACACAGCCATGTGAAAGTGACTCGGCTGCCAGCAACTCTTGGACATGTTTTCCAGGGCAGAGTCTGGATTTCTTTCTGTTTTGAACTTGTTTGTTTTTCTCTTGGTGCTGTCTGGCTGCCCCGAACTCACCTATCAGGCAAGGACTAAAGGCAGATGGAACAAGGGGGGTAAGTCATGATGGGCAACCGTGATTTCGATTTATTTTGATTATTAATTGGAATATTGGAGTAGTGTCATTGAACTGACCTATACCAGGATATTTTATAAATGAGACATTGGACATTTGACTGTGATCTTGTGTGGGATAGTGTTAAAATCTCATCACAGACTGACGTTGCCTTTAAACACATTTGGAATAATACAACTGTGGATTTAACTGTCATGCTTCTTTTGCAATGACACACTCTGGTAGAAGTGTGTGCAAAGAAAGTTTACCCTTTTTTTTTTTTTTTAACACAGAACAAAGTGATGACCGCTTACAACCACAGAATGGTAGCTCCCAACTTTTCAGAGCTAGCCATTGAATCGCTGTCCAACACAGAGGTTAGCATTTTTCATAGATGGGATTTTATTTTAACTGTCTAGCTGTGATCTTTTAGATTTTTAAAGATCTAGCTAGACAGTTAAACCCTTCACATACACACACACCCTTCTGTCTCCGTGTGGCGAAGGTGTGTTGCGTGAGATCACATTTATCTTTGCACCCTGGAATGTTTGGTTGGCAGGACATGCCACCGGTGTCTTAGAACTGTGATTTTTGGTTTAAAGACTTAGATCACTAGTCTTGAGGGGAGGTGTAAATAATTCATCTCAGCCCCTCCGTGGGAGCGGTCCTCTCGCCTCTCTTGTAGCATTTAATCCCCTTTGTCGGATTAAAGGAACCTCTAATCTTAGTGCTAGTGCTCAGCGAGAAGGCTGAGAGATGCTCCCTGCAGCCTATCGGCATTGTTAGCACTCAAGGCTCATGCTCAGTGGGTGTGTGTCTTCAAAGAGGCAGTGTCACCACTGTGATCTATGTAATGATTCCTTGTTACTTTGCTCTTTTTCTGCCTCACCCACTCTCCACTTAAAATTTCTTGAAATCCAGCTCTTTCACACCCACCTTGTACATGAACTTCTCACTGAGATGCATCATTAGCACCCAGCAGTTCTAAATTAATGACTTGGACCAAGCTTTCAGGTCACTAATACACATTTTTAAAAGAATATTAGGTAATGAAAGAATTTCTCTTTCCATTTCCAGCACCTCTCACGTAAGCCACTCTACATATTCACCGTTTAATTTTTCACAGTTTCAGCTATTGGTGTATTTTCAGCCCAGTTTTGAATCGCTTGAAATGATAAAGTGTGCTTAAGAGTAGAGCTTGATTTTTTTTATTTTTTTTTTGCAAATATGAATTAGCAATCAGTAAACCAAGAGTAAAAGCAGTTACAGTATAAAATCCCAGCTATCACTGGCCTCTGGTGAAATGGAGGGCAGTGACCTCCCTCGGTGTAATTAGGCCATAAACTCCATCCCTATCTGTGCACTGTTGAACAAATCATTCCACAGGCTTGCTCTTAATTTTAACCTTGGTGGCTTAAACCGGTAGTTTTGTGACAAAAAAACCTAATGTTTCTTCATATTTAAGATAAGATATGTGTGGAGTTAAGAAATGTTTATGGATGCCGTTTCATTCGCTGTAAAGATACTAGTTGTGTGTAATTTTGTGTACGTCATTTGTGTACCATCACAGTGTAACTGGATTTCTCACATGATCATATAATTTGCCAGAATTATTTAGGTTGTCAACATTTACCCTGCTGTTACTTATAGCTAAGAGTCCTTTGGAAAAACGTGTGCACACTGCATAGTTTTATATGTTCAGACTGAGTTTCCTGTTGCAAAAATACAGCATGAGCAAAATATAAAATGATATAAAAAACATAAAAAAAACATCAAACTGACCCAATACATTGAGGTTATTGGCCACCCAATATCTTATGAATGTCAGACACTCGCCATCCACCTTCCAGAGGAATGAAAGCTGTTTATAGAAATTTGGATTCCACTAGGGGCAAGTTGTCACAGTGGAAAGGTGATCAAAACTCTCATAGAAATATCTCAAAGCACTTCTGCAATCTAAGGAGACTGGCTCCCATATTGTGATATCTCACTCCATGAGCTTTGAAGCTCCGCTGAAACACCACTGCTACTGTTTTTGAGTGAAGGAAAAAAAAAGACTATAATATTTTTCTGCCTCCTGTGATAAGTGGAAAAAGACTTGTGTTGCGTTGATTTGGGTTGCATTGTACTGTAAAGGTTGGCAACTGAAAGAAATGTACTGATATAAAACTGAAAGTCTGTAAGTTAGAACTTCCAACAAGAAAGTCCATCCATCCATCCATCCGCTTATCCTTTTCAGGGTCGCGGGGGGCGCTGGAGCCTTTCCCAGCTGTCATAGGGCGAGAGGCGGGGTACGCCCTGGACAGGCCGCCAGTCTGTCGCAGGGCTAACACACAGAGACAGACAACCATTGGCACTCACATTCACTCCCGCATTCATACCTATGGGCGATTTAGACTAATCAATTAACCTGTCCCCACAAACTGCATGTCTTTGGACAGTGGGAGCAAGCCGGAGTGCCCGGAGGGAACCCACGCAAACACGGGGAGAACATGCAAACTCCACATAGAAAGACCCCGGCCTGATGGTGGAATTGAACTCAGGACCTTCTTGCTGTGCGGCAACAGCACTAACCACCGTGCCACCAAAAGAAAATCCATTTATCTATAAAATTACAGCAGAAAAACTTGCATTGCATATTTTTGCTGTCAAATTTCAAACGGACTCGAGCATCGGGCTTTGCTTTGCAGCTCAGCGTGGCTGTAGTCGATAGTAGAGGTGCGAGCTTCTTCCCACAGATTGATGTCTTAGTCAGTGGTATTCTTTGGTTGTTGCTTTAATCGTTTACCTTAAAGGTAAGAGTAGTTAACCCTTGTACCTGCTCACATGCCACTGATGGGTATTTCACTTGTCATTCCTGCAAGTTGCTAAATTTCTTTGTTAATTCATCCATTGATCACCACATGACCTCTAATCTCTTTCTAAAGGTCTATCATATTTTAGACATAGGTACAAGCTAGATATGATAACTTATAAAACAACCTTTATCTTTATCTATATGTTGCGTTGCTTTTATCTGTTCTGACATCTGACTTCAAAGGTAAAAAGAACACAGACTATTCCCGACTGCCAACTAGCATTATGACAGAAGAATGTGACAGAAGTGAAGGCTTTTTGTAGACACATATTACTAGTAACTTTTAGCTGGATTTAGAGATCAAATCAGAACTAGTTGGTCAGACTTGTTAAAGAATCTTAAATCAGTGTTGTCCAATAAAACTGCAGTCGGAGCATCTTTCAGCCATCTTTCCGCAGCCTGGTTTGTGCTGACGGTGTTTAGCCATTTGATTAACACCATGTGTACAAGGTGTGCTGCTGTGTAGGTAAAAATCAATGGTTAAACATTATTTGCTTTCATCCAATCTCCAGAGAGTGCTTGTTCTGAGTGTCTTGTGATCAGGAAAGATTCCACTTACTTCCTATCCATGATGTCTGACACGACACTGGAGAAAATCCAACAAATTACTGTTCTTTCATATTCTTACACCACCCTGCAGAGACATCCTCCATAACTAATATCACACAGGCACCCAGATCAGGGACAGTAGAGATTGAACTGAGCCCAGCAGTGGGGGAGAAATCCAATTGAATGTATTACAATCCCACCAAACTACAATAAATGGTAATGTGAAGACAGTACCAGGTGGAGAGAAGCCTGGCTGTGTTAACACAAAGCTATGAAGACAAATGATATTTGGAATACTCCAGGTTTAGAGACGGGGTCACTTTTTGTAATGTTTTCAAAAACTGATTTACTAAATGGGGGGCCTACTGAGGTGGTCAGCGATGAACACACATTAGAGAAATAACACACACTCCAACAACAGAGTATCTCTGGCGTCTGGGATGATAGTGAGAGTATCAGATTTATAGAGCAAGAGAGGAGATGGGGAATTAATATCATCACTTCCTACTCACACAGGAATAATATGTAGCCTACAGATCAACAGCACAAATTGCTTGCTTTATCACTGTGTTTGCACATGCTCTGCTTCATAACTGTGCAATTAGTAAGTGCCGGTCAAGGCCGATCAGTCCATTAGAAACAATAAAGCGATCATCTGAAAACGTTGCATACAAAACAAAATTAGCCAAACAAAATTACCTTTTTACAGATTTATGTAGGTAGGCACCCTAGTTTTAACAGACACGCGCTGTTATGGGATAATTTGTCTGTTTTGCACATATCAAATTCATACATTCAAATTATGAAAATACACGTTCATACCTTACTGACATGACACTGGGATATGGATAAATCAGCTTCTATCAAGAAAAAATGACGCATCACTGCATAGGGATGGTAAATACGTTAGAGGGTAAAGTATACAACTGGAGCCTGAAATATCACCTAATGACCAACCACCAGCGACAAAACAGGAAATGATTTCCATTAAAATCGGATAGGTGCATTAGTGTTCTTACTTTTAGAGTAGTTAAATGTCCCAGGAATCCACAGGGTAGAGGCTTCTGGCACAGTTTGACCTGCGTGCAATGTGGATGGAGAAGATTAGAAAGTCTTGCTCCAGCAAGTTACTGCAAGTTTATTGTTTAAAGGATGTGTTGCAGCTTGTGGCCAGACAAAAAAAAAAAAAAAGAATTACTCCTCTCTCATATACTTACACTACCTACTCTATAAATCAACCCTTTTCCAGACATTTCTGCTAGAGAAATCAGACACGGGCACATCAGTGGGCTGAGCATAGAGATGCATTTTGTAGTGTTTCCTTTTCCCCCACATCTTTGAAATCACAGCTCATGCAAACTTTGTCTCTGTTGGCTTGCTCACAGTTATGAATAGAGTCAAATCACAAATACTCCCCGAAAGTTTAATAGTTATTCTTTATTTACTACCGACAGCCACCACATTTAACAGCTCAGTTATAAAGCAGAGCTCAGCTGACTATTCAGCAGCAGAGGCTGCCCGATGTTGTCGTGTTTATGCTGTTTACCACAGTTCATGACCTCAGTGTAGCATTTCCATATGAATTTGATAGAAAGAGAAGCATTTATTTTTGGAAGGTAACAAAAGTCAGTAGTATGAATAATAGATGATAGTATTGAGAAAAAAAAAGCTTTATGTTGGTACTGTAGTAGATTTATTCTTCCGTTTTCCTCAGAATTGGGTCTATTTTTTTGTGAACTAGTCTTTATGTAAAATTGCTATTAATGGATATGCCTGAACCCCCAATGTGCCAGTCATGCCGTGGCCCTAGCAGGAAGTCAGAGCTGGCTGCAGGGATAGAAATATTATACAAACTAATGGGGGGAAAATTAGGCAACAGCCTGACAGGAAAATTAAATCACTGTCATTATTTTTACAATTAATAAGCTTTGACTTGTGTCTTGGGGCAGGAACACATGAAGGACTCGCACGGAACAAGCAAAAAAAATAAAATAAATAAAAATCACTCACTATCTGTTCCTGTGACGTTTTGCTGACATTCTGTGACTCAGTTTGATTTCATTATAGAGATTCCTCAGAACAGTTTTCACCCTCTCGTGTATGCTAATGTGAAAATGTAGGCCGAATTTTCAGTTCTGCTAAACACTTGATTTTATTTTAGAAAAAAAAATGCTTACAAGACAGCCAAGCAAGTACATCTGTAATGAGTGAAGTAGCTCTCCTAATTACGCAATCATGAAAAAGGCTCGAAAGGCAAAAAAATATGCCTGCTGTTTCTTGTTCATTCCAATTAGATCATTAAGCTGTGTGCCACTGCAAGTTCAGAAGAATCGTTTTCTCAAATGTACTTGCCTTATGTACGCCTACACGTGGTTAGGAAAAAAAATGCATTTGTACAAGCTGAAAAGTGTGGGCGAGATTACAGATACAGTGGTAACAGGATTGAGTCAACATTAGGTAAATGTTGTTGCTACCCAGTTTAGAGTGTTAGAGGGTTGATGATAAATGAAAGCAAAGAAAATTATTATTTTATGCGTTCTGACGCTGCTTTCTTTACTGTAATGTATTTTTTTTAAACATAAAGCATACAATGACAAACATACACACACAAAGGTAAAAAATTCAACAATGTTATTGAAATGCAAATTTTAGAAGTAAATATATAAACACATCTATCGCTGTTTTAATTTGTGATTGTGTGGGTGTCACAATTTGTCGTGCAGTATGTGTTTATTTATATTATCTAACAATCTTTGTGTTGTGACTCATCGGGTTGTAATGAGGGACTGAGGCTATTCATTTATAGATAGGCCAGTGTTTTTTCTCTCTTCTGTGTGAATAGGAGTTTGTCTCACTGTAGTTCGGCCTTCAGACGAACACAGAGCTTGTTTTGAACCTTCACCTTTCTTTCACCATTTTTTTTTTTTTTTATTGATGGGTTTTTATGCCACAAATCTTGTTGCAAGAAAATTGCCCGCTTTTGTCACTGATTTGGCTTTTCTTTTTACACCTATGGGAACAGAAGGATCAGGAAAATTGTAATCTTTTAATGCTTGTATGGGTGTTTTGAAAGTGATTTTACAGGTTAAATTCTAATTGTCCTTCAATGTCTGGTTTATGAGCCTAACATGTTCCGAGACAGTTAGGTAAAGACAGACAAAGGTAAGGGCATTTGTGGGATAATAGAATTCAATAGTAATATTCAGTTATCTGTCATTCCCATTTTGGTATGGTTTAAATAACATGTATGAAAATGTGCCACTAATTTTGCTAATGTGACTTTGGCTGCCAATCAAAATAATAATCCATCTGTCTGATTAAGTCATCTAAATATTATGCAATTAAATATGTCAGTCCCTGTGTTGTTGTTACCCCTAGCTATCTTAAACTTTTAAGTGAAGGGGTTTATCATTTTTGATAAACCTGAGGAAGATTATTTACTGTGGACAATTACAAAGGAAGAGGCAGTGAAATAACTAATTCTGTAAATGGGTAAAGTGCCATCACTGTACTTATTGCTCTTTTGCCACTTGCCATGTAAACAGCTTAGCTTAATTTCCACATTCTAGTCTTCCAATGAAGCTGACTTCTAATAGCAGAAGAAATTACACAGTACAATAACAGTGTTTGTGAGTAAATTTCACACCGTAAATATGACAGCTTAGCTTGACGGATAGAAGAGGGCACATTTTATAGCTGCAGATCCTTTCACCCTGTCGTTATCTGACTTGGCTACAGCCACGTTGCAGAGTATCTGCTTGATCACATGTGAAGATGGTCCAAGTATAATAGTGTATGCATGATTGCTTTACTGCACACAATATCCTTTCCTCTTGCATCTCGCTCTCTCTCTAGCTTGGTCTCTAGAGATGATGATGGCTATGATGTGATGATTGTGACGAAACGCAAGTTTTGCTGTTTAAACTTTGGATTTAAATATTGTATTGCAGCAGAAAAACTGTGCTAGTCAGCAGAGAGTGTGGAGAGAGTGTAACGCCTTACTGTTCAAGGTAATTGTATTGTAGGGATTCTTTATTATTTCTTTGGAAATGTCAGGAGATAAGCTCTAACATCAGAGTCTCTGGCCAATTGAATTTTTCTACTGTTGCCAGGAAGATGACGCTGTCACGGTCAGAAACAGGAATCCTTCACAAAGCATGTCAGTAGACAGAACTACATCTCAGTAAGCTTTTCTTTTATTTCTTTCTTCCTTTCTTTGTTTTTTTTTTTTTTTTTACCTTATCTGTGACTCTCTCCTCCACTCTAACTCACTTTCTTTTGATATACCTCCTTACCTCTCTTTGCTCTCCCCAATAAAACTTTAAAGAGATAAGAAGCTTTTTTCTATTTCAGGGTCACCATTAGCCTGAATAATGCATTGACAAGAGAAGAGCAGTTTGAGTTCTGTGGAGGATAGAAGCACAGCCTTCAATTAAATTATACATCATTATCACAGCTGGCAAGCCTGGTGCGACCGTACCCACTCCATCCTCCTCTAAATGTTCCATGTTACTGTCTTGTCCAATATTGTGTGTCAAGCAACAGCCTCTTCTTGTGCCAGCATAGAGCTGGGATGCAGATAGCACCGCCTGTGTTGGTTAGAGGAGCACTTAAAAAAATGGGAACAGTCTAATACAGCAACTTAACTGAAAGTACCGTAGTGGTGTTATTCTGACTTTCTGATTACGCCCATCTTTAATGGACCGTGGTATCCAGATTGTTAAGTTGTTCCAGTCAGTCTGTAAAATAATGCAATATGCAGCAATATGTTTAAATAAAACGTTAAAGCAATCTCCTGTTTGTTTGGGGTTTTTTCTAAATTTCCTGCAGTGTGTCCTTGAGTAGTGTATTTGAACCTGTGACTGCTAATCAGTAAGGACATTTTAAGAATTGGATCCATTATTGTTTCTGGCCTGTTTCATTCTCATGTCTGTAAAATCTCTGCCAAAGGAGGGAATTTCTTCAAATTTGGCACAAACAATAAGCTTGTCTAAAAGATAAATTCATTAGAATTTATGGACTATGGTCGACAGTATTGTTGTGACTTTACAAAACCCATTTTGTCCCACTGTCACATCTCAATGAGTGGCACACATTATCGGCTATCATGTGTGACATAAGCATAAATGACATACTGCGTTTTTTTGTTTTTTTTTAACTGTTGTTTTTTGACTGCAGCAAACACAACAGATTTTAATATGACACCAGGCATCTCTTAGCTGTACATTTGTGGCAGCTAATTGCTTCTTTCGTAAAGAAAATGTCAAATGTAAAGATCTTAAATTGTTCGCCAGCATATTAAGAAGTCTGAGCACTCATTTGAACAGCATCTTGGACAATAATCTGTTTGCAGGTACAACAGTGTATATTTTTATTGCAGATTTATTAATGCCAGTGGCTTTTAAAAGCCACTGTTGTATAAAATGATAACTTTCATTGTACATCTTACTTGTAGAAAAACTGAAAGCTGTAGTTGAGAAGGACATTCTCTAGTGTGTTATTACCTGCCCTATATTAGTGCTGCATTATTAACATTGTCCTTAGCCCACTAGTTAATTAACCCCAAAGACCTTAATTTACAGACGAATAATGCATAACAATGGATTAACTTCCTGTTCTCATTACTAAGATTGATTGATTAAAATTACAGTTGTGTTATCGGTCATGCTTAAATATGAACATATTATCAGTGAGTTGCCATTATTGAGCTATTACTAGAAATTAACTCTAGCTTACTGTATTCAGCTTTCTCATATTCTGACAAAGCTGGTACGTTAAGCAGTTTTGACTATACAGACATGACTCCCGCCCTTTGTGAATTCTTTCAAGTCAAGCCGTGTTAATACAGTTTAATCTCAGAGTTGTCTTGTGATTAAATATTTGTAAAACACCATATGCCGTACCATGGTACTGTAGAATTAGGTGTCATTAAAAATCTACGGAGTGTCATTAGGCAAGGGAACTGAAATTTTAATATTTTCATTAGCAGTCCAAGTTCTAATAACCAATCATGTTTCCTCAGGCTACGTGCATAGTGAATAAAACAAACAGAATTTGCCAAATAGCTTTTTTGAAATTGCCAGCTTTAATCTGACTTCAATTTGACCCTAGTGGATAGCTGATGCGTTTCCTGGCTGAATGCTAACATTTCAAACTTACAAATTATACAGTCTTATATGCGTTACTACGAGACAAAAATAAATAAGAAAATGCAGCAAATTATTTGTGGAAATATTTTTTCGTTTCTCTGTTAAAAGGAAAAGCAGCCTTAATAGCAGTCTAGTTAAAAAAAAAAAAAAAAAGTCGTTTTTATATATGTACCAAAGTAAAAAAAAAAAATCTATCTGCATGTGCTCATACTCAGTTTTAATACCATATAAAATTGTTAAAATTGTAAAAAACATCCTTCTGAAACAGGACACTGTAGCACTGCATTTTTGTTGCATTGAGCTCATATTTAGTGCAGCATTATTTCTCTGTGCACTTTGGTGTCACCGGATTAGTGTGTTTATAGTCCAATTTATCATGTTGGATTTACCTGCCATGAAAAATCTCTCCCTATCTCTGAATATGTAATGGCTCTGCTTTGCAAATACACCGAGATGAATATTAACAAGTGGTCTCTGCAGTCTTCCAGCTGATGCCCTGCAAAGGTTTTAGAGCGTGATTTCTTGCAGAGACTAAAATAACTTGTAGAATATTAACCCAAAGCCAACAAATGTAAAACAAAGTAATTCCCAGGATCTCACTATACCTACCAGAACCCCTTTTCCTTAAGCATATAAAATACAAAAAGTTGGATCACTGGGAGCTGCAATCTTTTGCTTTTTGTCTGCCATAAATGATCCAACAAAGGTTTCTCACCTTTGCTTTCTGACAGAGTGGGTGGCTATGATGCAGTGGATAAAATGAAGTGATATGTGACCATGGATGCTTTGAAAGATGAGGTGGAAGTCTGCACAGTCAGGCTGGATTAAGAGTTTAATGACTGGTAAAATTGTGGCATTTCGTCCAAGGTGACCCCTGTGGAGAGGTGATCACGCCAAAGCTAGATGGAAAGTGAAGGTAATCCTTCCTGCCTCATTTTCAGATAGATGTCACCAGCACAGGCTTTGTCACCAAAGCCCAAGGCATGTAATTACACTTTTATTGGCTTTAGGGAGCCTGCATCATTCATTTAAAGAATAATCTCACTTCTGAGCACAAGCCACAGTACATATAGATCATACCTGCATGAAAGCCTCTTGTTCTTACTTGCTGTGGTTTAATGGACTTCTATGAATATAGGTTGGATTCATTGCTAACAGCACGTAGGGCGTTAATACCTGAGTGTTGCCCAGACGTTAGCCCTCTCGCTTCCTCAGTTGGGTGTTTCGTGAGTTGAAGAGCAAGGCCATATGAGTATGACAGCAGTAGCATGTGAGTGTCTGGATCTACTGCCAACCAGCCTTGACACCATTAGCTCTGGTGACACATTAAGGTTCTGTTTGCCTTGTAATTTGTTTTGTCTGTCAGTTTGATGGATGTCTTGTTTGCCGGCACTTCCTCACACATTGGAAAATGGTGGCTCGAGGACATTGTTAAACGAACTTCAGAAAGGGAGGCAGAAAGCATTTGTTTTCTTCAAACAGGTTTTTTTTGTGCGTGTGTGTTAATGGGTGTGTGCAACAATGTCTCCACTCCATACCGCGTCACACGCTGGGTAATTAAAGGTGAAAAGCTCATTTGAGGGCAAAGGCAGGGTAGGTACAGCGGTATGAGTAAGCTAGAAATAGAGATGGCGGTGACATTCCTTTGAGTAAATTTCCTAGCACTGAGATTTAAGTCATATGCTCAAATATGATTTGTACTCGAGCGTGAAGACTGTAAAACCACAAAAATGTCAATCTGATCTCATTTTATTTCCTATAAATATATGCTGGTAAGCACCGCTTTTAGTAATTCCGCTCTGCTATGCTTTGTTCATACTACTGACCTTACGTCTGTGACTGAGCAGCATGGCAGTATCCGTAAATGCAGTTTAGCACACTTGAAGAAGTGTAGCAGTATGCCAAAGAATGGTTTCACCTCTTTCTGCACAGCAGGTCACGCAAACGGCAGCATAGGACTGTTGAAAATTTCACTGCCTGACCACTCGCCCCCAGCTGTGCAATGTGGGAAGCCATCAGAGCCTTCTACCTCGACCACTCGGCTGTGGAAACATTTCTGCTACAGCACCAGCTCAGCTTAATGAGCCTCTTCGCCATTACCTACAATATATGTAGTGCCCCCAAAGGTGGGTGAATGAATAGATCTACAGTCAACACACTTTATTTGGTGCTCAAGCTTCAAGGATGTTTCAGATATGGGACATGCCATAACATCGTTGATGTTGTTGTTTGTCCTGTCTAAGCCTGGCCAAATATTGGAATCCCATAAATAGCTTAATATGAATGAATTTAGATACATAATTCTTACTGTTTAACACTGAGCTCATATGGTTTGATGTTTACTCAAAGTAGCAGTAAATATTAATATAAATGTAGCTGGTTTCAAACAAGTTTTGGTAGATGGGTCCAGTTTAGATTGATTCAGAATTTGGATTACTGAATTTTATGTCTAGATTGTTTATAAAGGTGGACGTAGCTACTGTGATACTATGTATTGGTAAGTGAAATCCTGGAGTAAAGTCTCAAAATGAGTTTTTCTTAACTCACAGCTTCCTGTTTATAAATCAGACGTGACAAACGAGGGGCACTGACTGCACATAGACTAGCAAATCAGTAACAAGGTACTCCCACCCTAAAACATAACTTGCTTTATCCTTCTTTTTGACTTTACTGAGGCCTGTAATTTACAAAATGAACATCATGTTGTTTGAATAAGACTCGAAAACAGTGATTTAAAACCACGCAGTTATTAAGAAACTGTTTACTGAGGTCTTAGACAAAGATAGATGGAGCACCATTTTCAAGAACAACTAAATAACTGGAATCTATTTTGCCAATGTTCCTTATTATGTGAGAATTTTGGTAATTACACTCTAAAGAAACTGCAGTATAGTCACCTGCTCGTCTTCAGTGCACAGTGATGTTAGTATGGAGCAGGTGAGCAGTCTGTGATGAAATGCTGCTCAGGTGCTGCTCTGCTGTTTTCTTCTGTCAGCCCCGTTGACAGTGTACTCAGCTCACTCAGTCTCAAAACTTGACTAAAGTTGGTAAGCCCCGTGTGCTATCACTCTTCCCCTCTTTTCCTCGCGTGGTTTCATTTGTTACAACAGACCTTGAAATTTGAGAGACTGTGAGAAGAGCGGTGTAAGACTGTAACAGACATATCACAGTCTGGAAGCCATGGCTTCTCTTCCATTTTTCCTCACACGTGGAGAAGATAATATGTTACAGCTGAACCTCTTCACCACTCTAATCCACGGAGCAGGGGATGAAATCTTATTTGGGGATCAGCACCAGTGCATCACTGCCATGATAGCAACAACACGCAACTCTGCAAGCTCTTTTTTAAGAGCATTAGAGCCTAGGAATGAATCAGTCAGCAAAAAAACCCCAAAAAACAACTTTTTGGCTCAATTATTTTTTTTTTTTATTTTTTCAATTAGAACTGAAACAGCTGGATGCTGGTTTCTTAAAGTGTGTCACTAAAATAGCCATGCCTTAATCCCTCCATTCATTGAAAGTATCAACTATACTCGCCATTAAATTATGGATGTCTGTTTGAAACGCTATAGCAAAATATTTGAGACAGAGAGCGTTGGATTATTCAAATACAAAGGCTTGGTGAATGAGCTTTCCTTTTGTATGTGTTTGTTTCCTTTTCTGTCCTTTTAAATCTGAAGCCAAGCTTGTCTCAGAAGGATATGCAAATTTAGAAGAATAGCTGTCTGGCTCCCTGAGAAGCTCTTATCCTGCACTGTAGCTTCAATGGTGAATAGAGCTGGAAGATTTTAATGTGCTATAAGGGGCCGTTTTGACAAACTCTTCCTTTTGAACGATGGAATAAGCGTCTGTTCACTGTCTGAGCAACATAACTGGACCCTTTGGTAGAGATTAAAGCATTTCTGTTTCTCTGTTCTGTTGTTGATGGCCTAAATAACTTTGGATTGTCTATAAATAGCTAATATCTGTTATCCAGCATCCTGTCACCAGTTTTAATCTCAAATCTTATTTTAGATTTTGACAAGCTAGTCTTAGTCTGAATAACACCTGCTCACGTAAAAGGAAGGAGGGCACCTTATTTCCTATCATGTTGAATCACTGAGGGCTGAACTCGCTCTCCTCTGTTAAACTTGCATAGCAAATAAGGGTCTCCGAGGAGCCATGAAAAGCTGGAGGAGAGTGTCACAGCTCATAAACAGGAGCTCGGGAGAGGTGTTACAAAGCAAAAAAAAATCGGAGAGGTAAAACTGCAGCACTGCAATTTGACAAGCAGGTTCAATCTTCATTTCACTCAAGTAGCTGCTGACTGTGATTGTTCCCCACAAAAACCTCAAATGGTGTCGCTTTTATTTTCTGCTTGTAATGCTTACAGTGTTTCCAACACTTGATTTGCGCAGAGATGTAGTGATGCAGTTATTCAGTTTGTGGATGCAGCCAAAGTGTTTTTGCTGTAAACATTTGTTCGTGATTAAGAAGACACCATTAGCATATTGGAACTCTGTTCCAATTAATAAAGATAATTTCATCCATGCCCACACATGCCCCAAATCTGTGCATGGTGGCAGCCTACAGTAACAGCTGAGAGGATAGATTTTGACTCAAACAGATGAATGAGCAGATGTGAGTTGACAGTTCGCCACCACAGGTGAATCTGATGTTGGGGATATCATAGAAAAAAGCAGCCTACCCCAGAATCATTTTCAACAATGCAATCATTTATTCTAACAGGATTAAAAGCTACTTATGAGCCAAACTATCACTCGATTCCATTTTTTTCTTGGCTGGTTCCTTCTTTTTGCTACGTTTTGTTGCAGTGATGTGTATCAAAGTAAATACGGACCTTTTTATTAAAAGAAGGGCTGATTTTACGTTTTTTAAAAAGCTGTTCACGTGTTAATTTGAGGACCGAGTACAATATATATTCGGCATACTTACATAGACTGCTTGTGCTTTAAGTAGATATCAACTATTAGATGATGGCCAAACTTCTCAGTCTCCTCAGCTGGACTGCACTAGGATGAAGAAGGTGTGGTGCTTCTGTAAACAGGCCATCGTGATCACATACTGTATGAATATTTTATTGTATGTGCTCTGATGGGTTACTTCAGTAAACCACAAGGACAGACCATTGCTAGCTGTAGATACACTGTAGTTTTGCCCATCGGAAATGATCTTTTATTATTCTCTTGACTCGATGGGTATATAACCATAGCTAATGATGCTTAGAATGTTTGTACCATTACTTTTACATTAATGACTCCAGTATCTATTGTTTTTTATAGACTGTAATGGTGTTTTTATGAATAGAGTTTAAAAAGGGTTTTTTTTTTTTAAATAGCAATTTCAGTTGAATAGTAAAACTCCATTACAAAGATTATACACTTATAGTTATGCAACAAAAAAAGTTGTCCCTTTATGAGAGTCACATATCCAGGTATTTCTACGTGTAACTGACTTGTTGGATAGTCTACTTGTGGACTGACCCTAATATATATATGAATTCTTTTCATGTGGATAGCAGTGGTATTTAAATTAAAAATTAGTTAGGAAAGGAAATGTAAAAACATTTAGGTAAGATTTCAAATTTCCCACACTATACTTTTGTTAACTTAAGCCCCCTACTCAGTAAAAAGGACTTAAGAGGCAGAGGGGGTGTTTTTTCTCTTAACTTTGTCCCATTGGGATGACACGCTGTCTTTGTTATCTTACACCCAACATCAAACTCCTGATCCCAATCATAGCCTCTTTTTTTTTTTTATCTGACTGTGCACACTATTCTCCCACGTCACCCCAGCTGCTCCAGCACTGCTCCTCAGATTAGAGAACTCGCCAGCTCTCAGCTTTATCTACCATTGTTCCCCACCAAATAAAATTGGCTCCAGCGGGGAGTGGGAAGGAGAGTCGCTGGGGTTTATCTTAATCAGGAGCAGACATTAAAAAGTTACACAGAATTAGTTTTTTTTCTTGCTCCTCTCTGACAAGGGTCATTAGGGTTAACGCTGCAAAAAAGGGGTGGGATGAAGTAGAGATTTGTCTCAGCATGTTCTGGCTTGAAGTACAAAGCTTCAAGGACAGTTGTGAATTGAATACACCTGGTAAGACATGGTGGGACAGAATGAAAAAGAATCAGCATGACGCTCGACAGCAGTTTGTATTTTGGATCTGTGTCAGAGGCTTTCAAAGGATGGTTACTGTAAAATGTTGTTGTGTTTTGTCATGAAATATCAATTTCTCAACTTAGCTTGTTTTACTCATGTTTTCAATGTAGATAGTTGCATGGTTGAACAAAGTGTCCTTTATCAAAGTCATCATATCGAAATTCTGCCATACTGAAACTACAAAGCCTTGTATTACTGTACAGTTTATATCTGAGCATGATATCTGGATAGGGAGGATTAAATGTTAAATGTTGATGTAATTAATTACAGCACATTACAATCACAATGTGGGTGGATAGTTCAGACAGGTAGACTTGACCACTAGACAATATTGGACAATTTGACCTAATATTCAAGATAGAAAAAAACCTTCTCAACATATCAAAAGGTCAACTACATCATCCACCTGTGAACTTTGTTTTGTATTGATATAAAGGCTGAAAGTGATTCAAAACTCAGTCTTTTTTGTAATAGTGGGGCGACCGTGGCTCAGGGGGTTGGGAAGCGCATCTGTAACCGGAAGGTCGCCGGTTCGTTCTCTCTCTCCTGGTCATTGTGTCCTTGGGCAAGACACTTTACCCTACCGCCTACTGGTGTTGGCCAGAGGGGCCGATGGCGCGATATGGCAGCCTCGCTTCTGTCAGTCTGCCCCAGGGCAGCTGTGGCTACAACCGTAGCTTGCCTCCACCACTGTGTGAATGCGAGAGTGAATGAATAGTGGCATTGTAAAGCGCTTTGGGTGCCTTGAAAAGTGCTATATAAATCCAATCCATTATTATTATTATTATTATTCAGCCACCATCTTAGCGTTATTGAATCCCTCCATTTGAAACCTTTGGCCCATTCAGAGTTTATTAAGTGAAGAGCATGAAAGTCAAAGTAAAATAAACATGTAGTCTGGAGCACTCAAATAGTGCCATGCAAAACTAACAAATTTAAGAGGATGAATATGGGTGGTATTTGTCTGTAGCAAGATTTGAGAAATGTACAATAGGTAGTCTAATGCAAACTCAAATGAAAAAATGGTTCTAATGAGCTGTGTATAAGGCGAGACAAAAGAGAATGGACAAAAGGACTTGTAATAACGGGCTCGACGAAGAGATTTTCACTGGAAAGGATGTGCAGTAAGTTAGGTTGAAGGATTGAAATGGATATGTGCTAACAAGTAAGGAGTGTTGAGAAAATGGAAGGAATACTCTGGGAAGTTGATGAGACAGAAGGAGATGTGACTGTGTCTTTGTGGATCTCGAGAAGGCATACGATAGGGTGCCAAGAGAGGAACTGAGGTATTGCGGGTTTAAGTCAGGATTGGCAGAGACGTATGTGAGGCAGTTGAAGGACATTTATGAGGACAAACAGGTGTGGTAGTACTAACGGATACTTTCAAGGTGGGGATAGGATTACAACAGGGATCAATTCTGATGTTGAGTTGACAATTTTATCTCAATTTTCACATTATTTTCATGACAACACAATACATTGCACTGCATTGAGTTATTTGTCATTGTCGCAAAAGTATTGTTTTTAATTTGAATTTCAATAAAGAAAATGTTTTTCACACTTTTTTTTTCACAGTTTTAGATTAATTTTAGTCCCATGTTCCCTGTGTACCAGAACTGTTGGTACTCAGTGAGCAATTCTGGCTCAAAATATCTTCTCTTCCACACTGGCCCAGTTGGTATTTCCCTGCCTGCACCTGCACTCCTATAATTAGTCATGTCAATGTTTCCTAAAAAGTTCAGGTGTAGACTGAACTATCCGTGTTAATGGCTACCAACTATATATTGTTTGTGTGCATATACACATTTACTGTACAGGTCAGGACAGACTGGATGAATTTGTGAAGAACAAATGCCTGCATTCACCCATAGATTGCAAGACATTAGCTCACACAGATGGAAAATTTAACTTGGACATTTACTGATTTACTTTTGTAAATGGTCACATATGCTACAATTCTGGTCACAATATGGAGCTCTGAATTTAAGTTTAGATTGTTTTAATTGGATGGTGGATGTAGATAGAGGAAGCTAGTTTCTTTAACCTTGACATGGGACCACCAAATCCATCAGATCCAACTAGGCTCATATGATACTGAGATATGACTGTAATGTAGGCAGCACTGATAACGAAAACACTTATTAATACCAAGATGAGGTGGGAACCAATGATCTGATGTCATTATGAGATAAAGCACCCTGATACAGGTTCATCATTTTTAATTCATAAATTTAGTTGGATGTTTTGTTTTGTTTTTTTTTAAACCTGGTGATTATACCACACACCCATGTCACGTTACAAGTTTCCTGTGAGTGTGGACCTTAAATGGTTCTGATTCTTATCAATTCTCACTATGTCCTGGTTTCAGTCCTGACTCACACAGGGACTAAATGTGATGGAAAAAGTGAGTGAAGGACAGCCTGTATGTCCCTGTGGCCAGTGTCCAGTAAGATGGACTTCAAATATGACAGTGAAGGGCAGGGGTTATGGACAGAACCAAATCCCTCATCAGAATTTTGATTGAAACCATAAGACAGTGACAGATTCACTATGACCCTGACCCAAGCTGACATGGCCATGGTGAACTATTCAAATAGATCAACCACAATGAGCTTTTGGTTTTCTCAAAGAGCTGACCTAACTGGCACGTTTCTCTTTCAGTCTTTGTCATTTACTAAGACACAGCTTACACTTCCTGTATCTCCTCTACTTATCCTTCATAACTCCATTCTCTGTAACCCCTCACGTCAAACCTCCCATTTGGCCTAATTTTCCCATGAGCTGCGTGTATTAATCAAGCTTAAGGCCTGATTGACAGGAGTTATCACCAGTGAATCAGTTCAGCCCTGCCTATCTAGCCCTTTCTGTCTGACTGGGAGACTATCAGAGCTTCTGCTATCTCTTGCGCCTGCAGCCAGTGTCTACCATGAGGAAGGGCTGCTACATCTGTGGCTCCCGCTTATCGCTTTCATTTTTAAACATCCCACAATCAAAGAGCCTGTAGCATTTCCTAGCTAATTGCCAGAGGATAATAAATTGCAAAATCCCACAACACCCCCGTCCTCTCTGTTAACCTCCATCTATGGTGCTTACAGTAACTCACTGGCAGCAGGTAGCTAATAATCCGCTTCATTGGCGCCTCTCTTGATCGCCTGACTTGAGCATGTCCGCTATTCAGTTACAGGCTGAGTGACCCACTTTAATGGAAATTGTACCTGAATCCCTGGAACTCATCAAAACAAATGGTAAGTTATTCCAAGCGATGTGATGGTATACTGGTACTCTATCTGCCAAGATAGAAATATGGAGCACTGTGGCTGAGCTGCAGTTTTCATTTAAAGATATTGGTCTCTGTCATTGCCCCAATTTACAGGATTACTATCTTTTCATTATGAACTGGTTATGTTAAACCAGATTTACTGTATTTAAACAGATGGCATACGAGGGTGTCAATTTTGCATGACAGGATTAGGCTCATCTCGCCATTTGGGGGTCTTTTAAAAAGCAGCAGAATATTAAAACATGAGCGCATTAGGTAAGATGCTTTCATGCAGAGTTGCTGAGTGTAATACTAAGGGGTGATAATTGCTGGGGATACACCCTTGGTCCTAATAATGTAAGGCTTAATTATTCCATGAAAAAGAAATGTTGCCTGATCATCTCGACTCCAGCATTTAATCTAAGCCTTATCTAGATTCCTATAGCCTTTTTTGGCTCTACTTCTGCATTTGTAAGCATCCTGATATTAAACGACATTGGCCCATTGAGACGTATCTGGTTCAGGATGTTCTCTCTGATTATCACTTTAACAAGAAGATTCTCAATTTTGAAGCAAATGTGTCAGTTTATTAACTGCATTAACTCCACACATATATGCTCACACAGAACACTATGGTACACACAAAAGCGCACATTACTCTCTCTTTTTAAAAAATATCTATTTACACATAGAGCATTAAATTATTATCTAATGTTTTGACATGTAAGTGGAGGACTTTTTTATGTTTTTCATAACACAACAAACCTCACATTATCCTGATGTTTGTGTCATACAGTTTTCAGATCTCTAAGATTTGCACAGAAAGTGTTTTGACTTGGGATCAAAGCTGTTGCAAAGTGTCTGATGAATATGTGCATTTAGATTGGTTACAGTGGCGTAAATGTAATGTATGTTTTAGCTGGTGTTTTCTACTCCTGGAAGGTTAAACTTCTAGGAAATTTTACCAATATTTTACCGATAATTTTCCATAGTTATGAAATTTTACGTCACCAACAGATAAAGTGTTTGTGAAGGAAAGTAGGAAACAACCCATAAGTTGGTTTCAGAGATGATTTCATCGTAATTGAGAAGACTTATGGATTAACAAGCTAGTATGTGAGAAATTGAATTTTTGAATATTAAAAAACACCAGCACAGCTAGTCTCAGAGCACTAACTGTAACATGAACATAGGATTATAGAGTGAGAATCTACAGTTTTCTCTGGAGTATCTACTTTGCTGTACCTGTCATTAGGGGATCCCTCTTGGAACCCTCCAGTCATCCTTCTCACCATTCCTGTGTCCCAGTTCCCACTCCTATTTTTCCTCTGGGTACTAATTATTGTGTGGAGGAGGCTGAGAAGTTAACCAGCAGATACATTATAACAGCATCGCTATGTCTCTGTGACTCCTCCCAGGGACACAAGATACTACTTTTGATATCACTTCAAATCAGAAACACATACTGATACTGGTGTTTACTGATATATCTGGTAATTTTTTTTTTACTTACTTTGCATTAAAACCGATGATGACACAATTTCATATAGTTTCATACAATAAAACTTTACCAAGCGCCTGCAGTTCAAAAAAGCGCCCCTCCGACAGCCAAACTCATCTGTTCTCTGATTGGACAGTTGCATTTGTGATTGACATGACATTGGCCAATCAGATGAAAGGAAGAAAAACAGGGTCAAAATTCGTACTTTTAACTTGAAATTTGTGTGCAGAGTTTCCCACGTATTTTTTGACTAAGTCCACACACAAATCTTTTTTACGCACACACAAATTCTTTTTACACATACAAATCTTTTTTACACACTCACACAAATTCTTTTTACACATACAAATCTTTTTTACACACACACACATTCTTTTTACACATACAAATCCTGATTTACAAGTGCAAAACTGATTTACAAGTACAAAATATGTATGACCACAATTTGAGCCCATAATCAGGTCCTCTACCATAGGCCTAGTTTGAGGGTCCTGCACAGTATTTTTGCTGTTCTTCTGAACGGAGATCCCAGATGTCATTCCTAGTATCTGTTGGAGCCACTCACCCACGTCCAAGTCCACACACAAATCTTTTTTACGCACACACAAATTCTTTTTGCACATACAAATCTTTTTTACACACACACACAAATTCTTTTTGCACATACAAAACTGATTTACAAGTACAAAATATTTATGACCACAATTTGAGCGCATACCTGATCTTGAAGGATAAAGGCCGCCAACAGCTGCCCAATCACATGGCAACCTGTCGGTGCATTTAGGCATGTTCACAAGGATGTTAATCCAAGAATGTGTAAGACAGGTGATTTAAGTGACTGAACGTAGCATAGATGGTGGTGGCAGATGGGCTGGTCTGATCAGAAACCTCTGATATACAGGATTTCCTGCACAGCCATCTGCAGGGTTTAAAATACCCATGAGCAGAAACTCTTCTTCAGAAGCTCTTCTGCTGGCAGTGTAATGGTGTGAGGGAGTGTTTTTATATATATTTAGAGAATACTCTCAGTCACTATTAGCACTAACATCTCAATGTGTTACAGGTTAAAGCGTTAAATCTGAAAAATATTAAAACATACCAAAACCAGCTGACCTTGAAACTATGTTCAGTTAGCATATGGGGAAAAATAGCTACTTGAACAAAGATGCTAATACATACATAATCTCAGTAATTCATAAAACATGTAACATTAATGGGCATGAGTAAACAACCTTGTTTATTCCACCAATGTTTTAATGACTCACCTTTGTTTTGACCTTAGTAGGCCATATAATGTGCATTTTTAATGAGGCCATAACATCCATTTTAACATAAGTAAACATATTTTTGATTCATTTAACACGGAGGCTTGTTCGTATGATAATGACCCGGATTTGTGTAATTGATCAGTTGTTATTGTTATTCTAGTTTATCATTAGTAGAGTCACTTTTATATAGTTTTATGTGTAAACATTTTTCTGCCACTGGATGCATAAATAACAATAACCATTATATGTTTAAATCACAGTCATGTGGTGTCATGGACAGCACACGATAATAATCACATTTATTAAGAATTTTAAATGAGGTGTTTACACTTTGGCGCTTTCATCCAAGTCTATATGGCACATAAAGAATGTAGCCACTTACGAAGCAAGTTGTTTTCTAATCTTGGTGTATAGCAGTTGCTGGATGCATTATTGAAGTTTTACCAATCTGTGTGTAATAAATCCTCTTGACTCCTATTATTCATTGCATAATGGCTTCCATTCATCACTGAAAACATAGGGTAAATTAGCTGCTGGAACCTGGTGTTTGGCTCTAAGGCTTTATTGAAAGAATCTTTCAGACTCTTTGTCTATTAGTTCATGTCTTTAAGAAAAGGAAAACTTTACTTTGTGTAATGAACCCTTTTAAAATATTGCTTTTGAACTTTAACAATAAGATATCCCCATGAAGTGGCAAACTGTTCTTTCGAATATGTTTTTTAAGACCTCACACATTTGAGATAAACTTCATATTTTCTGTTCATGAGCACTCCATGTTTTAGATCATCACATTACACAGTTGTGTCTCCTCCCATTACTTTCAACCCTTCCCCCCAAATGATAATTAAACAAGGAATGCGTCAGAAAGCACAGAATTAAAGCACTTGATTATGCATTCTTCACACATTAATCTTTCATGATTTGGGAATCAACATTCTTAATTATTCAAAACTGCAAAATGTATGAAAAGTTGAATGTGGAATAGGCAAAACACATGAATACAGGAATGAGAAAAACCAAATGCACGTGGAAATGGAGAAGCAAAAATCTAATACCACATAGTGTCAAGCAAGCTTTCTCTCAATTCTCTCATCATTAAGTCAAAAATGTGCATCAGGGAAGAAGACTGGGTTTAATTACCTGATAAAATTTTAATGCAGGGCAGAGAACGGAATGGCCTAAGTGGTGCGGAAGAGATCTTTGACCTGAAACGGCAGTCCTGCAGGGCACATAGACCAGTAGGGATAGAAGGGCCTATTTAGCTATCATGTTGGATCAAAGCGAAGTCAAGTTAAATTAGGTGAATAGAATGTGTCAAGGTACCCATAGTGGTTTTTCTCATCTGTCCAGTTTCAGTTAATCTTATCTAGGAATTAGAGTAAACTTCACAAGGGATTATTTTGTGTATTTTTTACTGGAAATTGTTTAGCTCTAATTAATAGAGAATGAGAAGTGATTAATTTAATCCATTTTAAATGGCTGCAAAAGATGAAAGGCCACGTTTTAATCCACCCATATTTCAACAAATAAACAATCCCTTGCATGTTTGCATAAGGTCACACTAATGCTGTGTATGCTCCTTCAATCTGCTTGTGTGTATATATACTGTGCATTGTGTTTGTTTTTGGCTAACCCCAGTTAAAAAACCAAATCAATTAGTCACTGTGACAGTGAATACATTTCGACCCCGCTCTATTGTGGCCATAAATTGGTTTCAAGTTTATGTAGTCTAAAGGTCCTTCTGAGAACAAAACACTGACCTCTGCCTCTGAAATCTTCTGTAGTCTGACAGTGACTCTGTAAACCACAACCCTAGGAGAGAGTTGTTACTGTGGCTGGAGGTCACCCAGGCAAGTCTGCTGGGATGACACAAGGGCTCCCGGCATGTTTTCTGGCCACTGTTGCTTCCACTCCCGGTCACCAAAACAAAGACAGTAGCTAGAGCCAGCACTTGGCCTCTCTCTCCCCGGCCCTTGAAGGCAGTCACAAACATATGCACTATTGTGCGTGTGCATACACACATAACTGTGCATTGGAGTTGACCAAGGTTCCCCATGAGGGTCTTGGCCTGTCATCTGACAAAGCCTAACAATAGCGGTGAGCAGATGCCTGGGTTCCAGGGCCAAACAGATGGATTGGCCAAGTGGCTTGGATAAAGATCACCTTCCTAACCCATAAAGGCAGCTTGGGGTTCTGACTGTCATGGTGTTGTGTTTTTAGATAAATTAGCACAGTGAGAAGAAAAACAGTGGGGTTTGGGTTTGCAAAGGTCCAGCAACAGCTTGCAGGAAAGCAGGCATAAAAGAGAAGCTTGCTTAGGGCCTAGACTCCTACCAAGTCTAATCCTTCACCCATGGCTTGGAAGTCCAGAAGGGAGGACTGGTATCTCTCAATGAGGGTTTGAATTATTAAAGTAGATTTAAACCATCAGGCTGGCCTGTTCTATGGCTGATGGGCTGGTTTGAAATGACCTTTAGATGTAACATGCTATAGGCAGTGTGTCAGTAACCACGGTTCCCACTACTGCAACTGTGCCTGAGAATTAGGGATTAAAAATATATATATATTTATTTATTTATTTACTGTGTGTGTGTGTGTGTGTGTGTGTGTGTGTGTTTTAAAACCTGAACAACATTTTTGGTACCTAAAACTTGACCAACAAAAAGTAAAATAAGCAGCTAGTGAAAGGGAATTTTTTTAAACGGTCCAACACTAACTCCAGTCTTTGTGATATATAGTCTAGTTTGTGACATTTCTACCCCATGTACCTCCTAACATGGAATTTGTCACTCTCTAAAAATTTAAACACACTTGTGTATCTTTTATGGAACACATGGGTCTTTTGGGTTGTTCTGTTGTGTTCATTTATATAGAGGAGTATTTCTGCACAAAAGATGTAGCAAGAGTTGCACCAGCCACACAGCTCTCTTGTGCCAGCTGTGCCACCCAGTAGGCATTATGGGAGGTGGATAGTGCTCTGTTAAACTAGTGTAAAATAAAAACTAGTTTGGGCTGTTTCCAAGCTGCATTTTTTGCTATTATTAGTATTCATATTATAATTTATACATTTTCTCTTTGATGTTTTCCTTGTTTCACTGTATACTCCAAGCCTACTCCAACATAAAAAAAAAAAGTTATTAAGAGATTAGTGAAGGAGAGTCTTTGCCTTCAAAGAGCCCCAATGTGCTGCTGATGTTACAGCTTGGCTTGTAATGATGGCTTTGTTGGCTGGCAGCTGTAATTTGAGGAAGAGGAAGTGCTGGTGTCTGACCTCTTGGTTTTCAGGCAGCCCTCACAGCACATATAGTATTAAAACTCTGGCAGTCAAACAGGGAGGGGCAGTCGGTGTAATGGTCCTGAGTAAAGTAGAAGAGGGTGCTTAGCCAGGGTAATTTAAGAGCAGGGCATACGGATGGAATTGGGGGCAGAGAAGAGACTCGGCAGGGCAGCAGTGATTAGACAGAAGGGCTCTCTTAAATGCAGCAATGGATCTTGCCACCATGATAGAAGAGCCACGAGAACAGGGGAACCCTCCTTGTGACGTCATCAAAGGGGTGAAAATGACCATGAGGTTTGGGAATTCCATAATTAAAGGGCTCAGTGAAGTCCTTTTGACAACGCTGATCATGCTGTTTGCTAAAAAGCAAGTAGGACACCGGGTTGCTATGCTCAGTAAAAATGTCCTCGTGGTCAGCAATGTACAACAAAGGTTTTCCCAGAGGATAAGAATACGGGAAGTTAAACGTTCAAAAGCCAAGTACTGTAATGCTACACTGCTGCATGAAGCTTTGTGCACACACAATCAGAAGAATTAGCAAAAAGCACAAGTCATCATGCAGTGGTGCTGCAGGATAGTTAAACACCCTCAGGTTCAAGAGGTCGCTGTTGATAGGGCAGGTAAGCACTGAAGGCATGCAAATGTATTTCAGATGACTTGATGACAGGATGTTACAGACCTTCCTTGCCAAGTAATGAGTACACAATGCCTGCGGTCCTTATGCTGCCTGGCCCTTATTTATCTGAAGGTAAAACATAAATGGAAAGCTGCAAATGGCACTCAGCACCTGTGTGCATGTCTGCTTGGGCATTTAGTATAATGAAAGCCACATGTCTCCTGTCTGGACAGGTTGGAAATGATGCAGCTCAAATGAACCTGCCTCTCAGTTAAATGTTTTTACACTTCACACTCCATTATAGTGGTGCTGATGTGAGCAGCTCCAGGTGAGTCGCAGGGATGAAAGCTGTCAGTGGAGGAGAGGGGCGGAGGTCCTTGGAGTGGGAGTGGGAGAAAGGAATGAGAATGGAGCACAGCTCATTGGGAACATCAGCCTGCTACAGGGAGGACAGGGAACATGACTCATTAGGTATGGGCCTCTGCACTTTCTATACTGAGCTGCATGCTAATATAGGGAAGACATGGCTGTACTGGGACTTCAGTCATGGATTATTACAATGCTAGAGAGTGGAAAAAGGTTGTGGCTTTTCTTTGGAGCATATGTTAGATATATCACATCACCTTGCAAGAACCAATTGCATGTGATACAGTCAACAATGTTCACATTATTATAAAAGATCAACTTTTCTGTGAGTTTACTGGAAACATTATAGTAACAACCACATGATTGACTTGAATAGTTAATGAGAAAAAAAGCCTTGGATCATATACATTATGACCATCGAAAAGCAAGTGAACCCTGATGGAGAATGAAGGAGAGTGAAAACCTTTATCATACTAATGAGGAATATTAGCCATACTTTCAGGCTTCAACGACATTGACAATTTTACACTTGACATTAATTGCCTATCTCAAGTACTGAAAATCTTTTTTAACCTCAAGAGCGCAATTTTATGAGCCCGAGTTAAATATGGAGGGGGTTGGTAGTGAATGCAGACAGCCAAAAGTTTCCTGTTTGCAACTTTGGGTTGTCAATAAAACGCTTCTGTGATGGAATTAATCAATAAAAGTACATATAATCCCTGGGTGTCATATAAAAAAAAGCAAACAATACAGTTCTATTTAAGTCACATTCAATGTGTGAAGCCACCCTGTAAATTATCATTAACCACTAAACGCAGCACATGGGGATGGACTGTGTTTAAACACCACAAAACAAATGAGGGTTTATTTGCTCTCTAATTTTCTTCCTTTTCCTGACAAAGACTAATTAGATGCTTGAGGATACATCCGATTAAACAATACGCCGCTCTCACAATTAAATGTCATGTGCAATTACTATGAGAGAAGTGACCATTCCTCATATCTCAGAACCCATTTCCATGAATCCCTCTGTCATTCTACAAGCTCTTCTTTTTAGATTTTGATTTCTGTCCTGCCCTTTGTAAATGCAGTAATTGCATCAGAAATCTGTCTGATTACTCATGATGTAAACTGTGTAAAATGTTCAATAATACTAATAATTTTAAAATACCATATCTTAAAAACAAAATGTTAGTAACTACTTGAATAAGAAGAATAAGCTACTTGTTAGTGGAAAATGTTCATTGTTGGAATTTGTTTTCTCACATGATTTGTTGGCAATGTTAAATATAGAATATCAACACACATATGTTGTATTAAGAAGTAGTACTTCTAGATAACTTTATGTTTTGCCTGTGGTCCTACATTCTTAACAGAGGTGTCCCAGTTTTAAAGAGATTTACGAGAGATTTGGTCCCCAACTAAGGCAGAAAACATCCCCTTTGGGCAAAACTCCCACTCACTCACACCAAAGTGAACAACAACAACTGAAAGCGAAGCCCCTTTGAAAGTTGCCTCGAGACCCGCGAGCTTACCTCTGCATTGTTGTTGTGTTTTGCTTGTTGTTCACCTGCAGTGATTTATGTGTGTATCTGGCGGCATGTTTGCTACCATATTTTAAGTTCCATTTTTGGGGCATTTCAACTTTATCCTGTCATCATGTAGCACAGGCTAGACTCGAGCCTCAGTGCCCCAAGAAGCAGGTATAAACCTGACCTTGCTACATGACGGCTATTTCCTAAGTATCAAATCATTCAATCCCATCTGGAGTACTTCTGAAGAGGCAGCTCATAGTGAAGTGTTTTTGATTTGGCTCACATGATGTGACCATTTCCTTTATCAAAGTGCAGGCTGCTTCAGTTAATCTCAAGGGTGCTCCTTTAGAGAACCCTCACCCACCCACACACACACACACCCATGCTGCTGCACCCCTGTGACAGTCACCTGTTTTCTGTTTCACACAAATCTTGCGTGGGTAGTGCAGTGTTCATCCCCAGTTGCTGCCGTGTCACTGGGAGAGGGTGTATTCTCCAGAGTAATCCAGATTTACTCCTCCGTAGAGCCCGCACACTGCTGCCTCGATGGCTGTGGAGTTGAAGCACAAAGCTAGTTCCACCATACTCTTCTTCTCTCTTGCACACTACCCCACCCATCTTACATGTTCCTCATCTGTTTCCAGAGGTGAGATTTGGAATCGGGTGGGAGTGTGTCCAATGGCATTAACCCACAGTGGAGGCTGAATCAAAGATTAGAGCAGTGGAGGGACTATGCAGACTGGTGCTGGGTGGGAGGTGATACTGTGGTGAGATGGGGCTTCAGGCGCCTGGGAAGGGTGGACAGCTCTCATCTGGGCCAGCAGGGAAAGAGAAATAATACAGAGATATGGGGCTTGAAATCCAAAAAGGGATAGGCCTAAATCTTATGCTATTGAGATGGAGCTTTGGGGCTAATAAAGGATTCCCTTGAAGAAAGAGTGAGAGCTCGGCAGCCTTCAGAGTTTGTAGTGTCCCTGCTGGCGCCATAGTAGACCAATTTATCATCTGTGTTCCTTTTGAAAGCTGCTGCAGTCATGGAAGAGGCAAATTTTCCTTGATGTCAGTAAAGTTTAGTTAAAAGTTTTACTGACTTGTCAGCGTGTTCGGAAATTTGTCTTTTTAAACTGGCTTTCTAGTGCTGGGTTGAGTTATAGAGATATTGAAGCACTTTAAATTCAAGAGCTCATAAAAGAACAATTATTTGTCAGTGTCCTTCCCTTTCCTTTGCTTTCCTTTCCTTTCCTCTTTGCCTTTGCTGGTATAAATCTGTTTGATGGGGTATTAAGCAACGAGACACTACTCAGAGTATCATAATATGTGCAATGAGTAAATCGTCAATTTGAGGGGAGCACTATACCACACCGATTTCACAGGAAAAAATAATCAGGGTTTTTGTTTTTTTTTCCAGATTCTTGTAGATCGTTTGACTTTCACTGAATACCTTTAAACATCATAGGAATTCTTAAAATATTAACAAAATTTGTGAATATTTATCAGTGCCATAGCCACGATACACTCCAGCATTACAGGTAAAAGCATGAAGTACTTTTACTTCCTCTGCTTTTTTACAATATTAATGTCAGTCAGTAGTAAAAAAATTACCTTTACATTTGGGTGAACTTTCAAAATGGTAAATACATCAATCTTGAATGTTCTGCTCTTTCTGTCTCAGTGTGTGTGTGTGTGTGTGTGTGTGTGTGTGTGTGTGTGTGTGTGTGCAAGGTTGAATGAGTCCATCAGTCTTCTTTGCACTGATTAATAAGGGACACGCTGAGAAATATGAGGACTGGGAGGGGCTGGTGTTTGTATGCCAGTGGTACCTGCATGTTATCAGCACATTACACCAAGTAAAAATGCACTTTTTGTTTATACAAGTTACCGCACTGTTTACTGAGAATCCCTGGGAGATCTGTCAATGATGAGGACCGGTCTAAGTAAGATAAGTGGCAGGAAGGTGATTCAAAATGTTTTAGTTATTTGAAAGCAGGAACAAGTTGCGTCAATACAGAGGATGGTTCTGTGAGCATTAGGCTAAAGTGCATGAGCAAGAATTATTTGGACTATTTCCTTGGAGGAATGTAGAGATGGTCGGTGATGAGTAGAGGGGTTTGCGTTTATGAAACAGCATTCAGTGATGGTTTGATAAGGTATCTAATCGAAATGTACCACTCACTTATTTCTCCTGCAAATCGATCCCCAGATATTTGGCTGCTATTACATCAAGATCAGCAATTATTTAATCTGATTTTTTCCCCTTTTAAAAAGTTCATAAATGTCTTTGTCTTAATATTTCCCCTGGCAGAAAATCCGTATGTATTGATTTACAAATGAGGGGTCAAAGGTGTTGTTAGAACCAGCAAAGATTTAAGATAGTAGACTGATAACCTTTAAATGACATAAAACTAATATATTTAGTGGTGTTTAATTTAGTCAGTGTTGATGATTAACTGTGCAGTTATTTGAGTACTTATTACCTGTATCAAAGGTGTTCCTCTGTATCACTATAAACTGAGTACACTGCTGATTAGAACCAATGGGCTTGAGGAATTTGTGATCCCTATTACCTACTTCTGTGATTCAAAATCAGCAGATGACTTAATAAGGAAAATAATTAAAAGTGGCAGCTGCATTTCGAGTTGGGCCTTCTTCAGATCACCTGGCATCGGTTATACCAACACTGATTCCATAAGGAGCCTAACCTGTCTCCTAACAAGTACTGAAATTAGGACAGTTAGCCTGCACCAGACAGTTATTTACACTGCACTGAGCCAAGTAGTCATTATTATGCAAATTCATTCAATTGCAAAAGTGGGGAGAGAGTGGTCTTGTGAAGATGAGGAATTGAAGATAATTAGCAAGAAGGCATTTTGTTTGAACCCAGCCACTTCGACTTGGGATGCACTACGAAGATTGGGTGATAAACAAGCAATGAAAACACACAAGGGGAAAGAGAAAAAAGACAACAAGCGCTTTCATCTAAACCCACACAGAGATAAGTCTAAGGAATACTCGGCTGTTGTGTTGCTAAATGTTGCTGGTAGACAGCTTTGGAATTAGCCATCTCCAATCTGATTGTCCCCAGCACTTTAATCTGTAATGCAGATAAATATGGCTCCAAAGTCTTTGGGAGAGTGGCTGCCGATGCCCCGGGTCTGGCCATCTAACAGCGTCTCTCTAAATGGCTTTGACTGGCGATGAAACGAGACTGTGGCAGCAGCACTGATGTGATGTTAGCTCGCTCTCTCTGTTTGTCTGTCTGCCTGCTTGTTGTTCACTATAGGTATCATTGTTTCCATTCCATTTCACAGCAATCGGCCTTGGTGAGAGAAAGTGCTTTTCTATCCTTGAGCTGTGTCTTTGTCATATCAAGGCCTCTGGCTTGAGCTACAGATTTTTTTATATAAGCGTAAGAATGTGTGTATTTGTATGCTTATCTAACGTATGTGCCTGTAGTTAGAGCAGTTTAACTTTACAGTACATAGATTTTTAATGTGTGCAAGTGAGTATGTGCAAAAGTGTGTTTGTGAGCACTGAATGGTTAAGAATGCTGATGGATCTATTTTAGGCTAAAGGCTCTCTGTCAAATGAAATTGCATTAGGATGACAACAGACATTCAAGGCTTGTTGAAAGCAGTCACTAGAATAAAGAATCTTTTATCAAATCCAGGCTTGCACATTTTACAAATTGTATGCAAAGACCTTTCTTCTGCTCTTTAATTTTTCAAAACTGACAAAACACATTTTGTGCGGCAATTTCAATCGGCTGTTTTCTCTTTGTGTCTTTTTTGACATATGCATATTTTGGGTACCTACTAACAGTGGCTGGCTTTGATTTAATGAGTGTGTCCTCAGCAAAGCAAAATTTTAAGAAAACACATTTATGCACTGTGCAGCTCTGACAGTGTTAGAAGCCGATTCCTTTCAGTTTTAATTGCGTCCTGATAACATAGGTAGAATGATGCTAGGAGTAATTAATCACGCAACTCTTTTGTAAGTACATTTATAACACACACACACATGTAGACTCACAGAGACGCACACACACACACACAGGGCTGTGGCAAGGTGATCAATCAACCTACGGCAATGTTCCAAACACACCATCATTCCCTCCATGGCTGCCTTTATCAACAGGCTAATTTGTCTCCCTCTGCACCTCAAACATTATGAGTCCTCACACATTTAACCCCACACCTTTCCCTTTTATCTTTCTACCCACCACTTAATACAGCAATTAGAGAGCTGTGGAGGTTGCAGCTTCCCATTAACTCATGCCAGCTCAGGGTAGTTGCCACAATCACATACTGTAACCTGTAGCCTGCTGTGACAGCTACAGTGTTCGGAAGACAAGGCAATTGCTACCTCAGCCCAGTTTCCCTCCCTCTACCTCTTCCCTGTCTCTACTTTTCATAACACGTCCCACAGATACTCTTATTACATTATTTCTTGCATACCAGTCTCATCGATCTTCCTGCTTGCAAATCTTCCGTCTCATATCCAGGCTCACTGGGTTGATAAAGCAATCAGCACTACTGTAGCATTAAGTAGGTAAACATATTATCACTGCCGCGCTGTGCTCTCTCTCCTCCCCCTTTTCATTTCCTTATAGTTGCCCACACCTTGCGTCTCTCCCCTTCACTCTTTCCTTGCTCTCGCATACTTTTCTGCTTTCATGTGCTCCCCCTGCTCTTGTTCTGCCCTCATCCTCCCATCTTTCATGTTGATTTCAAAACTGGCAAGTCCACAGATGAAAAGTGGAATGGAGTCAGTTGAAGAGAGCCAATTTCCTCTTCTCTTGTGAAGATTAGCTGAGGCTCATTGGAACGTATGCTTTGTGTTAAAGAGCCTGCCAAATGACAGAACACGGTTGGGGAATTCATAATTATCTTTTTATTACACTGCATGTATAATGACTGCCCCTATTATAAAGCTCAGGACGATGTACACAATTACATTGCCCCAGACAGTTGTGAAACAGGTGCATCTATTGTACATTATAGCTGATGTCTTTTTGATAGCAAAACCATGTATTTTGGCCATTTTCTGTATTTGTTTATTTGCGATGCATGGTTTACTGCGAAATGTGATATTTTGCAAATAACATTACGGAGAATCAAACGGCATTGCCTATTAATGTGGTTAACATCGTCATAATATGTGCGCACACTATTGGAGCTTTGGAGGCGAAATGAATGGAATTTCCTTTATCGAAGCAGCAAAGCTGTTTGCAGTATTTACCATATTATCTGAATTATGTGCAATTTTGAGAAACAGTGAGACCTAGTGGTGAATAAAATATGAGGGCTCATAGAGGGTAGAGCATCTGTTATAGATGTAGCCTGAAGGCATTAAGAATGACTGTGGATTACCATACAGTGCTATACCAAAGTGTTGTCTTCATTCCTGGTTTACGTGCAGCTGCTGTATTATTTAAAGGTGGTATGGAAATATGCACATTTTTCCCGACTGAAGGTTTAAAAGGTTTGAGGGATCACAGGAGAAAAAGAGGACCATTTCAAAAGCAGGAGTGTGTCAGCAATACATTAAGAGCTTTTGCAGTCTTTGCACTTGTCACCTATGCATTTTTATTTATTTTTTTTGCATGCAGTTTCAGATTAAATTCCAAGTATTTTTCTTAAAATTGAATTTTTTCCTTAACTCTCTGGTTGGTCCCATTCTTGCAGACCTTGAAAATTAAATTGGAAGGAGAATTCCAAGTTTGTAGTAGTGTTTGCCTGGTTTAGGGAATGTGTATAAATGCAATTGAAGGGATGCTTTGAGTGAATATTTACAAATACCTAGACATGGTCTTATCCGTGGTGCCAAATGGTACAGAGTTCAGCAAGGGCTGGGTTTATAGGTTTTTAAATGAGAGTGGATCAGAACAAATGGGTGGTTTGGCTGTAGTATTTCTGTCATCCCACCACAAACAGAAAAACAACAGGACTGCAGGCTTGTGAATAGACTCTGTTATTAACCCCATAAATCACAGGACTGCTGATGGATGCCATATATGAAACAATTCATCAGATTTTCTCGCTCTCTTTCTCATTTGCAGTCTCTCACACACACACATAAGCCCATACACACAAGCACATGTACAAACACGCAAGCTTGAAAAGTACTAAATGTTTCAGCTCTTTCCCACAGTGTAGCATGACATTGCATTTTGGTCACGAAGAATGTTTTCTTTTTTTTTCTTGCCAACCTAAACAGGAATGGATGATTCCCTAAAAACTGTTCACATCCTAACTGTCCTAACAACTTGTGTTAGACAAGGTATTTGCTGCTTGGCGAGCAAGAGAAAATATCTCTCCACGAATAATCCCGTTGACTCTTGTGGATTGTGTGAAGGGAAAAAAATAGAGGGTAGATAAGATTATAGGTAATGAAGAGGAATGGATTGAGGCAAAGCAGATGGAAAAATGGAAGGAGTCTTAACTCCATGACCAGCAGCTTTGTGATAGTGATTTAAGAGGTCAGAGAAGAAAGATAAAGGCTTGTGCATTATTAATGCTGAAGGGATCTAACTGATGTGACTGCAAGTTTCTGCTGGTGTTCCTGCTGCAGAAAAACGATAATTCATCAAAGTGTGTTATCACTGCCTCATGCAATAACATGTTTGAATCTGTATCTGCTCTCATTCCTGTTTCTTCATATTGTAAAAAATAGAACAAATACCTGCTTTTTTAGCTAGCTGTCACTTTCCCGGGGTGGAAGTATACATGAACTGAACTAAATGCACCAAAATGAATTTTTAAAGTCAGTTCTGCAGGAATTTGACCTCTTTCTCTGTGGAAGTGCTTGAAAAAATATTTCCCTTGGTGTTTGTGAAACTGGAGAATATTTATCTACAAGTGTGGAAAGTTTGTGCAACGCAGGCTGGTGAAACTGCAAACACTGTTACCAGTACACAGTCGGGTCCGTGCGCATGTGGCGTTCTCCTAGAATTGTGTGTTTGTGTCTGCTGCCCGTATTTGTACGTGCATGTTTGCGTGCGAGATTGAGTGTAAGCTTGATGTTTGCTGTCGCTCCCAGTGTAGATTGATGGCTTATGGACAGGTAATTTATGACCTCTTTGTGGCAGGCGGAGAGAATGGTGACATGTGACTTTCCCTGCAGAAAAAATAAATGTTGCTGTGGAGCCCACATCACCTTACCCTCACTTGTTTTTGAAAGAACAGATTTTGTTTTTCTCTTTCCTAAACCAATAGTTGTTAAAAATTCACCCTCAGTGATTGATAAATACATGAAATATAACCAATGTTTTTTTTTTCCCATATGCTGCTGCTAAATGTTTTAAACCATCATATTATAAGACACATGTTGAAACTGAAGAACAAAGAGAATACTAAAGGACTTAATCATTATAGAAGTTATATTGCAAAGTAATAATAATAATGATTATGGTGGGGTCAGGGTTGGAACATTGGTCTTATGTTTGGAGTGGAGGAATGGAACAGGAGAGGAACCAGCTGGGGCTCAGGTGCTAGAGCGGGTCATCTACCAATCGGAAGGTGGATCAAACGACGACTCTTACAGCTCATGTGCCAAATTATCCTTGGGCAAGATAGTGAACCCCAATCTTGTCCCCAGTGCATCCATCAGTGTGTGAAAGAGCGTGGGAATGTTATATGAAAGTGCTTAATTATAGATAAAAGCAACGTGTGTGTGAATGAGATTTGCAGTAGAAAGCGCTCCGAGTGCTCAAAAAGGCGCTATATAAGAAGCACTTCATTTAACATTTAATTATAAGCTATGTTTAAGATTGTGACAAATGAGATACTAACACTATGGCACTGGCACTATGAAATTGATGACCTAAAAATAGGAAAATGCATCAAAAATAGTAAACACCGCTAATTTTATTGGTCTCTAAAATCTGACATTAGTAAGTGCTGCCAATACAGTTCATCACTTTATTATTTTTTGCTCTAATTAGAGTTGTGCAAAAGTTGTACTCCACCACTGCTGGCAGATTCTCAATGACTTAGTTAGTTTAGGGTTACTGCATGTCTCTGATAGCTAGCTAAACTGGACAACTGGCTGAGAAACAGCACAAACTGCCACAGTCAGCGTAGCCTGAAGGGCCTTACACGTATCACATGTCTTCATCTTATTAAACTAGAAGAATCTGAACTTGTTGTTGTAGCCAGGAGTGATACCAAATCCACAATGCATTATCTGGCAGTTACACGCGTGTCCTTTGTCCTCTGCAAGATTGGTTGAAATATTTTCGATTAAATAATTTATTAAAGGCAATCGATACACTCTTAAAATTACACTACAGTCCTGAAACCACACAGTTGGACTCATTGATTAATCATTAGCTGCCTTACATTTCACCACAGTTTTTTCTCTGTGCCCATTATTAACCATGCATGTCTGACCCTTACCTCGCTGCTCAGATTCCACCTCTAGCTGTCTTTGTTTTGCCTCTCTCTCAGTAGGGAGCTGGGGACTTTGACATGCCAGCCATCATTTACAGGAATATGGTGTAAAATCGATCTCATGGAGAAGTCTACTGCAACAGTAAATTTGTGAGGGCTGCAGATTAATTTCAAGGTCTTTTTGGGGGAACATATGGTCTGTCTGAAATGGGGAGAACACATGAAGGTGTGATATCATATTGTAATTCATCATGTGGCTATATTCTCTGTTGCCTGCGCGTCTGTGCCAGAGGCTTATTGAAAGGACAAGACAGTTTCATTTGAGCTGAAATAAACATCAAATGGTGGCCCAGCTCAATCAATCGCTTTGTCCGTCCAAGTAATTCTTCCCCAGAGATGAAGGCTGTAGTGAGAGGAGCAAGAGCAGGAAGTAGAATGGCAGAGAGGGAGAGAAATGTGTGAGCAGAGGTTGCCTGATGGATGGGCAAGTTATTACACCATGGGGAGGACGTGTCATTTATTGCCAGTTGCCTGTCTCTTGTTGCCTCTTGTTTCTTTTATGGCAGTGATTACAGAGCGGATGCATGGACAAACAGCTCCCTCAGAGATCCCCATCAGCCATATAAAACACATGCAGACAAAAACACAAGCAAACTGGATTCTAACCTTCCACAGTAAGCCGGTGCACCACCAGGACAGACAGGGCATGCTGTGGGTAAGAGTTAGATTAGCGAGGTCTACTACAGGATGTGTCTGTCCCTAATATGATGTCTTGCTAAAGCCAGAGTCCAACAGACCTTGAACAACTTCTTTTGTTTCTTGCTACCAGGAACTGTAAACAAATACAAAATCTGCTGCACACAGAAGTCGTTAGTGTGTCTGCGTAAGACCGTGGCTCATCCCCAGATCAGTCGAGCAAAATGTCTGTGGTAGAGCTGGAAAAACACAATCACAAAAACAACTGTCTGAAGAATGTAGCTGAAGGAAATGAGTATTTATTTTATTGCATTTTTTCTTTTTTATGGGTAAATTTTAATCTGAATAAAAATGCAGACCAGGCCAGCCTTAAAAAAATATAATTGTATTTGCCCAGACTTAAAGAAACTGATAATAGACTGTATTGTTGAATACCACATTGTCTATTTAAAGGCGATCACTGGAAGATATGAATTGCCTCCTTCTTTACACTTTACATTTCCATTATACAGAATTTGCAAACTTCTACCCATAAAAAAAGACTTAAGTCGCTGCTCGGGAGATTTGTGCCCATGTTCATTGTCTCCTAATCACTCAGTTATCAAGCCAGCCCCACTGCTCCAACTTTTTTATCCAAGGACAGTGGCAATTTAGTGGTGCCTGTTCCTGACACTGTGCCAAGCCATGCTCTTCTTTGTTGTCCTATTTTTCATAACGCCACTTTCTTCCGGGGCTAAACAATAACAGAAGGGAGGGCCTTTAATAAGCCTCCATCTCAGCACTGTGGAGCTCAGGGGCGTGTGGCAACAGTAACTGTGTGTATATATTATTGATGGCTGGCACCTTGGCCCTATGTTTGCAGTGGAGGAACGGAACAGGAGAGAAACCAGGTCATCTACTGCGCTATGGAGAAAGTGCCGGAGGCCCAGCTGACTCACCCAACCAACATTATTGCATTATTATTGCATTTCTTTCATTACTGCTATCACCTGCTTTTTCAATACCTCTGGCTTGGAGTCACAATTCCCGAAGAGTTTTCCTCATGGCCTTACGGAGAGTCACTTCTCACAAATTTACCTGTTCTGTTACACACACAGATGCTTTACTGTTTCTCTCAATCCTCCCAATCTTAACAGCCCCCTTTCTCTCGTCCGGTGTGTGAAGTGTTTTTCACATCTTTGAAGAAAAGTAACATGATTAGCCTTTGAAAAAACATCACTTCAATTCAATGTTGTTGAGTTGCTGCAAGGGATAATTTGCTGGACCAAAAATGTTTTGCTACAAATATTTAAACAATCTTTTACTCTAGGGTAATATTTTAGCCTAGTAGATGGTTATTTCCCATTTAATAGCCTGGTTTTACACATGCATTTGTGTTATGGGATGCAATTAGGATGGACAGAATGTTGTTGTTCAGAATTATGTTTTGAGGTCAAAAGCACAGTAAACACCTCAGATATATCACATTGACCCCCAGTGTGTTTTTTGTTTTAGAGGGGTGCATTAATTTGTGCTGCCGAAATTATACTGCACTACATGTAACACCCACATGTTTAAAGTGAAGTAATTATAATTTGTGGGTTGAGTAGAATGGTCACAGAGTTTGTAAACATTGATGCAGAGCATTTGTATCCTAGTCATATTGCTCTTTCTGTCTCCAAGAAGGCAACTGTGGGTGTTTGATCTCATTAATGTGGTGATTAAGTGTTCATTGTCTCATATTTCTCTACTAGAAAAGATTCTACTCTCTTTATGTGGCTGTGAATTGTAAATGTAATGGGACTAAATGATACTATCACATCCTGCATGAGCCATTACTGTTTCAGGATAAATGTGTTTCCCAGAATTAGCAGTAGGTCGGCCCATTGTGTTATCACACGTAGAGATCACGGGGATGAATGCCTCACTGAAATGTTTCCTATTCAAATGGTTAAAATACACAATTAAAAGTGCATAACTGCAACTTTATTCAGTAAAATGTTCCTGTCTGATTTCAGTTACTGATCCATTTGATTGGACTGATACAACCATAACACAACCTACCATGATATTTATGTACTTGGTATATTGGTACTATGAACCAGAAATTTAGTAGGTAGTACCAATACCACAGAATTGCATGATTCTCAATACTGGTATAATGTTAGTTTAAGCAGTTATATAATGTTAGCCACTGTAAACATGTTAGCCTATGAAAGGCTATGCATAGTTGATTTTTACAAAGACATTGCCAGCTGCCTTACACAAGATGGTAAGCTGTGTTTCAGGAAAATAATGCTTTGACTGCTGTTGGATGTTGAGCTAAAACTGCACCAATTTCACCTTGAATTATTTGAACACATCTAGGTTTGGTCTTTTAGGTGTTTTTCTGAACTGGAAGCCTTTCCTTTTGGTATAGAAAGATATGACAGTTTCCGTTCTGGTGGCCTCCATGGTTTGTTTAAACCATCACCTGTTGGATTTATGTCATACAATATTATGGAATTTTGATCTTTGTTAAATTCGCAATTATATATTAAATTAGAGCTTTTTAAAGTTTATAATTATGCTGTGTTGTAAGGTGGAAGTAGTTTTGTTGCTTTTCCACTGAGTACGGCGATGTAATCTATAACTCAACAAATTATGTTCATGCTTAGCCACTCACTGTGTATGGCATATTTATTACCTTTATCTAACCAGGATGTTCTATTGATTTCAAATCTCTTTTACTAGGGAGAACTGGTCAGGAGAGCAGCCGTAGAAACTCAAAACATCTAAGAAATCCAAAAAATACGACATGGTTGGAAATGGAAAGAAATTCTGTGCTTAAAACAGAACATTAATACTGAAAATGTGTTCTGTTTTAAAACACCAGCACTCCAGCTGACTTTGTGTATTGTACATTGAACAAATAAATAGATTAAAGCATTTCTTTTTAATCTAGCATAGAGTGATTTTCCAAAGTATTTCTAGATTTTCTAGATTTTTGATTGATTGGTGGATTGAAAGGAAGTTCAGCAATTCATCACCATCACATGTATTTATTTTGATGGATTTAAAAAACACATGTTTTCAAACATGTACTGAATATCTTCACGATTTGGGGAAAAAATGTATTGCTGGGAATGGTGGGATATTCGCTATTTTCTGATATTTCATGGACTATTATTTTTTACTATACCCTAGTTGTGCTCATGTAGTGGCTGCTTTCTTTTATTTATTTTTATGCTGTGTGCGTTTGTGTGTGTATGTGTGTGTATGTGTGTGCATGCTCTGTCTGACAAACCATCGCTACCCTTGTTTAATGGAAGGGTCACTAGAGGTCATTCAGGGCCAGAGCCGACCACGGGCCACGCATTCCTTGGGTCACTCATAATTACCCGGCTTGTAGCCTGGGGGGCCGCCATAAAAATGAGATAGGCCATCTCAATCTCCACTCTTCTTGGCCAAGCTTTTTCCTGCGCTAGTTTTAAATGTGTTCAGCGACCCCCAACAAAATACTTCCATAAACCACAGTGAAGTGTCCCTGGGTTGTCAGTCATGTTTTTTTGTTTCCCTTTTTTCCCCATCAGATATGATGTAGGAAGTTATATGAGCATATTAGCCAAGACCTTTAATGTTTTTATGGACCACCTCTGAAAATTGTTTGTTTCAGTAGTTGTGTTTTCCTCATTACACAAGTATAAAATATTTCATCCTTATTAGAAACCTGCATAGCTCACTAATAATTGATAGCATGAAGGCAGGGTTCCATCAGAGGAATAGCAATGAGCATTATCTCTTACACCTTTTATGGGGAAGTAAGTGCTCAGGAGTTGTCTTGTTTTGCATTTGATCATTAAGGCTATCATGAGCTCTGCACAACAGATAGGGCGGGGTTTTTTATGGTTTTCATTTATAGCACTCAAACTAAAGGATCTAGTACATTAAATTGGGTAGACAAATAGCTACAACACGTAGATGCAGAGTGTAACTATGTGTTTTACATGTCAGGATATGTAACTGAAGTTGAAATGAATGTCTTTGTTGGTGGTTTGGGGCAGTGAGGCTCCAGAATAATGGTTGACTAATCCACATCCTCAACTTTACATATTTCATGGAACTATAGTTGATTTTTTCCTCAAGTACATCATTTTCTTTTCAAATCTTCAGCTCTTTGTTGTCTCGTTCTGACTTGTTCCCCAAATGTCATTTTCAGCGTGTCTTGTATGCTCATCATTCATCTTCAGGCTCCCATAAAATTGAGACAGTGATTTCTTTTATGGCTATTATTAGGGATGGTGTCTGTCTTCAGAAGCCTGCACAAAAGTGTGAGTGGTCCCTTGTGCACTGTTTCATATCAAGGTTAACTTGTAGTGATTAGAATAAGGAGATGAGTAGTTGCCATGGGGATGAAGGAAATGGTAGTGGAGAGGATGATAAGCCTAGAGTGTCTCAAGTCTGATGTTTGTGTTGGACTGCAAACAAAGCTAATCTAAGCATTGTTCATATGTATTATATGTATTTTTTTTTCTCCTTTTGCAGTATGGTGTGATGATGTAACAGATTCCTCTTACATGATTATTACTACAGTTGAACCGTAGTCTAATATTGTAATTACTTACTTGAATACAGTATTTTATTTTTTACTTTTTTATACCTACAGATGATGGAATGTATTCACTTATGTATTTCTTTATTTCAGGTTTAGAGGGATAATTGTAATTATTATGAAGGATAATGAGTAATCAAATGTTATTTTATATTATAAATGTTTGCATTCAGCGATTATACAAGCAAGATAATTAAGTACTTTTATTCATTTTTGCAGTGACTCTGTCATTTTGTCTTATGAATCCAACACACACTTTTTCTTTGCTGTAGTCCACTTTTGCACCTCCCTAAAAACAAAAAAAAAAACCCACTCACAGATCTCCTGCTTTGTAGGCGTTGCCCAGCAGGGATCATTGTTTGCCAGTGTAAGACAAAAACATTAAAAAACACCCCCAAGTCATTTAGTTATTTGGTTTTCGGTTAAGCCCTAAGAAAATCAGATGTTTCAAAGAAAATGTTAGAACAAAGATCAATAAATGCATAATGCTTCTAAAACTGAGCAATCTGAATTGTAAACAATCATCATCTCAGTATTTATTATAATATTTGTGATTATGATTTTGGCTATAATCATAATCAAAGCTAGCTCGTAATATTTTCCATTAACCGATGAGTTTTAGTTGGCCGCCTGAACTGTTGCTTTGGGAATTCTGGCATCTGTCTTTGAAAAATATGCATCCACAAATAGTATTCATGTGATATTGAACAATTTTCTCTAACTTAACCTCTTAAACAGCACTTTGTTTACAGTACTGCCAACAATGTCAACAATCTAGGCTCCATCTTGGATGGAATTTCTGTTCTTTGACATATTTTTTAGTAACTGTTTAAGGTTCTTTATAGAAAATCCCCTTGAAATCATAATCCCAAATTATGTAAAACCCTAATCTCAATCTGTTGTTATCAACTGGGTCATCTTCAGTCATTACAAAAATAGTGTCTTTAGTGAAGGAAATTCTCAAAGTTGTGTTCATTTTGTTACAAAGACTGTATAATTGGTGATTTTGACCATTTCTATAGCTCCATGGCACCCGCTTCTTCTATGGAGTTAAGACAAAATCCTATTCAGTGTATGTTTCCCTTGGCAGTGCCTTGAACATTCAATCTATAATCCTTGGAGGAAAGGGCTAATGCCCCATGATCGCCCCCGTGAGAGGTACTATCCTCACATCCCTAATGCAGAGCTTCTTCTCCCTGCTGCCGTCCCCAACAACACAATAATTAATGAGCTCGAACAGCCTATCACTGTACAAACCTCCCTGCCCAATCTCAATTATCCACATCATGCAATGATAATTTGACTTACGTAGGTGCTAATTTCATATAAGTTAAAAGGCAATTAGGAAAATGTGTCTTTTTGACAGGCAGAGGGATTAAGGCTAAGCTGTGATGCCACCAGTCTTCAGAGGCTTCAGGCTTATACTGGGTATGGAGGCCTCTGCTTGGCAACAACATTATCGGTCATCACATTAATAACCCCATATTTCACATCTCCATTTGATGTGCTACATTTAATTAAAGTGTGAGGTTGTGTGACGAATTAATGCCTAATTGGAAAGCACCTCTTGAACAATCTCTTTGCCCTACACCAGATGTGGTTAGTTATGTGGTGAGATAAGTTGCCTTTTCTTGTGTCCAAAGCTAAAATAAATAAAACTGGACACATTTTATGGATGCACATATTTCTTTTGATACATTACTACAGTATGTCACCTGCAGAACTATGCATTTCAGAAACAAGGCGTCTTCAGTGATGCAGTTTGACACAGCAGTGTTTGTGTGTAGGATAGAAGGTCGTTGCATACAAGAGTATCAACTACACAGGTAAAACTCACCTGCCAGCTAAAATTAAGGGTAAAAGCTCTGAAAATGTGGACAACTGGACCCGAATCTTCGGTTTAGAAACCTCAAACATCTGCTATTCCACATTATAGTCATAGTTCAAATCTCATAAAAATGTAAATCTGCCATAAGGTGCAGGAGAGTGCTTAGAAAATGATTTATAAATACCTCTGACATACTGTGTATTTTCTATGCATATATTTCTCTCTTTGAAAGCTGGTGGATGGGAATTTGAGCTAATCTGACATTTCATATACCTCAGACTATTTTGGGAGATACTTAAAGATAGAGGTTTTCTCTCCTACCTCAGCATTCCCTGAGCGTAGAAATGATGATTATTGTGGATTTGCATAGAAGTGTTGTTAACGAGTTTACTCATACCGTTTAGAGCCTAAAAAGCAATTTTCACCTAGGCAGTAACCATGCAGGATATTGAAGTATGATATATGCTCAGTTCCTTGGTTCTGCTTATTCCTGAGGACATTTTGACTGTTGTTTAACTTGCTGTTCTCTCTTTAGATCAGGTTTTCTGGGCCTGATTGTTTGTCTTGTGCGTGTTCTGCTCTAAAGGAGACCTAACAAATTGAATTTGTTTAATAGTGGCAGACAAACTAACTCCCATTACAAACAGGTTAGCCCCATTTACCCTTTTCCTTGTTTCAAATTAAAGCATCAATGTTACACTTGAGCTTGTCAGCCCACTGGACTCCCTCCTGCTGCACATCAGGCAAGTTTTTATTTTTTCATTGTGTAGCTGTTTATCTCCACTAGATATTATGTTCTCGTGCCTGCATGTTTTTCATCATTTGTACCTCATGCTGTAGTAATGACTCCCAGGAACTTGATTAATGCGAGTATTGATTTCATTGTTAAATGCATGGACTCCAGTGTAGAATTCATCAAAATACAGTTGCATATAATTAAATTGTCTGTTTATATTTAATGGCGCTACATAATTATAAATTATTAAAACTGACACTGGTATTTTTAACACAGGATAATGATGCTGTCTGTTAATATGTTTATTATGTTAGAAATGAAGGCGAAGGTTCATCCAAATTCAAGCACATGGTCTCATTTCAGGTGTACAGTACTACAAGGAGCATTCTGGGCTACATGAACGTAATAAAAAATGGCTGGTAGGACAATGAAAGACCAGTACTGAAAATGCGTATATTAAAAAAGACCTTTATTATTGAAATGCATCTTCTTCAGTAATTTTTTCAGGTGGCCTCATGTGGATATCTGTATATAAATGTCCTTTTTGTAACTGGCATTTAAAATACAAGCACTTAAACTGTTTTGACGAAGAGGGGAGGTCACTGGGACTGGATTGAAGCTTAATGTGACATTTCTTTCTTGTATATTAACAAAAAATGTTTCATTAAGACCACAATCTTTAAGAATGTTGAAAAGTAATCAAACCTGAACTGTTAAATAAAAGATAATGGAAACATCCTCAATTTTTAGAGTCAGCTGTGCTTTTTATCTCTAATCGAGTCAATGATCCACTTTCCTATTCCTGGTAGTATTTTCTGCTCTTACTACTCTCTCCGTTGTCCATCATCCCTACTATAGCTATAAAAAAAATCCTACACATACCCACCCCCACACATACAGACACCATTTTTGGGTAGTGGGATTATGGACTGTGTCCCAATGCATCCATATTTCAGGGTTGTATCTCTAGTGTCACTCTACATCTTGTCTGTGGAAGCAACAAGAAGGATTCAGCTTGTGTTTAAGCATGTTTATGTTGCTGACCCAGTTACTGGATTCTTGCAGCGTTAGATATGTGGGCAGGGTGGGGCAGAATGTAGACATCATTTATTTCAGTTTAGCTTTGCATTGTAATAGAGATTTACACATTCACACATGAGCACAAATGAACGGCAATACATAGGCATTCAGTGGTGCACACACAAACACACACACCTCTCTAAATTATATGTGACGAGCGCTCAATCACTTGACCAATCCTTGAACTTTATGTGATTCTCATAAATGGCATTAGAAAAAGGCACAAGCGTAGAGCTTCTTCAGATGCTTTAGAGTAGCTACATTGTAAAAATACAAATTAGCTCCCAGTGGATGGGTAATGGAATACCTACGCTGAGCAGAGAAAGTGGTTAGATAACCAGGGGGACACAAAACCATGTGGAATGCTTTAGAGTTTCATTTAAAATCCAAGGTATTCAATAATGTAGAGAGAACTTTGAAAGCTCAGCCGAGTATTCAAGCACAGAGGATGTCAACAGTGTTGGGAAAGTTAAAGGTACAGCTCGTTCTGAGCAGCGACTGCGGTGGGTGTGTGAGCCTGTGTGTGACGAAGATGCAGACGCAGCGCAGAGCGTGTGGGAGCAGGGATGCTGTTATGATATGGTGAAATGACATGAAAACAACAATCTGGTATATTTTCATGTTCAGGTTTTTGGGCATTTTTGTTGCATTGCCTACAGTCAGGTTAAAACTGAACTTTGTGATGTCATGTTTACCAGAATTACTGCAAGACGTCAGCCTGTTATTTGAACATTCAACACATGAAGTAATACAGAGCTCTTATTGAGTCACCACTCTTCATTATTCCCTTTCTCATATTTTTCGATACTCACTTTACATCATCTTTGTATCAGATGATGTGAAATCTGTTTACAGTTCTTGTTGTTCATTGCAATATACACTTACCAGCCACTTTGTTAGGTACACCTGTTCAACTGCTGTTAACGAAACAAACTACTTAATCCTCCAATCACTTGGCAACAGGTCAGTGCATTTAACCATGTAGGTATGGTCAAGACTTTGAATGTGGAGTGGTTGTTGGTGCGTGATGGAGTGGTCAGAGTGTTTCAGAAACTGCAATCATCTCTAGGCATTGGAAATGGTCCAAAAAAACCCAGAAAATATCCAGAGAGCAGAAGAACACTCCTGTCATTCAGGAAACGGAGGCTGCAACTTGCAGAGACTCACTGAAATTGGTTAATATAAAATAGGAAAAGTGTTCTGCTGCAACTTTTGTTATCCTGTTTAAGTGTCCTGTTTCGCTTCAAGAGTTCAGGCCGATCGAAGTGAGGTTTTCGTGTGGGGGATATGTTCTTGGCACACTTTGGGCACTTCAATAAAACCGAGCATCGTTTAAATGCCACATCCTACCTGAGTACTGTTGCTGTCTATAATCATTCCTGTACCACGGTGTGCCCATATTCTGATGGCCGCTTCCAGCAAGATAACAGAGCATGTCACAAAACTCAAATCATCCCAAACTTGTTTTGAAGTGGCCAGTGAGTGCCTCACTTCGCAATACCTACCCCGCTGGGTTTTTATATCAACTCATGCACATCTTTTGTGTACTTAGTAAAGGTCAAACCACCATAATTATCTTGCAGCAATTAGGGGATAATAAATACATAAATACATTATCATGGCATCAAATTTAATACAAAACTGTATTTATTCTTTATTCTTTTAGCCCTCTTCTTCCTGTTGCATCTGTGTTTTCTGTGGCATAAGCTACTCTAAACTCTACTTGCTGAGTGAGTAGTACTTTCAACTTTTTGTAGACTCCTGATAGACTGCTGGATCCCCCAGTAATGAGCCATGTCACCACCACATGTGAAGAAGCTGCTGTCTGTTCACTGGAGAGATGTTCTGCTGCACACACTAGCACACAAACACACATGCTTCATTCACCATCACTGAGAGTTCTTCTATGACTCTTAAAAGAATGATGCTTCCTCTCAAACAGGTGCAATATCTCATGTGGAAAAGCTACGTCTGTGAAACCTGTGTATCAGCTTTAAGACACATTTTGCACACATCTAATTATTAAATGATACTAGCTGCATTCTTTACCTCCTTGATCTCACTGACAACACCATCCATCTGTGTGTCCTTCATAACTCTGCTGTCAGTGAACATGTGACACCACTTGTCCTTGTTGCGAAGCTTGTTGCTCTGACAGTGCTGTGAGATTAATGTATTCACAAACCTTTACTGATGTCTCTCTCTCACTCTCTCTCTGTATTGGTCCTACAAAGCTGGAGAGCTTGGTCTGTAGGCGTTGTGAATGTTAAGAATATTTTTGTCATCACTGGGTTTTGTCTCTGAGGCTATCTTCAGGTTCCTTTAAGTCTCTGCAGTAATTCTCATGATGTTCTTACTCTGAAACTAACCCAGGCAGCAAACATAATTGAGGTGCCCCCTTTTCTCTCTTATGCTGTCAGGATGACACTGTCCATCCTTCCACTCTCAGCTAAGAAGAAGACAAAGGCAGTTATCTGGTCTTGGCAAGGTTGGCTGTGAAAGTAATTAGAATGCACACTTCTTAGGTCCTTACATAGATATGCTAATTCACCCTATTAATCTTGTCCCCCTCCATGTAAACATGGGAGCCAGATGCTACACCAGTTGCTCCTTGCTTTCAAAACTCAGCTAATGCTGTATTACTGAGATAGAGCAATCTGCTGGAAAATAATCAACAGTGCCTGACCAGAACATCGCTCTGGAAACTCCCCATGACCTCACTGGCTAAGTTCAGAGCTCAAATATCGCTGGAATAATTATGGTGACTATGTATCTTCCCCATTCCCTCAGCCTTTATCAGTAAACTTCATCCTGTTTATTTAGTGACACTTTAATTGGACGGGTTTTTACTTCAAGCGAAGGGCTCTTTACACATTAGATGTTTATGGAAACGTTGATCTAAAGTGAATATGTTAAATCAGTTTTCAAATGCTGTCTATGAAATAGCTTCTGTGGTGTTCAAAGTGAGCACAGTCTCCTTTTTAATCACTCTCGTAGTCTTGTCCTTCCATATGGCATAGACATTTATTATTTAATGGTATTTCTTCTTTGTCTCTCCATTTCTTAAAAATATTTAAGTTTTGCAACAGTGGAGTACACAGTACTGGGGAAAAATTACTTACAGCAGGTGAACTTAAGGAAGGGATTTCACTTATTTATTTCCTTCAATGGCATGTGCTCACACAGTGAAGGGCACAGTTAAGTTGATTATCTTGTTACAAGTGCTGGAGCCTCATTGTATACATTACTGCATACTGTGGATCCTCTAAAAAAGAAAGAAAAAACTCAGAGATATAAAACAGAGAATGCGTAAGGTGGTAATGTTGTTACTCTAATGAAAAAAGCCCCTGTGCAGCTAGTTCATCTTATTCATCACTCATAGAGGAAAACAGGAAGAACCCTTGTTTTCTAGCACTGTAGCCCCACTTAATAGTCAGAGCTCTGTTGAACCTTTTTCCTTTAGTTGTAAGTAGAAATAACTTCATTATTTTTTTTTTTTTTTGAATGAAAATGCAGTTGGAGAAAAGAAAATCATAGCATGGATACATCATTAAGCACAGCAAATGTAATAATTGCTTGTATTTATTAGGTCTGCTTCTCTCCTATTGATCTTCCTGAACTGACCTCAATACTTACTTCCTCCAAACCATCAACATTACTTTTAGAGCACATTCGCAAACTCTTAAAAGACGTTTTACTACTAATCTCTACTTCAGCTTTACTACTACTTAAAAAAGACCTTAGATCCATCTGTCTCACTTATTTATATACTGATTGCCAACTTCTTTTCAGAAGGTCTTAACAGAGTGTTCAAACAGTTCTGTGACCATTTCCAAATGGTTTATTTAAAGAGCTTTAGTTAGTATGTAGAGGTGATGGCACAGAGACTGGCCTACTGAAGGTTACTTAATATCTTCTTATGGTGTCTGACAGTGGAGAGTGGCCCTTGCAGACTTAATTGTAGCATTCAAAAGCAGTGATTACATTTTACCACATTAGAACTAACCAGTATTAAATGAAATACAGCGATCTGGTTTGAATTATATCAATATGTATCCACAGCATCCCAAATGGTTATGTAAACGAGGAGTGTTCCTAGCACACAAAGTTCTCTGGCTGATCCTTTTCACATTATAAGTGTTTTCCCGTAGATAATGCTTAGATAACAATGCATATATTTTCATTGCTACGCAGACGATACCCAGCTGTGTTTATCAATGAAGCCAGATTAAACAAATCAATTTGTTAGGTCTGGATGATTTTTAACTTCTTGCTTCCAAATGCTGATGAAACTGAGGTTTACTATTAAATCCAGAATTTAATTTAAATTCTCATAACATTCTTCTCCCTCATATCTTTTTAAAGTCTTTTTAGTATCATATTACCACCAAAAGTTAAATGTGACCCAGAGTTTTCAGCTGACAGGACTCTGTCCTGTGGAGTCAACTCCTTGTTATCATCTCTACCTTTACATTTAGGCTTAAACCTTTCCCTTTTTAACAAATAAAATATACTATAGTTAGAACTGGATCAGAAAACCCAGAATAACCTCTTAATTGTGACTCTGTAGGCTCAGGCTGCTTGGTGGGCTTTTGATGATGCAGTGAACCCTTTTTAGCTACACCTGATGAATTTGCATGCAACTACTGCATTTCATTAACTTCTTTTTCCTACTTTCTTCCATAGTTTGTGTTTTTCCTTGTCTCTCTGTGCTTCTGTCTTTCCATTGTTCCCTCAACCAAAAACGCAGATGACTGCCACCCCGTGACCCAGATTGTCCTGGAGGTTTCTTCCTGTTAAAAGGGAGTTTTTCTTTCCCATTGTCAACAAGTGCTTGCCCACAGGACATAGTTTGATTGTTGTGGTCTTATTGTAGGGTCTTTACCTTGCTATATAAAGTGCCTTGAGATGACCGTTACTGTAAATTAGGTAATATTAATAAAACTGAATTGAACTCAATTCAACATATAACATACATGATGTTGTATTGGGTAGAACATTTCATGGTTACAGAAAGAAAAAGTTGTCACTACTCTGGAAAAAAACACAGCATTTATGCTGTTAAATTTCTTCTTATTAATTAACGTGTCATTCAGGAGATGAAATACATGCCAATAAATATATCTCCGATGAATATATTAACTTTAATCATTCAGACTCAAGCAAAGCTGTGTCAAGCAGTACTGCAGTGTTGTCGTATTTGTCGAATTAAGTGTGTGGCAAGTAAAATGAAACTGTAATGAAACTGTCATCAATATCATTAGGAAAATTGGCAACTTTGTTATTCCAAGTACATTTCTTTCAATATTTCAGACTGACATGCTAAAACACACACACACACATCGATACACAATGAATACATGCACAAGGGTGAGAGAAATATGCAAATCTACATTTGCAAATCTTATTCTGAACGATGATGTACCCTACTGCTTTTAGAAATGATATGCCTTTCCGACATATATATATCTACTTTACTATAAGGCCTCCTGTTGCTGCTGAAAGTTCCAGATATATCTTTCAAAAGTCTCCTACGTGGCTCTTAAAAGCATTTAAGATCTCTGTGGCTGTAGCATTAAATCATATCCACATTTTGCTCTCTCTCCAGTCTCAATGACAATAACTATTTCTAAATACATGTGTAAGATTGCAGGGATGAATGTTTATAAAAATTAAGACCATCGAGTATAAGATTTATTTGGGTAATTACAAGCTGGTTAGTACATAACAAACATTGCCCTGCTGTTTATCCACTGTGTAAATTTGTATCATCAATAGTTGTGTAATTTGTTTTACCAGATGCAGGTGGAAAGTATATGGAGTGCAGATTTACTTCAGTGAGCCCATCCCCTCTCCATGGTGTTGTAGCTACTCTGGACCACTGACCATCACTGGTAGCTGGTCATGTCACTTTATCAGCTTTATCAGGTGCTATGTCATGTCACTTGTTTGGTGTGGGGAGTGTGTGTGTGTGTGTGGGGGGGGGGGGGGGCTATTTTTTCACTTCATGCTTTGGTAGGCACGGCTTTGTTGACCAGGGTCTGCCTGCATGTGTACTTTGGGCTTGACATGACGACTGTGCTGGATCAGTGGGAGAATCAGTGGAACAGAACTTGACAAGAGAACACGAAGGTTCCCTCTGGAGGACGTTAGACAGAAAAAGAGTCTTTCTCTGTGGGGGAAACATTTCATTCATTGTTTGGCTGATCCACTGTTACCTCTTGTTTTACCCCAGATAAGTCCTGATGGATGATCACAGACGTCTCAGATGTCACCAAGATATAGTGGATTGCTAAAGGCTAAGGATAAACTGTCAAAGGAGAACTCCACACATTTAACACATGCTTAATTTACCTGTGTGTGTGTGTGTGTGTGTGTGTGTGTGTGTGTGTGTGTGTGTGTGTGTGTGTGTGTGTATCTTTGGTGCATATTTTAGTGAGTTATTCAAATGTAAGACATTTTTTTTAATTGACATTTGTTAGGTTTAGGCTTTCAAGTTTGAACTCAAGCATGAATTCCCCAACCTTGTGGAGTTTCAGGTCCTCATTAGAAAAATTATTTAGGTCCTCTATTTATTTATTTTTTGATTCACCAACAACAATCAAGTAGTTTTGGCTAATTTGATGCTGGTCAAAGGTCAACAACTAAAATCTCTACTCAATCAGCTTTTGTGGTTTCAGTTTTTTTTGACAGTGTTTAGCATCTCAGTAACAGAAGCCTGAAGAAAACATTTATTTCATTTGAGAAAAGTTCAGTAGCAGCAAACTAGACATGAACACAGCACACTTTATTTGTTTTGATGAAATATGTGCTCTTAACATTAATCTAAATACTGTTACTTTAGGCTCTGGAGCTGCATCCAGCTCTTCTTGAGTGGCTTCCTGTGTCTTTAAAAAATTCTGGATGAACACGAATATGGAAACATTTTCTTTTTACATTTAAAATTTTATTTATCATCCATTTTAGTAATTGCATTCTTCAGTTATTACAATTTTTAGCCTATACCGACACCAGGTTAAAAAAAAATGTTTAGTTAACTATACTGTGCGTCATACCCTGTCTCTTTAACCTGCTGCCTTATCTTCTGTACTAAACCCCAGTAACATGGACTGTTATCAATATGTACAAATACCTTCACTTCATAATTGGCAATAATTTTTGCTTTAATTTCATAGATGCAACAAAAGAAATGCTTTTTGAAAACACACATTAAAGGCACTAAATATCCCTGAATAGCCCACTTTAGAGTAGTCACATGTTAAAAGATTAATTATAAGGCTCGAGTAGTTTTTTTATGTCTCTATGTTTTTTTGGGTGGAGGTTAAAAATTGCTCAATAATGATTCATTTGATCGTAAAGGTTGCCAAACTCTGGTCTAGTAGAACAGGATCATTACTGGTTTCATATTCAAATGATGATTACCTTTTGAAAGTTTACTGACGTGCTCTGACTACAGAAACACGGAGAACACTGACGTGTGTGTAAATATAATCTGTTCTGCAAACCCAGATTTGTCACTTGGCTGCAGGATCCCTTGTACGGCTGGCAGTGTCACTGTGTGAGATGGCTGCTGTTGTGATGGGTAGTTGATTATGGCTCATCTGCCTGCCAGCACCCTCAATCAACATCCACAACTAAATGGATGAAGAAGAAGGATGTTTATTTGGGCCTGGATTTCGTAAATGCTAGTGTGGAGATATAAGCCCTGTGCCTTATTTCTCTGCTTTCTCTCTCTCCGACTCTTTCTTTCTTTCACACTTCTCCTCATTCTCCCCCTGTCAGCTTTCTACTCCATTTCCCCCTCCTCAGTCCCTCTGCCACAATCACAGAGAAATGTTTATGAGTCGAGCTTGAAATCGTGACCCAAGCCACCCTGTCCCATGTCTCCGTCACCTGCTGTATTTTTCTCCAATCTCCTGTCTCTATGCCAAAGTCAAATTGGCGAACCCTTAACATCTCCTACAGCCCCACCAGACAACCTCCTCCCTCTCCCCCTAGCCTGGCTCAACCCATTCTGCCAGTCTGCTGTGCTGTTCTGTGCTCTACACGCTCCAGTGCGCTGTCGGCTGGTGACAGGCTATTTGGGATTTACCCACTGCTGCTGTGCCTGTCTCTTCATCTGCAGCCTTTCATGGCAGTAAAAAGCAGTCTCTCCTCCCCCTTATCCTTTTCCTCCCCTCTCTCCCCCCCTCACCCTTCATCTCAGCTCATTCCAGCCATCCTCCCCCTCCCCTCCATCCATCTCTGCTCGTAATCCCATCCTCCTAAAGACTGTAATTGAGCAGCGTGGCATGCTGGGATTAGGACTGTTATTGGGGGTATTATCATTACAGGAGAAATTTGGGTGAAAGTACGGGCAACCGGAATCTAGTGACACCAAGATGTGAGCAGATGGTTGGGGATTGCAGGGTGTAGGGTGAGAAGGAGGGGGATGCATATTCAAAGGCTGGGTTGGCTGAGGGAACTGCCATCACTGGACCCCAGTTCTGACAAGGTTGATCTCCAGGTCACTGCTGATATCCAACAAGCTGACAGGAAATCCATAAAACCATCACGCTTAAACAATAAAACATCAGCTCCTACAGACCAAAATGACATCATATCACTGAACAATGATGGACATACAGTATTCTCCATATAGTATCTAACATTTGGAATTACATTTCACATGAACCATGGGGGCTATTTGAGTGATGGATAGCTTTAATGGCAATTATGAATCCATGTCATACCACCTGATATGCTATGTGAAGAGAAAAACGTGTGACCTGGCACAACTGGCTCTGTGATGGAAATTTACAGCTTTGTGAGAGGAGAGGCTTGTTGTTAAAATGTGCTTGCCAATTTATATTGGTCAGGTCTTTGGGCCTTGATCCAACCTTGTTTTTAATGTTTTCAAGAGATAAAAGTGAAAGTTACTTCAAGTGGACCGAGGTAGAGTTCATTTTTCCCTCACTTTCCAAGTTAATTGAGGGATTTGCCATGACCCACATGGATAATGATTCCTAATGGAAACTAGATATCAACTGGCAAGTAGGTGAAGCAGGCCACTGAAGCAGTCAATAAAAGATGAAGCTTCAATTTATCTGGTAGCATCCAAAACAATTAATCAGCTTTAGTTTAACAAACGACGGCAGTTTTACATTTGCGATCAAGTGTGCACGATTTTGATCGTGCAAATTGTCGTGTGGACAGCATGAGGTGGGATGTGTATTTAAACTCTTTAGGATTTAAAAAAGTCATGCAAACTGCTGTGGAATCATCAAGTTTATTTCCCTGTACTTTGTAAGCTGCTTAAGTCCTGTGCCAGCTTAGCATTGCCATATTAACATCACCCAGTGAGACAGCTCTGACAAGCTCCCTTCCTCCACAGTTGCCTTCTGCTCCTACTGCCTGACTGGCACTGTTGGAGGAAAAAAATAGTCTTAAAAATGTCTTATGAACTGATACACACACACACACACACCTTTTGCTACACATGCAGATCCTGCTTAAATGCGCTTTAAACAGACGCGTCTTTTTACTTCATATTGAAGCTTTACGATTTGATACTAAACAACATTTGTCTGAACTGTAACGTTTGCCAGGATTAATACCTAAATCATCAAAAAAAATACATAGCTGAGGTATGTACATGTGATGATTGACATAGCTTAAAGTCATTTTACCAGATGATCAACACCATTTGCTTACCCTTGTGTTACTGGCTTGGTTCCCTGTTTCTTCACTGTTGAGTTTGTACTCCTGTGCCTGTGTAAAAGTAGGCATGTGGAGAGTGAGGATTATGAAGTCACTGTTAAGGAAAGGCATGAACACAACATAGTTTTGTGCATTAGGCGATTAGTTAATGACATGTCATTAAGTAGTTTGCCTTACATCTTCTTATATGATGAAACCAGCTGCCCTGTGACTTTGATAAGTCTGACTTTTAAGTCTGGTTAGCTGTTGGATACTCGTTATTACTGTATGACTCTGGTTTGATTACAATTTTGGGAATGATGAATCCTAAGAGAACAGTTGCGCTGCCTACCAGATGTAGCTGGGCAGTAGCAGATTTTTATATAAAGACTTATGCAAAGGAACAAATTTCTTCCTAGGTTTTGGCCCTTGGCACAAAAATTTAGTTCCATATGTGACTGTCCTCGGGCTCTGCTCTATAGTAGTGAGTAAGCATGCATCTATTGTTACTAGTTGTTCACTCTACTTTAGATAAAACTTTCTTTCACTGAGTTTAAGGGTAACAAATATCAGGTGTTTAGGGAAGAAGAGCTCAGTTGAATATTTAAAGTTACTGATTGGATCGCTGCCATTTCTTTCAGATGTAGTGTGTCTTTCTCTTTACCAGCTTTTGTTTGCTTTCACATTAAGATGCCTTTACATCTGAAGTTGAGTAAGTCCTCTATCTTTTGACATATTGCGAACATGGCACATGCTTCAGACGGTGACAGGTCCAGCTTTTTGTCAGTGACAAAATTTAACAGCACGCATAAGCCTCTTACTACTGCGGCAGCAAACAGGATGGACCTTTATTGGTTGGTACAAAACAAAGGTATCATTATTATTGTGTGAAGAAATATGCCCGTGAAAATTATGTTCGCCTGTCAGACTGATTTCTGAGGCAGCGCAAAGCAATAAATTTGGAAACTGAAAATGTAATTCTATTCATGACATTCTATATTCCCTGAGTAATGTAACATTTATATTATGTAGCAGTCTGGTTTTTCTCTGGAGTCTCTCTCATATCAAAGCCTTCAGTTTTCATAATAAAGACCTTATAATGGAATAAAGAGTACTCACACATTTTGATGTTGCCTTCTATAAAAGCATTTGCCACTTTTAAGCTATTGCTGTTGGCCACGTTTTAGCATAAAACCAAATATTTACTAGAGAGCGAATGATGTTCGGCACATTGGAGGCCAGGGTTGGTATGCGATTTATAATATGGTATGTATGATTCATCTGGGTAATGAGAACAGAGCTCTTTTCTAAGTCTTTCCACCCACCGTATGCCCTGATTGATTAGGCCCTGGCAAAACAAACTCAGTGGATTCATGTTCCCTTAATGCTCTGGACCCCAAGCTGGAATATTAACCTAGATGCATTACAATAAAATATTCACCTTCTTGGGCCTTATAAATCACAAAGTGGGCAGAGATTACAGTGAATGTGCCGCTGATGTGATCAGGGTCAGTCCATTTTCTCCTTTCTTACTGCGTCTCATCCTTCTCTGTTCACCTTCCTCACTGCCGAATCAGTAAGAGCATGTCATAGACAGACCACAGGGTGGGGTAGGAGGACACATAAACAGCCATATGTCTTCACTCTGCAACACAGCAGCCCTGGGGGGAAATGGGAACACAGCCCAATGCATCACACAGTTTGTGTAGAAATGGATATAAAGATGCCATTTGTTATTCTTTTTTCTTAAAGCTGTGTTTTATATTTTCTGTCTGCCTTAAATAAGAATTAATAAAATGGGATTGTGCGTTGGAACTTTGGTTAAGAGTCTTCTGGAATAAACAGTAAGATGTCATCAGTCATCAGTACTTATTAGACTTTGATAGGCTTATGCATTCCTTTTATTTAGCAGTATATCCTGTCATGTGGGTGCTACATCGCACCCTGAGGCTGTATTGTAGGTGAATAATGAGGGTGTAAATCTAAACGCTGGGTTGGAAAGCAATCGTGGGCACACCTTTAATATTCATCTGGAATTTCAGTTTGGCGGAAACTTTCATAAAATTGACAAGAGAGACATATTAACACAGCCTTTCCCAGTAAGAGAGAGAAAAAAGAGGGCTGAACAATGCCCAAATACACACACATGCACAGAGAATGAGACAGGAAGACAAACAGTTTCCCCAATGAGCGTGCAACATTAATGCAATTTAGAGATGAGTAACAGCGAGAAACAGACAGCATATTATCAACTAATGGCTTCGGTTTTGCAATCCATCTCGCAGTGAATGTGCATGCTGATATAAATAACATTACTAACCACGCTTGGAAAAAGAAACGTCTCCACTGCAAAGAAATGATCGTGAAACATCAAATAAAAGAACAGGGCTTTTTTTTTTTTAATGAAATGAAATGAAGAGTCAAGGTTGTGCCATAATGTTTCTATTAGACCAAGAAAAATGTCAAAGGTGGACAGCTTGTGGTTAAACTCACACTGGTTTTAAAAAGCAGCTGCCTTGTGTGTGATGTGGCTTGAGACATCTAACATCAAAACAGCATAATAAGGTTTGTCTGTGAGTGTATATATCTTGACACCAGTCAAATCTATCAGTCAACAGTATAGATCCCCTGAGTTTTCCAGAGTGATGGGTTTTATTGCTGTCTCGCTGTTGTTGCAGTGATGATCTAATAGTTTGTTGTTGTTATTATTAAGTGTAAAAAAAAGCTGCAGTTAAAGCTTTGTCATTGTCCTTAAATCCCTCCTTTGTTGGATATTATTAGATTCTTTTTTATAATTATACATCTTCACATTAGGTTCAGTTTTTTTATATTGACAGATTCAAATATTCATTTTGGAACTTTCCTCAGGGGCACACTGTAAAAAGAAAATTGTTTCTCTGTAGGTAGATTTTCTTCTTGGCAGCAGTGTAAAATTGTGCAGCATGTATTTTAGTTTTCTCTCACTCAGGGATCCAGCAATCAGCAGTATTCATTGTAGTGCACTAGACTGCTAGACTTGAAAAGCAAAAGGTAAAAATGCAGAGTTGCATATTAACAAGAAGGAATGAGATGTATGTTTTGCAGGCTGACTTCAAGCCTGCAGCAGTAAGCATCCCTGAAAATGAGTATCTGAGTGTCTCTGGGTTATTATTGTGCCCGTCCTCCCAGGATTGGAGATGGTGGTAGGAGCTGCTCAGAGGTATGAAGAAACTAACAGGATTAACAACTCTATCCCCCATGCACGCACTTTGGTTCATGTAAGTGCATATATGTGGTCATTTATGCAGAAATGTTGTTTTATTAATGGAAACATTTTTCTGGGCCTTTTAGCTGAAAAAGAAACAAAAAAATCATGTGGTTTTTCTTTCCCCATCTTCACCAGATTCCTCTCAGCTTTGTTCTGTTTTGCTTTACTTTTGAAAAACAAATTGATTTACACACTCTTGATAACACAGTCGGTTGGGGTAGTAAATAACTGGAGTACAATCTTGCCATTATCTCAGGAAGCTCCAACAGCTTTTGTATGTGTTCATATTTCTAGACATGGAAGTCATTATTATTTTGTCCATGTTCGTCTTGGAAACATTATTTTTGTAAATGGTTTTCCAGCACATGTATAGCAGGCCTATTCTTGGTTTTCATTACTTGGATGTAATCAACTATAGACACATGTAATGGACCCCAGCGAAAAACCTAGTAGACACTGATGAGCTGGGGCATCACAGAGAAAACATACCAGTGAGGTGCACAGTCCTCGTGGTAAACTCCATTCCAAACAACATATTTAGATTGTTACTGAGACGTGTCTCAAAACTGTCTGTTATTTTTATTATTTTCTGTTACTATCAAGTAAGAAGGGTTATGGGACAGCTGTGCAAGGAAACATCTTGCACTGCTAACCAGAGATGGGCAGTAACGCGTTACTTGTAATGTGTTACTGTAATCCGATTACTTTTTTCAAGTAACGAGTAAAGTAAGGGATTACTATTGCAAAAACGGTAATTAGATTACCGTTACTTTCCCGTAGGAACGCTGCGTTACTAAAACCTTGAGTTTTTTGCGAGAATGTCTCATGACAATGACATAAGCGAGTGCGACGTTCGTGACAACAGCTGTCTGCAGATCAACAATGGATAGTATAAGGAGTGCAGGAGACAGTATGAGCATGCAGCGTTTAAAGCGTGGAAGTACTGACCTTACTTTAAGTTTGATTCCATAAAAAGTGACAAAAACATTAGTGTCCGTTGTGCGTGGGAAGAAAACTTCCAAGCAAGCACCGAGTGCGCTACCACGTAATGGGAAATTCACAGAGAAACTCGTGGATTCTTCAACTGACCGCTGCGGCACACCTGCACCAGGGTAAACCTCCGCCTACCCTACTCCTGCTTTGCAGGTGAAAATAGAGCAACAGGACCGCTGAGTCTTTTACTTTATTTATTTTCTGCTGTGTTTTACTTGCATCTATTTGAAAGAGTGAGTGTAAACACAAAAAAAATATTTTATTTTATGTGCTGGAATGTGCAGAAAATAGGTTTAAATGTTAAACAAATTTCTTCCAGTCAGAGAATGTTGCATATAATTAAATTTTTGCTTGATGCATAAAGTTAAAAGGTTAAAACTAATAAAACAAGTTTTAAAAAGAGACTTTTCCATTTGATTACATTTTCTATGATGGATTATGCAGAAAAAGTGGAATTGGGCTGAAAGATCTATCACTTTATCACCTATTCAGGTTGTAAATCGTGTTTTTAAAAAGTAACTAAGTAATTAATTACTTTTGAAAATAAGTAATCGGGAAAGTAACAGGATTACTTTTTGGGGGAAGTAATCAGTAATTAGTTACTGATTACTTTTTTCAAGTAACTTGACCAACACTGCTGCTAACCATAAACCCTGCTGCCTGACCACATTACTGCTTCACAAACCACAGTGACATTCTGTATCATTTCTTTTTAATTCTTTTGTAATGTTTTAACCCATTTTGATCGTACTATAAATGAGTGAAATGCCTCAGTTGCAGTCTAGACTCTGCATGTTGGTTAAACAACCCCGAGGGCTTAACCAGGTTGGCATCGCTCTAAATGGGGGAAAGACTGGTGAGTTGGCTGCTGTCATGTCTGCTAATAAAGACATCACATCCAGTGGGCACGCATGCTCACGTCTTTGGTTGGCATGACAAATAATACCATTAACCCTGCCTCCCAAAGCAGCCATTTTGATTGATGGCAAGCAAAAGTGAGTGGTGCATGTGTGTATTTGTGTGTAGAATAAACCAGTGCTGGTATTTATTGTTGACCATTCTGTTTTTGTTTTTTTTATGAAGCTGGTCAGCATTTCAATTAAAAGCTGAAATGCTGGATGGGCTGATTATCTAGCCGAAACCCCGATCAGATCTTTGTATGATATTCCACAGATTTACCGAGCAGCTTTACTGCAGGCACATGGGGTGCCAGTGATTTATCACCAGGTGGCAGTATTTATGTACAGAATAACTGGGAGCTGCATTGGTTCTGAATTCCTGCACTGTAGACCCCTTTTGCTTGGCAAGGGTATGGTGTATTATTTTGCACATTGCTCACAAGAAATTAAAAATCTAATTTCTGAGGATGAAATACTCCAATGTCTCATAATTAAAAAATGGAGGACATTTAAAGTGAATAAAAATTTAATGGCTCATCCATAATTTAGAGAAACAGATGGGCATTCTGGCACATGGGATTGGCTGCATGTGAAATGCTGTCACTTTTCAGGGGGTGCCGTGTGCTTTGTATGATTTGTATGATTATCGAGTGATTGGGTCATTTTGTTTTGTTTACTCTGAACACATCCCCTCTTGCAGGGCCTTTTGAATGTGAAAGTTGAATGTTAGAGTTTCTGAAGGTCACATAAGAACTGTTGAAGTCGATGCACAATCACAGCTGGTCAGATGTATACAGATATGAGAGCAACAGTGCTCTTTTTTGTCTTTTCGTCTTGATTTCCCTGACCGTTCTCAGGTTCATATTAGCTTAAATTTTCTTATTATCTTATTAAGTCATCGAAAAACACTCTCACTTATAGAAATAAGGATTGTAAATACACAGTTTATCTCATGTATTACTTGTCGCCAGTTCTAAGCCGGTAGTTGCGCATACATTTTATTGTTGTATTTACAAGTAGAATTAGGGAATCATGCTCACTTCCAGATCCTTTTGTGTGCACCAGCAAAACTGTCATGAAAAGGACTGCCAATTAACATCTCCTGAATTTCATTCCCATCATCTCCAACCACCCCCCCTCCCATCCTCCTCGACTGCCCTTCACTCTGTGGATGACCCAGGATCACTGAACAGAACTGAATGTCTGACTGTTTTAATAAAGGAAATTGCAGTCAGAACACTCTGGACCCAAATCAGATTTGAGTGATGATGATTTGAGTTACGGCGGAGCATGCTGAGGACTCTTTGTGTTCCGTGCTGCATGTATGTGTGCGTGGACACTCGCTCCCACACACATGGAAACGTATGTGTGATTTCAGGGGCTGATTGCATTAGGTGCTACAAGTTAGTCCCTGTGGAGGAGCCACATGCTCGTTGTACCCCAGCTGTAGCTGAGATCTAATATTCCTCCACCAGCACCATTATGCCCTTGATGGGCCAAACCCAATCTTCTGCTCTTTGTGTCTGCCTGGCAGGGTGGAGGACAGAGTGAAAAATTGTGTGAGGAGGCACACTGTATGCAATATTAGATTGCAATGTAGACTTACAAGACTGACTTTAAGGCAACTCCACCTGAAGAGCCTTTGGTTCTTTATACTGACATTTAGCTTTGTGGGAAAGAAGAGAAGTCAAACACCAGTCTGAAGAGTGACACTTTAAATGATTCATCTTCAGTATTGCGTTTTGTCTACTGAGGTAGACAGAAAACCTTTCAGTCTGTCCTTTGTTAATTTTCTCAGTTCAGAGGACAAGGGAGCATCCATTTCTGTTTGTAGCTGATATTTAGTTGATGTTTTTTTTCCCTCTCTCTTTTGGCAGCAGTTGATGCAAACACATGCTGTAGTGTGAAGCGGTCAGACAGTGGGCACTCTTGTTACCTCTCTTAAAATGGCCACTGTGAAAGCCTCTATTAGACAGCATTCAACTTGTGCTCAATATGCCAAAACAGCAGCCCTGACAAACAGAGAAGCCTCACTCTCCAGTATGTGCACATCAGTTTCAGTCGGCCAATTCACTCTTCATTTTAATATGCCCCACCATGCCAGATGGTCTAAGTGCAAGCTATATTCCCCATTTAGGGTTAATTCTACAGCTGTTGTGTTTGTTTAGCATATAATGAAAATCCTGTCTGTTTTAACAGACACAGGCTTCTCTCATTGCTCTGTATGCTTCTGTTATAGAGAAGAAATTGACCTTTTCGGGCTGTAATCTCACTCCATTGTCTCTGCTGATTACCATTATTGTCATCAATTCATAAGCAGTTAGGATGGTGCCATGTTAGATTGACAGTAGCAAGCGGAGAAGCAATTAACACAAACAGCTGGTTAGAGAAAGAAACAGGGACTGTCATTCATGGGGGACAAAAACAAACACCATCATGGCAAACGCTTTGTCATACTGGAGCAGCTTATACAAGTTCCAAGATTACGTTGCACATTATGGCATGTATATTAAAGTGTATACAACTTGTGCGATGAAATTTGGTCTTTGTGTATTCATAGTTGAAAAGAAAATCCGCACCAGTATTTCAAAATCTGTATTGTAACGGGCAGAATGACTGGATATTTTCAGTACTGAGACAGCATCTTGGCTGCAGCTTAAATTTAGCCATATTGTGTTTTATTTATATAAGAAGAAAACACCCTGAGTGTTCTGAGCAGGTTTGGTGTATGGGAAGCAAATGTGATGTAGTTATTGTTTATCATAGAGGTATACACGCACAGCTGTACATGTGTGTTTCTTCAACAGCAAAGTCACACTATCCCAGTGTGGGATGGCTGATTGTATGCACAGCTTGTTTTTATGGCTGTGCCATTTTAGATCCAACACTTAACTTTCCCTTTTTAATTTTCGCCGGTCATTTATGTGAGAATTTTTAAATAGGTCTTTATTCACTGACGTGACACAGGCTATTATACTCTATATGAAATATTTAATGGAAATGCTACAGAATAAAACACTGATTCATTTCAATCATGAGTGGTGGGGTGGTGGGCAGTTGAATAATTCCCCCTAATAGTAACTTTGTTGCCATGGTAACACTTCATTCTGGCAGTACGTCAAAGGCTATTGAAGAGAAATTAAGCAACCCATTTGCCACATGTTGCCTCTTTTGCCATATGTGCTCATTTCTGACACCAGATTTATGTGCTCATATGAGCAGCAGTTAAGATACTATCGTTTTTTTTTATTTTGAGGTGCAGATTCATTTCATCAGTGACCTGCTTGTTTACCAACATCTGCTTAATTAACCTCCTGCCTTGGCTGCAGACTAGTGAGTGCCATCTCCCAGTCCAGGACAGCTGCCAACTGGCCGGCAGGTGACTGCATAAACCAATGGACCCAGGACAAGATTGATCACTCCAATAACACCTCCGGATTCAAATGTGGGAGATGATTGCTGTAGTGATTGGATGCCTCTGATAAACAGCAGGCTTTTTTGGGAGCTCTCCTGCTGGGTCGTTTAGAGTCTTCTGGGTCCAACATGGCAGCTCTGTGTCCAGATGTTTGATAAGTGAATGCCCTTCATTAGCAAGTTTTTGAACTTTACTTGTTTGCTTTTGCGGCATTTCTATTGTATGTAGGCTTTTTCGTGTTTTGTTCTTTTTTTTGCATCAGATATTTGCAGATATCAATATCTTGCTGTACACTGTCTTAATGCATTTCATGGATGACACTCCTAGGTAACGTTATGGTATTAGATATAATGAGAAATCGCCTATTGCTTCTAATCATAGTATATTAAAAAGAGCAGAATAATTATTGAGAAATGATCACTCTCAGTATTCACTTCATGTGCAGAAATTCTATAAAAATGATTTAAGTCCCCCTCAGATGTTTTGATCGTTGCTTTAGGACATAGATGTACTCGTACTGATTATAAGAGAAAAGGCAACGAGAACAAAAAGTGGGAAGTAACCTTTGAAGATGATCTTCTTTGTCACCTCTCTTTGCTACCGGCGATGTCTCTATTGAGGCAAAAACTAATTTCATTAAGATGTGGGGGATGGTTTGTGTTTGCCTCACAGTTGAGCCCACATTATATCATTAAAGACTTCATCAGTGTTTCAGATGGAGGAAAAGAACGATCAATACATAGTTCTGAAACAGTGTACCTTGCTGCCCGAAATCAAATCCTACGTACATGATTCAGCCACGAAATCACAGAGAGTGGGGACCTCACCAATTCAAGGTGTTGGTGTGGGCAGTAAAAGTAGTGAGAGGCTCTGCTTTCTTTAATCTACTTTTTGCCTCTCGTGCTTCTATCATTGTGCTTCCAGCACTCTGCTGAGCAGCACGAGGTAGATTGGAAGGGGAAAGCACTCAGAACATGACTTTATCTCTTTTCACCAGCTGCTCTCTGCTCCCATCTATAGAGGGAGCAGGGGAGGAGGGTGAAATGCAGTCTTGTGCTGCTGCTTGCAGGGCTAACTCTAAAAAACGACAATGATCGCAAACCAGTCATGGCTTACCTATTCTGTGTGTCGCACTTCCTGTTTTTTTTATGTTACCCTGGGACGCTGATCTTACTGTACGCACAAAACGGCTCCAAGTGGGAATAACAATAATAGAAGTTATGCTGGTTAATTTGCAGGGTTGGGACATTTATGTAATGAAAACGTTGAGCTGCTACAACAAATTAAAGGGTGATCAATGGTGGAGTTCATATGTAGACACCAACAAATACCGCCTTCTAATGCACAATTTCATGTCAGTTAAACTTTAAATATTTTAATTACTCTGCTTAAATTTAAATTAAAACTCATATCTTTAAAATAAAAATGTATATTTAATGTTACTGTGGCCTTGTGGTAATTCGTGCATGTGTGTAAATGACTATAAGCCTGCAGACTGGCACGGGGGAGGGAATGGTGCCCTCTGCTACTCCTAGTCAACACGTTAATTAAAGAATTATTAGCAGTGTTCCACATGTAGCCAGACATGGGTGATTAAAATGAAGAGAAAAAAAAACTATGTTCAGCCTTTTTTGTTCTAATCTATGAAGCCAAGTCTCTGATATATAATTAAAGCCGTGGTATCATTTAGATTAGAATTATGCTGACATTAAAACATCTCATTTAAATACTGCCACTGTCAGAGCCAAGTTTAGTTTAATCAAAATGTACTTTGCTCAGGCTGACCTGTAATATTGCCACACACGGGATAAAGATGGTAAACTCATGACATCAACAGATCAACCTGGCTACGCATGCTTTAGATAAGAGAACTGTGCTGACTGGAATAAAATAAGCAATGGCTACATTCTTTTCATGTTATTTGATAATGCGACCCTAAATTGGATAAGCGGTTAAGAAAATGGAAAGATGGATGGACGGACATTAAAAGCAAAGCTAACCTTTATTTTCATGCATTTTAGGCCAGACGGCACCCTTCAGCAAGCCTGATTTTTACCCACAGGCCATAAATCGATGATTACTATACTGTAAGTGAGGCAGATTGTGTTTCGCTAAAGATTCTTTTTCACTTAAAATATGATCAGTATTACAAGCGAATACAAGCATAAAGTGTTGAGCATTTTGAAGTTGGGTATTTGTTTGAATGTTTTAGCTTAAAGGCTGGTGATCGATATATTTTTGGATCCTTTTTTTCATTCACGGTTAAGAGGAAGAGACTCAGCAGAAATGGGATTGAGTGTTATTAGTGCTTTAACATCACAGGATTTGCTACTTAAAGTAAATGTGGGATTAGTGCAGAGAATTGTCAGTAGCTTGCAGAGATTTTCAGGAATACAAATATTTAAAACAACAACATGTTGTCTGTGTTTATTTCACACGTGTGTGACTGCAGATTTATAAGCTTGAAGATTGTTTGGACGTGGGTATTTTTCCTGTGCATGACCAAGCATCCTCGGTTTTGAAGTTATGACGGGGCAGCCTTTCTGTCGTGGTTGCATGGTCATGGCAGAGCACCAGTCACTTCTCCTCTCTCACACCAGCTACTGTCACACTCTGACTGATTTGCTTTATACCCTTGACTGCTCATAGATCTCTTCGGGCTTTTCACCTCTCTTATGTATTACCAAATTGACATCTCTGAATATGAAGAGGATAAAAGTACATGGCTCATTGTTTTAAGAAGAAGCCATCAATGTTCCGAGCAGTTTAATAAGTCCAGAACTTCATAGCGATCAAACGACAACCTATTTACATATCCAGCAGACAGGAAGTGCTGGATATGTCTCTCAGGAGGTAAAGCAGGTCGTCTAGTAGGGGTCAGTCGTTTGATCCTCATCCCTTCAGTGCACATGTTGGAGTGTCTTTGGCCAAAAACCAATTTGGGCTGAACCCCAGATCCTCATGAATGAATCCATTGTGTCTGTTAAAATTGTATGAAAGGAAAAACATGGATTATAGCTTAAAAGAGCGTATAGTGCTCATGTTAAGGCAGAAAAGTGGTATATAAATATCAGTACAGTTATGATTGGCTTTAAATTTTTGGGTTTTCACCGATTTGGAAGTAGACTTTAAGAGAGGATGTTTCTTGCTTGGAAAAAGTTGATGATTGTGGAAAAAATGTCAAAATAAAGTCTTAATGAACGTTACTTTTTAATGTATTGAATATGATATCATATTTAATACATAAAAAAGTATCAAGTAAAACTTTCACTACAGACTAGAGTTAGGTAATATGGCCAAAGATGTTCATATTAATGAATAGGGTATAATTCCTCTCTTAATGGATTCGCTTCATCTCTTGCAACAGATATCTGTTTTTCAGAGTTAGAAATCTCCCCCCCAAAAAATCTGTTGTGTGACTATTCTGCACAACAGTTTCCTTATTTTTTGTGCTAATGTGTGACTTTCCCCTACGTCTCTTAGCTCTCACTTTTCATCATGTTTTCTTTTCTTTCCTGTTTTTGACCTTACAAATAACAGTTATCCAGTGGCAAAAGGTGATTGTACATCAATATGTCAGATTCATATTTAAAAAAAAAGAGTAGCTAATAAGCTCATGTTTTCTAGGCTTCATTCATTTTGTTTATTTATTTGTTCCATGTGCTTGTACATTTTGTCATCCGGCAATGCTGTGAAGATTCTTTTGAATCTCAGTGACAATATAAGTTGCGGCCGTGATCGTAATAATAATAGTAGATGGGTAGATAGCGCACAGAGAAGCAGGATGAGATCGCTTTACCATTCAGTTTTCAATGAATCACATAAACTCCAGTCCATTTTCCATAAAGACAGGAACAAAAAGCTAATATAGATATATTTCTTAATATTGTCAGAGACGCTTTGGGGATTTGGTGAGAATAAGAAGGTTTTATTGGTATAACACAACTTGAGCTGGAGTGCTATAGGTTATTTAAACAAACCCCCTTCAACCAAACACAGCTCTGTTTCTGTTTACCAGCATTAATGCTGTGTTATTTAGTGCCACGGGCCCGTAGGGAACAGGGTTCGTCTACAGGGTGAATATGCATCTGGGACTGACACCTGAGACACACCAGCTTCTTCTTCAGCCCATCCTTATTCTTCATTAGAAATGCAGTGGATGACATATATTGACTACATTGTTTCAGAAACAGCCACTAGAATCAAGACATTAATGTTTATGTAGCTTAGTAGAAGTGTGTGTGGTAATTAAGATATGTTGTTGCATATTGTAGTTAAAAACTAAGGTACAGTAAGACTGATGATGTTATCGTTAGGAAGGGGAAGCTGGAAGAGTGTTCTATCTTACAGTATTTAGATTTAAGAGTATTTCCTTGATGCTAGTGTAATCCAGTGTATTGTGAAGCATAGAATTGCAGATGCCATGCTTTTGAGCTTCCTCAGGCTTCTTTGTGTGCAATATAATGAAGGCATTGAGCGCTTTATGAAATCCATTTCCCTCTAGATCAATCTGGCCTAATGTCATCTGTCTCATTCACATCTAACTGCCAAGGACTGTATTAATAATTGCATCGGCTGTATTGATTTCTATTGACTGTCAGAGCAGCCTGTGTGAAACACTGTAGACTTCAAGCTCCCTGACCCTAAATCAAGTGACATCTCATTAGAAAAGACAGTGGCTTTTAAACAGATCTTTTTCCAGCTATAAAAATGGAAATGGGGCCGGGCCACTAACATAAAAGAGGATTGTTTCTTCATTCTTTGCTTATATGTCATCTCCTGAATGAGTCAATACATCCTCTGAGGCTGACAAAAGCCACCTTGTTCTGTTTTTGTTATTATTATCAAAAAATAAACATTCACACTGGCAACTTTATTAGGAACACTTGCCTTCTATTTTATAATCACTTTCAGGGTTAGATTTAGGAAACAGCTTTGTTTTCCCCAAGTTTTGACAATAAACATGCATTTTACATATATTTTTGGATACATTTTTACTTGGAATCAAGTAATTTTTTAAGATGTATTTAACTGTTTTATGTAGACTTGCTGCAGAAATTAGAAACTCTAAGAAACATAAATAGCTGAGTGAAATACACACTATAATGTCTGACATTATTTGAAGTCATCATTTGAGATTGATGTTGTTTGAAGTGCAGTTGGGGGTTAATTGGATAACAATTAGAATCACTCTTGCAGTTAATAGTAACATTACAGTCATGCTAATGCACATAGCACACTCATTGCTGAGGTTCAACTAATAGAAACTTAGCAAAATTTTGTTTGCGTGGCAGTGCAAGCCTTCCGAACATTAAGAAATTGTATATGTATTTCTTTAGGTAAACACAGAAAAATAAACATAGAGTATAAACACAGGAAATAATTACCTGAATGTATTTTTTTTTTTTAATTGTTAACTCTCATGGCACAGTGGTGCAGCAGAACGGTCCATGGATTTGAATCTCCTGGTTGGCTGGAGCCCAGGACTTTGCCTGGATATCGAGCCTCCTCCCAGAGTCCAAAGACATGCATGTAATGTCTAAGTTGGCCATAAGTGTGAATGTGAGCATGAATATTGTCTCTCTGCTACCTGTCCAGGTTGTACTCTCTACTCAAATAGGCTCTAGCCCTCCCTTGATAAGTGGAAGAGGATGGATGGATAGATGGAAAAAGTATAGTAAACAGAAAGAAAAAAGGTTTTTGGGCGGGACCACACTTGAGTTTCAAAAGCAGGCATTGCTTTGATTATACTGGTGGATAGTATTCATAGTATTTAGCAGGAAGGATGTTTTAAACGTGTAAATCTTTGCTGTCTCAGCTGTTTCTGTCTCTCCATGTGATCCCACACCGACTCTACAGTCTTGAGACTGGCGTTCTTTGAGATGTATCTGTTTTTTAACTCCTTATTCTTCTGAGAAGACTTCTTCTGGCAAGTCTCATGGCATATTTGAGATCACAGGCTTGAACTGATTAATTAATTTGTACTAAGCTCACTGATGATGTTGCATCTAAGCATGTTTGTTGTTTAGAATTTCTGGGCCATCACTGCACTATGCAGAGGCTAATTGTTCATTTTCACACACCGATTTGTTTATATTTATGAGGAGTCTGAGGGTTATTGCTCGGTTGGACCTAAAGTTTAGGGCCATTGTTAGTTTATATTGGTCCTTTAATTGTTGCTGAGCATTTCCAGCATAATCACTGACATTCATATCTTTCTTTGTTTTTTCTTTTTTTTTTCCTGCCTCAATGGACCTCATCCAAAATAGGTAAGTTCAAAAATACATTTGCCACATTGCATTGCCAAAGCTTCGGTTTGTTTTGTTTATGTTTTGTAATCTAATGAGTTGCTACGGTTTCATGCAAGCTAGTCTCCATTTTCTAAGCACTGTAAAAATAAACCAAAATAGCTTCAGCTTGTGTGTTCAGCTTTATACCATCTTTGTTGTCATGCATTCTCTAGAGTATTGTTAGCAAGCTAAAATAATCAGAGCAATTAAGAATTTTAGACTTGTGTAATTAGAAAAAATAGTCTAACGCAAGTTCCTCTTTCTTGTCTTAGTGCAAGCAGTCAGGAACATCAGTACACACACAACACATTTAATAATTAAACACAATGTCTGTTTCAGTCTGTGTATAACAGATAAATTAAAACTCTCTACATGTCAGAGTGATTGACAGAATAGGTGTTGACTTGTCAGGATTACCAGTTGGAACAATTATTCATTTTGTACAGTGCTGCCCAGGCCAGTATAGAGGAAAATCTGTTCCTGGTGTTAAATTAGTGTTTTATGATTCAGTGTGGTTCTCCCATGGCTGAGCTGCATTCAGTAATGAGTTAGTAATGAAATTTGGGTTGGTGGGTGCTGGGTAATGTGGCTAAGCAATGCGCTGGAGTCCATGGTGTATGCTCACTTGCTTGTTGGGCCCTGGGCTCTTATGAAACCCCCACAGGTTTTAATATTAGAGCAGAGGCCAGCTCTGTGTAGTTGGACTAACGCGACCTTATTGCCTTCTGATAAAGAATATTGACAAAGACAGGCATTTTCCACATCTCACCGAGGATACACACGAGGAGTGATTAATGAATAACGAGATAAATAACCCATATAATGTCTAAAATAATTCTCTCTGATTTAACATTATGTCCGTTCGGTCTTCTAGCTACCCTTTCTATCACTTCTTCTCGCTTACTTTCCAATCTTTTCCATCAGACCATTCTGCTGAAAGCAGCAAAATGGGAGCCCTCGTTTTCAACTTTAATAGTCATTAGATTTGTAACAGAGTGACAGCTTCATGAATCCACAGCGCTCCTTTATTGTGTTAGTATGCTCAACCTTGTAAATTCCTTTGTGAGTCTTTGTAAATTTAAAGCATCAATTACATTGTGTAGTGACGATCTGTGATAAATCCATGTGGTGAAAGTGGCGCTGTGAGCTCAGAAGGAGATCGCTGTTGTTGCATATATCCTCCAGCTGCCATGGATCCCAAAACAAATCTTACTCTGCTGTCAGTATGTAAATGCATTTGTATTCATGTCACTACTTCCGTGACTGATTAACTATAAAATTTAAATAACTACCTTTGCATAGATTATTCACAGCACAATTTAAAAGTAGTCTTGTATAAAGTTGCATCAAGCCTGAAGTTATTGCATGTGTTTAGTGAACAATACGTTCTCACTCTGTTACCTGTAATTAATGTAATTACCTTGTTGCAGTTTTCAATTTGTTTTGTTGTTGCTGTTTGTTTGTTTTTGTTTTTTTGCTTTGTTGTGTATAAAATTTATTTTGAGAATAAGAACCTGTTTGTGTCAAAGTCAAGCCAGTGTAGGTACTGTTCTCTCTGCAGTCCTTTGCTTAAATTTAAGTCTCTTTCCTGCATTGCCCGAGTCAGTATAGGTACAGTACTGTTTCCAAATTCCACCTAATCCACTGTGGATTTTTACCTGCCTTCCTAGCTTGCTACAGCAGTGACGGTAACACTAGACATATATATACAGCCCAGGGCCAAATAAAGAGCACCTCTGCCTAAGGGAAAGAGGAACCTCCGTAATAACTAGTTGAGACAGCTGGATGAAAGAAGCACAGCAGAGAAAAGAAAGCAGAGAGCAGAGCGTGGCTGACCTAAGGATCACGCACTGGTTTGGCCCTGTGGGGTTTAGATCATAGCCAATTGTAGTGGCCCCACTGCCCTGGCCTCACATGCAGCATTTCCTGAGCAGGGCCGTTCACAACCTTTCTACAATACTGGCACTGCTTATATAAAGTATTAAAGAAGTATTAGACCCTGACTCTTCTTGGAATAAACCTGGTGATATTAATGTGAAAATATATATTTATCACATCATTAGAATCTAATTTATTTTACTATAGTGTTTCAAAAGGTGTAGCTTAGTTAATGTTTTGTTGCATGACACTGTCAGGGCCCAGGCAACTCTGTGCTCCAGCCGTGTTTGGTGCACCTCATTTAAATGGAAATTGTACAGTTATAACTCCCGTGTAACTCTACCGCTGTGATGAGAAAATTGAGACTTTTTTTTTGTGTCAAACATGCATTTTTGGTTAGGCAATTACTGATTTAGAGTTTCTTCCTTTTTTCCACAGGAGGGGAAACTGCTTAAGGTGTGGTTTGCCTCTAAATGCACTATAGCAAAGATAATGGCAACTATCAAGCTATCAAGCTTTTTATTACATGGGGCTCACACACAGGGAGCCCATAAGACTGAGTTCTAGTAATCTTCTTTCCTGCGTGACTCCAACCCTTAACTGGGTTTGGCAAGGCCTGCTGGCACAATAGCCTCAACACTTATCATAACCACCTGCCATTTACCTGCAAACACAATTCCATTCTCTGACTAGGTAATTACTCTGTTTGCTTCCACATTGTTGTGCCTCCACCATGCTGATAGTCATGTCTGAAACTGACAGCCACTGCTGGTTCTCCAAAGCCTCTACAGCAATGTGCCGTATGTGCCTAGCCAACATTGTTTATCTTTTCGTTGAACGTAAAGCACCCTAAAGAGACAAGCATGCATCACATCTTGTTTTTAAACTCTTATGCAGCCTTTGCACCTCTTTTCGTTTTATTGCTTTTTCTGTAAATCGAGTCAATGAGGCAGAGGGGGTGTGAAGATCTGTGAGCGACCATTTATCCCTTGCAGCACAGTACAATTGACTCAATGGATAGAGATGGAGTCAGAAGTAATATGAAGGACTTCACAACCTGTCTTTGACCTGGCAGGACAACAGCTGCAAGATGTTGACTTGCACAAATACAAGTCCTCTACACTGGCTGGGATTAGCAGTGTGGAGAGGCGAGGTCGTACAAAAAGGGCTGGGAGTGGAATGTGGTTTTGAGGGGTAAAAAAGCAGCTGTTTGAGGACTGTAAAAGCTTTCATGATGTAGGCCCTGTGTGCTCGATAATGATGACCTTGCATCCTATTACTCCAGAATGAGGGACTCAAACAGTCATTCCCTACCATTTAGGAGCAGGATTCCAGTGTGTAATGAGAGGCCCCTGGTCTGGAAGACATGGAAACAGCCATGTGAAGCAGGAAGTCACCTTGATTCCAGGTCACACAACAAACACACTGACCTTAACACTCTTAAATCTGATAACTAAATACAGTTTATCCATTAAGTGTGTGAATATGATCCTTGTAAAGAATATTTAAGATTACAAAATCACTGCTGGTCATGTTTTAGGATAATCTTACCTTACCTCTAAACCCTACTAGGTTTAATAAATAAACCTAACAATTATCCATATATTTAAAGATTTAAAGTAAATCACAGAGCATGGTGTTATCAGGATGACAGCCTGTGTTTGTCATCTCGGAAGGAGGGTGTAGGGATGGGGGATGATAAAATCATTTCAAGGAAGGACAATTGGTCTCTGCTGAATTTTAAAACTCATTTACTGTCTTTTGCCAATTCTTGACAGATGGGAAAGCTGATGTTAAGCTCCCCAAAGACTAAACAAATGAAATGCAGTGAGGTCACTGACGAGTTCCTGTGACTGAATTAACTCAGCCTCTTCATAATTGCTCTAGAATATGTGTTGTGAGTTTCAGGTGATAAACATTGCCTTATTGTGCACATAGATTTAGCTTAGAGCCTGACCCCCTACAGCTGTAATTCACATCAGGATTAGATTTTCCCCACATGCTTCTTCCCTGTTTTTATATATTTGAAACTCCATCTAGGTGCAGGCATCATCCACAGTAAGTTCATAATAGAGTTTATTAAAACCCACCATGGTGGGTTTGGTGGAATGGAGGTCATATAAGAGAGTCTAACCTGTGTCATCTATAATTCATTGTCAGAATATGCTCTTCTTAGTGGGATTAAAGTTTAATAACTTGACAGACTCTGTAAATACCTCTTTGTGCAGAGCTAGTGTCTTGCCTGGTGCAGGGACTGGTGCAGGAGCGAGAGCTTGTGCTGAGTAGGGGGCTGGGAGAGATGGGGAGTATCTGCTATGGAAGAAGAGGTGCAGTAAGCCCAGGTTAAGCCCTAAGAGCCCACCGTCAGCAGGCCGTTCTCGTGCGTAACGACAGGCCCGGCTGAAATGTGTTTCCCTGCAGATAAGGTCCAGTCCAGAATGGGGGCATGGAAGAGATGTGGCCCCTATCTGTTATGGTTCTTATTGTGTGGGCAAGCGATTAGGTTAGGGGAAATGTAATACCTCTGTGAAAGAGTTTTGCAGCATATCTAAATACTGTAGTAACTTTAGGTGAGGTTAGACAGGGTTGAGGACGTGTGTGTGTGTGTGTGTGTGTACAGTTGTTAAAGTCGTAGAGTTGCAATTTTACAGCCTCATCATCACAGCAACATATTTAGCAAAACTGCAGGTTGTGTATAAAACACACAACACATGGCACACATCTTTGTGGAATAAGTACATGCTTTCTTTTATAATATGTCGTGGCTGTTTCCGATTTTACTGTCTCAGGAGAGTTTGGCTTTGCAGCGAGAGCCTTGATTGCCTTTGGCTGGCTCTATTATTAGTAGATAAGTCTTGTTTATAGCTACATACAGGCTTTGGACTAGGTGGGGTCACAGAAAGCAAAGGAAAAGAAACAAACTCTATTTGGCTATGACTCAGTTCTTGTTAAAAATTACAGCTCTGGCTCAGCACATAATGCACTTTTCCTAGAGTGCAGTACTGCTTAAGTATCTGTAACTGATCTGTTATATTCCTGCATTTCATAGCACTGCTTCAGTGCAGTGACTTTTCTCATGTATCGAGTTAAGTAGTGTATGTTTTTGATCAGACTTTTGTAAATTAAAGTGCCTGAACGCTAACTGGCATTCATGCTAACTGCTTCTTCACGCCTGCAAATAATTTCTTATAGTATGTGCACAGACTTAGCCTTCACTGAATCTGTTTGGCACCAGACCAAGCAATTAACCTCCCTAAATGGCAGTATGGATTGTTTGAAATCCTTTTTGTCACATTTAGACCCCCTGTGGTTTCTATCAAGGAACAACGGGGTAAGGGGTGAAGTCTGAGTGTATTGTGTGTGTGTGTTTGTGTGTGTGTTTTTGCATGCTATTATTGAACTGAAAGTGTAAGGCATAGTCTCAGAGCTATTCCCTAGTAATTCCATTTTCTCTTTAATATAGCTTGAACTCTCGTTAAAGCTATGGATATGTACGTATATTTCTGCCATTTCCCCCCTCAGTGGCCCCTCTCTCAGGTTTATGGAGCACATTACAGTCTAATTGCTTTGATTTGGATCCCTCTTGTAAAATCAAACCCGCTGTAGTGCATTTCAGACCGTCTTCTTACTTTAAAGAAGAACCATCTGTCCCTTGCAAATGCCCTGTTTGCTGTGGTGGCAAATAGGTGAGCAGGAGGAAGTGCTTCCCTTCAGACTCATCTCACTGATACATACGAGTCTGCAATTATTTGTAATGGATGAGTTAAAAAAAAAAGCTTTTCTTTCTCCCAAAATTTCACCTCCATCCTGTTTTTGTGTATTTTGTGTGAGTATTGCAAATATGTGCGTTTTCCTGAGTGTGTGTGTACATGCGTGCACACAGTGGTGGTCTTGTGATTTAACCACATAAAACAACCTGTATTCTTGGCCTCTCGGGGGCTGTCCTTTGACACTGAATAAATTAAACAGTGGAGGAGATGGTTTTGTGTGCTCCGTTGGGCAAGTGTTACAATGGTCAGGTAATGCTAGTGTAATGCATTCCCACCACACCTCTTTTACAGGTCTGAGTATATGGCCAACAGCAACACTGCAGCATTGTCTCTAACTGTTGTCTTGTGACTTGGCTTGTGTGGAGAATTTACCAGCAGAGTGCTCAGGGAAAACACAACATTTAAGTGAAAATGTCTCAGCCTATTAATATATTTTCAGCTGAAAAAAAAACCTGTCTATATACCTATATATATTGCGTACAAAAAAAAAATCTAATCTTAAATTTAAATCAAAGGTTAGGTAAAATAATTTCAAATTAACCTACTTTTGTCCTTTAAAATTGATTTCAGGAGAGTAACTGATATATTTTGATAAGACTGACACTGCAGACACTCATGTATGAGCAGATAATAATCTTTTTTTATTTTTAGATTAAAATACCTTATTGATTTAAAGAGTGCTTTTGTCTGTATTACAAACTTAAAAGAAGCAAAAGCCCACATAAAGGTGGTTAAAAGTATTAAAGTAAATAGTATGTATGATACATTCACCAAAGGGTATGAATGTTTCATGGACGTTATGGCAGTTAACAATCACAAGACATTAAAATTGCACCACTTTTTCTAAGGTCTGTGACCCTACCTGTTGTACAGCAATATGAACACGCACAAATTAAAAATGCATTGAATATTGATTTCACTGTATTGATTCATTTGCCTTGTCTACACAGATCTTAGCCTTTCCTCGTAGGGAAATACTGAGTCTTACCTTTGTTTTTGAGGTTGATCAAGTGGGATTGCTTTGTCAAAACATGTGGCTGGCTATTTGTCTTCATTCAGTGAACAATTGCAGTGTTACCATGGGGCTTCCTGTCTCTATTGTTTCCTTCAGTTTTATTCATTTTTCTCATCTACAGTCATTTTTTTACTCAGTGTAGAGACTTTGTGCAGGTATACAAACCCCAGAATGCTTTGAAAAACCTGATTACATACTCTTGCAGGGATAATAAAAAAGAGTAATTCCTTCTGATTGTTCAATGGCGATCTGTTCTGTAGTATACTTTGTGGACATTACTGTCAGAATCCAGTAGAGGGCATGTTTTGCCAGCTGCTTTAAGTTTCAGATCACTTTGTTTTTTAAATTTACCACACTTTATTCTCTCTAATGCTCTGCTGTTACCAAATAGCTAAAAGGAATACTTTTGAACTCACAAAGCAAACATAATTGGGTTGAAGCATGTTTATACATTTGGGTTTCAGCACTTTGTCTAAGGTTTCTTTTTCTGACTTTTTTGCAGATGTTTTTCAGTATTTCTCTGAAAAAGAGAAGGTGGGAAGAGGATTGTCTAAAGAGTTTTAAAGTTTTTTCCCTGGATGTCACTGATCGTAAATCATTTCTGGCGTACCAACATTTAGGTTTAAATGTGAGAAGCATAGCAACCACCTTGGCCATCATTCTGCACACATGCACACACTAGATTTATGACTGAAGTCATGGAACCCCTGGGAGAAAAGCTCAACATTTTGTCAACACAGAACAGGAAGAATATATAGCACTCCCAGTCACTGAAAGCTCAATACTTGAGTCTTAGGGAGAGATTTTCAGTGCTGAACTTTCACATCCTCAGAATATATGTGTATCTAGCCTCTTGAATAAGATGTGTTCCTGGTTTCTTTTAGTATTGCTGTGTTGCTTTTTTATAGAAGGGAAATGCCACACAGAGTTCATGGCACTCATTAGAGGAGAATCACTGGCCATTTAAAGGGATATTTGTGTGGGTTGAGACTCTTCCTGCTATTGCAGTAGCTTACAAGTACAGCTCTATCTTTCCTTACAGTATGCTCGGCTTGTGGCAGAAAGAAAAAAAGTGATTTTCTTTCTTTAACATATTAGCACTAAGAATTTAATTCGTGTTCACATTTCCAAGAAGTATAAAAGTACTATACTTCCTACATCTTGTTCTTTCTTTGTTTCTTTATATGGTGGATAAGTGATGTCTGCAAGTGTAGCCTTACTAAACCTGTTCTGCAGATGCTGAATCATCCTTCAACATACAATAAAGACTGTGGTATACCGATGCCTTTTTTTCACCCTTTTTTCTACACAAAGCTGAAAAGCACTTTGAAAAATAAAAAGGGGGCAGGGCGACTGGCTATGTATTATGTAATCTACTCTATTTTAAGGAATAGACTTAAATTATAGTTGGAGAGAGGATTGTTTAGAATTCTGCAGATGAATAGTAAAGATTTGAAAGCCTGTGGCGTTGACATGATTTCTCAAAGCCAGTGTTCAGAAAAGACGGCATGCTGTGAGGATGGGAGAGGGCAGCAGATGAGGTACACTAATAAAAGATAAAAGAAATGCTGCCCAAAATACTGCTTGAATAGGATGTAGTTTGTAATAGAAAAGATGCCCAAATCATATTTTATCTAAATGTAGTTTGTTTAACATGTAGAGAACTCATTCTTTGCATGAACATACTGTGAATAATAGTCTTTCTAATGTGCAGTGCTCGGCTAATAATAATCATAATCATAATAAGAATATCATGAGAAAAAAACACTACAGTCTGTTACAGAATGACACCAAGGGATCTCTGGTTATGAGAACCATCAGTCAAATGCTAGATTAGACATCGACATTAAGCCAATAAGCGAAACCGTTTCTTCAATATATTTGACATGCTTCCTCACATAGACTGCAGCGACAAGCAGGCACCCAACATCAACAACAATACCTCTAACATGCTAACTGCCTCCACTGAACATGTGTATAGGTAGCTAGGAAAACTTCACCTAACAATTGGTGCTCTCCAGCTGTTTGTCACACCTCCAGCACCTATTTTGGCCGATGGGTGGCCCCACCTGTTGTGGGAGACCTCCTTCCTAGTGCCACCAGTGACTACATGTCATTGTCATTAACAAAAAATTAAATTAATATTCATAGAATACCCTTCAAATAATTCTCCATTTTGCCTACTAACCAGATGGAGTTGATGACAGTAGCATTATAAACACAGTCTATTGTGCCTACAATCATAGGTCAGGCCAGTGGATGCTGTCAGAATCATTTGATTTGATTTCTCCACTAGCTTTTAACACATTTTAGCCTACACCACTGAGAAAGAAGATGATTGCTATGTAGGCAGCTCTTAGATGCATCAGATGGGAGGATGTGTCAGAGTACCAGACGGTGGTGCACAGTTTGTGGACTTTAGTGAAGTGAACCATCTGCTGCTTAACATTTGCAAAACACTAAAGCTGTTGATAGACTTCAAGAAATTCAAGATTTCTACTAATTCTTTGCCTACTAGGGAAGAAATCAGAATGGAAAAAGTACAAGAAGAAAAAAGCTCACTTTGACCACAGTCTTAGCCAATGTCAGCTTTTTTTTCCTGGCCTGTCCTCCAAAGTATTGAACCCTCACTGAAGTGTTGAGTCTGTGGTACCTAGTGTTGGTCTGCTGCATGCTCATTGGACGCTTTATTTGTACATCAGTTCAACTACTCCTTAAAGCAAATATCTAATAAGCTAATAACATGGCAGTAGATCAATACAGGTGTGTAGATATAGTCAAGATGGACTGCTGAAGTTCAATTTAAGCATCAGAATGGGGAAGAAAGGCGATGTAAGTGACTTTGAATGCCGTTCCAAACAGGCTGGTCTGAGTATTACAGCAACCACTAATCTTCTGGGATTTTCACACACAACCTCTAGATCTAGGCTTTAAAGAAAAGGGTCAGAAAAAAAGAGAAAATATCCAATGAGTGTCAGGTGTCTGGACAAAATTGCCTTGTTGATGCCAGAGTTGTCAGAGGAGAATGGCCAGACTGCTTTGAGCTGAGAGGAAGGGAACAGTAAGTCCAATAACATAAGCTCATTACAACCAAAGTATGTAGAAGACCATGTCGGAATGCACAACACATAAAACTTTGAGGCAGCATAAGACCACAACTGGTGTCATTCCTGTCAACTAATAACAGCAAACTGAGGCTGCAGTTTGCACATAGGCTCACTACAATTGGTCAACATAAAACCAGAGGCTCTGCACGACTACAGTGTACCATTTACTAATGGGAGCTTCCAGCAACACACCTTGTCATAAATCTCAAATCATCTCAAAAGAATGTTTCCAGCACTTTGCTAAATCTGTGCCATGAAGAATTAAGGCAGTTCTGAAGGCAAAAGAGGTGTCCAACCCAGCACTCGCAAGGTGTACCTAATGAAGTGTTAAGTGAGTGTATATGTAGCAGAAAAGAAAAACATGTCAAAAACTTGTCTCTGTGTTAGACAACTTCTCCCACCTTCTGGGTGGTGTTCTTGCTGGCCGTAGGAGCTCCTTCAGGAAGTTACTAATATTGACAAAATGTTTCATTGAGCATCGCAGGCAGGGTTTTCCTTCTTGTGGACAGGTTTTTCAAATTACACACAGTAATTTTCTGTCTTTTATTTTCAGAATTAATTTATATTTTAGTTTTCCTCCACATTCACTTATGGTTTTTTTTGTTATAAAAAACCCTAATTATTCTTATTATTATTATTTAACATTATTTATCAAACTTTTCTGAGAATGTATTTATAGTCTATTATGTTCACTGCTTTGATACTAAATATGTGTAACTTTTCTTAAACAAAGCGTTCTTGGTTAAACAAAATAATTTTCACTTTTTAACACGAAAGTGTGTCAATATTGATTTTTTTTTCTTTAAAGACTGTTGGTGCTTTATCACGAGTTATTTGTGTTACTTTAATTTTGAAATGGTATCAATATATATAAAAAAAAAATCTTATTGTCTATTCTGGGTTGATCAATCCTTTTGTAGAACTGCAAAAAGTATGTCAAAAGTAAAAATGGAAAAATGTTTTTATTCCTTTGCTGATGTTTGTCTCGAGGCTGCATTGTTGAATTTGTTTGAAGTAGGTCACCAAAGCAGAGCAGTGTACAAGCAAGTTTCTGCATGAAAACCTGTGTCCTACTTTAAATTGGTACTGCAATAATGCATATATTGTAAATTTAAACAGCTGTTTATTTATACAGCGAATCACATTTCTGAATGTTAGTTTAAATATAATTCTGTAAAGTGCTTAATGTATTTAAAGTAAAAGACCGATTCCACCAAAATTATGGCCATGCTCTAAAGAGAATTCAGAGTTCATCAGGTGCAAATAAATTTTATACATATCCCTATATTTGCTTTATCGAGGATGAAATCATTAACGTTATTTGTGCCTCTTAGTGGAGTGTCCAGAGCCCCAAATGACTTATTTGTAAATATGCACTAGTCTTTACAAGCCAAAGCAACAATACGACTTATTTTCACTTTCAGCGATGGTCAAAATCACTACCTCGTATTATTTTTATTACAAAAAGGATTTAGAAGCATTTATCTTCATAATGACCAAGAGCCTCTGTCTTTATGGTGAACACTTTCCCATAATACGTGGTGTTCACAGGATGACAACTGCTCTTTTTCTGCATCACCGTCCGTAATCACCATCTCCAGTAAAGCATGTATCCCATCATACCGTTACAACCACCCTGCTCACATTACAACTGCAATAATGCCACTTTTTAGTGCTTGATTATATCCTTAGGACAGATCAGACAGTGACCACCTTCCTGCTGCAAACTAATCAGCTCCAAAAAATTACTTATTGATCCCAGGCCAGACCGAGAAAGGGGGATTTAGTGGCGGGGTCAGTAGGAGGGCCGGTAGTGCCTGATTGCCAGCCAGCTTTTCTGAATCACGATAAACATACACTCACATTGATATGCACACACACATAAATATACACACATTCATGCAACACATTGAAAATTTTCATTTCCCCCCAAAATGAATCCGTTACAACCCAAACATGCACTTGTAATGTTTTTCTTTTGCAAAATCACATCATGATAGATGTGACAGTAACTGGAACTGGTTTCAAATAAAATACTCCCCAGGCGTAACATCTCCTCCCTTTAAGATACATAAATTGGAAATGGATTTTTTTATATATACACTGTGCATGGCATTTAGCTGGGGAGAGTAATATGCTGGGACTGGAATTGAAAAATCATCTCCAGTAGTAATGCTTACTGTATGATCCTGTTGAGTTTTGTAATAGCTCACCGTTGGAGCGCAGACATATATTGAAGCACTGAGGGCTTTGATATTGTTTTTCTGTTAAACCTATTTCTTATTTCTATATATTATTGATGTTACAGAGTATATGGGCTAATACATACCGTTGCAGTTCACCAAATTAGTGTTTTGTCAATAATTTCATTCAGCCTAGTTACAGCTTTAACCAACCTGGTCTACATGGTTCTCCTGTACTATTCCCCTGGCATGGCATTCCAGACAGCATTGATCGGATCTTTTAGAGATGAATGGATTAATTACAAGCAGTGAGAGGAGACGAAATATAGTTTGGCATGGGGACGAATGGAATTGAGGACTGGGATTGAGAAAGCCATTAACTCAAATTGAGGGCATTAATGACTGTAGCACTGCCAGGGGGCCCCAGTGGCTCACCCTTTTCCTTGGCACTATGGCTGTGTAATGGCTTTCTCGGGTGCTCTTTTCAGGGATTGGTTGAACAGTGGCTCTGTGGTAGTGTGGCTGACATGATGTACTTTTCTACACCTCTAAACCTTTGAGATTTTACAGTGTTCCAAAAAAGCTGCTTCCAGAAACCACATGAACCACCTGCACTGGTCTTTCTTATGTTTATGTTAATATAAATTGTACTTCAAAAAGATAGGATTAAAGGTTATGTCTTGAAGCAATATGTTTATGTTTAAAAGGGACAGTTCACATTAATTACAGTACTGTGTGAAATTCTTAAAACTCTCTGCATTTCTTTAGATTTTGCTTGCAAGGAGGCTTCTTTGTAATCTTTTTTAGGTCATCTTGAGCTATAGTTCTCCAGGCTTTCTGAAGTTTTTCCTTCAACATTGGCTGATTTTTCACTCACTTTCAGTCCATTCCCTGCACTTAATCATTTTCTATCCACAACTTTGCAAAGAAACAATTTTAAAAACACATACATTTTTTTCCTAATTTCGTTACTTGAATATGAAAAATGCCAACAATAGCACAGTTTGACAGGCATAAAATCTAATATTTGCACCAAATAGGTATTTCGCAAAGACCTATTTGCCAAAAAACGTATATCTCGGGATGGTGTGCAAAGTGAAACTGAACAAGCAGAGGAAGAACTAGTGGCAGGCCAAGACATTATCTGCAGCGGATTAACAGTAGGGCTGTTCGATATAACGATATATATCGGATGATGATATAAAAACGTCTATCGTTTCATTTTACGCTATCGTTTGTTTCGTGGTGTCACAAAATAAACTGTTTACGGCAATAGTTTTTTTTCATTGTTTTGATGGTCACTGTAGTGGCTATATTCATTTCTTAAAGTTCTCTCTTTCTCTTATATTTTATATAACCACACTGTGGACGGACAAGCGCCTGTTTTTATGCGTTGTTGTTAGCAACAACTACGATAACACCATCGAGTGTCCGCTTGTTTATGTTCCACATAAACCTTTCACAATAAAGCTCATGATCCTGTTGAGACTTTTCAAAATAAACTGAATCACGTGAAAGAGCAGATTATTTACGGATCAGAAGTAAAAAACGAGCCGGCAGGTGCTAAAAAATAAACCTTAAAATCAAATGTAGCAGCACGGCGTGTAATAAATGCTCACAAAGAAAATGGCGGCCGTTACAACTTATGTCTAAAAATGTATAGTTTCATGCATCTGTTGAAACACTCGACTCCAGCTACATGACGCGCAGCTGGAAACACTTCCCGCAAGTCGAGCTGCCCGAGATTCATAGAATTTACAGAAAATGTTACATTTTTGTGATTTATATCATTATCGGGACGATAGAATTCTTATATCGGGATATGAGATTTTGGTCATATCGCACAGCCCTAATTAACAGTATCTAAAAATCAAGTCCTTAAAAAATCGGAAGAAATCCAACCTTTCACAGGACATGAGAGATACATCTGGCCTTTCGGTTGATCCATCTACCGCTCACTGAAGCCTAGTCAGAAATGGTCTCAGTGGGGGGATGGCTGTCGAGAAGCCGTTCTTAAGGAAGAGAAACAGAGAGAAAAGGCAATGTGTCAATGCAATGGTCTGAAAAGCAATGTCTTATGACTGAGTCCAAATTTGAAAAATGTGGATCAAATCATTGTCAATATATATGGTAAATGGCCTGTATTTGTATAGCGCTTTTCTAGTCCCTAAGGACCCCAAAGCGCTTTACACAACCAGTCACACAAATAAACACACATTCACAGGTGATGGCAAGCTACATTGTAGCCACAGCCACCCTGGGGCGCTCTGACCACCACCAGTAGGCAACGGGTGAAGTGTCTTGCCCAAGGACACAACGACCGAGACTGTCCAAGCCGGGGCTCGAACTGGCAACCTTCCGATTACAAGGCGAACTTCCAACTCTTGAACCACGATCGCCCTATATGGAGAATGTCAGGAGTAATGTACAAGAGTGAGTGTTTATAGCCATCTGCAAAACATGTGGAGGCTCTGTTTTGGTTTGGATCTGCATTTCATCTAGTGGTGTTGTGGATATTGTCAAAGTTGATGAAATTTTAAACACAGAAAGTACCCTCAATTTTTGATCCATCATTTAAAACCATCTGGGAAGTGTTTGATTGGTATTTTTCAGCATGTCAATGATCCTAAACATACTGTCAGTGTGATAAAAGCATATCTAGACAGAAAGACACACAGTGGAACGCGATCAGTAGTGGACTGCCCTCTTGACAGAGAATAAAACAAAAGGCAGCCAACATCCAAAGAAGAGCTTTGAATGTCCTTCAAGAACCCTAGAACTATTCCTGAAGACTACTCATTTTAACAAAGCTAGTCCAGCAAAGTTCAGGTTGTGTTTAATAACAGCAGTGATACCAAATACTGACTTTCCAAGCTTGTTAGATTTATGCAAACCATTTTTGCCTGATATACTGTATTTCCATGTTTCAACAATTCGCCGCACCTCTATTTACCAGCAAAATATAAAGAAATGAGGGGTGTCTCAAGACTTTTGCACAGCGTGTTTAGTTCTTTTTGTAAGACTTTTGTAAGTGCTTAGGTCGATCATTTTAATGTACCAGATTTGGCCATACTGCGAATCCCTGGCTGTCTGCTGGAATTTATGGGCTTTACAAGATAACCTACAAAAGCATTCGGACACACATAAAAACAGATGTGCAAATACAAGCTGAAACAGTGACATAACTCTATAACAGATTAAAGAAACATAAGAGAAAACTGAAGCACATACGACTGAAACAAAGGCATTTACTGAAGTACTGATATAACTACTCTATCAAACAGCATGTTTGATTTTCAATTAGTCCGTTTCATAGATTTGGAAAAGCAGCTTTTCTCAATGACATTAAAATGGTAGATATATTTAGATTTCATTTGAAAATGCACACAATTGAATAGTACAGGAAACACAGGCTCTTTGTTTATCTAATTGTTCTTGTTCATATTTTATGTTTTTTGTAATAAACAGTTGTGTTTTACTTGCAGGCTTTTAACACACCACACAGGTGCATCTAAAATCATTTAACGACAGTTTAGAATTTAGCCACAAGAATAAACATATGTATTAAAAATGCTAGCTGGTGCATTATGTCACCAAATGTTATGCACATGAGGTCCAAGTACGGACGTAACAATTAATAATAATATGAAGAATAATTATAATAATCATGGCGTTTGTGCTCCTCTTTGTTCTTCCCTTTTAAATTTGTTTCACCCCTTCTCATTGCCTGGGCTGTTTAAATCTAATCTAGCTGAACACATTACTCCATTCGCACGGCCGCCAGCTGAATGTAGCAACTCATAAAAGCCCAATATTTCAGCCATATTGATTCCTCTGGTAAAATTGGTTTGAGCTATGAATGCGCTGCAACACTGTTCACTGAAATGTTTTGCTGCCCTGGGGGGGGGGGAGCAAGGGTGACCTTGAATGTTTTTCCCCCCTCCTCTTACTTTCATATCAGTTTTTCTCATTCTGCCTTTGAGCACTGTTTCATGGCTTTTCTGATATCCTTACATACGCTCTAACTGGAGTGACCTATGGTACGCTATTCACATTCTCTCAACCCTGAATTACACTCTCTATTCATGTCTTCTCAAAAGAAGAAAATATTTGGATTTGTTCCTAAATTTGATTGAGGAAATGACATGGAGCAGCTCTTGTTTGATCTCGGGTTCAGATCATTCGTGTGATGGTTTCTCTGCATCCTTTCATCTTTTTAGCTATTTCAGCAAGAGTTCACTCAGATGGAAAGTATTTTATGTGATCTCTGACCAGTATTTCAATAGCATGCTGCTGCATTACAGCTTACAGCACACTAACTATACAGTATGCATCTGAGATAGGAAATGTTGCATGGTAAGACACCTAATGCCTACAGGTTTTCAGTTATGAATAGCCCTAAAGAATATCCTCACACAAGCTCAAGCATGTGTAAACATATTTGTCTGTATTTACTGTAGTTAACAACAGCTCTAGCATCATTTGCACTTTATCTTCCTCTTATCTTGATTAGTGCAGACAATGAATGATCACTGCTACAGCTGGCTGTTTAATTTTTACAATGATCCATTTACTCTTTAACAGCAACAGCTGCAGTCTTATCAGTACAAACGATGGGTCTAGTTAGGATTTTATAGATACTGCCATTTATACAGTCACTGTCAATACTGCTCTTAGTGCCTTAATGCTAAGGGCAATTGAAGTTCTTTTTCACAAAGGGATCATGGCATACAGTGAAAACAGGTGAATAGGTGAGGGCTTATACATTGAATCAAGTTCGGCACATGTGCATGCAAATAGTTTTGGTTAACCAGTTAAAGTAGATTTTATCCATTTAGCATGAATTCAGAAGTCATCTCGAAGCACTTAATACCACGGTTGAATGAGAAAGCAAATAATTTCCTATGAACAAGCACTTAGTGATAATGGGAGGGGAAAAGCCAATTTTACAGGAAGAACTCTTCAGCAGAGCCTGGCTCAGGCAGGACAGCCATCTGGCCCAAATGGCTGGGCTGAGGGAAAAGAATAATAATAAAGAACATCATAGAAAAGCTATAGGCTCACATGCAGCACATCAGATATAGGAAAACAGCTGAATTGCTGTTATTGCATATTAAGGAACAGAGCTGCTTAATGCCATATGAACATCAGACGACATATCATATGCTAAAGTTACTGTTAGCTTTTAAAACCTTTTATTTAGGCCTTTCTGTTTGGAGTTTTTAGGTTCTGGCTGAATGAGTGTATTGAATGGTGTTCCATTGTTCCATCCATCTGTCCATTAAGACTTCCTTCTACAATGCAAAAGATTTGCTTCTTCAACTAAATAATTAGTCAGATATTAGAGAAGCGTGCATGAAGTGATCACCTAATGGGTTTTTACCCAAACCTTGCTCAAGGACAAACTAGTTGCTTTACAGGCACTTCCCCATTTTCATAAAACTTGCTGCTCCTCCTCGAGTGTTGGTCAAATTATAATGGAAGATTAATTTGTCCTGGGTATGATGGTTGGTGAGCCTCCTTGACCTCTCAGTGCATTTTAATTGTCTTCAATACAGCCAAACAGTAACAAACAAATTATAATTTTCTTTCTGTAATCTACCCTGTGAGCTCTGATGAGTTACATTTGCCAACTGAAACAAGCAGAAGTGATAATGTGATTCCTGAGCAGCCACTTTGCACTTGATGGTTGTTTTTTTTTTTTTTGTAATTCTGCATACATCATTGTGCAAATATATACAGTATTGCACTTTAAATTAATAGTAGGCAATATTGCTTCATCATGTCATGTCCATCTCACATTGGTATTTTAATGCTGGTATTTTAATGCTTGCTTTCACCTGCAGAGGTCCAGTAGATTTGACAGTAGGCTGTCAGTGGAAACACATGTTCCTCTAACATTTTTGCTAGTTGATTTATGTCCTAAAAAAAGAAAGAAAGAAAACTCAGCTCTTGTTTTCTTGAACATGTGCTCCTCTAGGGCAGACTTGTAAGTATAATGCTGAACTGTAATAAAGCAAAGGGGTAAGACCTAAACTCAGTGGAGGGAGATGGAAGGAAGTAGGAAATTGTGTGCCAGGATCTTCAGCAGCAGGTTCATTGTGGAAAAATTGTGCTGCTCCAGAAAAAAAGTTCTACCTGATGGAAATAAATTGGCTGCGGGAGTCAGTGCTGAGCTGGAGTCTCTAAAGACAGAGCCAGCTTCTAAATGGCTCAATTTAGCCTTTGTGGGAGCCAGGAACCAGAGCAGGTCACGGGCCCACAACCTGACACAGTAAAAATCAATAGGTAGTTTCAGAACAAGGGGCCTTATTAAAACAGGTCCTTTTTCAGTGAGGTCTTAGGATGACACCATCACACAGAAATCATTAAGCTCAGCTCAAACTACTCACTCGCGTTTAAATTGTTGCAATCCTTTTGACCCACACATCCTCTCGTGTTGTCTCTTATATCCTCTTTTTGATCCTGAAGATAGTGGGAGCACAATTACGATCAACTGTAATTGGATACTAGAAACTGGATCATGAATTTTCCAGTTTATTGCCTGGAAACAACAGCAGTAATAACTAAGGGAAAAAAATATTTTTAAGGAGAAGAACAACAAGATAACTTCGATAAACTGGTGCAGTTTTTGTTTTTTTGGATTGTTGTTGATTTTTTTTATATGGCTATGAAAAAGAACAGGTCTCCGAAATAAATAGTGGGACCATGGGAGACTGGAAAAAATCCCAAGGAAAAAGTTGGATCCTTTTCTATTACCTTCCCTTTCTCTCTTTTCCCTGTCTTTCTTTCTCTTGTACATGTAACAATCTCCTGTTTTTAGAGCAGTGATGACCTTTTCGATTTTATGTGTTAGACCTCGATAGCACACTGTAAAGTCTCAAGGGCAGCAGTGCTGCACATCAGAGCTGGTGTAGTAAAAATCCAGATGATGTTGTTGACCAGAGACCATATGCCCGTACACTCTCTGCATCAGCCACAGAAACACAAGCAGTGTTTTGGACATGCAGGAGCTTTCAGATCCATGAAGTTCTGAATTTTTCTTTTCCTTGATCATTTTTTAAACAGATGATTTCAGTCACAGACTCACCGGAGAGCACATTCACTCCCTCACCACATTGTAGTATTATTTCTTTGGTCTACCTTTATTCTGAATTCATGATCTGCCCCAGCAGGAAACCATTTATAATAAATGGCTGTGTAGTGTAACATTCTTGCACATCTGTGTCTGTTGTGTTTTTGTTAGCTGTAATTAAAAAAGCAGAAAATAGATACACCGAAGTAACAACCTAGAGCATTACGTCAACCTTATCCCCAATAGTAGTGCTTTGTTTGGGGGGTTTTTGTGTGTGGACATATATAAAGGTACATGCTGTACATTAATCTGTCCAATAAACCATAATGCTGCCACTAAGCGCATGCCAAGGAATGACAATTCTTCCATCTCTGTAAAGTGGGGAAAAGGGTGTTTTACTCAGTTTCTGCTGTTTCCATGCAGGCACGGTATGGGTAAATATAGGGTTGGGTAAATATAGAAATGAAACACAATCATTAATATTCATAAAACCTCCACTGAATATTAGCCTACTGTCTTGGTTCATGTGCATGCAATTCTTTCTTACTCTGAAATGCACAAAAGTTTAGAAAATGACAACTTTCAGCCGTGATATGGGACAGGAAATTTACTTTTTCTTTGAGGGGGGGAGTCAAACGGTTGTCAAAGTGTCTTTGACACCATAGTTAAGTAAGCATCTATCAGCAGTACGTAAACCTGAAATCATTCCTCGTTCATATTCTCATTGCCAAAAAATCAGCATGCACCTCAGAAGCTCTTGGAACACAGCAGCTGAGAGTAGCTGTGGGTCAACATTGTGAAGGGAGGGAGATGGGGTTACACAAAGATGGTGCCAGAAACCAAATGGTGCTGAGTTCAGTTTGAGTTGTAACAACAGAGAGTCATGCCGCAAAATCAGCATCTAATTTTATTGTCCAGATGTGTCTGTCTTGTGCTTGGGTGGTTGTACCAGATGTCTATTTTCAATTATTTTCTGGTGGTACTTTCTTTTGCTTACACTGCTTAAATAATCTCTACTGTGTGACATATATACCCATGTCCAATGAATCACTAGCACATTGAATTAATAATCACTGGTACATAATGAAAGGTTTCAATCTTCAGCCGTTGTCCTTTGGACCGTATGCCAAAATATCCAGAAAGCGTGCCGTCATTGTGTGAAAACCTAAACGCCTTCAACTGTGATCTGAAATGGAAAAAACAACTGATGTTTTTACAGCTGGAAACTGCAATGTGACTGTAAACTTCGGTAGTAATATGTGGACTCAGTGTTGTAAATAGAACAAGTATTTGAATCAGAATTTGTACCAGGGAGTTATCATCTTTTGTCTGCTCTGCCAGCTTAGAGCAGAAGAAAAAGCTATTCTTGGAGGTAGGGATATTATAATACTGTATGAGTTGAAAGTAAGCCAGATTAGACAACAAAGGCAGCAAAAACAGTAATTTATTGGAGCATTAAAGCGGATTATGGAATTTGCAAAAATGCTCTTTGATGATTCCTTGCAACTGAGATGTTTACCAGCTCCAGTTAATGTATAATGTACAGTAGCTGTAAAAAATAACATCTTTGATGAATGTTAGATTTCAAGTAGAAATACAGTCTCACTAAGCTGCACATTGTTTGGCCTCATTATATTATCTTTTACTGTGCTGTGCCATAAAAAATAAATTAGAAGAAAAAGCGGCATTGCCTTTTCTTCCTGCCATTTCAGTATGGAAATGAGAAGTTTAACTAACATGCTTTGTTTCCTTTTCTAATTTGGCATCCTGTTTGCTGCATAAAGCAACTAAAGTTCTTGAATATCACTCAGTACACATTCTATAAAATGTTTGGAGAAGATTACAATATTTAAAATACAATAAAACAACATAAATAAAGCGAAATTATGATTAACGTGCCGTGTAACCATAAAACTTTCTGAGTACCAGAGCAGCATTTCTGTATTGATGGCATCGTGGATTTATAGGCTTCCATACAGCCTTTGTGTATTCATAGCTTTCAGGTCTGTTTGGCTTAATGTCCCAGTGCTGCCGACAGTATTTGTGGCACGGTGCGAAATCTGACTTCTTCGGTGCTCAGACTAGGCCTGTAATGGCTCTGCTGGGACAGAGAGAAAGTGCTTCTTCAGCGCTCATTAATGGAGCAAATTGAACAGGTCTCCTGGCCTAGCTATATAATGAGGGCCTCCCTCTTTTCTACCCCCCTTCCTACTATCATCCTGCAGTCTATTGTTCACCTGCAGTTAGGGTCAGAGCTTCCGAACCATAATTGTATCACTCTGACCCTCTTTTGGTTCTTGTTTTGTCACAGATACCTGCTCTTTATTGGATGCCGACTATCCTTCAGGTTGTAAAAGCCAGTGCCCCTCCTCCCATACCTAGGGACAAGGGTGCTGCCTGCCTGCCTGCCTCCCTGTCCGCCTGCCAAGGATCAATATGCCACTGTCGTTAACTGGATTTGTTGCTGTGGCGCTTGCTTATGAGGCAGCAATTAGAGTGTGAAGTGGCAAGGCCAGGGTATGAGGCAGCGACCATGTGAGCGTTGGCCCTGGGGGATGGAAATGTCAGGGGCACAAGCCCAGTTTCATTAGGGCTTGAAGAGAGTATGACGATCCATACTGTCCATGTAATTCATTCTGCCGAGGGGGGTTTAGAATTATTTGTTGGAGACAGTTAGCAAACACAGAAAGAGGTCACAGGTTAGGAGTGGCTGTGGACACTTGCTCACTGTGAAATCCACTTACACCATGTGGAAGCCACTTACATGCCTCCATTGTTTTATTACCAGATCAGTGCTTTGAGGGGAGCTTAGCCTGAATAGTGGAGCTGATCTACAGTCTCTTTTCATGTGTCAATTCAACATCACTCGTTGCCATATACAAATCAATCTGTCCTCCATTATCCATGTGTTTCTGTGTAAATTTTTCTTAAAGCTTTGGCAGTCATTTCAATCTGATTGTTGATGTATTTTGCTTTTCTGTTCTGTTTTTGCTTAGAAATAATTATAGGCCAGCATGGTCATGTCCAGCGTCATTTGTGTCAGACCATCACTCATCTCAAATTGGAGACATCGAAGACTTTATGGTAGATGGGGGCCCCTGTCTGGACATTTTCCTCCCTCAAAAGGGTCACGGTGTCCCTGGTCAACCATGAGGATGGGGTGCCCTAATGTGTCATTTGGGACTACTATGACCTACGGCTCTAAATCACTTTCCTTTTTGGGGGACAATTAAGTTTGAGCCTCTGATGTATATGGCCTTTGGCTGATTCTGTCGATGGCACTCAGGGGTGGGGGTTATTTTTTATTTTTTTGTTTGGTCGATGTTTTTTAAAGTGTCAATGTGCTTTGTTTGCAAGGCGGTCAGATATATTGATGATTGAGTCAAATGCGACAACTGAGCAACATTTTGATTTGGCATTTACACAGTCAGGCTGCCTAGGTGAATTTATATGTGAGGGGTTTTTTGTAACCCCTTCTTTTTGCTCCATATGAGCTTGCAACTGTAATCACTTCTTCATTCATAACTTCAGAATGCATCTTTGGTAATGCCAGTTGTCTTCATGGAAATGGATTTGTTGTGTCGGGCAACAAATATCTGATTTCTGAAAATTGCCTAGAGCCTAACAGAACTAGCCCAACCAAGAGTTAGCAGATGTGAACAATGTTATTCAATTCTCTTAACATAGGTCTCCCGTGTGGTGCAAAGGAGACAGTTTTGTGTGAGGGTTAGGCTGTTTTTCTAGTCCACAGTCAGTTTGCCGAGGTTACGAGGGATGAGGAGAGTGAAAACATCTGAGTAGGGGTGAGAGAGAAGCTGTGAGAGGAACAGTTTTAATTCTAGGCTCTGTTCCAAAAGTGAGTGCATTGTTGAGAGTGTAATGGGTTACATATTTTAGGCATAGTCTAGACTGTGTCCAAAAAAGTGCAGTCTTTTCACTGATAAAAGCCAACATTCATCGACATTATTTCTTTTCCCTCAAAATGGGCTTCTGGTGAAATCGCTGGATTATTATGTTTACCAGTCAAATTAAACCTCAGCATATTGGGCTGAGTGCTGAAATGGATAAAATATAACAATTGCAAGGTGTAGTATTTGCTATTTAGAATTAGAATTAGGACCATTTGGAATGATTGGATGCATCCATAAAAGAAGTGAATGCAGTAGATTTACAGTACCTATCCTTTATTGTATCCTTTAATGTCTTCTTCTTTCTTGTTAGAGTAAATTAGAGTATGCTACATTACTTAGTATAGTACTAAGTCTAGTGGCATCGCTATCTTCCATTATAGACCTCTGTGTTGTCAATAAAAAAACTTGAATCTAAGACATTTTCAACATTCTGGAATTAAAGTCTAGCTGCAAATTCCCCACATAACTAACTTTAAAATCCCTTTTCTCAGAGCAGCAATCTTTTCTATGTCAAAATACAGTTTTATAAGTGACTACTTATGTAGTATATAGCCACGCCTATTAGTTTTCAGCCCCATTACCACAGGTACAGAGTTTCACAGTGCTATATAAAAGTCTTGTTCTACTGATCAATTCTTTATATTCTGCTAGGAAAATGGGAAATAGGTGCAGCAGTTTACTGAAGCATGTGCAAACAGAAATGAAAAAATAGTATATATCTTCAGCTCAGCCTGAACTCTATTAGGTAACCTTTTGTCTCTCAGGTACTATGCCAATTCTATGAAGGGTTGTTTCTATTTTGTAAGGGCATTTTTTCAGACACTGTTCATCTGAAATTAAAATGATATGTTTTTGGGACAGGCTGATGGTAAAATGTACCAAAAAATAGAATCTAAAATTGATTCTTTGTTAAGTTTTCTGTTATGTGTAGACACAACACTAGCCTTTTTTATTCTTGAATGATTGATAAGTCAGTGTTAAGTGGCTGAACAAAAAACAACAACAATTTATCTGAAAATGGTCATGCACAGGGCTTAAAATAAGTGAAAAGTAACAACAACAACAACGAAAAGAAAAGAAAAACAAAAAAATGTGCTTCTGAAAATGGTGAAATACAAGGAATGAACTAAAAATTAGTGAAAAAGCAACCAATGTTGAAAAGGGTTTCAACAGCTTTGAAAGAGTTTCAGTATTGCTCAAGACCACTTTGGAAAATTCCAGGAAGGTGTTATAAAAGAAATGTGGGGTGACTCAAGACTTTTGCACAGTATTGGACAGAATCAAGGATCTAGTCATAGTTATAAACAATTGTGAAAGAATGGGTCTTTGTAAAGAAGTCACTAGTTTTGAGCATGGTACTGTAATACAATGCTACTAAGCACAACAAGTCAGTTTGTGAAATTTCTTCTTATGAAAGAACCACATCAACAGATTGACTCAATAATTGGTGAGTTCCAAACCTCCTCTGGCATTAACAGCACAAAAACTGTGCGCTGGGAGTGTCATGGCATTAGTTTCCATGACCAAGCAGCTCCTGTACAAGCGGTGTGTAGATATAGCCCAGTTCTTTTGTTCATAGAGTGTATGTGGTTTTCTTCATTAGTCATATTCAAATCAAAACTGTTTTAAATATGAACCTCCTGATCTGTAAAGTGCAGGTAGTGAACCATGCATGTCTATACATGCTGTGTGCATTTGTACATTGAATGCCAAATATACAATTTAATGTAATTCTAACTTCCAACAACAGGACAGTGCAAAAACCTTAAATACTGTTTATTGATCAGATGTCACCACCACAAAAGGAGGTTTAATTAAACCCATAGTCCATGCTAATACCCACTCTGCTTCCTCTAACAAGGAATAATAAATATTTGCAGTACATGTCCATACTATTGTATGGACATGTCTCTTTCATAATAAATAATCAAACTTGCTGCATTTATATATTTACAACTCAAGCTATAACAATGTACAAGTCTTACAACCTGTAATGTGGATGCAATTAGTTACTGGAAGCTCACACATCCATTTAGAGATAAAAAAGAAAATATTAACAATTGATATTACGGCATGTATGAGGTAATCATTCTTGCAGAATACTAAATGCTAGCGGTGAGCACCAAAAATAGATTTGACAATCTTCCTCTAAAAGTCTTTTTCTACAAAAAAAATACTTCTCCTGTTAAATTACAAGCCAAAACAAACAGTAAAGTAGGAAATATATGCTCTATGTATTTATTGGTTAAATCATGTGAGAAATAAAGGTGTAATTGATTAAATGAGGCATATCAGACATCAGACTTTTAATGTATTATTTCTGTCTTATAGAGTTTATTCTACCCACCAAAATTTGTAAATTGTTATGTCCCAGTTGAGACTTTTCTTTCCAACTTACTGGGAAACTTGACAATTCTTTATAATGATTTTAATGAGCCAAAAGGAAATGACAGTGAATACGTGTTTTTGTATATACAGTCAAACTGCGACTGTAAAAGGGACTGGTTTCCTTATGTCAATCATAAAACCTGTCTTCACTTTTTTATAGTCAGGTCCTTTATGTATGGCTAAGGGATTTATGAAGCACAGGAAACAACGTCTGTTCTGAGCTTTGCTAATGATGGGTATAGCTGTGGAGGAGGACTGGAAAGAGGAAGGACAATGTCCTAACTGATAAGCAGGTTTGAGAGATACTTGAGAACCTCCCTTCCTCTCATTCCCTCCTTTCTTACTCATCAGGGCTCAAGTATTCACCTCTCACTCATTAGCCGCTGCTGCCCATCGTTCACTGGACCAAACTGTTTACCCTGTACTGTCATGAAAATGACGTGTACCCTGTTGTCAAGTGCTGCCCTAGGTGGGGAGTGACAGTCATGATGAGTTTCCACAGAGGCAGATTAAGCAGCTGCGTTCAGGAAAAAGTAGGGCAGCTAATTAGCTACAGCGATCAAGACCATGGGAGTGGGCTGTTTTTTCACCTAGACAGGGAAATTCCGTAAATGGCAGGAATGTGTTTAAAGAAGTGGGGCTGGAATATCTAATAAGAGTGGGAGGAAAGTAGAAGATGACATAGAATAGAAAAAGTGAAGGAGGGAGGCAGATTGTGCTGGAAAGTTAGCTCCGAAAAGGAACTTATAGTGTCATTTAAGCCTTTTTTTGGCATGTGTGGGTTTGTTGATAGGGTTAGAGTTATCTTTTGAAATGTGTTTTTCAGAGGAAAAATGTGTGCATTACAGCGTCTGTTCAGGACTAAATATAAATGTTTCTGTAACTCATTAATTTTTATTTTTGTTCAGTCATTAAATCTGAATTGATAATGTTTTGCTTTTCATTTCACTTGAAAGATAATTGTATTTTGCTAGTATTTATTTAACTTGTTTGGTGTGGACAGGGCTCGGCATGTGGTGTCACATTTTTGTACGCCACAGTTCAACAACATTTGAATTTAAATGTGATTAGCTCTGAGCATTTTTGCTCAAAATGCTAGACCACTGACAGTTAAAATCTGATCAAACAACACCCCAGAGCCTTGATGAAATGGATAAACTATTAGACCCCATCTAAAAAATATCTAAGAATGTTTTCCTCAGACTTTATCTTTGATTGCTGCATATTTAGTCATGAATTTTTGATAAAGAAATAAAAATGTGAAATTAAATTTTATGTTTTTCACACTTTACATGCAGTGCTGTGAAAAGTACTTACCCCCATTCTGATTTTGTTTTTGGCATATTTGTCACACTTATGTGTGATCATCAATCTAAAAAAATCTAAAAAAAAAAAAAATCTAAAAAAGCAAACACAGTTCTGGAAAAACATACTTTGGATAGATGAAACCAAGATCAACCTCTACCAGAATGATGGCAAGAAAAAGGTATGGAGAAGGTGTGAAACGGCTCATGAGCCAAAGCATACCACATCATCTGTAAAACACGGCGGAGACAGTGTAATGGCTTTGGCATACATGGCTGCCAATGGCACTGTGACACTAGTGTTTATTGATGATGTGACACAGGACAGAAGCAGCCAGCTGAATTCTGAGGTGTTCAGAGACATACTGTCTGCCCAAATCCAGCTAAATGCAGTCAAACTGATTGGGCAGCGTTTCATAATACAGATGGACTATGAACCAAAACATTCAGCCAAAGTAACCCAGGAGTTAATTATGCCAAAAAGTGGAAAATTCTTGAATGACCAAGTCAGTCACCTGGTCTGTTGAAGACTAAACTTTGGACAGAAAAACCCACAAGCAAACAACAACTGAAAGTCGCTGCAGTAAAGGCTTGGCAGAGCATTAAAAAAGAGAAAACCCATCATCTGGTAATGTCCATGAGTTCAAAAGCAATTATCCACAAATGGAGAAACAGTAGAAGATCTTTCCAAGAGTTGCTGGCCTATAAAAATTACTTCAAGAGGACATCAATGACACATCCAGAAATTCACAAAAGAACCGAGAACAATATCTAAAGAATTGCAGGCCTGCTATATCTGCCATAAAACTAACACAGCATTTTATAAAAAGAGCATCATACCAGCAGTCAAATATGGTAGTGGTAGTGTGATGATCTTGGACTGCTTCAGAACCTGGACAACTTGCTGTAACTGATGAATTCTGCATCAGGTCGTGCCCTGAAGCTCAAGCATGCTTTCTTTATGCAGAAGTACAATGAAACACACCAACAAGTCCACCTCTGAATGGCTAAAAAGTAAATAAAGGAAAATGAACAAAAACAAAATGAAGGTTTTAGAGTGGCCTAGTTAAAATCTGGAATTAAATTCAATAGCGATGCTTTGGAATGACCCTAAACTGGCAATTATGCAAAGAATAGTGGGCCAAAATTCCTTCACAGTGTTGTGAAAGACTTATCACAAATGCTTGATTGCAGTTCTTGCTGTCAGGGATGGCACAACCAGTTATTAGGTTTAGGGGGCAACTTGTTCACACAGGGCCAGGTAGGTTTTGATAACTTTTTTCCCCTTAATAAAAATCATCACTTAAAAGCTACATTTTGTATTTTCTTGTGTTATCTTTGTCTGATATTAAAACTACGTTGGTGATCTGAAACCTGCAAGTGTGATGTGGATGGATGAATATTGAACAGTTAAAAAAAACAGCAAAAAAAACCCCAAGACAAAACATTTTACTACATAAAGTTCGTCCTAAACGAAATCTGTACAAATAATAATCCACTTCACAGCACAGATTTTTTTCACTTCTGTTTTTTGTCTCCTCCATGTCTTTCAGTCCTCTGTGCTATTTAATCCTTTCTTTGCGACTTGCCTTTGTTTGATTTACATCATAAGGTTAATTTTTCTTTTTCTCTCTTTCTTTCTGCTCCTCTGCCAGTTCTTTCTGCACTTGATCGGATATTCTTGATCTATCCCTGTCCCTTGTTCTTTTTCTCCTGTTTTTTTTTCCTTTACCTCTTCAAGTTCTGCTTATTTTACTTATCCATGACAAATTCCTTATTCTTCTTTATCAGCTCTTTATTTCCATCCTTCAGTTATTTTTTTTTTTATTTTTTTTTTCATTTCTCCCGTGTTTTTGATTACCTACTTTTCTTTTTTCTTTACCTTGTTAAGCGCTTTCTTCTCATCCAACAGTTTTTTCTTATTTTACTTCTCCAAAGTCGCCTTCTCCTCCTACGGTTTTTCCTCTCTGTCACCTCCTTTCTCAGGCTCTTCTCCAGAGCGTTACATTTTGGCGTGCTATTTTTGAAGGTTTTCAGTTAGCCCTGCAGAGAGGCTCTCCATCTCCTTGTTGAGTTCTAGTACTTTACTGTCCTTCTCCCTGAGCAGCTCTTTCAGGGTTTTTACCTCTTCCTGGCAGGCACTGGATTGATTCTCAGGCTCTAAACAGGCCTTGTCTTTCTGCTGGTTGTTCGTTAAGTTTTTTTCTTTCTCTGCCTCCAGCAGTGTGCTGAGTCTGTTCAACTCTTGTTGGTGTGACACTGGAAGCTTCTCCAGCTTGTCTGTTTTCAGTTTGTCCTCATGCACATTGTGGCACATAGACAACCTTTCGGCCAGTAGGTATTGGATGAACTATGTGACTCTGTACCCTGTTTTAATTGGTCATTTTAACCCTGGTGGCATCAAAAACCTCAATTAAGTAGCCCATGATATTTTCCTAAGAAATGTTCACAAATCCTCGTTTGCATCATTGATAGTTCGTCTTGGCCACAAATAAAAGGGCAACTGAAAGCAACAATTTCTTGGTATCATAGGTATCTGTAGTTTTTACCACACATGTGTGAAGTATGGGTGTGTAGATATGAATTTTAAAAAAAAAAGCTCCAGAGTCCTAAGGCAGTCGGTGCTATTGCTCAAATGTGACTTGTTAAGATTTGTATCTCCGCCATGAGTAATTGTAATGTCAGGTGGTGGGGCCGGGGCATTGGCATCACTAAATGGCTCAATTTTTGACAATATATGCCAATATTAAGTATTGGTATACTGATAAATGAAAATTTAAAAAATAAATGAGAGATAGGAGAAATCTAAAATCATCTAAAAAACAAAACAAAACCCAACAATATTGGCCATTATATTGGATTTTAAAACCACCAAATATCTTTATTGATGTTTGTCACAAAGATATTTGGTTATTGGCAATGGGTTCCATTCACAATAGGCTAATATCCAGTGTTTGCATCATATATATCTCAATTCCTAACATACATGTTTGATTGAATGCTTAATTGGATGCTTTTCATTTTTAAGGATAAGTAAATTTTATCCACTTTATACATCTAGGTAGTTTAATTTGCAACAATGTAGTGAAACACATCTCAGCTCGTAATCTAGTAAAATATTTTTAGTAAAATACTTGAAAAGAATTAACACATTTACACTTAAAGAGTTTAATTCCCCAAATAATACAGGCAGAGGACAGAATGTGTATATGTTTACTTAGCTGAGATCATAATACATAAATAAAGACATTTTTAGCATAAGTAGATGCTGTAAATGTAGAAGTAGTTGCATTAAATTCAACCAGAATGCACAAAATTGTGTGTGATGCTCAGCATTTGAGGGAGAGCTTCCTCAGACTCTCCGTTGATGTGTCTGCCTTCTGGTTTTTGTTTGTTTGAATCCACTCGTGTCCAAAATTTGTAATATGATGTAAATAGCAATGTTCATATTAAAAAATAAATAACTTCATCTTTTAAATATATATTTTGGCCACAGAACTTGACATGAACTTCAGAGTTAATAACATAGAGATTCCAGTATTTTTTTTAAATAAAATTTAATAAAAAGTTTATGTATGACTATGAAAAGGTGATTCCCTTGTAAGTACCACATTAAAACTTGCAACCAAAATCACAAACTGATGACCTTTTTAGTCACATGAAAATAAGAAAGTCAGCAAACTCTGGAGCTGAAGTAGATGTTAAAAGAAAGAACGCCTGTACAGTTAATCTTCTACTTCAATTTTCCAACATTTGATAGGGTTCCCCTATCTCGCTTCCTGTACCTTTCAGTGAACACAGAGGAAGAACAGACGATGCATTACATGCAAGGTTTATGTCCTGCTGATGGAAGACTCTCTCTACACTGAGCTCAAGTGTCATATCCTCCATACTCTCTCCATCTGTCTGGCCCCTTACTTAGCTTCTCTCAGGGAGTATCAGAGAGTACAGGTTTTAACTGGTGTCATGCTGACTTCCATTAAACGTTTTATTGTCCCGAATAAACCCAAAATTTGGATACCTATAAATGTCTCCCCGGTTCATGTACCTTATTAAAGAAGCAAGTCTAGATTGCAAAAGCAGCCCTAGTTTAGTCTTAGCCAATATTTGAGGGGTATTTGCTTTTAGCTGGCGTCATTTCTAGACTTTAGATTTTACAGAATCTGTACTCAGTAGCCATTCAGTGTGACCTTTTTAAAACTGCATGGGTCTTATTCACTGGTGACTAGAGTAATTTGCATTGTTGGACGATACATCATAGTGAAAGGTTTGTCACTTTTTCAGCTTAATGTGATATTGGGCTGTGTGTATTAAAGAGTAGAAGGAGAGGAGGGAAACAGTGATATCTAATAGATCTATGGAGTCTTTGTCACGCTGAAACAGAATCAGTAAAACTTGCTAAAGAAGGAAGTAATATTTCAGCGAATGTTAATGCACATGTGGTGATGTGTTTGCGAGTTCTGCCTGTGCCACACTCTGCTGTGTGTGTTTATGTCTGTCACTGGATTGTATAGGAATGTGTGTGTGTGTGTTTGTGTGCCCGTGTGGGCGTTATTGCCAAGGCTAGTGCGAAGCAGAGCACAGCTTAATATCTATGTTTGACATAGAGGCCCATTAATAAGGGCCTGATCCGAGCTGGGTGACAGGACTGCTGACAGAGGAGGATCATGGGGAAGAATCATGCCCTGCTGAGGGAGCCTGGGCTGCAGGTAGGCCCATTCTGCCTTACCCAGGTGTCATTACGGATGCTGGGTAGGGAGCATAGGAGGAAGGGCCGTTACTGACATCTACATTAATCACCCCTCCACACATCAAACCCCCACCCCACCATCCTCTGCACACCACCTCCTCCCACCTCCAGCTCCTAATCATCCCCACACAGAGACCCAAACCCAGTAAGGGGATACTCAGCCATGAAAGATATCCAGCTAAGAGCTCCCCAAATACCACTCTGATCTGATCATGAGTGATGTTGCTACCTGAACCTCTGACCTGGCGCACAATTAAAAACACTTTTCTTTTTCTCCCTCGGACACTCAGGAGAAGCACTTCTGATGAAACTACACACTTTGTCACTGTCTGCATGTGATTCATAGTTTGCATTTGGATTGCACCACAGTTACATGCAATTAAAGTGTTGCAAATACCTCTGCTGGAACGTGTAGCCTACAAACCCCCAGAGTCCGCAGATGCTGTTGTACACACTCCTGATCATCTCGTAGATATCACTCGGTCCACTTGGGGACCCCCTATTGATTCTCAGCCATGCTTTTATCTGCAGAAAACAACCACACTGTAGCACTTTGTGTTCGCAGCGCTTTAGTATAAGCTGAGCCTCGTCATTGACAATTCTTAGTGAGAAAAAAACTGCAATAATTAAAGGGTGGAGCATTTCATATGTAGGCTGATCATGTCAGTCGTCTTTGATGTTTCTCTTTGTTGTATTGATTTGCAAACTGATATTTTGAATACTTATATTTGCCATAAAAGTAAGTGGACTTGACCAATTAATGCCATGTCATTTGACAAGTAGACGAGGATGGATGAATGTAGGTCAACCGTCCCAATGAATAGCTCCTACCCATGGATCCGTCAATGAGCAGATGTTCTGGGGACATTAATGGGTAATTATCTGATTGATTATTAGTTTTGATTTAATTAAAAACACATAATTGCACACAAAAACATGACAGAAATTAGTTTAGGTCAAAACAAATGATTCATTTCAGCATCTGGTGGTAAATTCATATATATTTTGTCTCTTTGTGGAAAATAAGGCGCACTTGCATGCTTTTAATATATTGGAGTCCTGCGTTTTTAATGCACTCGTTCCAAACCGCTGCTCCTGATTTGCTTTCCCCCCAGTGACGTCAGCCTCATTTGTTTGTGGTTACACCTCATCTGCAAGCTTTCAGTTTTTGAAATGAAAGAACTAATCAACCCAAGCAAACCTTGTTTGTCAGTAATATTATAAATGTCACCCTAATGAAAGATTTGTAATGTACTTCCAGCAGTGGAATGAAGCATAAGCTTGTATCCTGGTGTCCGTGAGTTATCAGTCCATTGCGTATGCCCCCCAAACTCATTTTTATGTAACATGCCTTGTCCTGAGTAAACACAGCCTCCAGTTTAATTAAAATAAATCCACTTTGAGCTGATATTTAGAAAGCCACAAAATATCACTGCTTGTGCTACAGATAAAGTGATTGAGAGTGGGGAATAAAAGGCTGGGCTTGGGGGAGAATTACACTCTACTTACTTTTCCATCAATGAAGCCATACACTCCATTGTTTATGTTTGAAGTGGGCTTTTCTTTTTCGTAAATGACCTTTCTCCAGTTCCCTTTTTTCTCCCTCTCCTCTCTTTTATTTACCTTCAACCCTCAGCAACACTGATGACACAATAAATTTCTGTTTGCCTCTTTGTGTGTCTGTTTGTGGCTGCATGCATTTGCTAGAATCTAGGACACTGGAGAGACACTGAGAAGACAGCATTTGCATGCAGATCACAAACATATTAAAATATGAAGACAAATCACTGTGTCTGGCCAGCTGACAATGCTCCCTGCAACGAGAGCCAGCTAGCAAACTTACAGCATGTCGCAGTTCCCCGTAAGGCCTTTACAGGGCAAGCTTCGACATGTAGCTCAACAAACAAACAGAAGAAAAAAGGGGCCATGAGCAGTCAAAGCTATCATTAAAGGCGGTGGAAGTGTTTCCTTCTGCCACAGCTATTCGATCATGTGCCTTAGCCTGTATATTGTTTTTAGTGGGAGAGCAGGGCTTTCAAACACATCTTGGGGGCACATATGTTGGGCTTTGTTGTATGGCTGACTTTGATGTAAATCACAAAATGAGAAATCCAAGCCTTTCAGCCCACACTTCTGCTAATGTTGCGTCCATTCAGAGGAGAAACAAAGCACCAACTTGTTAGATTGTGCTTTCCATCTTTTTACACTGGCGTGCCCAGAGCTGTATTCTTTAATTTGCAAGCATGCTTATTTATTGCTTTGTGCCATTTTTGCTTTCTGAAAGTCGTTTGAATTACACAATATACTGACTGGGGAAATGAAATGATAATAGTTTGGTACAAATTTTGGAAAACAGTTTGTCAGCGTAATCATAACTTTTTGATGTAAAACAGTGCATTCGGCTTGTTATTTCCTAACAGAAGATTTGAGGTTTATTGTACATTGCGTGCTGAAATTGCCCCTTAGGTGTGGCATTTATCAAATCATGTGAATTCATCTACTTGATATAACACAGCAATGCACGCAGTCTCCAAGTTTTCTTATATCCGTCACACTCCTGTTGGGTCTCCATATGCTGTACCATGGCTGTATACGGCTTCGTAGGCCGGTATTAAGAAAAGAGAGCATGGTAACAAGAAGGTAGCCATAGCTGACACCAGTAGGGGGAGCTCACAGTTCATAGCTCCCCCGTAATAAACCCTGTACGAAAACATGCAGAAGGCTGCTGCGCGGTAGTTCAGACCACATACACGAACCTCCCCTCTATCTCTGACCATCAGCACATCTCTGGTCCTCCTTGTAGTTTCCAATCATGATTTGGCCATGATTAAAATTGGACTGCAATAATGTTGTTCTCTGCATTCCGTGTGTGCGTCTGCATATCTCGCCCTTAAAAAGACATTTGTGTATTTATTTGTTGGTATGCAGAGCTGCTCCTCTCCTCATCCTGGGGCAGGGCCTCGGTCAATCAGTCATTGATTTCTGACAAAGATCATATTTACAATTCTGCTTCAGTATCTCAATGGATTAATATCCTCATGCTATTCAGCCTATAATTTCCCAGCAAGTGTAATTTGCCTGCGTTCAAATATGGAATATATTGATTAGCAGCTTTATCATATGATGAATGAATTCCATTCATAAAATAACGTGATTCTTATGTTATCCTGTTTTCGTTTTCCACCCTTTTACCGCTGTTGCCTGTGCGGATGTAGTTGTTGGCCCCACTAGGAAATGTTTCAGTAAATAAGATGCTTAAACTCCTTGATGTCTTCAGATAACATTGTTCTCCAACATCCAGCCTTGTGGTGAACAATGACTGCACTTGAGGCTGTAAACGTATAAAAAGTTAAACTCCTAATGTGTAAACATTCAAATATGTGTAAAGTGGTTTTATGGCTTTATTATCCTCCCTCTTTCTCTCTCTCTGCTTGAAATGCTTATCTTGATTATCACAACTTAAGAGAGATTCGGGCTGACGTCCAAACTCTCCTCGTTCTCAAACCACTAGACTGCTCTCTCCGCGTCTCGCTCCTGATTTCGCGAACCGATCCTTGTTTTGTGCGAGTGCGTCGAGCTTCAGTGTGGTGGGCTGCGGGCTGTGCGCAGAGACCGTGCGCTCCTAGCGGCCGCGCTGTTGAAACCCAAAGGCAGAAAGAGAGGAGGATGTTCAACTGTAGAATGACTGTACATTTACAGCGCTGAGCACATGGGTCTTTCGGGAGCTGCTTCTCGCTGCAATAACACAACTTTCTGGAAATGCATGATAGCTGAAGTTTGGTTTGCTGCCGAGTCGTCTCTCCAACTATGGAGACGTCGCTGAAGATTTGAAAGGTGCCAGAGACGCGTCTCAAGGACCCGATAACGAGCGGAGAAGTATAGACACTATGCTGTGTTTTCCAGTGTGGACTTAAATTACCTTTCTTTCAGACTCTGTTCGTTACAGCGTGTACAGTAGGTCATCTTGTCAAACAGCAGAGACTGCAGAGGAACTCACGGGGCAAGCAGGGATAATATCCAAAGACCGAGAGTTTGGATTCAAGGTTCGCTGTGTATTTACATCCCGCTCTGCTCCGGGTAAACTACTACTTTAAATGGATCCTCTCTGTTTCTGGACCTTAACACTGGCTTTTGTCAGTAAATAGGGCCCATCCATAACTCCTAGAAACACGGAATTGACTTGATTGTCATTTTGGACATCTTTCTTTCTGTAGTGAAATCGAGGATTTACGCGCCCGCCGTGGATGGTTAATATGCTAGTATGGGTCCGCTAGCGTTCATCCTTGTCAGTGGACTACTGTATTTTCAAGTTGATGGTAAGTTACTAAACGCGTTGTTGTGTAAAACTCCTTAAATATATTATAATGTTCTGTTCTTCCCTGACTCCGCAAGTCCCTGCCGTGCAGCACCCAGTTTAAAGCCAATTTTGTTTCTCACTTATTTTACAGTTTAATTATAATAATAATAATAAGTCGCCATCAGTATTGGCTTTTGGGTGATAACATGACGAGCTTGTGGAGTTTTGATTTAAATGAATTTACATCTCCTCAGTGCTTATTTTTCATTTTCTTCTCTTTTTTCATCCACTAAAGTCGAAGCAAAAAAAACGAAGAAATGCTTAAAACCAACAAAAAAGCTCCTCCCAAGAGGCTAAAATCGGAGCAAAGATTAGGTTTATTTTCTTTTTATATGCAACAGATGAGAAAAAGCTGTTCAATATAATATAGAACCATAGCTCATACCATGACAGAACACTTTAAATGTGTTTTGAAACACTTCTGACTGTGACACAGGGTTTTAGAGAAAGCTGAATATAAATGATTTCCAGGTTCTGTCACAGCGGCTACAGGTATTTCCATTGCAGAGGTGAGAGAGACCCTTTTGGAAAAGGAAAATAAAGAACGTATCAAACATATGAGATTCGATGTGGTATAAATGGAAGTAGTGCTGTATAAAACAGACAGTAGCCTAGTTCTGCTCTGTAAATTTGGGGGTCATTGGCCTGCTTCTTATATATGCTATGATTGTACAATACTCAGTGTCTGCACTCTGTACTACATGGCGTGGTTTCTGTGCTTTAGGATTTCAGAGCTGTGGTTGTGCGTTGTGGTGTAAGCTGACCTAAACCAAATCTGGAACAGTGCCACAGTTTATTATTTCCATTTGTTTGATTAATGTTTAATGATGATGTGGATTACAGACAAGATTGATTCATTTCTGCAGCCAAAAGCTCGGAGCTCCTGCCCTCTTGATCCAGTCTACCACTGAGTGCCCAGTCAGCATCTTTATATTACATGCTTCTCAGGATTCTCTGGCCTACAAGGGAACTAGTTTAATAGAGGAATTAAAACAGCTTCAGCTAGAGAGTTAATGTAATGACTCACAGCAATCATCAAAATAGGACAGCTTAGGTGACGGAAATCGTGATTGGAATGGGTCCAACCTGTGACTGGCGAAACGATAATCGGTATTAAGATGTATTACCTTCAAATTCTGTGATCTGCTTTCATTTTAGTGCTTCTTTTGAAAAGGACACACCTTTTTTTCAGTCGTCTTGCACACTGTCTGCACAGACAATCAGAGGCTTATAATCAAAGAATGAGAAAAGAATACTTCTGACGAGTCTCGTGCTGGGTCATTATATTATCATATGTGAGTGATGATTCACACATATGTTTGTATTGCATTGTTTGCTCAGCTTATCCATATGTGAACCAGTTTTTTTGTTGCCCCTGAATGCAAGAGTCTGTAAGGTCCCATTTTTTCTTTTCTTTTGCCTGTCAACCCACGCTTTTGTTCCTCACAGCTGCAAGTTTTGGTTCTGAAGCGTCTTAGTTCAGTGTCCACGTTTAGTAGTTTGCAAATCAAGTCTCCTTTCTTCTGGGAATTGAATTTTTTTCCCTTTGGCCTTTTTTGGTGTTTTTTACTCTGTTCAGCCACTGGTTGCTAAGCAGTAGCTGATGGCATTGCTAGCTGGACAGAGAGAGAGAGTACATCTCCCAGGGAGCAGTGGATCTTCCCAATCATTTGCCTGTCACCCTCCTCCCCCCTCTGTCTTGCTCTCCTATTCCATCCCAGCAGAACTCACCCATCACCCAGCCTTTTAAGAGGTAATCTTAGGGTCCATGGAGAGGGAGGAGCTTCCACTAAGAGTCCACTTGGGCAGACAAAAAGGCCTGGAGTTGCATTCACTGGGCTGCATAGCCAACAAAGCCAAGACTTGTGAATGGCGTCAGTCACTGTTTAGTGTGCTGTGATTAATACTGCTAGTGTGCAGGAGAGGACTGATACTGGGAGGGAATAGGTGGAGAAAGTGGATGTGTGTTGGCTGTTGTTGGCCAGAGTTGGAAGACATTTAGTGACCCGAGACAAGTTGTGCATCTGAAAACAGTTTTACCACAGTGTGTGGTTTTTTTTTTTTGTATGAAACAGGCCCACTGCAGTAGGATATACTTTCTGGAATACACATGTCCGCAGCTGTTTTTGTTATCTTACAAACTCTGCTGTGCTGCTTTTGAAGCTGGTTTAGAACATGCTTTGCATAGTGGACATGCACTCCTGACCCTTTGCTATTTTGAGATCTCCTGCATGCCTGTGTCTGATGTAGGAGCTGGTGACATCACATTCATCCTGGGTGATACACCAAGAGGTGCTGAAATAAGGACCAACTTAAATATGTCAAGGAGGCTGTTTAGATGGCCGCTTGGGGATGGGGTCGTTTCTGTGGATAGTGTGTAGTTTTTGATTCACCAGCGGGGTTGGGGCTTCACTAACGCTGAGTCAAGAGAAACTCAAACCAGGAGAGCGTGCGTGTGCGTGTGTTATGGAAAGGAGGAGGGACAGAATGGGTGCAATCAAATCTAAAAACTGAGAGAAGAGTGGTTTAACAATACAATCTTTTAAATATAAATTGCAAGGCTGATGCTTTATTACCGAAGAACACTGCAAACTAACAACTCTGTTGATGGTTATGATTAAATGAGAGAGGTTTATAGTGCTGGCCTATAATGGAAAGTAAGCCCAGATTAAAATAGTCTAGGTGAATGATGAGGCAGGCTGAGGTCATTGTGTAAGAGCCATTGCGATTTGTGCCCCAAATGTGATTGTTCTGCTCGAGCTGGCAGTGTTTAGGCAGTGTTATTGTAATTGCGGTTCATTTGCTGGAATGGGGTTGCTGTAATGGTGAACCTTCATCTCAAATGTACAGGAAAGTCCCCTCTCTACTGTCTCCCATAGTCTCATCACTGTCAAGGAAGTCGCCTTGCTCTTCGCCATGAAGCGCTACTGTTTATTCTCTGATTAACATCAAAAATGAGTTAAGACAACAAGACTGAAGCTGGTAATCATAATACAAAGTGACCGAATAGGAAACGAGGAAATGGGATGCGGTGAGCACTTGTCCAGTAAAAATCAGCTTCCTGATCCTTTTGTGCCATTTAAGTGATAAGTGTTACTTGGCCGGTAACGTTGTCATGTCATCTCCTATGATGTTTTAACAGCCAAGTCTGGCTGCTCAGTGGTTCGTGTTTCAACAGCGATCACTTCACACATTCAAGACGTGATAGAGTAAAGTTTGAGCTCTCCATAAATCTTTTAAATCACAAAAATAATGCCGTGTGATCACTGAGATATAAGAGGATTCACAGCTGTTTTAAATTCTTGAAACACGATAGGTAGTGTCTTTGCATTTTCATGGTGCAGATGTGGGAGAGAAAATGTCAGCTTCAGACAATGCACATGGCTGGTTTTCCTCTAAGACCAGCAAAATGGAGGGAAGGTAATGCCACTTTTCCCTGTTTTACCTCCGCTTTATTAAGCCCCAGTCAAGCATACCCCTGACATTTACAGAGCGGAATTGCACAGAGAAAAAGACAAAATAACTGAGAGATTACAACAGGACCAAGTAGAGGTTTAACACTGTTAGGTACACAGCTAGTGTCTTTCCTCCCACAATATATATTTTCAGATCTTCCCACAGTCTTGCTCTTCCCCTGTATCTCACGTACACACATACTGTCATTGCTCAGGTATCCCATCAGTGGCAGTGTCAATGAGGGTGGAATTCAAACAATGAGCAGTTTATTGTACACCTGTGATATAGGAGCATAAAGTGGGAGTGTGTTTAGGTTGGGGTGGGGGAGGAGTTATATGATGAATAGAGATGACTAAAGCAGGTAAAACAAGTGGTAAGGGCCTTCACCTGTCTCACACACCTGTACTTATAGAATACACACCTGTGCTTACCGCCTGGGCCCCAGAGCACAGATATAAGCCTCAGTCTGTTCTGTCATCGTCTTTGTTTCGCAAACAGCAGATTAAAAGTTGTAAGGGGGCCAGCAGTAAATAAAGGTGCCGTTATATATAAATCAGGATGTGCAGGATGTGTTACTCATTTACACTGTGGAGTTGATGAGCAGTCCTATCAGGAAAAATGTAACTGTCGTAAGAGCACGGCAAAACAACATGACATAAGGACTGAGTATAACAGAAGCCGGTAGTGATGTGAACATGGAAGGGACTGAGTGTTTGTCTTATCTGTGTTTTCATGTTCCAAGCTGCACTGAAATGTTGTTTGGGGAAAGCATTTATTTACTCTGTGTCCCGTTGCCCTCACCCTGCCCTCTGTTTGGCTGTCTCGCGGCAACCTTCAGATAGGAGGAAGGGATGTCAAGGTTGAGTGACTCATGGAAGTACATGGAACTGTATAATCCATGCTTTTAGGATAAAGCCCCCCTACACAAACAAACACAGATACACAAATCCACCGTAAACTTACAGACCATACAGATCTATACTGGCAAACATAAAGTGATTGCAGGAGGATAAAGCAAGAAGAAATAATGCACAATTACAACATTGGGGGGATGTATGTGTTTTTAATTTTTGACGTTTTAAGCCAAAAAACAAAACATACTCTCTTGTTCTTCATTGTTAAGACTTTGTGTGACAGTTGTACCTGAGCTGAGTATCTCACCAGTGTTTTAAAGATGAGGTCAGGTCTGGTGATAAAAATGCATGAGCTGTCTCGCAGTGCAAGACATATGAAGATGGACAGCCAGAGTACGACACTCAAGCACACATCCATCACGCGCAGCAGTAGTCCAGCACAGCTGTAATGCTGCTCAGAGTGGTGGAGCCACTGAATAAGTGTCTTGTTCCACCGTCTTCATCTCCTGCTCGGTCTATGGATCACCTAGCCATGACAGCTATCCAGCTTTTCTTACCTGAAGCTAACTGGAGGATAAAAACCTTTAGAAATACAAAGACTCCAGACTATAGACCATCACCTCATTAGAGTAGTGTTCCAGAGCAGAGGCTATCACTTTGATGATGCACAAATGAAAAATGCACGCATCTCTCTCTGTCAGTACTGTAGGAACCTGTTCTTGTCGTGTCCTTGCTGGGAAAAGAAAAAAATGGCACCCCACTGCTTTGTAAACCAAGTCACCGTGACCCGGGGCGAGTTGATTTACTGTATATAATGACTCCTGGTGAGACTGGCTTTGCGGTTGAAGTTTCAGTGTGGAACGTGGCATCAGCCAAGTGTCACAACCGTTTCGGTAAAGAGGACAAAAGCCCTAATCACATCCTTGAACATTTGAACTCTCCACTTTCACTTCCAGGATGGTGGTGATTTTTTTTTCTGCATAGCTGCTCCCGGGCATTTGTCACTGAGAGGCTATGCAACACAGAGCCAGCTCCAGAATTATGAACTGCTGTAGGAGTGTGCGGGTAAATGTGTTTTGGAAACACTATTAATAACCATCAAAGTCTTGTTTTGTGTTAGCGTGGATACATGGGCCTCAATAAACTGAATGAGTCCTCTTCCACTTACTGCTGGCACCCTTGACCCTGTATCCCAAAGCAAGACCACACTAAATGTCTTGTGGTATAAAAATTTAATAAATCTTATTCTGACTTGCTTGGCTGCACCTTAAAAAAGGAAGTATCAGAGCCGGTGCTTTGCTTTCTGAGTTTATCGGTTGGATGGTGTGGTTATAGCTCTTATTTTTCATGTTTCCATCTGGAGTTAAGCTTATCTAAGGACCACTGGAGTGCTTGACATGCAGGGAGGACCAATGAGTTTTTATATTTCCTTGCTTTTTTTACAACTTGGGTAAGAAATCCTCTTAAAAACATTTTGGGTTTGACCTCTGTCCTGTGAAATAATATCATTCGTTTTGAGAAAATACTTATTTTTTGTTTGTGCGCTTACATAGGAGGCTCAGGTTAGTTATTTACCTTCTGACTACCTGATGTCTCTGTGTGACATACATATGCTCATCCTGAAGAGGACTCAGCTGAATGAAATGCTTGTGGTTAGATAGCAGAGAGATACCATTTCTGAACACATCAGTCCTGGTTTTGACCTTTCTGTTTAGTCTTTTTTTTTTGTTTTCTCCTGAAAAACTCCACAGCTAAATTTAAGTTAAATTAAGGTTTCTATTATTTGAACAGTGTGTGTCAGTATCTCCCAGCCTAACTGTAGGCAGCTAAATAAGTCTATTTAGGATTAGTCAGTCCACTTACTGCAAAGTCACACAGCTCAACACCATGTGTCACCTACACCCTTCTCTATCCCCCTCCACATTTGATCAAAATCTATATTTTTTAATTTCTGTTAACACCTGAAAGTGATTTTGAGTCAGCTGTCTTTACAATTACACGCAGTCTGCACACACGATATACCATGAAAAGATAGATCTAAACACTGCTGCTTTCTTATCTAATTTGTAGAACATTTACAGGGATTAAAATGACCAAAGAAAATTGGACTCTATTACGATTGCTTATTACTGATGATCATTGCATGACTGGAGCAAGTGAACATTACCTTAACTGTAAGGGATTCTTTGTAGTGGAATAGGGAGGGGAGACTGGGCTGGAATTGAAATCGTTGAGTTTCCAAGCACACAACTTTAATATCAAGGTTACTGTCATGGTGCAAAGCAAAGGCCAACAGTCAAATGCTAGAGCAGAGGCTCTTCAAAAGGATCTGCAGGAAAAAAGAGAGGTTTGAAAAAGGTGGGGTGGCGCAGTGAGCTACACGCTTCACTGGCCCAGGAATCGGAAATCATTTAATCTGCATCACGCAGTTTAGTATCCCTACCAGTGGCCTGACAGCCCCACAGAGCTAGCACTGTACTCCTTGTACTAATCAGTCCATACAAAGAGAGGAAGCAGCACGCTTGTCAACACTTTTCCCTTTACAATAAAGCAGTCTTAACTGTTTTTGCGTTATCCTGCTCTTCCTCCTTTAGTATCTTGTTGCAAGTCAGCAATCTCCGCTCTTTTAAGACGAGGCAAGTGCTGAAAAGTGATAACATCGCCTTTTCTGTGCATGGCTACTCATAGTAGGGTGGAGAGTAAGAATGGGGGGGAAAACAAGGTTGAAACTCCTTGAAATACAAGCAATGTGAATCAGCCCTTTGCAGTAAAATCAGATATTCTGTTTCCCACAGTTATCTATTTATATATTCCATCTGCATGGGGGAGAGAGTAAATACATGGATGCAAAGTCAATTTGACCCCACCTCGACATTGCCTGAAATACACTCAGAATGGAATTCTATCTGATATTTGTTAGAGGCAAGCATGGATGCATTGAGGGGTTGGGAGCAGCTCATAGAATTACCCCTGTGTTTGCTTTCAAAGTATGGATCCTAGCAGGAGAAGAGAGGAGCAGTATGCGGAGCACTGAGGTGGAACAGACTCCATCATGTGAGCCAGTTACCTAGTTGAAACCCCTCCCTCTCTTGAAACAGAAGATGAAGCGGAGGAATCTGCTCTGCACCTGTGAACACTCTTCATTTCACTCTGTGTGTCTTCAGTTTGAGGATTCTGCTGTATCGAGTGGCTGGCCGGATGCGCTGGACTGGGCTGGGCTCCAGCAGATACAGCAGGATGTCTCCAGTGACACCTCACTGAGATGGGCTGTTTGTCTGGTATTGGAGTATACTGGCGCTCATGCGCTGTGACGCCACTGACAGCTTGGCATAAAGAAGATGAATTTCGGGTGCAGAACGGGCTGCTTGGAAGTGTCACGGCAGGGCCGGTGCTGAGGCGTAGAGGGCCAGTAACATCCGTCTTTCACCATCACCAGTTTCCCCCTGCTGCTTTATCGTATTTCCCCTTTGATGACATGACGGATATGACTCAGTCACCCTCACAGTGAGGACAGCATGTAACAGGACAGGGAGCAAGTGAAATGGACAGAGGGATATGGGGAGGTAGAGGCGGAGATGCATAGAGAGAAGGAGATCGAGTGGGAGGTTGAAGAGAAGTGGAGAGAGTTGGGAGAAGTGGGAGGCAGAGGGAGGGTATACTTCAGATTGGACAACATGGATCTAATGCATAATTCATTCACTCTGAAAATTCTTTGAGGTTTTCTTTTTTTTTTTTTTGGACAATTTTATATTCACTCAGTCCACTGGGTTTCAGCACTTTCTGCCCGAAATACCTCTGCCTTTTCCACATTATAATATTACTGCATTCCTGGCCCGGACCTTGGTTTTTTTCTGTTTGATGTTTTATGGCGCTTTGGTGACCAAAACTTTTTGCCTTGGTCTGGGGTTGCCATTGGTTACCTCTGATCAGCATGCATCTGTTGGTAGAATAATTAATATCTCTTTGGGGAGCCCTTCCTTCAGTGCTCTTCCTGTGACTGGTGTGTGTATTGATTTGGTTGGTGGGAGAATTTCTCCTGGGAGCTAATAAAAATAATTACAAAAAGATCATCAAAGGCATGGCCTTCTGTTGCACACATGAATAAGTATGTGACAAAGATAACAGAAAAGACCAGTTCTAGGTGTGTGGTCAGTGGTAATGCAGGAGAATGAGTTGTAGTTAAGCAGCTTTTTATCTCGGATTTAAAGGACAAATGTTACCCATCTTATCTTGTTTAACCTATATGTTTTGCAGTTATATTTCAATGCTAACGTCACATATTGGTTGAAACACTATAGCGGGAGAAAAGCGGGTGCTCAAATACTGCACATTTCTTGGATAACAGCACAGCGAAATTGCATCCATTTCAGTGAAGCTGACATAAGTAGACGGGAAGAAAAAAGGCAGAAAAGAATCAGCTCCTGGTTCAGTAATCCCTCTCTGATTTCATTCCCTGTCTGTGTGCTTGTTTGTTTGTTCTGTGGTTCCTACTTTTTTCCAAAAGTGGATGACTGCACAGCAGTGGTGAAAAGTAATGGCGGTATTATTGCAGACAGGGAGAAACACAGCATTTTGATTGGAGCGTGTGCCCTGAGACCCAGTGAAGTGCACTCGCCTCAGCTCAGAGAGCACTTGATTGCACAGCACCAATGATCACATTAAAAGGGCAACAGAAAGCCCATTTACCGTAAAGAGAGTGGGAAAAGGGGCCCAATAGGAAGCTGAAAATTGACTTTCGCTCCTGTGAGGAGTTAGGTCTGATGGCTCAACAGTGGGAATGTATATAAAGTTTTTTAATTTGATATTTTTGGACAGTGCACATTCAGGGACATCCCTTGTTCATGGAAGCCACATGAGGGCTGTAGTAGATACACTCGCTTAAGCTTGTGCAAATATTTTTCTTTACACTTTTCAAAGTGAAACTGCTCACAAGGTTTATGTGTTGAAGTTTTCCAGTATTTAGATTAATGGGTCATTTTCAAACCATATTCCACAGCATATGGATGTGCTTTTAACCTCTACACCTGACTCAGGAAGGACACTGACCAGTCACGTCTGGCCTTCTGTGCACCCAGCTTAGCTTTTTTTGGCAGTGAAAGGACAATTGTAGAGGCATCTGCTGTGTTCATTTCCACAGGAAAGAGGAGACCAGATGGAGACTCAAGGTTTAAGTGATTAGAAAGCAGTAGATTGGAATACAAATTGGATTCAAAGAAATTAGACTGATAGAAATCGAATGGAGTCACTGCAGTTTAGTCATGTCCATTGGCCTTAACGGAAAGCCACTGCACGATTTGTGGATTATTGGGGAAGCAGATGCTCCAATGAGATAAGAATAAATGTGCGTTTGACACTGGATCTGAGGGAGAAGGGGGCCTACATGTCTGTCCTTTATCTTGCCCTCCATTTATCAATGTCACAGTGTTAATTACTGCTTAATCTATTAAGTCACTTATTGCCAGAATACAAACTTGCTCTTTGCCCTCTCTGTGACAGGAAAATTGGCTGCTGGCTAGGTTATTGTTCCCTACTTTTGGTGAAAAAGATAGCAAGCAAAATACCTTAGATTTTTGTTCCAAACGCCAGCTATACTTCTTCAGTTTTCCACATAACACAAATGAGATTAGATCATGGACTCTGGGGACAGAATATTACCTACCCCTCTACTACAGATCGCTGTCTGTGGCACCAGTTAGTGCAAGACACCAGGCCTGATCACTAATCAATGACAGGGAAATGGAGGGAATTAGCCCAAATTAGGAAGAAGAGAGAACAGACTGCCTCCTGTTCAGGGGTCAATATGTCCCTATCTGATCCCTGATTCCTGACATTTTGTGGACTAGTGCACATTTCCAGACTAAATCTGTGTGTTTTGTGTGTGTTTGTGTGTACATATGCACACACATCCACCACACTTGGTCTTTGAAGTGGATTTTATGCTGACCAGCAGGTTTCTGCTGGCTCGTGTCCCTTTGCCTGTAGACTCATGAGGAGAAAAGACCTCGGTACAGCTTGTCCTGGTTTCCCCTGGGAGGTTGAAGTGTAACGGGTGGTGGGATGTGCAAAACCCAGCCAAACAAAGAGCTGAAACCACCACTGTTATGCTTGCATCCTGTGTTCAAATTACCCCTTACATAAGCACAAAGGCCTATGTGGTATACTGCCCTTCTGTGCAGCAGGCATCATTCTATTACCCCACTGTACTGCCCCCAGGGAAGGGCACAATCATCAACTCGGCTCAATCACATGCACACCTGCAACAGCTCATTTTAAGACAAAGAGCTGAGCTCTTAACTTAAGGCAACACTGAGTGGTTAACATTTAGCTGTCAACTGAAGCAGAGTTATTGATGAGGTATTGAATGGTTCAAAAGAAAAAAGGGTTGTTGGAAAACTGTGCCTCATTCCCCATTCCCTTTGCTGTGTCTTTGATTGCTGGATCAGACTGTTTGATTGTTGCATGGTTCCCATGGCTTCCTTGATATAAGAGTGTGTGCGTGCGTTTGTGTGGCCTACAGTCTCTTATCACCATGGGTAAGACCTGGTCACAGACACACTGCGCACTCTGACTCGGGGAGCATTATCTTAACTGCCAGGCTCCAAAAGCTTACCCACTGTAAGCTCTAATGAAAAGGAGTGGGCCAAGGTTTTCAACCACAGGGGATTAGCATTTGACATTAGTCTGGACCCCAACATTCATATTCACATCACATGCCTGCTTTTTGCATAGTGAACTCCCACTTTTCCTGACTTTTGCTGAAAACCAAATATAGAGGGCAGATAAACAGCATAATGTGGGTCTATGTGTGTAATTCTAATGTAAGCTAACTGTATGCCTTCATTCACTGTTTGCCTGTAAGTTCCATTACTCTCAAGCTCTTGCATGGGCTGAGAAGAGCAGATAGAATTTTTTTTTTGACTAACCTGTTATGGTTATTAAAAGCTTTAATAGGCTTTTATTACAAGCTTCCATCCCAAGTCAGATATATAAAGGCACTTACCTCTGCTATTTGGGTCCAGTCAGCAAGAAAAATAGCAAAAACAACTGCTTTTGTCACCTGGTTTTTGAACAATGTGAATCAAAATTGGGGGGGTTTAAATGTGGATACATGTAGCCAGATTAGCTGTTTTGGGTGGGTTTTTTGTATATACCTATTGCTGTTGAGTTGAATTGTAGCTTGATGGTTTTAGATGTTGCTTAGTGAGTAGTAACTGCATTTGTAAATTATGTATAGGCTGCCAAATCAACTCAGCAGAACACAGTGGATCGCAGTGTGTAGTGGATCATTACACAGAAAGTGGAAGTTCTGTTGTCCTTCTTTTCCAGTATATAATAACTTGAGTTTACTTTTTATTTGAAAAAGTGGATTACCAGAGTTTCTTTTCCTAGTAGTTACTATTTGTTTGTTTTTTATGGGATACTTAACATTGAATTATATATGTCCATCAATTTTCTTAATCGCTTTTCCAATCCAAGGTCACATGGGCACTGGAGCTTATCCCAGCTGTCAGGAGCAAGAGGCAGAATACATTCTTGACAGGTCGCCAGTCAATATAAATGGCCAGAACATGGAAGCAGACAATCATTCACGAGACATTCACACTTACAGACAAAATCCCCAGTTAACCTATTATGCATTTCTTTTGACTGTGGGAGGTAAAAGGCAGTAGGTACCCAGTGGGCACTGGGTAAAAACCCCACACATAAAGGCCACAGCTGACCAGTGGGTTCACCCAGGACCCCTTTGCTGAGAAACAACACTGTTTATATGTGCTTTCACTGTGCCACCTGTTTATATGTTTTTCTTCTTTAAGAGTAAAAGTTGTCAATTGATACCTTGGAGACGGCTTCAGAGCCACACCTCATAGCTTTTGCTCTGGGCAGAGGTCGGTCTTCCCGACCCAGACAACTTATTTATTTTGTTGCTATGAGTTGTGTTTATTAATTAAAACCCCATATTCCCACTATTTTTCTATTGTTTGTTATGAAAGAGGTTCTTGACTTTATAAAGCTTATATAATAACATCACTGAACATAAAACATCCTTTTTTTTCCTCAGGATCCCGTCTGCGCCAGGAGGACTCCCCACCCCGGATTGTGGAGCATCCCTCTGACCTGATCGTATCCAAAGGGGAGCCCGCCACTCTCAACTGTAAAGCAGAGGGGCGGCCAACCCCGACAGTGGAGTGGTACAAGGATGGAGAGCGGGTGGAAACAGACAAAGATGACCCACGTTCCCACCGTATGCTGCTGCCCACCGGCTCGCTTTTCTTCCTTCGCATCGTTCATGGACGACGGAGCAAACCAGATGAGGGAGCCTATGTCTGCGTGGCCCGGAACTACCTGGGAGAAGCTGTGAGCCGCAATGCATCTTTGGAAGTAGCATGTAAGTCAAGAGTCTCTTCTCCTCTTTGCTGGAGTTCAAAATGATTCTGCTCACATTATGTAATTTATAAGGACAGATAAAGAGAAATCCTGATCTCACTGCTTACTGATGGAAAGACTGGATTTGCATTCAGCACATTCAGAATACATTTTTGATCTAATCAAGCGTTGAAACATCGTCTCTACTGTAGGTACTTAAAGTAAACAAGTCAACAATTTCTGGCACTATTTTTAGTTAATTTCATTTTTCTTCTCCATTTACAAACAATACTAATTTCCTGCTGGTCTAAAAGAGCCACTTAAACCCTATTGCGACCTCACAGTGTGGAATATTGGTCGGAGTTTTGGATAATGAGTTTTTTCTTCCATGCACTTGATAAATGTGATCCAAGCCCAAGGGATATATATTGATGTTGTGTGTATGGGTTGGAGTATGTACGTAAAGCTGCTGGGAGGCTTTATGATGGGAACATGATGGCATGGCTGACATGGCTCTCTCGCAGGTGAGTGGGGGTCGAATGACAAGCACAGTTTGTGATGGACATTTAGCACAGGCCTTCTGAAGTCTGTTGGTGAATGGTGACAGGCATAACCTGAGCTGTGGATCGAATTACCTTTGAAGATGAGCCTACCCCCCAGCAGTCTCAGGATGGGCTTCCTATACAGCCACTCCCAGGCACCTCAAAATGCCCATAAGGTGGAGGGGAAAGTCCCTATGTCCTTATGTTATGGAAGAGGAGAATTCTTATCATGAAAGTGACAAACTTTAGACAGTCTCTCAAAATGTTGAGCTGGACTCCTTAGACAACATAAAACAAGCAAAAATTGGAAATCAAATGTTTTAGATTTATAGACAAAAGAGAGCAGGAACAACATCCTCTGCCTGTAATTGTATTTCTGAGGTGATGACAGTAAAATTCATAGTTAGTTTTTGATCCTTAGGAAATGGGTTGGAGGGGGTTGGTCTCTGCTTCTGATCCACTGCCCTGCCTTCCCGAGGGCCTTCCAGTGGCCCCCAGGTGCTAACTGTGTGACAGCAGCTTGATCTATCGATTGCTGTAAGAGGCCTCTCCCACTCTAAATGAAAATTCATGAAAAATTGATGAACCCTCTCGATTATTTTATTTTTTCCCTTCTAACACGGTTTCTTAGCCTTTCTTCTTCAGTATTCTCTCTCTCTCTCTTTCTCATGGTCTCGCTCTCCCTCTTTCTCATGTAATATGGACTGAGGAGCAGAGGGGGTAGAATAGAGGCATTGACTACTTGAATGGCTTAAAGGTGAAGGGTGAGGGGTCACTAGGGCAGGAGGGAAGAGCAGAGCTAGGTGAAGAAATATGTATAGCGCACATCTGATGGGTATTAACGTTGATGCCAGGTTTGAGAGTAGGGTTCAGCATACAGGCTACAAACAAGTGTACAGAACTGGACATGTTTGTGTAGCTCCATACACTATACAAGGTATAACAAAAGAATGGTGTAAAGTAATCTATACAATACACCATCATAAGACAACATTGCTGGCTAAAAAAATAAATACACTAAATTTTTCACTCAGTACTTTGAGGTCTTTACTTTTTAAATTACAGTGAAGACTTCTAATTGGAGTTTGGTTTATTTTAGCTCTGCTGTAAAGCACTTAACAAGGACCAACTATGAAAACGTGAAATAAGCTGAACACTTGAGTATTCATTATAGTGACAGCATACTGGCCGGAGCCTGTATGAGGCATAGCAGTTTGAGAATGACGGCAATGGTGGCCTGACAAAGATGGAGTGTGGGTGCAGGAAAAGGCTCTGTTTGACAGTCATTCACTGTGTTACTTGATTACAGTGTGATGGTGCACAAATGTGACTTTTTGTTAAAGTAGGGTAATTTTGATTTAAATTATTTTAATAGTAGGAGATCAAAGCCCTCAGAGGCATGTTGAAGAAAATGGAAAAGGTGAGGAGAAGGAAAAAGATGTTTAAATATTCAGGTAATGTGTTATATGGAGACATTAATTATTTGTTTCAATTTTAATACTGTAGGTAATCCTGAGCATCTTGAGGAAGAATTTCCTGAAGCTGATTGGCAGCATTTCTTTCTGAGCTAATCAAGTTTCTGGCTTAAGGTACCAAAATGGTCCGAAACAGTGCAGAGCTCCAGAGTCTTTTGCTATTGTACTTTTATCATGGTTAGAGCGCACTATCTTTTTCCGTCTTTTAAATGTGATTAGATGACCAAATAATTATGTTCCTTTCCAGTAAACTTTAGGTATTTGTTGACATCTACAAAGTGATGATTAGAAATTTAACCTCCGTGATAAAAGAAAATGTGCCCATTTTGCAGCGTATTTCCTCTGTGTGTTTCATTTTTACTGAGATAAGGGTATCATAGAGCCTGAAGAAGAGGGAGGGGCACTTTGCGGCACGCTCCATGCCTGGTCTGTTTTGGGCCCTGGGCTTTCTCAGTTTTCTTTCACAGCCAGGTCTTCAGGGGACTGCGGGGGCAGAAGGGGGGGTGATGTGCTAAATCCCTCTGCATTCGCTTTACAGCAGTGATTAGCTTTATCAGGTCCTGACATCCGTCCAGTGATTGTAAAGCCAAAGCTAATCTCACAAGAAAAAGTCTTAAATCTATATCCATGTTGAACTGGATTTGTGTTTATGATATGTCTTGTAACCCCCCCCCCCCAATCCTCCCCCATCCCCTGCCTCGATCTCCCCCTCCATTGTATTGAACGCACCTTTGCCCCCCTTCCATTCACGAGTGGTTGAACAGGACCCTGGTGAGATAATTGAATTGCAGTTCTGAAACAGATTGAACTCTGTGTCCACTGAACAGAGTGGCGCTGCTGCATGCCAGGCATCAAGCTGGGCCGGACTCACCACTCTCTCTTTTAGAGGAGGAAATGTGGAGTGAAGAGGCAAAGGGGGAAGAGCCCTCCAAGAGGTGCCAATGCATTATTAATGTGGGCCCGAGTGGGCAGGGGCACTTGTGCCTTTACTGGGCTTAGGTCTGCAACCTTGTCTCCTTTAAGTGTTGGATGTTGAGCGCAAATAGATGGACAAGAACATGGACTGCTTTGTGTTATCTAGCTCCATGGTGCATGTGCAGAGTGTGGGGATAATGCCCAGACATCACTCTGCTGCATTTGGGAGAGATTTCATTATAGCTGTTGTTCACTGTCCTGTACTTCAGAAGATAAGAGAACTTGTAAATGTGTTGCCTAGAGGGTATCGGAGCAGCCTGCCTTGTAATCTTACTCCTCTTCAAAACTGACTCCAGGCCAGCAATATGGGATATACTGCATATAAGAGAATGTGCCCCTTTTCTCTTTTCAGGATAAACTAGGTCAATGAGCAGGTTCATAAATCATTGTGAAGCCTGTGTCAGAAATGCAAGCTGCAGCCATCGCTGCTGCATAAATTGCTAGCACTGCGAGTATCTGTGTATATGTAAGTGTGACAAGGCACACCTGGGGCAATAGGATCCCAAGGAAAACGTTAACTAGCCCAATCTTTTCAGGTGCTTGACGCAAACTACATCCACCTGAAACTAGCACATATCACTTTTAATTGAGTGCCAACTGTGATATAGGCCCTCTGACATGTCTACTTGTGTATTAACTGTATGTAATCATCAGGGGAAAGGCACCACATATAAATGAAGACAAAAAAAATGAGTTTTAGATGTATACCTTTGCAGCTTTGTTCGGTTTTAACCTTTAAAAATGCAAATGACACTGAAATGAAACAGATGTCTTGGGTTGGTTCTAAATGCCGCTTGGAATGGGATTGGATGACTTTTAAAAAGGTCCTTTGATATCATCTAATGTACCACTTCTGCAATTAAGTGAATCGTTAGGTAGCAGTTGGTACTCGTACAACAAGGTAATTAGCAGGAAAATTGAGTTGGGAAAGGTGCGAGTGTTGAAGAGAGGAGGAGGGTTACCAAGCTGTTGCTGTTGTGTCCAGCATGAGGGGGGGAGCTAATAAAGGGATGGGCCAAAAGGAGCAAGCCAGGTGGGGAGTCAGGATGAGCTGCACTGCTGAGCTCATCTGGACTCATTATTCCAGTTCAGAAATGAGAAAACGGGGTGACAAGTGCACACAAACAACAAACACTCACACACTTACACACGCGTGTTCACAAACACCTGCCCTCGTGCTTGTATAAACCCCGGTAGACTGAGGTTTAATCTGTGCGGGAGTCCTTGAGAAATAATGAAGGGTAATGAAGAAAACAGCAACAGCGCAACCATTACAGTGCATTAATGATGCATGCTATAGTTAGGAAATACAACACAGTCTCAGAAACTCTCATTTGTAAGTGTAATATCTAAGTGTTTTATTCATACCACCCATCTTGACGTGTCTGTTTCTTTATGTTCTTAGATGTGTAAAACACAAATTTCCGGGTCCATCTAAAACAGTTGGTCTGGTTTTTCAATAACTTGCTCAATAAATAAAAGATCAGTTGCTCACACAGATAAAATAAACATAAATCTGCTGCTCACACCAAAGTATTTTCTAGTTTATTACATTTTCATATAAAAAAAGTAAAAAATAATTTAAAAAACCTTCCTGCTGGAGCTCACTGTTGTCTGAGCTGAAACAAGCAGTGATGTGACGGAGGAAAAGCAAAAAGCATACATGCAGAAAAAGTGGGAATGTTGTCCTGTGATAAGAGGGATGGGGAGAGAGGGCAAGCGTGTGAAACATATCTTCTCTTGATAGTGTTAGAGAGGAAAAAATCCCTGATTAAATGTGTCAGCTGGAGTTTGCTGACCTCTGTAGAGATCTTCCTGTCTATGCATATGCACACACACACACACACACATATTCAGATGCACGGCTATAGTGTTTTCCAGCCATATACAGCGTCACGCAGCTTGATCGTATCACCTTTATCAGTCACAGATGGTCACAGTAAATGAGGAGCTCCTACAGATACCTAACTCCTGTGCCATGCTTGGAAAGAGGCCGGGCTGCAGAAATGGAACAGAAATTTGGAAAGTCTCACAGGAAGATAAATCATAGGGATACACTACGGTCACTAACATCCTCACTGTCTCTCTCTCATACACGCACACACGTACACATCCTGAGACTGCACTTTTACTTTCCTCAGCGGGCTTTGTGTCCCAGCTCTGACCTCGCCAGCTCCACCTAGGGAAATAGATTACCTTTAGATAAAGCGACAGCAGTACTCTAGAAGGGAAATACGGTGCACATACATTGTGGCTGAATCACGACAACAGTAATGTAGAGGTGTGACAAAAGCTGCAGACAAAGATGGAAAATGTGGTGAGTAGGTGGCGAAGAGATCGAGTACTTAGATCCAAGTTTGGGATGACCTTTGACCATCTTTCTCAGCCTATTATCAGTCTTTTTGTCTCCTTTTCTTTCAAACTTCACCTCTCTACTTATACCATTATGTCACCTTTGAGTGTACAAACTGGATTAAGTAAGTGCGTGGCGCTCCGTCAAGGATGCCATGGCCCGTCACAGGAGGAGTGAGCCATCAAGCAAAGAGTGCTGAACCAGCCACTTCTCACGCCCATTAGTGGCCAGCAAGATGAAGCACCAGTCGCACCAGGTTTTGTTGTGTTTCTTTTATATACCCCGCTCTCGCTTCTTCACACTCTCCCTCTTTCTCCCTTCATAGTGACACTTTTATTGATGGCCTCTCCGCTCTGACAATGCAGGTCTATTGCTTTGTCTCTTCTCCCTGCCTGCCTGTGTTTTGCCTCGTCCTCTTTGCTCCACAATGTCTCTCATCACCCATGCTACATACCCCGGATGCTCACTCACCAGAAAAAAAAAAGTTAAAAAAGAACCTTTGCATTAACATAGAGTGTATAAATTTTACAAATCTGACAGCACTGTAGAAAGAGAGCCCTTTTAGACAGGTATCAGACAGTTTCACATGTAGACTGAGCACTAAATTATTGAAACATGTCTGCAGGCTGATTATTGATTAACTTTAAAACACAGACTGGGTGACAAGATCTTGCTTTCTTCACTGTATTGGTCTTTGATTTCTGTTGTCATTTTTTTAAGTGATGGTTCAGGTTTATTTGAATTGTGTACATTTTGCAAATTGTTATGTTTAGAATTAAAACAATAAACCCTTATCACCGTATTAATCTAGTCTTCAGTGTCTATCTGTTAATAACACATGAAGTTTCCAATTTTAAGTCTATTTTAATTTGTTGCACAGGTGTGCCATTTACCAGATATGGATTAATATGTGTGATACCACTCTATTTTCTGGCAAGTGGGCGAAAGGACAAGTGAGTGATAATAATATTAATCAAAAATGTGACCCTGAGTTAAATCCCTGTAGACCACTGCGTTTTGAGGGTGGCTTGCCATTGCGTCCAGCCGGGATTGGATCCTCTGACCCCTGAAAACCCCTTTGCCCTCTCCTATCCACCCCAGATCTCTGTCATACCATAATTCCTTAACCTAGCGCTCCCTTCCGATGAATATGTCCCTGTCGTAACTGACCTCCCCCACCCACCTTCCCTTCTCTCTAAGACCCTCTGAGGCTGCCAGAGATGGTAATCCATCATGCGGAGCCAGGGAGGAGGTGACAGGATGAAGGGCTGAAGTTCAGTCACTAGCTGTTGTGGGTTTGAATCAAATGTTACCGAAATTGATTCAGGCTCTGGTGTGTGAAGTGCCGTATTTGTTCTGTGTTCAAGTTCCTGGTTCAAATGTCCATTATTCCTTATACTTTCCTACACACCCTTAAAAAACACATTTTTCAAAAACACATATTCATGCATGCCATCACCAAACACTGCAGGGTGCACAATGCTCTTGTGAAAGGGTCAGGACTCAGCCAGGTCCATATTTCAGTGTGTGTATTTTGGGCTGCATATGTCACACTGCACACTGGTGTTCTGATGGATATGTCCGGTTAAATACTGTTGTGCACACATAAGTACACATGAACATTTACACAAGTACATAAGCAAACTTAAAAATGCTTAAGGTAACTGGCTTTTGTGGCTGTTTTTCTTGTTGTTCAAACATTAAGGACATTCCCTCCTTAAAGTAGCCCTTGGGGAATGTAGGAGATGCAGCAGTTCAGCTTCATTACATTCTTAACTGAACTGTGGGAGAAAGAAGGGAACCGGGGAAGGGAGGAGGAGAAAACACATACTGCAAACTGACCATAAGAAGCACAGTATTCATAGTATATTGCTTTTCTAGCCTTGTGGTTTTTAGGGGGAAAAACAATCACCAGTGGAATATTCTTCATTATTAATTCATATGTTTATGCAGTTATTTGTTCTCTTTTTTGCACTGAGCTTTGTTTGCCCCTGCATCACGCTCGTTATTGAGGATCCGGATGTGTTATGACTGTGATTTTTTTTCCATGGCGTAGACAGATAATGTGTTTCACTTGGATTACGTTTGCTGTAAGGGACACCTAGAGCCCTCAACAGCTGCAGACCAGCGTTGAAACCTAATCATCCAGTCTCTGCTGTCTCCATCTCTTTCCTTCTCTTTCCCTCTCTCTGTGCTATCTTTCCCTTTTTCCACTCCCTCCCTCGCTCACTTCCTTTCCTGCTGTTTGAAACTGATACTATAAGTATTTTAGTCACTTTCAAAAGTGAGGGGAGACAAGATCAAATGTTTGAGAGGACTTTCTAAAACAGCTGTGGTTCCTTTCCACTTTGCAGCTTGGCCCCTACATGATTGTGCTGCTCCGTCCATTGCACGCCAGCAAAGGAAGTTACATAGATGCTGTGTGTGTTTTGAAGGTGACCTTGTGTGTTCCAGAGCTAATAGCTTCCCATTTTGATGTGGATTGGGTCCTAACTGCTGCCTGTGCCTGTTAGACTGCTCTGGGATCCGTCCCAGACTTGGCCAAGGTGTGGATGAGTCACAAAAATGTGATCCGTTCACTCAGCCACCAATGCACCACAGTAAGCTGCCCATCTACTCCAGTGAGAAATAAATGTCAAAGATTTTGCGCTTCAGGGACAGACACTTCGTTTAACAGGGGAAAACTATCTTGCTCATTTATATGTAACGCAGTATGACCAGGTGCAGTGAAATGACATCACATGGTGAATGAGACTGGGAGCTGTGGTATGTGTGGCCACCTGCTTCTGCAGCTGCGAGGATGATTAGCAGCTAGCCAGGCTGATTATTAACCGGCCAGACACTGATCCAGCCAAACGGACAGACAGACAGACAGACCGGGACACTGACAGACGTTGCACATTGCCAGATATGAGCCTGCATATTTGCTGGCACGGTGGAGACCAGTCACCAGACAGACTTGCCCAGACCACTTCAGTACTAGCATGGCCAAAGGCCAGCTGAATAGAAATCAGAACTCTCTATTCAAATGCTAAGCAGAATCTTATCTCAGTGCCTCTTGCTGCTGGCCCCTGTGCTCTACACTGTACAGGGCAAAGCTATTAGCGAACATGCAGGTGCCGAATGTGTTTGTCTCTGTTTCACTGCGTCTGTGTGTATGTGTGTGTGTGTTCAAATGGTTGGACGGTTAGTTGTCTTTTCTCTTTGCTTCCTGGTTTAGTAAAAAATGTGGAAAATAAATCATGTCATGTCATACTGGTGGTGTGTTTCGAATGAATCTTGTTAGTGTAACAGTCTAAATTTAATAATACCACACGCAACAGCACCCGCCACCCAGTAAGGATGAAATGAAGGCAGTGAATCATCTGAAGTGTTGCTATGATTGCAGGGATTTGTCTGGGATCTACCAAGATCCTCTTATTCCACAGGAAATGAAATCTAATGACACTAAGTGATCACCAAAGGGTGTGTGTCTAACTGATGAGCACGCTCATTTGACTCCACCGATCTTTAGAAGCCATTAGTGTTCTCCTGTTTCACGCACAAATTAGACCTCCACACACAAAGGCACACAGGAACAACGGTACATAGCTGTTTCTCATACACAAGGCAAGGTTTGTAAAGGCACATATGCACTAGTACACACATGCCTGTGCCCACACACTGTAACAGACTCCAAATTCCCCCTTTGTTGTCCAACTGGCACAGTCAACATTTGCCCATTTGAGCCCTAAATTGCACAGTAAGGGAAAAATGAACCCCAAGACACAGCGTTGTAATGGAGCTGAAAAGAACAGCTTAATTGGCCAACATAAGCCATGCCCAGGCATTAACTGTGAAATTTACATGTTAGCTGTGCTGCCATCTTTCTTTTAAAGGTCCCTGTGGTGTTTGTGCGCAACAGACACATGAATTGCAACTCTGACACTTCATGAATATCGATCTAGGCTTCTGTTGCTGTAGGGGCAGGCTATGGAAAACAATATTATTCAAAACATGCTGAGTGGGATACATCTGCAATTAGTCGGTTGATAATTTATGCAGCTAATGTGTTATTAGTTTAATTGCCTGTTTTTGGCAATTTACTTATCCCCCCCTTACACAAAACTGCACAAAAAAAAATCCTAAATGGCAAAAATTAGCTCTGATTTAAAAATATCGTTCGCTTGTTGTTCTCATTTTTTAATTATAAAACATTAGTTTAAAAATGGGGCAAACTGCTCTTCTTATCAGGTTCTCTGACTCGAAGCAGAAGGGAGCTGTCCACATAATTTAGTTCCATTCATAGCAGTTAAGGGGTTGATAGGCCCGTTGTACCTTTGGGTCCAGATAGGCTGACCTTTGGCCAGGTCTGGATGTGACCTCCCATTGATTGACCATCATCTGACCTCGTGGCTTGAAAACAGAGCTGCATTCAGGTCCATTTGGCAGTCTGGAGAGCATCTCTAGCATACACTGCTAATACAGTTATGCTAGTGTTATTGGGAGATGTATGAAAGGAGAAATAGCTCAAGAAGGCAGGGTTATTCCTGTGTCAGAGGAGGAAGAGCTCAGATAATTTAATTATAGATTAAGGGATATGAGGATCTGTCAGCTTTTTCATTCTTATAGTACGCCCTATTCAAGTTCTGTTATTAGTGGTATAATCTCAAAAGTAGAATTGTTATTACCAGCTCTATGGCTGACTGGGCTCATGTAGGTATTATGATGTTCTTTAGTAAGTTTTATTTACCCCACAAAGACATTTTGTGAAACTAAAACTAAACAAGTGATTGTTTTTTTTATTTTATTTTTTTTTTGCATTTGCTACGGGCTATACTGGATTTCGTTATCTTTCCCTCAGCATCTTGCAGCTCTTCAACCCACACCCCTCCTCCGGTTCTCCCTTATCCCTTAAATTGATGCTCACTCTGCTCTGAAGCCAAAATGCTGATCGCGTTCCCCTTCTTGCTATCAAAAACCAAATAGCGACCTTGTGATTGACTGCTAACAAAATTAGCAGAACTTCTCATAAACCTTAATTAGTAATTTGACTCGATAAAGCATGCTGATGAAGGCAGGAGACAGCCATGTAATTGAGAAGAGAAAAAAAGAGGAGGGGTATACTGTATCATTCATGTATCACTCAATAGTGCCAAATGGGGTGTTGACTGTCATAAATGTTCTCAGACCCTAAATTTTCACCAATGTGCCACACCCCCCCACCTTACAAGAGCATCTCACCTCTTCTCACTGTTTCCATGTGCCAAGACACGACACCCTCAGTCGCCTATCTCTGTCTCTCTTTTCTCGCACGCAGCAGGGGGATGGTTGGCCCAAGAATGTAGCATCATTAACTTACTTGAGTGGCAGACGTTAGACGTGCAGAGGGCTGTCCTGTCCCACCCCCCTGCTGGGTGTCCCTCAACCCCCATCACTCCTTCCTGTCATCCTTCATTTCTGCATTTCTTGATTCCTCACCCCCCGAAAAAAAGCCATCCACAGATTTCGTAAACTTGGTGCTCCGTCAACCGTAGATGAGTGGACGCATTAAGCCATGCATTTATAATTTCAGCATGATGGGCGTGCCACATGATTATTTATGGGGTTTTTTTAAAATACAATTTTAATACAATTTTGCTATATATAAATGTCAATTTTGATATTCAGCCTATTGTGACTAGCTGTTTTAAAGTGTGACAAGTCCACAATCCCTCAGTGTATGGAGTTTTTGTTGTTGCCACCAGTGCGGCACGTGCTGCTGAGCTCCTTGTGGCGCAATGCCCTGTGTCATTAATCACAAGGCCCATGCTGCCTGGAGCCCTGACAACTCACAACCTGGTGGCCTACCACCTCCCCTCATCTATACTGTGAAGGCTGCGCCATTATCAGCTCACAGGATGAAGGTGCCACACTAATGACAGCTGTTGGTGGTCATATGAACCAGCCCCATTTTTCAATTGAAACTCCTCATTCATGTATCCCCCACCAGGCTTTTTGGTTTTCACTTGTCTCGGGTTCACAAGTTTTGAAGCACCAGGGCAAAGGTCAGTGGATTTTCCCTGTCGCCACAGCAACTCTCAACACCATCAGATGTCAAGAGAGTTGGTCGACCATAACGGAGCCAGGCAGAGAGCGCTGCTCAGCCAGCCACTTCCTTCTGGAGAGCAGAGGAGGCAGGACAGAAGGGGAGAGAACATCTTTTGTTAAGCATACACTCTCCCTCTCTCTTGGCTTCAGTCCGGGGTGTTGGGGGTTGTCATAGATGGGTATTTAGGCTTTTATGGGTGGAGTGTTAAAGGCTTGTTGGGGTCCAAGTCAGGCTTGTACTGTGGGGTGTGGGGGCTCAGAGCAGTGCTGTGGTCTAGTTGTGTCATGACCATGAAGCTGAGCTGTCACTTGCGTCTAATTGGCTTAGATCAGCCCACGAGTGGCTCAAAGCTCACTGACCCACCCTCTGTCTTTCACTGTCTTTCACTGTCTCCCTCTCGCTCTACTCTCTCATTAGCTATTTTCCTTCTGCCAACCCAAAACAATGGTCTCCACATGGTTCTTACCATCATTCTGCTTGGTCCAAAAGTTCTCTATTGTTCCAGAAGGCCTGGCACTTTCTGTGTGTCCAGTTATGTCTTATTATGAGGAAGAATCCTTGTGATGAGTAAGATACTAGAATGATGGGGAATGATATAAAGGCTTGATCTAATCTTGATTTGAGACCTCATTGATCTGGAAGCTGGGGTCATCACAAGGTCAACATAAGGAATGATGATAATATTGTTCATCTTTAGGGAATAGGCCTATCATAGCACTTTTACATGCCATTAACTCTCAAATCTGTCCCAACAACAACTTGTCTCTAACAGATTCATCCTGAAAATACTACTGAGTATTCTGTCTGCCTTTCTGAAGCCTGTCAGAGTGGGGGTTCTTTCTTGGGTACTTGGATTTACTATGTGTTACAATGGTTCAGGCAATGACCCTGCGGTGTGCATCCCTGATGATGTTCTAATTGGATGGAGTGACCTTTCTACACTGTAATTTTGAAGCGTCCTTGGTCTTTGGGGGTGGAAACAGATTAAAAAGCAGCAGGAGCGGGATGATTGATGTGTGCTGTGGGTGGTATGGTTGTGGATGGACAGTGGCAGGTAGTGCGACAGTAACATATGAGTCCACAGCTGTTGAACGAGGGTGTCCAGACTGATACATGGGAGGTGGCTACACCCAGCCTGACTGATTGCTGCCTTTTGGTACATCAGCATTTTCTAATGGCCGCAAAGTCTACATCTGCTTTGATTGAAGGTTGGTTGTTGTGTTTGCTTATTCGTCTGTGGTGTCTCATTTCATGCAGCACCTTTATAATTTTTAATGTGAGGGATTTTTTGTACTTGTTTTGAAGATCAACACGGTGAATAATATTCTAAAGGGTGGAAGTGGTTAAAACCTTGCACATGACTGACATGAACCAGTTGCTTGAATGAACTGCATTTTTTTTCCTTCATTGTAAGAAGTCAGAGAAGCATGTCCGAATGTTGAAGGAGGAAAAATGTAAGCATTGCTTGGGAAAAGTAAAATGTGGCAATGAGAAAAAATCAGCACGCACAATACCTATAAACATAAATATTTGTAATCAAAAGGAGTATGTTTATCCTTGAATTTTGTGTGTGTATGTGCATGTGTGTGTGTTTTTGTGTGTGTGTGTGAATATGACATTTACTCTGCTTTTCTTTGTAGCCAGAATGAAGTGAAGTGTGGTGAATGGGGTTGTTTTGGTGCATTGACTGGTGGATCCTATTTTAACAGCGTATGAAGCTGGAACTAATTCCTGCATATTTATTTGGCCTGGTCTTAGCAAAGTAAGCACTTACCCTACTTGAAATTCTACACAGTACTAACAGGAGCAGACTGTAGGTGATAGCAAAACAGCTTTATAGTGCCTTCGGAAGACTGAGCAGAAACACTTGGAAACCTCAGAATGTAGAAATCATAGAAGTATTTAATAGAACATTTTAAAATTTGCTTTTCCAGCTTTTAATTAGTTTATGTCACTTAGTCCCTAACCTACTCTGAATGCTATGCTAAAATGTAGTGTAGTATTAACTGCTACAATTATTGTCAAAACTTGCTTGATGAGTTCAGTTTGGTCGCTCAAAATAAATGAGATTTTTCTCTGCATTGGTTGTTTCGTCTAGGGTTCAGCTAACCCCTTGGTCTTTGTATTTCCAACTCTTCGTCCTACATTACCTGAAGAAATGTAAAAGAAAAAAGATCAGAGTGTGCAAGTCTGATCCTGTTCCCTCAGCCATCTCGACCAAGCTTGAGGTGCTTTTGTTGTGGGCTGCATTTGAAAAGATCAGCTTTAACAACCAAAGCAAATATCCATGGAAAGGCTTGTGAAGGGAGGACTTTGAACCGTCTGTAGAACAGGTGTGTTTTATAGCACTGTGTTTCTCCTGTGGTCTTTAATGCTGTACGGTCGCATGTTGTGTGTGTATGTGTGTATTTCTCAGTGGCTGAAGCTCCACTGTAGCGATGAGCCAGTCCCTGCAGGAGGGCCGCAGTCAACCCTGTGCCATGTGAGAGCTGCAGGGAGCGGGGCTAACGAGGTGTCCAGGCAGCTGACAGCTTTGTCCTGCCGCCTGCGAGTGGCGATGGCACAAAGAGGGTCCTGCAGAGAGTACTGTCTGTTCTTTGTGTCTGCCTTTCTCCTCTGCCCAGGACTTGTGTTACAAAAGAAAGCCACGCAAGAAAGCATTATGGCATCAGGTGGATGAGGCACTGTGCCTGTTCTCCATTTCCCTCCTCCCCATTTGCCTCTTCTCTAGACCAGAAAAAAAGAAAAGCATACATTTTAGCCTTGGATTGCTTTCAATGTGTTTCTCGTGTAGCTGTTAGATTTGAACAGTTGTTCTTTTCTAAAGCTTTACCAAACATTTAAATCAACAATTATATAGTTTTATTAGCCTTCCCACATCTTCTCTTGCTGTTTCTAGCTTTTCCTTCTCCCCCTTTTCTGCCACATTCTCTTGAGTTGAGTGACAAGCCAAATGGGAGATAGTTTTCTGTCATGTGTTTGCTGCTTGTATTTGCTCAGTCTCCCTTCTTCCTCTCTTTGCTCATGTCTTTAATTTATGAACTGCTACACTTGAGTGGGCCTAGTGTCTGTTTAAACCAGCACAGTGCCTGTGTTTGTCCTGGCTGTCACAGCTCCACAGGAAGCTCATCTAGAGCCTTCAGTGCTTAATGCCACTGCAGGAGGTGAGCAAGAAACACGCAGACTTCCGTGGATCCTCTGCCCACTGGAGGGAGAGGTTTGACGCTTCTTTTAAAAGGCCAAAGTCGTTTGTCTTTGTTGTTTTTTGTCTCCTAGGAATTGTTTAGAGAGAAGAAGACAGCCAGAGAGATAAAGGGTGAAAGGAAGAAAGAGCAAGCAAGAAAACATGTCTTCCTCCCAGGAATTTCTTTGTAGAAGTTGCGAATGTTTCTCATCTGGGCAACAGCTCTAAAGCTAGTTTTTGCTGTGTTCTGTACTCAGGAGCCTCTGATGAGTGTTGCTATCATTATGCATTTTTCTCTCCTTTGGTTGTGTACTGTTTCATCCTCTGAGTTTAAAACATCAGATTCAGAAAGCTGAACAAATTTGGTGTTTATGTATTGATTTTTTTTTCACATTTCTCACCTTTTAGCTTTATTTACTGCTGTAAAGCAAACTTAGTCAACACCATATGTGTGTTTGGCTCTGCACATCTCTGCATGATTAATATTTAATCATGTGGACAGTAGCTCTGAATATTGGTTTTTGGATTTATGGTCCATCAGCGCAAACATTCTTAACTTCGGTCTTTTAACCTGTGTGCTACATTGTGAGTGGACCGAGAAATAGTGTTTGCTCTGTGAGTGAGCATCATGAGCTAAATATCCACATCGGAATCAAGGAAGCTTAATTAATGTTGAAGCAGACTTTCATTCTGATAAACAATCCACACCTTTGGCATCGACAAACACCACATTCGTAGTGAATGCACAGTGTTGCTGCTTTGCTTCACATATGAAATTCAGTTGCTTAGCTCATCCGAGTGTTTCCATATTGTAGAAGTAATCGGATTTAAAACAGAGGAACACAGAGGCAGACAACCAAGAGAGAACCACAAAAATCACAGAAAGGTTAGGATGGAATCCCAAAGGACTACAAATCCCTTCTCTGAAATCTCATTGTTTGGAAACCATGAAACCGGATTCCTGTAACAAGTCTCTGATCAGTGGAGCCTCGGCCCAAAGGACTCAATTAGACCAGAACGGCCCTTTCTGACCAGGCCTTTATTTTGCTTCCTTCCCTCTCCCAGCATGCTGTTACCACTGCAGAGGAGCTGCCTAATGCCCTAGACTGGGAGCAAAGCCATACAGCACACCGAGCAATCACATCACTCAGCCTTTGCCCCTCTCATTACACACAAACAGTATAAATCCGCACCAGAATTTGTGCATGCCCGTTTCTGTTGCTTCACAGTGAACCTGTTGCACTCCCCTTGACTTAGTGTTTTAATTGGCGGAACGAGTATAGTAAACATATATTAAAAAAGCTGGCAGAAAATAGCAGTTACTGAAACATCCTTGCGATCGGAGGCTGTAATCCAGAATTTAATTTCAGTCATTTTGCCCTCCTTCACTTATGATTAGAGTGAATTATGATAATTTCTTGATTATGGTTTGGCCCCTGCCTGTGAGGACACCACTTGTCTGAGCTCAACAGAAGAGTGCAACCCACTGGATCTGCAGTATTAACCACTTGCCTCTGAGATGGTATAAACACAAGCTGTACTCGGTTCTGTTTGTCTTCAACTTGCCCTGCAGTTATTGAAGCACATTTAGCTAATGATGCAAGGATATGCTTTTATTCTGATCCATGGTTGCAGAAGTGTTTCACTATCCATCTGTAGTTCAACATCGGTTTTTAAAAGTCTCATCTAAAGGTGCAAACAAAGAACCAAATGAAAGCGGTAGATGAAAGATATGAAAGCGCTTGGCTTAAAGGCGTGAATTAATGTATGGATGACAATGAGGGAGGACATGTGTGACACAGAGGAACATCAGCAGTCGGGCCAGCAATCTTCCATGGTGTGCAAACACAATACCATATCACTAATTCACATTAAATCAGGAATTCAAGCAATACAAGCTGGATCAGCCACATCGCTTTCTCCACGCGAAAGTCAATTAGAGCTCCATTTAAAAAGCAAAATTAGTTGTTATAGATTTAATAAGTGACCTGGGCTGTGGCAGACTGGGCAGAGGATAGGAGACAGTGGCTGGAGGTCCATGGGGAAATGAGCACCACATCACCAAAGCCCACTCGTAATGACTTCTGTTGAGTCTTGATAATGTCTACTAATTAGTTAATCAAAGACAATGGCCCTCTACATACACCTCCCACCTTAACAGCTTCTGTCTGCTTCATTGAACAACAGCTCGGCGTCTAAAGCCTTGAAATCCCCATTCACTCTCATCACTGGCGGACACACCTGGTTGGGCTTGGTGTATGCCTGCAGTAAGATGTACAACACATTAATTTGTTGAATTAATGTTAATAGGTGCATGCACACAAAAATATGCAGTGTTCAGTGTTATAAAACATGTAAGAGGATAATGAAATATAAAGGTAATAACACTTCATCTCATGTGTGGTGTCCATGCTGGTCAGAAGGTCGATATAAAGACCCTCAGGGCTGGACAGACTGGGAAAACAGTGCATTGACAAAGTGTCTCAGCACCCCTTGGAGCTGCCATCATAGGGTGAGTAATACTCTGTTTTCTCCCTAATCAATTAGTAAGCCTTCATTAGCTAGGCCATTCATTATGTTGCTGTGTCAGGGACGGGACATGGTGCTGTGGTTGCCCCTGGGATGGGCACGTCAGTGGGTGCTGATACATGACAAGGCTCTCACGATTGCTCTTGCATCTAAAGAGGACGCAGCTATTACTCTGTTCCACAGTCAAGGATTAACCGTGGACAGCCAAATCAACAACACTTTGTTGTTACACAGCCAGCCAAGTAAACATTATTCATTTTAATCGCAGCCTAGGCAAATATTATTTACTGCTCTTACACAGCCAAATATTCATTACACTGTATTGTTTAAGCCATTTACTCTCATTTATTTTTCAACTAGAAATGCTATTTCTGTCCAACAGCATATGGGAGCTAAAACCTACACTGCATATTTGGGGATTTTTGAAGTAGCAAAGTGCAAGAAGCCCTGTTTTTAGTGTAGTACTACATAGTTACACTTCCTAAACATATCCCAATTACTTTGGTTTCTCATAGCCCTTGTGAATATTACAGTAGCTTGCGAGCTGTGCTACGAATCATTAATATAAAACAGATGTTAGGCACATTCCAGTGCACCAGCCCTCATTGCTGGAGTCAGTATCACCACAGCAGCCTCAGCAGTGCTTGTTTGATGCATAGTTAATAGAAACACAAATTATTGTGCTATACATGGGCAGGAGAAAGCGATCATATGACTGTGCTTTGACTACGTGTGTGTGTTGGTGTGTCAGCGTTTGTTTGTGACCAGTGTAAAATATGCCCATAGCACAATGTGAGCCTTCTCTCCATGTGTAATGACCTGTGCAGTGGAATAATGTTGAGGGGTAGACAGAGATTAAAGGAGTTAGATATTGAATAGTCCTATGATGGATGAGAGCTGTTTGGAGATCAATTAAACAATAAGAAATTAATTCTGCCAGCGACATGCTCATTAGGGACTTGGTGAAAAGAAGGCAAGGGGGGGTATGAGTGTCATTTTTTAAATTTTGTTCATCTTGACCCAATCTAAGGCTCCTGGAGAATATGGATGGCATTCATTTACAGTTTTATTTCATTTGATTTAAACATTTATTATTTATTAGCACTGAACCTGATCACATAACAATGCCCACAGTCAGTCAGCTACTTGGCAAATGGTATTCTGCTTGCGTGCTGCCACTCTCTGATGCTATCTTTTATGTTTACCATATTGCTGACCTTGTTTAAAGGCCAACACTTATGGCTTCTCTTCCTTTTTGTGCTGAAAAGAAGCTGTTGTCAACCTTGTGCCCTGCTCTGCAATATTGCCTTTGTGCTGCCCACTGCTGCTAGATTAGGCTAAGCACAGAAATAAAGGAAAGTCAGCTAGTTACGATAGCAGCTCATATCAAAGGGCTGCTGTGCATTGCAGATTCGGGAGCCAGCAGATGTGAGTAACAGCTGCCATGTTGAGTGTCAACCTTCTCGCTGCTGTCATTCTCCATTTGCCCCGTGCACGGGTAAATAACGTGTTGTCTTAATTCATTTGCCTCCACTTGCAACAGCCGGAGCGTAATGGATTCTAATATTAAACACGATCCCATTCCAGTGTGCAATTAGTTTATAGCTCCACCTTTTAACACTTACTTATTAATGACATCTCCCAGGATTTGCTGAATAGATGTTGTGGGCAGGAGTGGGATACAGCTACTGGCAGGTGCCAGTGGTTGGGGATCCTTCAGTCTAGCTGCCAATTGAAGGCACTGTGGAACTTCTGTGGTCCAGTGGCAGAGCCAACCTCTCTCCTCCTCCATGGGGAAGGCTAACCTGATGTGCTGGCTCGGGGGGTGAGCACACAGACGGACAGGCGGAGCTAGTTGCCAAGTCGGGCCAGGCCTGCTTGGTATGTGGGGGGTTTTTCAATGTGGATAGACTACTAAGTGGAATTTGAAAAGATGGTGTGGGGGTGTGGCTGCTAAGTAGTCAAGGGTATACTGTACAGATGGGGTATATAAAGTTTGCATGGCGAACAGATGTTTTAGGGGTCTCTGTTTGTCTTGAGGGTGTGACATGGTAAGTGAAGGGCAGTCGAGGGTGCCGTACAGAGGACATTTGTTGTAGAGCCTGCTGTTTTTCAGGGGCTATTCAGAAAATGTTTGATAAAGCTTGAGGATTGTACTCTAGCAGTTAATGATGGTGTTACAGTCAGTAGCCCCGCAGACATTTCTTTTCTGACATGTATTCACATGTGTTTACTTGTTGTTTTGTCATGAAGACGGCAACGCTGGCACTGGGTTAGCAGGGAACTTGCATTTTTGTAGTAAAAGGGCTTGATGATGCACATTCATCATAGCACTCCTTTCATCCCTAGCCTTTTTCTCTGACTGCTTGGCAGTCTTTCCTTTGGTGCATGGCAGAAAAAAGCAGATTGGAGTTTTCATTAAGGCAGCAAAATGTCAGATTCTTGACAGCTTTTGGTCTGGACATATGCTCTGTTATAGCAAACACTAAGCCTAGAAAATCTCCCTCTCTCATCTCTATCACTTTTTTCCATCAGCCTGTTGCGCTATGTTTCTGTCTATATTTTTACTTCACCTGCAGTCGAGGAGAAATGCTTGCCTGGATCTGTTTTTCATATTTGCTGGAGCTTTTTTTTTATAATTGGTAGATAGAGATGGGTCTTTGAGTATGGATCATGGCTCTGTAATGACTCTCTCCGTGTGTATGGGTGTGAGTGTAGGGTGTAGACTAGCACTGAATGGGAATGAGATGAATGCTGGGTGGAAATGAATTTCTAAAGGCCATGGTGCTTCATCACTAGCCTACCACTGCCTGTCCCACTCCTGCCTGAATAACACCAGAATTATCACTCAGAGGGAGGAGAGAGCGATGAATACCTCCAGCTACTACACCCTGGGGATTTGGGTACCCCTCACCCTCCCCTGTTGCTTTCACTTCTACACATACACACACACACACACACACACACACACACACATTTGGATGTGCTGCACACTCACACAGGTAGAGATTGGGAAGGGGGGCCTAACATTATCCACTAATGGTGTGCTCCATTAATCATACAATGATGAAGGCCATTTCCTTTATTTAATTGGCTCCCAGTATCTCTGTGCCTTTGTTGCATGTCATTTCAGACTCACTGGCAATATGCTTGTGTATGTGGGCCACTTTTAGCTAGCAGAGTGCAGCATCAGGGCGTGGCTGAGAGCTCTGTAGACATATCAAACAAGTGTCTTTTGTATCTGTTCACAGCATATCTCTAATAGACTGAGCAATATTAGGAAAAACAACCCCCCTTTTTTCCCTTTTGTGCAGTTTTTCTACACACAGCATTAATATACACTTGTTCTAAAACCATCAAATTTCCTTGAACAAGCAATTTAGAATTTTCATTTATTTTCGCATTAATGGTACATGCTTGCTTGCTTGCTTTTGTTTAAACCAGATCCTGACAGAGCACCTGCAGTACTGTGCGCTGTGTACTATTTTTCAATGTTTAGATCTTACCCATCACAGAGTGTCATTAGCAAGCATCTGGTTAAATTCATTCTATAGCATTAGCATCAATTATACAAGTTATGCTCATCAAAAAGAAGTACTCCAACAAAGGGTATGCCATAACAGAGCACTGATCTAAAAATCATCTTGTAAGTCTTGGATTACTTGAACAGACAGAAGTAACTGAGACAGCTTAAATCCATATAAGAAGTCCCTGAAATAACCTCCTCAGTTTTATTTACATAACGCCAAATCACAACAACAGTTCCCTCAAGACGCTTTATATTGTAAGGTAAAGACCCTACAGTAATACATACAGAGAAAAACCCAACAATCATATGACCCCCTATGAGCAAGCACTTTGGCGACAGTGGGAAGGAAAAACTCCCTTTTAACAGAAAGAAACCTCCAGCAGAACCAGGTTCGGGGAGGGGCGGGGCCATCTGCTGCGAGCCTGCGACCGGTTGGGGTTAGTGAATAACTTGACATTTTTGTGACTTTTTTTAAAGCATCCTTTCTCTTCTTTAACATTGTCTGAAGTACTGAGTAATATGTTGAATGCTGATATGTAAAATGATTCCTGCTTCAGTGTAAAGTTAAAGTTGGGTTAAAGTTACTGGGCAAATTAACAAAACTGCTCAGAATGAAATATGCTTTGGGGCAAAGCATAGAAACAAAATGCTAGTTGGAGTTCAAATTAACAAGTGATACCAGGCAGATGTAAATGGATCAAATATGTGCTCGGTAAAGTCAAACACCAGGGTCTTGCATTGAACGGGTTTCTTTATTACTGCCACATGGAAAGCATTTGCTAGAGTGTATCCTGTATTAGATATACACCATAATTACTGTGATGATTTTTAACTTCTGTAATTTATGGCATACTACAATTGATTTTTGGTCAGATTTACTGGCTGACCGTGGTAATTAGGCTTCATTCATTGTTTACTCACCAGAGGAAATAGAAGCATTTGTGTACCGCTGCACAGTTCTGACTTATAGGGATCATATTTACCACTGCTCACCCATTTATGGAGCTTTGACTTAATAAAATGTTATTGTTTGTGAAATGTCTAAATGTGGTTGCACTTTTTTTTTTTTTCGATTAGAAGCTTTGACAATATGAAAGTCAAATGTAAAAGGATGATCATTAGTACCAATATTTATTTTCTTTTTGGTCTCTCTTTGATAAAACAATACAATAAAATAGCAAAAATACTTTTCTGTTTTTAGGCCTTAACTACTTAGTCGCAAATATTTGAAGGATATTGAGTAGAAATGGTACTCCCATGGATCATATTGCTTCAAAAGACAATTAAGACAAATAAAACCATCAGTAAAAGATATTACATAGTCGAAACTTGTTTAAGAGAATTGCTGTTGTTGTTTATGTTAATTTCTGAAGCTTTCAGTCTACTCAGTCCTTTGTGGTGCTTCTAATTAGACAAGACAGCTCTCACATTGCAACAATAAGGGAAACAAAAAAGTATGCCATTGTGTACTGCTTGCAACAGCCTTTTTGATTTACAAAACCCAGCAGCTTTACACAGGCATGTCTATTACCATAATGCCTAGTGCCTGTTCACTGTGCAGAGAGTAGAGCAAGACAGGCAGAATGCTGCGGTTGGCTTGTTTTGCTCTTTGAAGGCTGAAGGAGGGCATGGCAATATTTACTGAGAGAGTGCCCCCCTCTGTCCCACCCTGCTAGCCTTGTGTTTGAGCTTCACAGCCGGGGGATGTGTTTTGCACCAGTACATCACTCCCCCCCTCCAGCTCACCCACCCAAGTCCTCCATGGGCACACTGCACAGGGACACCCACTTCCTCATTAAAAAACCAACAGCCATTAATGTTAGATGAGGGCAAGAGGAGCTGGAGGAGGTAGAGTCGGGAGAGAGAGGGAGGTGTTTTCCCCTTGATCGACTCCTAAGGATGCATGATGAATCCTCACAGACACAGGCCAACATGCTGAGGAAGGGGAGGAGATGAGAGGCTGTAGACATTTTTCCCAATGATAGACTGACAGACACAATCGAGGTCCTGCAAAGCGACTGCAGAATCTCCCAGACTGACACACAGTTGGACATTGTGGTAAATGCATCAGAGATTCATACAGAAGAATTGTAAATTGCAGGATTTGCATGACTGCAGGAAGCATAATTAATGCCAAATTTGTTAAAAAGCACTGTCTCCCTCCCTGTCTCCCTTACTCTCACATACACAATCAATGTGCCCCCACCCGCTGCCCTTTGAGATGGACTGTTAATACTCAATATATCCCTGCTGTGCAGTCTTAAATTGGTAGGCTCCCTTGGGTGGAAAAAAGTGGCAGGGGGCGGAGGGGGCAACACCATCCCAGCCGTAAGTCTTGGGACTCAGCAATAAGATGCAGCTTAGGCTTAGAGCTTAAACATAAACAGGCAAGCTCAAATGCTAAAAAACGAAGGCTTCACAAATGTCTGCCTTTGCCTTTTCATTCTAAGTAGGCTGAAAGTTCCTCTTACCTGCAGCTATCCACCAATGTACGCAATGATCAATTCTCTGAGACCCTCCACTCAATTGCACTTCTACTTGTACAATTTTTATAGACAGTTTGGTCCAGGTAATCAATCCCATCAATCTTGGGATTGACTTCAGCTACATAGACTAAGACACAGGCTCAGAAAACAACAGCAGTTTTGGACATTTACATTTCACTAGTTTATGCACATTGTTGAAATTTTCCTTTGCTATGGTCTTTATTCTGCACTGTGTGTCTGTGTGTGTGGTGAAATTGGGGTCATTGTTATTCTGCTGTATTTAGAGAGAACCTCCAAGAAGACGGGATTACCGCCCAAAGCAATGTCGGTGAGTGTTATAGTGGGTGTGTTTTTAGTTGCTATGCGATGTATGTGCGATTATGTGTGCGTGTTCGTCTTTTCTTTCCAAATATTCATCCAGAGTTATTGGGGTTGCGTGGAGAGTTCCAGAGCCCTGATGAGCTGTAGAGCTGTAGCCCTATAGCAAAGGCTGGTCTATGGGGAACCTACTGTGTGTGTGTGCGTTTGTGTGTGAGTGTCTGGAGGCCCTGTCTGTTGCGTAGAGCTGTGGGAGACAGAGATAGAGAGTGCGGGCAACAAGAGCTATCTGACTGGGTAATGAATTTACTCCTGCGGCACTCTTTAAAGCATAATTACACTCATCAAAGCCAGGAAGGTTTCTCTCGCCCACTGACTCTTAGCTAAAACAAAGGCAGAGCAAAAACACCACTGCATAATGTTCTTTCCATATTAAGGTACCACAGTCATCATTACAAACCGCAATATAATTTTTATGTCTTTATTTTGTCTTTAGGCAGAACACAGACTGGAAGTCAGATTTTTCTGTGTAGCAGTAAATGACCATAGCGATTTGTGGTCAAAGGGCGTAAATACTCCAGAGTTCAGTTTAAAATTTAAACAATACAGACAGTCTTTTTATCCATACCTTTTAACCTCCGCTTTTAGTTGGTCACACATTACATTTTAACCTTAATACTTTATTCCCAATCTCCCTGTTTGACCCTCGTTCTCAAATTCAACCCCACGTTTCTCTTGCGCTCGCTGTCTGCCCCCTCGTCTCCCCTTTGATCTCCCTTTCACCTTCGATTTCTGTGGAAAAAGGTCAAGGTTGTGTGTCCATGCACCCATGGGGTGTGGGGTTCCTGTGTGTGGTTAGAATACAGAGAAACCCTGCAGGGAGTGCATGAGCCCACTTACACCTGTACTAGCTCTGGTGACGAACTGCATGCTTAGTACAGCTTCCAGTTCGGAGACTTGAATACAGACAGTCTGACACTGTTGGGACCAAGTGTGCAAAAGCTAATATTGCTGAATGTTTCATTCATCTCTCTTTGCAATTTTGTTGTGAGATTCGTTAGGACTTAAAATTATTGATTTTACAAAATGCATAAGTATGCTGTTGTAGCAGTGGCTTCTATTCAATGTTTGGTGTCACTGAGACACTCATGAGCAACCTATCATGATAATGACTACAAACCCACTACACAGCAGCCCACAAAAATTTGCTAGAGGACAGATGTGGCTGGCATCTTTGAGAATACTACCATTATACCCCTTCAGATAAGTGTGTCTCTTTGAAGCCTTGCTTGTAGAAGATTTAGGAGAAGAACCACAACTTTGATCAATTTAGAATCAGTGAGTTTATGATTTGAACCACTATGATTCAACATAATAAAAGTCCACATTTGGAGACCGATGAATTAATTACGAGCTGTCGCTTTTCAGCTCACATAGTTGTGGAGAGAATACTGTAGGTTGTATGTGTTTGTGACTGTGAATTACTGCCGAGGAGCAGTCGTGTCTTGGTCATACTGTGTGAGGGGACACATTAAAAGCAGTAAATACATTATGTGTGCTTTTGTTAGGTGTGTGCACAGGGTGTTTGTTCAGCCTGCATTTAGTCTAATTACTGCGGCCCCTCTGCTTGGTGAGGTGATTTACACATTGTTTTTCCTCCACCAGGTCTTTTGGTAAATTTGAGATAAGCTCTCTCTGTTTTCTTGCCCTCCAACTCAACATAATAAACAGTTTCATTGTCTTGTTTTCCTCTGCAATGCCTTTGTGTCTCTTGGGAATTTATCATCTGCCTACAGTATTTTAGGGGTCTTAATCTCCTACCATTTGATTACTACCAGCTAATTAAAGAGAGGGGATGCCAAGCAGGTGACGGAGCGATGGAACAGTGAGGCAGCAGCAGCCGCCGCACAGAAGACAGGGCTCCTCTTTTGTTCTCTGTTCCACTTTCCATGTGCATAATACGACCATACTTGTAGAAAATTTAGTTTGCACAGTGAAGCACAGTATATCTTCAGATCTGTTCCATGAGCTGAGTTGTTTTTCTTTTTGGTTTAGATAGACACAGTCTTTATTTTGCTTTACCCTTGCTACCAGACTGCCAGAGGCCTGTAAGAGGGAGGGGTGCTGGGTTTCAAGGCTCTGTGGCTAGAAGTAAAGAGCTGCTGACATCAGCACCCAAAAGCTATATTAGTGAGAAGAAAAATAGTACAGTGGAAAAAAAAAATCTTATAGATTTTTTTTTTTGTTTTGTTTTTTTATTTAAAATAACAACATTTAAATCGCAGGGAAAAAAATCTTTTGTTCCGATTTTCTCCCAAACAAAGTTCCGCGTATTTAAATTTTTAGTCGCTGATGTGGCTCTTTAACTCTGTATCCATTTGCAATGACGCCTTGCCACCCATGAGGTTGCTTTAACTGAGGAGTGAAATGGTGGTTTGCAGATATGAGAAGGACAGTGATAAATGTCACAGATGACAATGAGTTTGTCACAGCGCAGAGATGCCCTTTTCCCCAATCCCTCAGCAGAGATGCTCTCTTCACAGGTCTCAATCCCTTGTCAAGTGGTTGAACCTGGACATACATATGCATGCTGCTACACATGAAACAGAATGCATCTGCTTGTCGTACTCTGCGGCTGCCCTCGTAGACAGGCAGACAGGATGTTCTTAGCCGCAAGGCCAGGGAGACAACACACGATCTGCTGACCGGGAGAAAGGGGCCACGGAGATCCTCAGGGCAGACGGATGCGCTGCTGTGACTGTGGATGAACTACTGTATCTTGTTGACAAAGTAGACTCTGTCAGCATATCAGCAGAGCGATATTCAAAATGACCTCTTCTGGCGATTCACCAATTTTGCTCTCGTATGGGAATGCACATTCTTTGAGGGGATAAGGATTGTGGTATTTCTTACTGTAAGCATGCTGAAGGGCCTCTTACGTATTTCGGGATTATATTCTTATAGAAAGCACGGAGCATAAATATATTTTTTTATGATTAGATGTAGTCAAACACATTATCCACTGAAGAGATATCAAGCTGTACAATATGTATTTAATACAGCTTTTTCTGGTGTTAAGTATGAGCAATGAATCGCTGTTGTTTTTTTTTAATTAGAACAAAATACTTTTGCTCTCTGCTATTACAGGATGTTGCTTTCTATTTTAATTGTCCAGAAGATATATATTCTATCCGCTTTTGTTTCTTCTGTTTAATCACAACCAGAATCATCTGTCATAGTGTGGATTGGTGCCCATTAATCATAGGAGAAAATGGGATATCTTTTTCATAGGAAGTATCTTGATAATGATGATTTATTGAACAACGGTATAACCTTTTTTTTATTTCCAAGTTTTGTTTAGCTTTCTAAATGAGTTCTTTTTAAATTGTTTTTGTATGGCTCTTTAATGTGATGCTTTACTGATTTGAAACAGTATCTCAAATATGAATTGCCTCAGCGACACTTAATTAATCCTAATTGCTTTGAAACAAGCCAGCCTGCAGAATCACCTCGTTTTTCTAAACGACTCTTCCTTCAACAATATTGCATGCAACCATTTTTCCCCTTCTCTCCTGGTGTGATGAAATGCGCTTTTCTTTGCTATCTATTCCTTATCCACTCTGTTCCGCCACACACTCCTCTCTCCGGCTGAGGAAAAGCTTTCGGAGGCTGCCAGAGCAAACCCGTCATCCGCTGGCAGTCTATTTGCTGTTGTTGGTGGGGGATGAGTAATGGCAGTACCACTGTCCTTATCACCAGTCCACACACCTGCACTTCTGCCTGTGCCACACACTTAATTGCTCCCCATACCCCCACCCCTGCTTCAGGCCCTGATATCTGCTTATGCTCTGCATTCCTGGATAGAGGCCTTATGTCCATTAGTGCCATGGCTGCATAGGATTTATAGCTTTGCTAGAAATCCAGTGCAGCCAGAAAGCTAGAAATGAACATTTGTGGTGTGATGAGGCTGGAAAGGTTTTCATCTTGATGGAAGATTGTTTTTGGTGCGACAGATGGGGAGTCAGCATTAACCATGTTTGCTGTGAATTTGCTGAAGAAAAGCAGTGGTGATATTTGCCTTGATTTTCAGAACTGACAGATCCCTCATGCTCAGGGTCACAGCTGGCGTGCCACTGAGGAAACAATGAGGGACAGAGCATCAAACAAATAATACCAGAATTCCTTGAGGAGCATTGAAGTGATGTCCACATAAAGCCAGGCAGGCTATTCCAAGGTGAGGGTGATAACTAGGTGTATGCAGATATATATGTTTTTATAGCCAAAAAACCATGGAGTTATGAGCCTGACAAAACAAGGCCAACAAGCGGAAGTGCCTATAGGCTATAAGATATATCTAAAGGAACATTACTTTGGGCTGTTGAAAGGTAATTGGAGAGCTATTTGAAGTCCTGCGGTTGTAGATTCCTTAGGCCCACTCCACCACTGACAAGCCTGTAATAGCCTTGTCTCTCAGTAACTGTGAGAATAAGGAGGGGATACCCAGTCATTCTTTCCACGAGGAAAGAACTCTCACAAGAGATCATGATTGTAGCTTAAGAGATTATGTCTGTGTATTATTTGTCTTTCTAAATGTGGAGGACTTGTATGGAGTTATTGGTCTGAAAGGCTTTTTTTTTCCTACTGGTAAATGCACTTGAATGCATTTATTCTCCTATTTTCTTTGTTAAATTGCAAATGTCATATTTAAAAGGAATGAATATTTTTGTGCTCTAGCACTTTGTTTTTTTCTCTTCTCGATGTGTCATTACACAAAGGAGTTGGAGCGAGAACTTGAGACATGCAAATGATTCCTGTTTGTAAAGACTGATAGAAGAGTGCTCATTCAAGCCAGCTGCCTTCTCAAATAGAGGCAGTGGCAGCATGGGCTGCAGCTCTGGCCTATAAAAATCAGCAGCAGCAGCAGCTTTAGTATCTATTTAAGAGTATCCATCCTCCTCTGGACGAATACCCCAGAGAGAGTCTCTATTAGGGCTCCAGCTGGATACAGTAGCAGCTATGGTTATACTCTTATCCTGCTACCAGCCTCCCAGGTCAAGGGGGTGCTAAGAGGTTCCTATTGGCAGCTCACCCCTCCCCGGTGATAAATATCCACAAGCCTACTGGATGACACCAAATTTTTCATCATTAATCCGGGCCATTATGAGGCTGTTTCCTCGGCATTGATCCCCAGTCGAGTCCAGCTGACGCAGCCACTCCAGGGTTGATGGGGGGGCTGGGGACTTGTCACCAGTGGAACTGGGACACAGCCAGGCTGCCCAGTCAAGTGCAGGGTGGAAAGCAAGTATAAGCATGAACATGAAGCTTTGTTTGTGCATGCTAATCATGTGCACAAACAAACTCAGGTGAACACCTTCATACACACATACATAAATATAAACACAAAAATGCGCTTGTGAGGACTGGGTTATTATGAATCAGGGCCAGATGTCCAGGCGTTTGCTGATAGTGAAGTCTTAATTATATTCACATGTGCTACAGAGAGGCTGTTGCCTTTATGCATGCACTGTACCCACACACCACTGAGCTCGAGGGGGCAGATGCACAGCTTTTGTCTTAATTTCATTGCAGACTTTTCCTTGATCTGCTCTCCTTTACCCTTCCTGTCTGGCCCAGTTGTGATTGGCCTGCTGTTGCACACTCCCAGTGTTTCAGAAAATGAGATGAGCAGAATGCATTAGATCCCACTGGAGACACACGTAGAACAGGGAGATTCACCATTTTTTTTTTTTTTTTTACAAATGATATCGAATCAGGGAAAGGAAAGTCTGTCAGCTGTGAAATTACTGATCATCCGGGTCTTTCTTGTTTCTGTTCACTGAGAGTCACAGAGACTGTAGAGAGAAACAACACAGGAAAAGCAAATGGGAGGTGTTGGGCTCAGCATGTGTTCCTCATCCCTCATTTTTTCTTCTCTTTGTAATTATCTTCTTTTTGTCATTAGTTGTTGAGGACAGTCTTGCCAGGGGTGACACATTCTTTGATGAAGCAAGGCACTGAGATTGTCCTAGGGCCACACAGAGGCTCCGAACTTTACCTCCAGGTTAACAGTGGGGACTGCTGCGAGTCACACCCCTTTAAATATTTCTCTTTTATTGTTCCCGAGGTAATGGCTTCATGTACTTCATGAAAGCTGAAATGAGTGTTGTTTCCGAGGCGGTACCGTCAGCCTTAGTTTATAATTAAAAAAACATGGCGAGTTGATCTTAGGGTGGCCTTTTTAATCGAGTAACCATATTGTCTATATAGCTCTCCCAGACTCTTCATTGCAGTAGTGACAGCCACCTCGGTCAGAGTGGTGTGGAGGTGGTGTGGTGTCTGTGGAGAGAGGGTCAGATGGACGAGGTAATTACCCGGATCAGTGAGCATGAAGGTGGGGCCATGGACCACTGTCATCACCAGGCTAACAGCTGGAGGCTAAAGCCTCTTCAACAGCTGGGTGATTACATACACACTCCAGCACCAACACACACGCAAACACTTGAGCACAGTCCACAGGAATTATCTTCACCTATACTGAAAAGAGTTTGAAGCTGTGATAATTGAAGGCACGGTCAGCCAACAACTACTCTTTGTTTATTGAGCTGGGCACTCCGCAAAGAAAGCAATGAGCACACAAGGTCCTCCCTCTGTCCTGCTGTTCATATCGTCATTAAGACCGTATGAGAATGTGACCTCCCCCATGCCCTCCCTTTTTCTTGTGTTTTTGAAATGTTGACATCCCTGTCGCTCTCTTTTATCCTCCTACATGTAGAAAATAGAGACATTAATGGAGCAGGCAAGCCTACTGTGTGAGTTATTATACTGCTCTTTCCCTAATGGAGAAAAATTTAATTATCAGCTAATTTGCTGTGTTGTCTCTGGTGACATGAAGTTCCCCGTAGTGTCGGCTCCCATTAACTGCTCTGCCATAACTCCTTTATTCAGACACTGTGAGTGTAGAATACAGGTAGGCATGCTAAAGTGATAAGTTCTTTTGCCTGTTGTAGTACACGCTGTGTGGATGGCGGCATTTCAGGAAAAAGAAATGACTTTCACTGCTTAGTTGAATACCAGTGGCAGCTTCACATCTGATCAGACACATTGTAAAATTAGAAAACATAAAATCAGGATAATTGGATATAAAGTATCGGAATTTCAGGACTGGGATCACGACTCCAAACACGCTCCCTCTGGTTCTTATCGATATATGTTCCCCCAGTTCTACAAGCTGTTCATTCTCGTTTACGTGCCCCACCCTCACTCCCCTTTTCAATTCTTTAACTTCTTCACTTCTATTTAGAAAATGGGGATCTGCTAGGCCCGAGAGCCGCCAGTTTGGCCCTCTCCAAACCGCAGCTCAATTCATGTCCAAGACATTCACCTTTATCTACTAAAACGCTGTCAAACCTAAGATGAGGACGTGGGCCCAGCTAGTGAACTGTAATGTAAAAAAACAGTCAGTTGTGAAGACTATTATTGATAGCCCTCTTTTAAAAATAAGTAACCTGTATTAAACCTTTGCATAGTTTATCATATTTTTATCTACTAAGTGCATTCCTCATTTATCTGTCTGTCTCTGCTCATAACCACTGGGTATAATAATAGTCAGCAGTGGAGCCGTCTTGCTTCCATATATATTGTTGATGTCATCCAGTGGGACCATTAAAACAATGTGTTATGATTGGGCGTCTTGAGCAGTGAAAGGGATTGATTTCCATTTACCCCCCATTAAATCCTCAGACATCTGGCATGCCTTTGCCAGCATGTTACCAACTCCTCCTTTTTGTTTTCTGTTGAAATATTCAGGAGTACCTCTTGCTTCCTTGCACTTACTACCTCCCTGTCAAAATACGCTCAGTCTAATTTATTTATATATTTAGTGTTAGGGTGTGAGTGTATACTATGCGGGCTTTGTGCATAATCCGTTGACAGCTGAATTGAAATCAAGTGATATTATGTGATTATACGATGTGACTCCATAATTGCTTTACCCCCCAGTGTGTAAGTGTGGTTTTGTGTACCTGCATGCATGTGGTGTCTGTAAATGAGTGAGTCTGTGTGCAAGTGGTTGTGCCAGTGCTGTAGTGAAGCTCTATAGATGCTGGTATTGTGCTGTTGTATGTTAGCCCTGCAGGTCAAGCGTAAAGACTGGGAATGCACATGAAAAAAACATGATAATCATCCCACCACAGTGCACACAAAAGCTTAATTGGAGAGAGGGACCCCCCCCCCCCCCCTTATTTGGGTGTTACTGTCAGTTCATTAGGCTTTAGTTTTTATCTTTATGTCAGATATATAGCTTTGTTTTGTTTTGCTATCGATAAACATTGCATTTAACACAAGGATTCAGTGCTAAAACAGCAGATAATGAATGTCACAGTACAGTGAGGGTGCAGTTTAACCAACATTATTTATGGTTTTGGCTATGTGTATGTATCTCATTTTATTCAAGAAGCACAATTTTACTAAGGACAGTCCTCCAGTTTCACCATCTTCAATCTGAATATTCTAGTGGCTGTTATTGAATTTGGCTGGAGGCACTGTCAAAAGGGGTATAAATATGTGGGTCAGAAGTGAGAAGTGTTTGGCCACCCCCGTCTTTGCTCTCATAGCCATTAGAACAAACACCACACAGATGTTTATCCATGCGTACCTCGCCTGCAACACAATATCTTATCATCAGAGAATCCACAGTAACCAAATCAATTAGAGCCTGTGAATATCTATGGATCTGCAGTGCGAAAGCATAAACATCCCCCAGCTCCTCCTGAGAACAGCCAAATTAATAACTCTAAGTGGATAATGCCCTTGCTCCTATCAGCATCAAAATTGAATTTTTGCAAACAGCTGAAATATAGCTAGGGCATGCTGCATCGTGGTAGTCAGCAATACAGGCATTTGCTTTGATAGTTGGGTATCCTAGGGTCCCGATCTGCACATTGAAATTCAAAATGCAAATTCTTAACAGTATCTAATTGGCAGGGGGTGCTTAATGTAAAAGTGTTCCTGGAGCCATTTCTTTCCAGACACTCTCAGTTTAGCATCGATTCTCCACTGAGCGACAAAGAGACTATGAGTACAAATAGTGTGGTGAAATAGTTGTCGTGAGCAGAAATGGGTCAAACGGAAGTCAGGTCTACTGGTTAGCTGTAAAACTGGGGACTCTTGGGGATAGGAAGCAGCACTGTTTTGAAAATGAGTGCAAAGGACAGCGTAAGTGCTTTTTCATAATACATAGTAACATGAGGGCCATCAAAGTCCAACCCCCTCCTTTGTTTTTTTTTTTTGAATGCCCATCGACTGTTGAGATCTCACGGCAATCGCTTATTTTCACTGTTTTATCCACTGTGGACCAACTACAGTACAGTGACAGGAGCAAAATAACACACTTATTTAAAGAGTCCTTGTGCTGGCACCACTTAGACATTCACCATTCACATTGGCTGTGTGGGTATGGTTGGGAAGAATGCATTTGAATAATCAGAGAGATAGAGCTATTGTACTTGGTAATATCAACCAGTCTTTGAAGCAGCAGTACATCAGCCTGGACTCGCTCAGTTGTTTGTCCCTGGAGTTTGTTAAAGTAAATCTGGCACTGATTAGCTCTTTTAATAAGATAAAGTATCTGTTCTCTGGAGTGGTTCATTCTTCCTGGAGAACAGGCTTCTATGTGTTTTCCGTGTTGTACTTTCCAAGGACTTTGTCATAATTTACTTCCCATCATAAATTTAAGTCGGTACTGACCCTGATTCACACACATCCTTTCTTATCCTGTTCAGACTGTTCTGCTCGATGGAATTTTGCTCATTTTAAGGCCATTTCAAAGCCTTCACTGATTACTTTTTCTACCTCCTCGTTCTTTTTTCTGCTTTGTCCTCCTGTCCTTTTTGTCCTTCTTCATTTCCTTCATCATTTGACTCTTCTCCATCATGAGTGGATAGTTAGACTAAGTAGTTCTTGTCTGTGTCCAGTACATCATCTACAATGGCCCTTGAAGCAGCCAAGAAAATGGATAAAATGTCAGAAGTAGCAACATGAACACAGAGGGCACTGCCCTCTTTCTTTCAATGTCAAAAGCAAAGCAGTGGAAAATAAGCAGCAAATAACTGAAGTGGAGGCAAATGAGATGCCATTGAGAAAAATGCAAATCTGCATATCTGACAGGATGCTTTTTAGAGAAAACACTCGAACAATGTATTAAACATTTTCTCAATCAGTATTTCCAAATGTTTTAAATTCACAGAAATACAGCAGTGTTTTGAAAGCGGTCAGTGGAACACATGAAAGGTTACAAAAGCTGCGGTCTATCCTCTCTTTTGTCCTAGCCGTACCGCAATAGTACGTGAAGTTATTGGGGTCCACCGTGATCTGATACAAGGGGAGATAGGGTCAGGTAATCCACTAGCCTCCCCGCACACACTCTTTCATGGTAGACTGCCTTTCAATAAATAAGAAATGTTGTCTCCTTCTCCAATATAATATTAACCTGATCCCCCCAACGGAGAGTGTGAGGGGTGGGGGTGGGCACCTCCTGGGTTAGTGGCAGGAGAAAGGCCTCCAGGCCACACTGCTAATGGATACACACGTACACAGTGTTTGAGGATTAGATGAAAACCCATCTAGGGGGAATATAGTCCAGGAAAGAAGAGGACGGGCATCTCATTTGTGTTCATTTCAAAAAGAAACCCCATCACATCTTTAACTCGTGGTCATGCAGTTCGCAACGCAGAATCAAGAAGCATTTGTATATAAAACGGCACACTGAAATGTCAGTGTGATATCATCAGGACTTGTATATGACTTTCCTGTGCTTGTTTCTTATTGATTATAATGTTCACTTTTTAAATTCCATCTTTTTGGTCACACTTAATACCACACAGCACAGCTTAGCCCACAGAAGATGAGATCCATTCCAACCAAGTACTACTGGACCCATTGTCATTCAAAGAATACCCCAAATACCAGCACTACAATTCAGCCGATTCAAATGATTTTGAGGATTATACAAGATAAAATATTGTGCTGGAGACACAAAGAATAATTGCTAATGGTGGATTTAGAATGGCCTCATTCTTGAAATGAGAATGAGGCTGACAGATAATATTTCAATTCTTTATCTTGAGCTGTCGTTAATGCAAGTTTAATGGAAAGGATGCTGAGAGAGGAATGTTAATTATCACTATTCATTTTTTGCCAAGCAGAAAGCCTGAGAAGGTTCCACCGGAACAAAGATGATTCAGACGTGATGTTCACATAACCTGTGCTTGCATACCGACAGATCCAGCCTGGTTTGTTACATGTTAATGTTACCCACCCTTGGCTTTTGACAAGCAACTGCGTTCATACATTCAACTCTTTATTTTTAGTCCCAAACCAACTTGCACGAGGCTTTTTATGTCTGTAGTCAATCAATAGTTATGTAGAATATTGGACTACTTTGTGAGTAATGAGAGTACAGAGCCTTAAATGTCAATCTTTTATTTATGTCTCCACTGGGTTTTGATATATGTATGTATATTTAAAAAAATGTGTGCTTGTGTCTTGGTTTGTAGAGGAATGCAGATGTAGTGGTGAATGCAGAATTGATGCTCCATTGTTCACTGTGTGGAACTCGTCTATAATTTACAGGATCTCCACCCCTCTATGTCACTAATGGATAGGGGTGTCTTCCTGGAGACTGAGGGGGTTGAAATAGGCTCTAGGATTGCCTCTTAAAGACCTCCATGGACAGAGCAGATAAAGAAAGCCCACTTCAATTTGTTGCATGCCTAGTGGATGCAGTGGGTTACCAAAGACACCGAGACAAATCTTGAATACATCGCTATGGTTTTGAGGTGGGACAGGTGGTAGATATTTGAGGGAGGGATGATGGAGGTACAGAGGGGAGGGGTGTACAATGCGGAGTGTACACAGATCATTACCATCTCCTATAGCTCTGGGGCTTGTCATGCTGAAGGCAGGCAGATTGAAAGAGCTAATGGGAGCTGGGGTGATGCTGTGTGAAGTAATTTAGTGCAGGAGGCGTGGTGGCTGAGAGAAAGGCAGGGGGAGACGGAGCCCCTAATCCTTCCCATAAAAAAGAGATATACCCTTTCACCTTAGCGTAAAATAGCACCTTTGATACATTTGGGACAGGTGCTCAGCTCCAAGAATGAGGGAGGCTACTGTGGCCCCTAGGCTACATTGGAGTGACTTTATACCAAGAGCTGCCTATCTTTCTCTGTGTAGCATCAACTCAAAAGAGGACTTTGTTGTTTGCTTGTTCAGAGCCTTGACACCAGATGTGTGTCACCCTCAGGATGAAGAACAGCTGCTGTGGGGTTGGAATGGTATGGCCTGGGTAAAAATATCCTGCATCTTTGCCTGTGAAGTTCAGTGGCTATATGCCGATAGTATGTGGATGCTGGTATGGCTTAACTGAACAGGCTGGACTAAAATTTGGGCTCAGTTAGATTTGTTAGGGATTTACTGAGCTAGCACATACAGCAAGCGATACAGTGACCAAAGCACTCAAATAGGTTAAATGTTACTATAAACTCATGCTGATTGACATTTGAATTTCTTTCTATTATTCATTTATTTGCTCTGCTCTTAGATGGACTAACCACACTCTTTACTTATTTATAAAGACAGAGAGAGAGACTGAGACATTTCTCTCCTGCTGGCAGAGGATCAAGTAACAGGGGTTCCATCCAGATAGCTTTAGGCAGAATGGTGTGATGAGAGGGCTTGATGAAATCATTGTTTGAATCTGAAGGACACAGAGGAAGCTGTCTGAAACAGATTCAATTTAATTTGAGCACTGGGATCAAAGGCAGGCCTCTGGGCTGCTCAGTATTTTTAGTGCTGCCTTTAAAATCATCAGTCATTTTCAATCCTGATTAACTTATGGAAATCGTACGATATTTTTGAGGTGTTAATTCTCATTCGATTATTGATAAGCTGATGATGACTGATGTATAAGCCATCGCTGTTGACTAAGGCTCCATTGATTTTCTGCTTTTTAATATACACCATGTCACGCGATTCTTTTTCCATTTAGTAAAAAGTTTTCACAAGCTGTAGGCTCGTGTGGTTTTATGTTTAGTAATGGTACCAGTGTGACAAAGCCTTTGCTGTAGTCACTCAGTGATTCATAAGAAATTGCTCTTTAGTCAAACACTGAGTAAAAGCTTTCCTGTTTTAAACACAATGTTCGAGGTATTGTATATAGTATTTTTTAAAAGGTCACTTGTTGTGTCTGACCTATTAAGACGTGGCCTGAGGACACAGTACTTTTCTTGGGAATGACTGCATGGCTTGGACAAAGCGGCTGATATAATCTCCACCATCTTCAGGAAAACCAGAGGTGTCATTGAATGTGTACCTGAAGCCAAATGATGTAGAAGTATGTTAGCATTTATAAAAGAGAGTAAGCACACTTCAGTGCACCAGGATTAGCTCGTAGGTCCTTGTGGGCAGCCTGCTGTTTTCTGCATCATTTCCAGCCCGGGTGTTTTTAGAGAAAGATTAGGACAAGACCAGATTGTTGAGTAATTGGTGGAGGGAGGCCACAGCTCCCTATGATCCCATCACACCCGTCGCACTTCACTGGCGTCCCCCCGAGACCAGTCCCATACGGATAGTATGAGAGCCATACATGTACATGTATGTGAATGTGCATTTGTATTCATGTGTGTGCGTTCTTGATCGTGTGTGTCCATAATGTTAGAGTGCACTGGCACACTAAAGTGCAGATTGCAATATTTAAATAGTGTTTTAATGTTTTTGATGTTGGTCGAGCGATCTTGTGTCAGTGCTGGAAGTCTGTTAACCTGTGTTCCTGTCCCGAGGTTCATGCCTGGATATGCAATCTTTCCTCAGCTATATCCTATTGCCCCCTAAACCCTTTCCCCTTTTGATCTTAGACAGATAAATTCTGCCTGGCTGCCCCTCCGTCAGAGAAAACCCCAGTGGTGGGTTAGCCAAGGTCGTGTGGAAGGAGGGACAGAGAGAGGGGTAAGGGAAAAGGATAGAGCGCAAAGAGACAGAAATAAGCTCAAGGAAAAAAAAGGTGTTACAGAAAGTTTCGCCTGCCTTTTAAAAATATTGCATCATCAGCAGACATTAGTTTCATTACAGATTTAAAGTTAAGACTTTCTTTGCTAACAGTGAACAGGCTCAAATTCCTTGTTAAGCGGATCACACAGATTAGCAAGGATAATACTAATAATGGGCCAAGGGAGTATATACACTTACCATATCTACTTCAGTTACCTTATCTGCGTTTCTTTTTTCCTCCCTTTTCCCGGCCTTACCTGCCAGCCCATATTGATTGTCCTTATGTATATTTGCTTAGTGGTTAAAAAGGCGCTAAGGCCACTGTCATGCTATCATCCTGCTTTGCTCTGTATTTATTTATTTGGCAAGCTATCCTTTCTGATTCTGCTCATGTCTTCCCTCTGTCCCCGACTCTGTTCCTTTTGAAGTAGGTCATTTTATAGATAGGGAAATGTCATTCCCCTTTTTGCTCTGCCCCTCTGCTTCTCTCTGTCTCCCTCTGTCTATCTATGTTTGTAAGAAAAAAAGCCAACTGGTTTGAGATAGTGGAAGAGAAGAAGACTGAAGCATAAAATATTATTGGAGAGCAATGCTACCATGTAGACAATGCATATATCACTGTGCAGTAGTCCTGGTGGTGAATGAGTGACTGTCAAGGCTCTGCTTCTCTGACAGGCCTGTTGACAGAGTCTACACACATGTGTGTATGTGCGTGTAAAACAGGGGGCAGCTTAGCTTTGTCACTCTCTCACCACCCAGCCTTGTGGGTTGGACACATGGCCGTATGCCTGCAATTAGCAGCATACAGACACAAATATATTTTTATCTCCCATGTGCCTGTGTGTGGACACATGCATGCTTTGCTCCTGGCATCCAAGCCATTTGCGTGGATGCACAAAAGCACACAAATTCCTGTGTGTACTGGTAATAAGACATACACAGACAACTTAAACAACCTGGGCTGGCAGGCACGGCGATGCAGTTTTGCTTTGGGATGTGGTTGTATTTTGAATAAATACATTTGAGGAGTATTAGGAAATCGTGTTGAAATTCCACTTAGTTCCAGTGAGTCATTATATTTTATGTTAGGCATCCTATTTTCAACAGATTCTTATAAAGTCTCAAAAGTATTTTCTCTTTAGTTAAGTGTTATTTTCTGTTTTTTAACTAAAAAATACCCCTTTGAAAAATTTTGTTGTAGTTTTTTTTTTTGCAACAGATGCAGACATAGATTTCCCTCTTATGTCTGTTGTTTATACCAGGAGCATTTGCACAGCTACAGGCAGACAGGAAGACACAATAGGTGTGAGGTTGGAGGTTTGACCCAACCACCAGCAGCTCCATGCCCCCTCCACCTCCCAACACCTGCCCCTCAAGTCCTCCACCATCCTGACTGACATCCCTCTATGGACCTGTACCCCCAGCAGCAATGGTCAATAAATCCCTACCTGATTCCACACTTCAAAAACAACCAGCCCCAGTCCATGCTCAAGCCAACAGCATCATGAATAACAATTAACACCCTCCAAAAACAGCAGTAACCTCCGATAACTCCAGTCTATCTAGCATCTGTGGTGCATTTGCATTAATGATTTCTCTCCCTCCCTTAGTCTCCCTCTCTGGGGCTTGTTCGCTTTGTTTCGCTGCGTCTTTTTGTGTATCTTTTTCCATTTTCTTTTTTTAAACAGTGTATATCGTAATTACAGCTTTAGATGGATAGCAGTGTTGTAGCTACACAAATGCAGTGATATGAGTTGTTGTTTGGAAAACTGCATCTTTTTTTTCCCACCTTTGCTTTGTGTCAAGAAAGACCAAGTAGTAAACAATTTTAAGTATTCCAGATTTTATGCAAATCCAGTCTGTTCGACAGCAGCGGGCGGCATCAGTTATAATGTGAACATAAAATACTTACTCACACTGTGTTTTCAATGCACTGTTTAATTCTCAATCTTGTCTCTCCTCCATGCCACTCTTGCCTGGTGATTTCATCTTCCAAAATCTTCTCATTCAGGTAAGTAATTTTTTTTTTAAAATCCAATTAAGTCATTTCAAATTTAATATTTACGTAAATGCTCTTAAAACTAATTGTATTTCATTCTTACTTATTTAAAAAAAAGTCCTGACAATGTCATGAGGTTTCCTGTAAGTCACACTAAGCAGGTGTAGTTCTAGTAATGTTTCACCACACAGGCGTGGTATCAAACTCAGAAACACACACACACACACACGGAGTATGTGAACATGCAGACACACACGCCTCAGTAACACCAGCATCCATAACAGCTTTCTAAATAAGCCACTAGAATTGTCTCAAGGGATCCGACTAAAATAACTGTGATATTCCTTTGAAGGCCCCTTTAGAGTACAAAGAAATGAACACTCAGCATGGAGTGTACATGTTGTGCTGTGAAATTGTCATGAATTAAAATGAACAAAAAGGGATTCATACTGGCTTTTCGGTGGAAACAAGAAACGTCTCCGCTCCTCACCTACTTCACTTTTTGTTTTAACAACTTTGCCAATCTATCTCTGGTACCTGTTCTGTCCTCCTCTGTTTCCTCTTTTTCCATCACTCCTCCTGCCTGTAGCGTCTCATTTCTCTCCCCCATCCTCGTTTCCATATACATCTCCCTTTCTTAGTCTTTCTCCTCTCCTCCTCCTCCTCCCCTCCATCCTCGTCTCCATATGCTGTGTCTGGGCTTGTTTACATGGCTGGAGGAAAGGAAAGGAGAGGAGAGGGCTACTTTGAATTATACATGCAGCAACAGTGGTGCACCAATCCAGTTGGGACCCACCAGATGCTTGCCCTCCAGATTCACTGCTTTTGTCTCGGTTGCTTCTCTTTACATGCACTCTGTGTGTCTTCTGTTGTTTGTATTTTTTATGTGTAGTCTTAGTAAACAATTTTAGAATAGTTGCAGCATTCAGAGTATGAGGACATCCGTTTTTGGACAAAAAGAACTGATGTCTTCATCACCTTTTGTTTGCTTTTCAGCCTTGCATAGGACAGCAATTACAATATAATTGCATTTCCTGTCATATAACTCCACTTCTTCATGTTTATCATATGCATTAATCCAGTCTTTCTGCTTTGTCCCGGGGTTAGTGGCTCCCATTTCTCAGGTAAATGTGATTGGGGAACCCGTCACCCCACCTTCTCAGATGTGTCTGCAGCATGTGTGTATGTGCATGTGTGCCTATATGTGTGACAGGGAGATTTACATGCTCTAATGATGAGGGATCAGGGTGAGGACGGGGCCTGTCAGCACCCCTAATGAGAGAGGGCCTGCCTGTAGCCCGGGGCCAGGGTAAAGAATTGGAGGGGAATATGGGTAGAGGCTGGGGGTTGCACTTTGCAGTTGTGGGGGGTCCTAGGTGACAGGCTGGCATCTGTCTTCAGTGTCACTGCCCTCATCTGTAATTCAGAGCACCTTGTCCTGAATACCTCTGTACAGAAGTGATGTGCATACAAGAAGAGGTGTCTCCGCTCTGTTGAGGACTACTGATTGGGGCTGTGTTAGACTCTGCAAGGGTTGAAGGCTTTTCACTCAGGCACACAGTGTCATCCTGCTGTCTCAACTCTGGTAAATGATGCTGCTTATTGATCCAGAATTCAGCTATAACAACCCCATGCTGAATTACTGAATTCAGACTGAAAAATATAAATGAATCAAATTAAGGATCTGGAGTTTGTTCTGCTCTTTATAATTTATTAACACTTACCACTCGTTATTGATTTCAATCAGATGCAGATCCACCGTTTGTAGATGAAGGGTGTTTTTCCTAAATTGTTTTCTAAAGAAAGCAAAATCCCAAAGATTATCCGAGTCTTATAGAAAGCCTCTAAAGATGCCCTGTAGGCCTGAATTGCCTCTCTAAACACACCCTCACCTGAGGGAATTTTCAGCTGCTCAGCTCTGCATTAGTGTGAGGTGCTGCTGTAACATCACACCTATGGTATTTCTCTACTTGAGCTACTTAAGCCAAATGTTTTCAAACCAAAAATGGCAAGACTGACCTCCCACAGGATTCTCTCCCCCAGATAAATCCATATCCACAAAGTGCAAATTCTCACTGTGTTTGCCTGCAGTGTATTTTAGATCAGATTATTACTTTCTAATCATTAATCATATCAGACTGATACTCTGATAGATGCTGATGCATTTGTTTTTCTTTTGTTATCACTTATAATCTCTTTAAGGCTGTCAAAATCACCCTAATGTCTCTAATGGTATAGTTGACAACACATAGTGCATCAATGCAGGCCATTGACTTGACCTCTGACATCAGAATCGTCCTCGGGGCATGCCCTGGCTGTTTGGAGACCTCCCATGACACGCTGATGCTGTTCTGTGTCCACACGTGTTGCAGTGTGGCTCTGCTAAGTCCATTGATAATTCAGCTAATGAGTGTGACAGGATGACCAGGATTAACCCTCTTTAGCATCCCACTGTCTACCTGCCTATCTGGCTCTGCCTCACTGAGCTGTAGCAAAAAGATAATCAATAGCACAAGATCTGTCACACGGGAACCAAAAGAAGAGGTATTTTTAGGTAAAGAAAGTACATGTTTTCCTAACAAAAAATGACACACATGTATATATTGCCATGCTAGAGTTACAGTCTGCTCTATTGTTGTCCCATAGTTTGGTAAAAGACATAGCGGATAAGCATTAGAGGGCTTTTTGCAGAGAGCAGCCAGGGGTTGCCACATGCAGCAAGCAAGGCCCTGTTCAGGGACATGTTCTGTGCCTGGCTTTACCACATCAGTAGAGGAGTCCTTATTCAGCAGCCCTGCCTCCTCGCTCCTCTCCACCTCCTAACCCATAGACCAAACCCAGGCCCAGCCTCCACTGCTCTAATTATAACGGGAGCTCCACAATCTGTAATTTATAAGTCTAAAACACTGTAATTAACTACAGCTTTTATAGGGAGTCATAAATAATGCCAGACCTTTCTTTTTTTCATAAATCTGACTTCTCTACACTCTTCTTTTTGGCCTGCTCTGGGTTTGTTTCAAGGTAACATGGGGAGACCTAAAATAATTATTCCAGCCTCCTACATCATACAACCCTCTAAAATCCCACTCATGTAGACAGCCTTTTTTTCTGTCTGGTATGGGGGATTTTGTGGGGTTACCCAACAACATTGAGTCAGAACATTTTGTCAAGTCCTGCCAGTTTTGGGATGGCTGACTCAGAGTTGGGGAGGTGGGGAGGGCAAGAAGCACAGCTTAATATGTGTTTGGTGTTCCTGGAAATGAAAGTGCGGTGAGGGATCCCTCTGAATGATCCTGATATACTTGTCTTAAGCATAGTGATGTAATTAATGACTCTAACAGAGTAAGACATAAAAGCACCAAGGACAGGAAAATGTTACCATATGGCTGAAGTGAAAGAGTTCTCTGTAACGCTCTGAGAAAAATATAGGATAGAATCACAACACATACAGTTTCCAGGTTGACAGTTAAGCAGCAGCTATAGCTTATGTGGTTGCAATACAGTCTGGTCTCTGTGCAGTTAAAAAACAAATCCCTGCTGCCCTCCCACAGCCGCCTTCTTATGGATGTTTTACTCAGGCAGCAGCAGATTTTCCAAGATAGTTGAGATAGTCAGATATGCAAGGGAGATGATGGTGCATATGGATGATGGTTCCTGCTGTAATCAGTCGCATTGTCTGACGGCTGTTTTCTTCCCCGCTTGTTTGGGTGGCTGGTGATTTATGTGGTGGTCTTTATATTCAGTCCTTAGGGAGGGACTGCCACCAAACAGGCTGGAACAGCTAGACTCAGCATTCGTCTCCTGTCACTACCAGCCTCCTTACTTGTTACTCAGACAACACAAAGCAGCCTACCCAGAGAAAAATGACCCCCACCCCACCCAAAACGAATAAAGAAGAAAAAATCTTTTAAAAGTTAACAAAAGTGAGATACATAGTGAGGCACAAACCAACAGCAAACAAAACAAAGTGTAACAAAGCAAAAGACTGAGGGGAGGCATGGAGGTGAAGTACGGGATAAAAAAATGGGCCACCCTGGGCACAAGGAAAGCTCTTAGCACCCACTCCCCAGGACTCAACAGACAATAGTCCATCTGCTGGAGACACACAGGCGCTTTCAGTCTGCAGAAAAGCCCCCTCGTTTGGATTCAGCCTCCGAGTATCTTCCACTCCCCTCCCTTTCGACCACCCAGACACTGCCGCCACCATCTCCCCACTCTTGCACATCGCACATATGCAGCAGATGATTATAGTCCTCCCTGTCTTACGGCCCTGCCTCCAGTTTTTTTAGTATCCACTAGAGACAGATCCTGCTGATAGTTCAAGGCAGACAGAGGCTCTGTTCTATTGCTGCTTAAACCCTTCTCTTTAGCAGACTATTCAGCTTGGAATCAATTAATCTCAAGCCTGCCTGGTAAAAAGCCTGCAGGTGGGATTTTAGTTGAAACCAGCATTCTGGGTTTTTTCCAAGAAAATTCACAGCAGAGAATTTAGTTTTAGGTGTTATGAAGCGCTAAATAGAATACTGATCAATTCCACAGTGTGTCTCAAGAGATTTCTTTTTTTAATCTTGTTTTTTTTTTTCCTCTTTACTTATGAAGATGCATATAATGAATGTGCACACATATGCCTGTCTGCCTGGCAGTCTGTGATTCTGGCTGTTTATTTGGGCTTTTGTTTGAGCAGTTCTGTGGCTGGAACTGAGTGTAGTCCTCAGCGGAGTAGTTAGGCCTCCTGAGATGTGGCTCTGGGGTTTCCTGTGCTCCCTTGCTATGCCAGGGTCTTTAATGACAATATGGTGGCCCAGGCAGTGGCAGCTCCTCTGAGAGAGAGCGAGAGAGCGAGGGGAGGAGGTAAGGCACGGCAGGGGCTGATTAGCGAAGAAGCCAAAGATGTTTACGAGGCTTTACCGCTCACTGTTTTAACCCCTATCAGGCACTCTGTGGAGATTAGGCATGATTTTGACTCCACTAGAGAATATGCAGATTATCTTAGCTTAGGTTTCTCACCTTTAGTGATCCCTCACATGTTAAGAAATAATGTGATTTCAAAATTATTTTAATTTTAATTAGGCTGAACCATGCCGTTTCTTCCTAATTTACACTTGTCATATTCAAAGCAGTACTCTATCCACTCTCTGTACAATCCATGAGGCTCCTAAGGAATCCCGGGATGTAGTGGCCTGGATTCCAAATGTTTTAGTGGGTTTACGAAAAGGGTTTTAGTCTTAATGTGGTTGGCAGCTTGCCACTGGTCCCGCACTGATTCGGTTGAGGATAACTAAAGTAATTGTGTGTATGTGTGTGTGTTTGTATGTTCTTGCGGCTGTTACAACCCGAAAGCTCTTGACGTGAAGTAGATTTTAATCCTCCCTCTAACTAAGCTGCCAGCTCTTGGGTATAATTTGAACCCATCCAATCTAAATCTCAGCGTGCCTCTTCACTAAGTGGTAGGTTGTGGACTGCAGCTTCTTTCTGTGCGTGGCAGCTTTTCCTCTGATGACATAATGTGCTGACCCTCCTTCTTGTGTTTTATGCAGTGGGCTGTTGGTTGTACAATCACATAATCCGGAAATAAGTAAGTGGCAGGGAGTGGGGATGTTCTCTTTAAAGCTTAGCTGTCTGCCTAGCAGTGATGAGAGGTTTCAGTGTGAGGATGAGGGGATCTCAGCATATCCCAGTGCTCTTACTCCTGCCGTAGCCACTTTTCAGGGACAGACTGAATGGGTGCTGGCAGGTCTCCCCCTGTTCCTACTTCGCACTAGTTCACCTCGTCTCTCTATGGCAACATACACCTGTGGGAGTAATAGGAGCTGCGTGCTGACTGCTAATATTGTGTTTACCAGAAAGCACAACAAGCTTCTTATCACTGCACTGTATGTTTTATATCTCAGATATAAATGCAAATGTATTCCTTATGGGGTCTAAATAATTCTCTACTCTTTTTATGAAATACCAACCAAACCCCGTAGTGCTTTGATGGATTTGTGTACTACGTTCAGTGATGCTGCAGAGTGGCTCCGTGTATAATAACCATAATCAAATCAGTGCCAGTAAATATGTCTCTTGAGCTGAGCAGGCTTGGCATTAATGTCAAAAGTGTTGAGATGTTGAAGAAACAGACTAGATGATTTATTTGCTGAGGAAATCGCTGTCACAGCAGCCCTGCTCTCAGCTCTTTCCCTAGTGCCCAGTGGGCCAATTAGACCAGCCTCTAATCCAAGGTACAACACCTAACTATGCCACCAGAGAGTAGAAGCATACACAACACAGATCAGCTGCTGTCATGCACATTTCAGTCACTCTCCTGTTTGCCTATTTTGCATTCTTATCCGCCTCCCTTCCATCTTAGTTCCTTCTCTCCACTTTCTCTCCCCTGTGGTATCTGCCACACTGTGGGCCAGTCAGGCAGGATGGCTGCTCGGCCAGTGCCGTATGGTCGCTGCCATGCTCAGGTGATTAGGCCTAATTATGAAGACATTTGTGCTACACTAATTAACGAGCCTGTTGTGTTTCCTCTCAACCTCTTCTCTCCTTCCCTCTTATGTCCCCGCTTAAGTTCAACCTGTGGTCTCTCACCTGCTCCGCAGCCTGACGTATGCCCTTGCACTGTAGCAGCAAACAGATTGTAATCTTCACACTGTGGCTACACTCCCCCGACCAGGTGTTGACAATTAATTTCACTTCACCTTCATCAAGAGCAACAATAAATCTGAAATGCTCTGACAGTCAATCAACATGCACTGGCAGTGTGTCAGATATGACAGCACTGATGTTTGACTCTGTCTTGTCAGATGTACGTCTGTATGCTTTCATCCAGTGAACCGCCAGTGGTGCATGTACATTTACAAATAGACACTCAAACAGACAGGATTTCCATGTACACGTAAAAAAGAGGCCTGATCTTTTCAATCTAGCCCATAATGTATTAGAATATCCAAAAGAGGCTTCACAGAAAGATCTCAATGTTCTCTTGTTGCTGATGGCTTCCTTGACAGTGGCACTATTAGCAACTGGTGTCAGGGTAAGGGCAAATCTGGGCGGGGATGGATGGTCTCCGGGGAGAAAGCGAAGAGCTATATGGTGGCTAGGGACGAGGGGGATGGGTGTCATATTGCAAGTCATCAAACAAAGCAATGAGATTACTGCCAGTAACTGGTTTTAATATCAGAGCTAGGATATTGCCAGAATCTCCACTGTGGCAACTTAAAAATGTCAGACATGATTTAAAAGGTTATTCCAGTGCCCAATGGGGAGGAAGAGACAGTCTCTCCTTTTCCCTTTTACTCCTTTTCTTTGTCAGCTGTTAGATTTTTATCTGGTGTATTATCTCCACTTTAGCCATCTTGTCTAAATTCTGACAAGTGTACCAACAGTATCATTTCTCAAATGATTGATCTGGGAGAGAGAAAAAAATCAAACCATTTTAGACTCATTTCATAAAAAAAAAATCAATGCATCTCCTGTTTCGCTCCAAAACAACTATTTCAACTGGAAGTCTCAAGAAAACTCAACAATATCCTGCATTGATCTCATTGTGTGGTCTTTGTAGTCTCATTTTGGCTCTTGTCGTGATACGAGCCTATTGTGTTCCCTATGAGACTGTGCTATGATCTAAATTCATAGGGAGCCCTCAATCCTGTTGTCTCCCCATGTTGTTGCCGAGGGGGGCCCTGTTGGAACCAGCTTTTCCAGGGGCAAGCTTTTGATACTCACAGGAACCATTAGATGTCTTGTTCAAGCACATTAGTTCCAGTGTTGACTAGGGAAGACTCAAGAGGACGGGGTGGACTGAATCTTAATGTTGCGCTCCGGAAAACCTTAGTTTGGCTTGTAAAACAGGTTTAACTTCCAAAGTTGTGGCTAAGGTCAAAAAGGCTTTAATAACAGTGTCTCAGCTGAGCTTTACATTGCTGTATAAGTCTGATATCTTGCCTAGACAATGTTTTATGAATGCTCATGCACCTGCTCTCTTCTTCCCCACTGCTCCCACACATCTAGGCCCCTCAGGGAGGAACAAAACTGATATTCTTGGCACCCCACCCCACCCTCACCCTTCCACCTATACTGCCAGCCACCCGTCAGTTTCCCTCTCATCGCTCATTTTTCTCCAGTTGGAAAGCAAACAGGATTTGGCAAAATACAAAAATAAAATTAAAACAAATTCATGCATGATAACAAAACCTCCTGCCATTACGCTACCAGCTAACAATCATCATCTCTTTCTTTTCTTTATAATCAGAGGGTGTCGGGTTTGTTTTTTCTTCCTTAACCCATTTTAAAGAATGTCTCTTCTTTAACACCTGCATTCAGTGAGTAGTGTGCCTTGGCACCTGTGCCAGGATGTTTTTCTTGTTTCAAGCTTGATTTAATGTCATCTTCTTAATGGAGAAGTGAATGATATGAGGAAGCTTTTTGCTTCCTCGGAGACACAAGTGTATATGTCTGTGATCTGAGCCAGCAAGCTGTACACTGCACGTTCTGCTCTTTTTGTCTCCCATCAGCAGGTTTGTGGTGTGGCAAGCTGAAGTGGTGTATGCTCATTTACAAATTTGTTTGCTTCATAAATCATTGGCTTTCTTCATGGTAGATGTACTATAGAAGGGAAACTGGCAGGGAGTGAAAAAGTGCTCTTTAAGCACCCCCAGCTGCTCAGCTGTCCTACTCATACACAAGTGAAGACTGAGGCAGTGCAAATTGAACCAATCCATCAAATAGGGCGCAATTTGTTTAACCTTCTGATTCAGATATTTAATGGCTTAGTTATTCCATGTAGGAAAAAGGCCGCATATACTGTTCAGTCAACTTAAATAGTTACAGAAATGAATACAGGTACACAGATGCACATCGCATGCACGCACACATTGTGACTAATGCAGCACCATTAAAGGGAATAGAAAAGTGCTCCAGAGAAGAGTGTTAGACGAGAACCAAAGAGAATAGAGGAGAAGATAGTATGCAAAGAAATTGAGAAAAAAAAAGGTGTAGGAATAATAAAACAGTTTCTCTGGCAGGCATCCAGGCAGAGTGTGAGGGCAGGGTTCAGATAAAAAGAGGAATAGGAGACTTGGAAGTAAGCCAGTCAGATTTCACAGTTTTTTACTCCCCCTTCTCCACCCCCCCATTTATTGTCAGTGCCAAGATCTTTTGCCAGAAAGTAATGGAAACTCCCTTGTAGCTGGCGTTCAAATTGTGGAAGAGAAGAGCAGGTCTGCTGAAAGGCCATTTTTGATTCTCTTACATGTTCAGTATATATGGTTTCCTGCAATAATCAAAGGAGATTCTCCACCATACCCTAAAAACCCTTTGACCAGCTTGTTTTTAATGCATGACTCATACTTTAACTGCCCACTTTAGATGTCACCAAGCCCATCCTGTCTCAGTATAACTCAAAGTGACCCAGCAGATTTTAAGATAGGGTTTCTATGCTTTTCACCACATGTAGCCATTTTAAGTCTTAATGCCAAAAAGAATCCAAGGGAAGTGAGCATTGAGCAGGAAGGTCCCCAGTTTTTTGAGTGGGAAAGAAAATAGGCAATATTCAGCAGCAATCGCTGAGATAGAGACTTTCACTCCCAGCTGTGGAAGCTTTTTTTCTATAAAAAAAAACAGCAACAGACTGGGCAGCTTCCATGTGTGAATGTGAAAGTGTGAATGTGCAGCAGAGAGGTCCTGCAAAACAGCACGCTCAGTTGACCTTCCCCGTGTTAATAAAGGATTGAGAGGGGAAAAAATAGTGCATCATGCTTTTCATAACATACACCATTAAAATGTAGAGAATTCATGTTGTGAAAATTGCAACCTGCTTGTGTGGTTGACATAATGCCCCCAGAATGACACAATTAAACCCTAACAAGCATGCCCTTGACACCCTGTCTTTTGCCCTCACAGCCTACTTCCAGTGCCCAGAGGTTTGTCTGAGCACCAAGAGGAAAACGCTGACATTGTGGGCTGCTGCTCTTGCTCGTTATAGCAACCTACATCTCAGAGCTGTCAGGAGTTCGCTCGTGGTGACACGGGGAAATTGGACTGACTGATTTCTGGAGGGCATTCCCCCCTGCTATGCTCTGACCTGAAATACGAGAGAAAGTGCACTAGTCAGTGGACCATCACCTGCCTTGAGATACAATGGCAATTGTACCTTAACTAAAAGCAGCAGTAGCCAGTATTTGGATTTCAAAGTTTGTTTAAGAAAGAATCATACGGCTAAGCAGTTTTCCCCCTTTGCATTCTCTTCCATTGAGGCTGAAGTGAGAGGATTCTTGAGAGCAAGGGGTATTGAGCAAGACTCACCAGTGGAAAGAATTTATCAGCGATTAGTAGGAGATTGAATGAACTAATCCTTGGGAGCTACTTCAAGACTTCTCAGTCCCCTTTCCTTGGGGATAGAGTCCTGTCTCCACTAATGTGCTAAAATCCACATAAACACACACGCGCGCACACACACACACACACACACACAAGAGCTCTTATTAACGGAAATACAAAAGGAAAAGGTGCCATCTTTAAACTCAGCTTTACAATGATGAAAACGTATTCAGATAACTCATGTTCACACACATTCACACAATGAATCACACACACTTATGCACTAGCCACAAAATCCTTTCTCCACCACCTGCTAACCCACATCCATAATGTTTTCCTCTCCCCTGCAGCTCATCAGGGATTAGGGAAATTGCCTGGAATGAAAGAAATATGTTCTTTGATGGCCCCCTTTTCATGCATATGGTGGCACAAGACGCAGCTGGAGGTTCTTTCGGGAGCCAAAGAAAAGGTTCAGCTGTGGAAAAGCCAAACAGTGAACGATGAGGCGTCGTGTCCCGCTTCCTCTGTGTTTAAAGATGGGCATTTTTAGCTTGTGTTTTCAGTAGCAGTGAATTTACCCACTATTTATATTCTGTAGGGTAGTAATAGTATGGATTATGCATCAGTTGTCTGCTGGTGAAGCTGTGCCATGCTCCTTCAGCAGATGTTAAGTGAATTGGGACATCCTGTAACCACAGTTTTACATTGGTCTAATCTAATTGGCCTCCCAGCCTTCCGAGCTGCTGGAAAATTTTGCTGCGGTGTTGCATGATGCCGTTTACTTTTCACAAAGCGCACATGGCTTCCCCCTCAATTGCACCACATGTAGGCACCTCAGCTCATAACCAACTGGATGCCAGCGGCCTGATGGTGAGGGTAGAGGTAATGACCCCCTGTTCATGCGTGGGTGGGGCTGAGAGGGCAGACAGGAGTGTAGTTGCCTATAATTTACCCAGTGTGACTACATGTTGAGGGTTTCATCTGTACTTGATGGTCTACGAAAGCCGTGCATCCTGTTGGGGGCGTTGAAGGCAGGGGAGTTAATTGACTGGTTTTAGCAAGGACTGCCGTTCTACACACAGAAGTTCAGGTTTATCACTGCAGGAGCATAAAGCATAAGACCTTTATCAGAGGGGTGTGAGGAGCATGTTCGTAACTGAACCTCACAGTCCCCTGAAAAGGATAATTACACAAAGAAATTTAAGTTTAATTTTTTAAGATGATATGCATGTATGTATACTGCCATGGCGCATTTATTTCCACTGTGATTCTGCAAGAGTCAGCTTTAGCTTACATCAAGTTACTGTACTAACATTGTGCTGTGGAGTGATATACATTCAAAAAACTACAGCGAGCCTGCTCTCACCCTTTTCTTAAGGAGTTCATGCTATCATAAATTTAATCTGATGCTGTAAGTAAAAGCAGAGAAGAGTACACAGATTGACCAAGTTAAGGTCATCGTGTAAAATTACAGAAATTGATCTATCAGCTTAACCGGTTATGGGTCAAATTCAGTAATATTTGTCCTCAAGTGATTGCTTTTGGGATTATCTTGACTCCGTATGTGGGTTCAACTGATGAAATATATTTCCTGCTTTTTAGATGTAATTACCAATCAGGTTTCCTTGTGTTTCATTTCAAACTGTTCTTTGCTCTCCTCTCTGTGCCTCCCTTTCTGTGTTTTTCACTTAAGGATAAACATATCACTTTGTGTGTCTTTCTGTGGGTACAACTTCGATTTTGGCTTTGTTTTAACCACAGCAGAGAGGCTTTGATCATTTTGAGATGGACTCTTATTTTAGGACTTGTCTGTTAATGATCAGCACAGTAGCAGATGTGTACAGCACATGCTATACATACAAAGAGTGGGGAGAAAGACGCAAGCTACATGTGTGCACATATCTTTGTTTTCCTGTTGGTCCTTTTCTTCATTGTGGAAATTATACAATCGCAGTGGCTCTGTACCCTACAGTGGGGCTGTTTCTTTGCCCCCTCCCTAAAATGAAGGGAAAGCAAGGCTGAATTTGAAATGGACTCCCAGCTTGGGACTCAGGACTTTGTCCAAGAACCACAAGCAAACCGGAGTTACTCCTCTGTGGTCAGCCCAGCCTTGTAGCATCCTGGCACAGACCAGTGGCACAGAAATAACAGCAAAGAAAAGGGAAGTCATTATGGGGCTGTGTTACTGTTCACGTTGAATTATTATGATAGTGTCCAAAATAAACATGCACACCACAGTCCGTTGGTTTATGAGAAAAGGGAAAAATAATCAAAATGGAAAAATGAATGTAATTATAAAAAAGTGGCATCGTGTTTCCTTTGAAGTCTGTCATTTTCTAATTTTGTTTTAATTTCACTCTTTCATCCAGTTGGCACTAGGTCCCTGCATTTCTTGATATGATGATGGAGTGCTGATTATAGAAATGAAATGTGTGGAAGAGAGCTATTACAAGACTTTGACTTAATGGATCTGTGAAGCAATCAGGGAAGAAATGTTATGTAGAGTTTAGCACAGGAGTGTCATCCACATGTCCAGTAAATCATGCCCCAGTCTGCCCTTTTTATTCTGAACTTCAGTCTATGTGGCAGAGGCATAATCCATCAGTAACAGAGAAGCCAAATCCACACCCTACTGTGCTAATGGAGGGATTGTATCTTCTTAGTCCCACAGGAAAGTTGTGCCATATACCTTCCCATTGTGAGGCTAATCTCTGGTTTATGGGCCAGAGAATATCTTTGCAACCACAACAACTACTTTCCAAAATCTCTCTCACAAACCACACAAGGTCATATCTCAAGCAATTAACCGAGTTCAGCCAACACATAAGCTGCCTCCTCCCAGGCATTGAGAAGCGAAAAGCCAGCACTTGCATGGGGGTCCTGGGATGGCAACTGCCCTGGGGGCTATTGGAATTGATTGGCTATCCTTACTTAGGAATGACCGAGCTTCTCTAAGCGCTTAGCATTCTGACCTAAGAAAGATGAGGTTAGTGTCCTCTTGGCAATTTCCACACAAATCCACTTCACTTTACTCCGCTGCAGCACTTGACTTCAGTTCACAGGTTCTATTCACTTTAGTTCTCTGTGCTCTGAGAGAGAGAAGATGCATGAAATGAGATTAAGTTGGTGGCTCTCCCTTTTCGTCTATCCTACCCCTCTTTTTGTTGTGGCGTGCCATAATACCCACCTCAGGGTCACAGCAGCAGAGAGCAGTTTGAAGGTAAATAACTATGGAGGGTAATGAAGTAGATGAATAATAAACGTGGGAGTGTGCCATGTGGTGCCAGGATTCGGGGGCAGCCAGGATCAGTGGGTTGTATGAATGCGGGCCCTGGGGTCATAGTCCACACACTTGGGTAGGTGCCAGGCAGCAAGATCACAGCAACAACAGGAACATCTGGATGTTCCTATATTACAGTCAGCATAGATCTTTATCTTCTAGGAGAATATCTTGATCTTCTGCTTAAATATAGTCTCCAAATTAGTGAGGATCAGGTTGGAGTTTGAATCTGTTGACTTTCAAGATTGCATTTACATGGTTTTCGACATGATAATCGTGACAATCACAGCATCTTCATCGCTTCTAGGCAATATAAACCAAAGCTTTCAGCATTTTGAAATCTATTTTATCATCTTTTAGTCAAGTAAATGTGACCAAATGTAGTCATTTTATACGCATGCTGCATTGTGGTGTGTCATGTGATGTTAGAGCTATCTGCTCTTTCCTTAGAGATACAGATGCAGTGCTTTCATCTGTGAATTATCTACTCAATGATTGTCTGTGACATTTTTAGGCCATTGACAGCTGTCTAAATTTTGAACTTTAAAACCTCAGTGCAAATCTTTCTTGCCCTTTCTTTTTTACTTGATTTGAGATTTTTGAGTTGTTTTGAAGTTCACACAAAGAAGAGATATAAATCTTTTTTTTTATTTACCGGTATGTGATAATGTGGTAAAGAATCCACATGCTGATCCTTGAGTGGCTGGAAAATAACAGCAATATCTAAGCATTTTGTTCTTAGGGGGGCAAAATGTATACACTCTACTAGCTTCCAGCTGGATCATATCTCACAAACACTATCAGCATCATTGGAGCACATCATTTATATGAAAATTCCTGCAGAATGTGGGTATTAGGTAAAATGCAATCCCTGTAAATGTATGGTGGAAGTGTGGAAGATGTCTTTGACAGCCATAAAATATAGAATAAATAGTTGTCTCTGGATAGGTCAAAGGCACAGTACATGCTTATTATTGGGTTTGGTTAAAAAAAATCCAATAAATTCACACAGCCTGACTATCACTCCATGGACACAACATCTTTCAGGCCCACATCCAATACACAGCCCCTTTTTCTTTAGCCTGAAAAAGGATGTCAGTTCACGGGAATTTAAATTGTTTTTCTCGGCCTGAGACAATGAAATGATAACGGATAATGGTGATCCACGAGGCATAAAGAGGGAAAAAAGAAGAAAATGGTCAAGGTTGAGAGAGTAAATTTCCTGGGGTCAGAGGTCTAGGGATTAGCAGATGTCAGAAGGAAAGCTGGGAGTATGGGGTGATACAGCCATGGTGGTGGGGAGACGAAGGGGGCAGAGAATATGATAGTGGCCTCAGACATGATCCAGTAGTAACCCGAGGTCACCATTACTTCCTCTTAGACCTACATGAAATGCATTGCTTTCTTTCTTACTGGATGTTACTGTTGCTTTCTATTTGCTTCAAACTAACCAGTTCTTTTCTTTCTTTCTTTCTTTTTCATGTCTGCTCCTGACCACCCCTTTGTCTTCTGCTGCATCCTGAACTAACTGTACACTCCACAGGTGAGTGAAAATAATTTAACTGAATAAAAATAGACATACTAATTAACAATACAGCCACTGAACTATCAACAACATACACAAAACCAAAACAAAATTAATTAACTGGTAGATGTATAGATCACACCTAGTGAAAGCCTGAGAAGAGCATTTACTAGATTAAGAACTAATGCCATAAAGAGGATTTTCACCATATGATCTTGCTCCTCATTTGACACACTCTAGCAAGGATCCTATGCAATCCTCTAAATCTGAGCTGTTAATATTTGTTCTGAAGACCCGTCTGTGTGTGTTTAAACCCAGCTGGGATCCCACTGAGTGCAGAGGGAGTGAAAGAGTGCTGCTGAAGAGAAAATAAAATCGAGAAAATCGGCTTAATTGGCTTAAATTAAAACAGCACAGGAGAAATTGGAGCGGATGTGGTGTGAGGTTATCTGGAACGATGCACTTGTACAAATATGTGTGCGTATGTGTGGGAGGGCACCGCAGCACATTGTAAGTACTGCCTCAGTTCCTTCCTCTGGGTTGCTTGGCACCAGATGGCCTCCCTGAGCGAGGAGCAGCTGAGGAGTCTGACGAGCCCTCACGAGGCCATGTGCAGAGATGTGAAAGAGGCTCCACCTTTCTTACATGTAGCTCTGTTGGAGGGGGTGAAGGTATATGGGCCTTTGGAGACCCGTTAAACTTTCATCTGCAGTCGTCCTCCCACTCTACAGCTGGTTCAGCCCACATCCGTGGTCCCAGATAGGCCACAGCCAGGGTCACAACCTCTCTACAGCCATAAAATATACATCACTCCCACTGAAGGAGTTCCTCCAGTCCATTTTCCCATCCCATTATTCTTGACACGGTTTTCTTTGTACACAAAATGATTAGGAGCAAACTTGTTCCTCTTGATATATTCGTCCTTGTCTGGCTTTGTTCCACCTCTGTTCATTTACAGTGTGAATTCACTCCCACTTTTGCCAGAGAGCAAATAAAGGTCTTCGCTGTCATTTCCACATGTTGAGTGTCACACTCTGTTTCCCTCTGTATCTCAGTTTCTTAACAGCAAATAGCATTTCTCCTAGCCTGGTGTTATCTCCTCAGGGTCACTGTTGAGGGAGAAAGGGAAGCGATCCAGACTGGCTTGATCTGGTTGAACTTCTCTCTGATAGCAGCAAGTCAGGGCATCCTGGGATAATGTAATTCTCTCTGTACACTATTAGAAACATTAAGAAATAAAGGGAGCTCTTTGTGGGGGGGTTTGCAGTCCTCGAGGTTGACTGATTTACCTTGCATGCCGTTATTACCATGTCTGTGAACTTCACTGGCGTAGGTTGTTCAGCACAGGTGGTTCTAGTCACCAGGCAGCAGTGGAGCATGTACTGTATGAAGTGTCTCAATCCAGAACAGATTGCATGCTGGCAGTTAACTGATAAAACTACAGCAGTGTGGTGGTAGAGCTGATGAGTCAGGAGACGTTTCTTCTTCAGCTGAAGTTCAATCTGCAAAAAAAACAAACAAAAAAAAACAATAAAAGTGAAAAGTCTAGCAACTATGCTTGACTGCATTCATGTACAACGAACGTGGGGTGGGGGGGATTTATGGAGTCTGGACTTGTTCTTACTTCACCCCAGAGGCTCATGATGACATAACCAGAGCAAGTGAGAAAAAGAGAGAGGAAATGACCATCTATAAACACAGCATGTTTCATCTGTTATGTTTTGTTTATTGGAGAAGGCAGAAGAAGTTGTCTGAAGAACATTTTTAACAGCCGTCTTCGCATTTCTGGTCAGGTTGACATGCTGTATCATAGTGAAGCTATCCAAGTCTGCCAGCAGGGATTCGTTCAGACTGAATCCTTTGGGTGTGCGTGTCTGTCTGGGTGTGTGTGAGTGTGTATAGACTTCTATAATATGTGAACAAATTAATATGGATTTATATTAGGTTAATATTGAGGTTTATTGGTCCTAAATTTGACTTGTGTGTATAAATCATAGTTATGCCACACATATATACAAACTGAGTAAGTGTGTTACACTGCAGCTGCCCTCACTTACACTCAAAACCAAAGAAAAATTAATGGGTTTTTCACCAGCTGTGGCTGACCATGTAAACCTTTTCTGCTGCTACTATTATTAGTAATATAATAATGACATTTACATATTAATATATTGACACATTTTCCATCTAAATGTGTAGTTAAGTTAACTGGTGACATATTCAGATCTGCACTGAATATGTATTTGCAAACCAATATATCAGTCCAAACCTAATACATATATGTGTTTTTATGTTTTTTTTCTCTGTATCTATTATTGTACAATCTACTGTATAATATGAAGCACCTTGAGGAGACTGTTGTTGTGATTTGGCGCTATATAAATAAAATTGAATTGAATTGAATATTACCATGCATTATGTTTATGTAGCACACAGGAGCAAGAAGGCAAGAGATTGAGTGTCAGCTAGTCGCTTCTCGTTTTTGTATTGCTCTTCTGTGTTACACTGCACTCCTTATTGCTTGAAAAAAGCTTCCTGTTAAGAAGATAGAAGGCAGCTCAACCATATGCTTGTTTGTTATGCCAGCTTTTACTGTTTGAATAAAAGTTGATAGAAGTAAATTGGAACCCCTGGGGTTCCCTTGTCTGTTTCCTGTAGCTCTGATTCCTCATCCGTCTCTGACGGATTGAGAGGGCAGGAAAGAGTCTTAGATGTGAACAGGTTTTCTCACCACAGCCAAGTTGCACTATGTGAACTGTGTGCGAGTGAACCCTGTCGAGACTGGACAGAGCAGGACTCTGTTGGAATGAGACCTGAGGATGACTTGTGCGTCACTGTTGGCTTATTTCCTCTCCCTTTACTGTTTAAAAGCCACAGACTTAGTGATGAGGCATGCTGAAACACACGATGTGGGGAGTAACATTCCTGACATTGTTGCCTCAGCCAGTCAGAGGTAATTGTTTATTTGAATATTCTGGTGCAAGACGGCTTCAGCATGTCAGCTGCTCAGAAACAAATTGATGAGCAGCGCTGTTGTGAGAAATTGGCTGATGAATGGAGCTGCAAGTCCCAGGGTGCAGAACTTGGCAGAAAAACCTACAGTTCATATGCCACAGTTGTATATACAGACTGCGTTTTTCTGTTACATGAACCCAAACTTCGTACTGACTCTACATACTTCCACACTTTGTTTACAGAGTTTAACCTGCAGGGTAAGGAAAGCACACAGAGAGTAATCAGCAAAATAGTCCGAATAAACACCAGAGACCTTGAATTGCCACATTTCTGTAATAGCTAACTACGCTACACCTGGGGAGAGTTGCCCACTGGTCTTTCCTTTGCTCTGAGGGTCATGTACACATAGGGCGTCAGTGTCTGGCAAGGATCACATCAAAGATTGTTTACCCATCCAATAGTCAATGCAGACTGGGTGATGTTTATTTGGCCCTGGGCTCTCGTTCAGTTAATAGGCAGGGCTGCACTCTTGATGAATTATCAAAAAGAAAGTGCCACATTCCTCCTCTGATGGCACTTTGAAAGTGTTATAGCTTTTTTATTGCCTTCCTCCCTTAATGAGTAGAAGGGAGCCCAATTACCAGCAGAGGCCATCAGGTTTCATCTCCGTAACACATTTCAACCGGAGAGTATTATTATTGTTCATTAGGTTAGGGCCAGAATCTGCGTAGCTAATGAGAAAGCTCAGTAGCCAAGAACCCTCCTGTACACCAGCAAGACCACAATTCTATTAATCATAACATATTGCCTAATACTGCCTTGAGAAAGAAGCATAATCATCAATTATTATGTCCCTTTTCTTCTTCTTTTAAAGACGCATCATAGTAAGCCACACTGTGAGGAGTGTTTGTTTAAAGAGCAACTCTCAGAAGGAGTTGAGTCCAGTTGAGTACTGTTGAAAGAGACCTCTTTGTGTTTGTTGGCAGTGAGAGGAGATTGGGACTGTAGGAGGCCTGCCAACACTGCTGTTTAAGTACATACAACGTTACTGGGTTACTCCAGAGGGGGTGGGCGTAGACTCGGCAGGCTTGGATTAGCATGGGGCCAGAGAGCGGACAGCTGGGTGTTTCTGGTGGCACAGGATGGGGGTAGGCATGCGTTTATGTGTGTCCCTGAGAGGGAAGCATCGGGGAAGACGGTGAAAGAGAGAGCATGCACAGCCGCCGCTCAACCATTTTCTCCGCGACATTTACTCCTTTTCCTTTTGGGGCCATTTCTCTTTTATAGTCTGTGGCATAAACAGGGAACAGCTTCCCTGAGTGTAAGAGGGCTTCAGGTGAAAAACAGAAGCTATTGCCTCCATCATCATCCCCAGTGACTCACCTCATCTTCCAGTCTACCAGTCCCAAGTTCCCAATGTCTAATTAGCTCACCGGCACAGAACACAGGCAGAGTAATTGCGCTCAGTGTGGAAACTCAGCCCGTAGCAACCTGGCATGTGTACACACAAGACTGCTCAAATAACGTGGTGCTGTGGCAGGCGGCCACCGCAATCTTCTCTCCTTTATTTATTCACTTACTCATCCATTGAGTCACTTAGCCCTGCTTGCCATCCTCGCTGTGACGCTTAATCAGATTTACCACGCAGTTAAGACTGTTTCAGTCTTCATGTTGTTCTCTGTGGCTTTACTGCGTTTTTATTTGAATCTGTCAATCGTTCTCGCCTCTCCTCATACTTTCTTGTTGCCACAGGTCTTTTTTTCTACTGTTTTCTTCTTGAGGACTTTTTTATGATAATCTTGTAATCTGAGTCAAACATTCAGCTCTCTTTGATCCATTAGATACTCGAGAAATGCATTGTCCTGCATGAAAATCATGTTTTTCTTGAAGGATGCAGACTTCTTCCTGTACCACTGCTTGAAGAAGGTGTCTTCCAGAAACTGGCAGTAGGACTGGGAGTTGAGCTTGACTCCATCCTCAACCCGAAAAGGCCCCACAAGCTCATCTTTGATGATACCAGCCCAAACCAGTACTCCACCTCCACCTTGCTGGCGTCTGAGTCGGACTGGAGCTCTCTGCCCTTTACCAATCCAGCCACGGGCCCATCCATCTGGCCCATCAAGACTCACTCTCATTTCATCAGTCCATAAAACCTTAGAAAAACCAGTCTTGAGATATTTCTTGGCCCAGTCTTGACGTTTCAGCTTGTGTGTCTTGTTCAGTGGTGGTCGTCTTTCAGCCTTTCTTACCTTGGCCATGTCTCTGAGTATTGCACACCTTGTGCTTTTGGGCACTCCAGTGATGTTGCAGCTTTTCTCACTTGATTGTTATACTATGTTTAGAAAGACTGCAGTTTGAGTCACTGAACGGAGGACCCTGGAGGTTGTCAGCCCTTTAAGCAAGGCTCAAAAAGTGAAATCCTATTTCGTACTGGCATGGGTTCACACGAATATTAGCAGATATTTATACAACTCTTTCAGTGTTATCACACAACCTTTTAGGGATTACAAAGAGTGGAAGTGAAGTGTACTTAGGAAATTGCATTGTGGCTTTGACTGTGTTTTGTAGGCTTCAGGGTTATTACAATTTTTCCAAATAAAAGACCACAAATCCTTCAGACAAAAATATTTTTGTGTGGATTGCAGATTCAGAAGAAGACACAACGTGCAGACTTGTATACTCGCAAACACAAATACATAGGGGCTCAGTAACTCTTCTCTGAAATAAATGGAGAGACTATTCACTTCCCTCTAGACAGCAGTATTTAGTAATGTCACCTGGGGCAAATGGGGAGGGGTCAGGAGTCAGGGGGCTGAAAATGGACCCATCTAACCTGCACCATCGTTCATCATGATGGCTGGGTTAAGGGAGAAAGAAACAAAAGAGGAGGCTAGATCGGAGAGGAAGACAGCTTGAGCATGGGGGTTCTCAGACCAGGTTTCCCACTATGATGGATAGAGGATGTTTAAAGAGTATAGTGCACTTGATGCTTGTGCGGCTGAAGAGCGAGGGAATAAAAAAACGAGGCTGAATGAAATGATTCATCACTAGTGAAAAGGTATTAGTTGAACTGAAGGACCAGTAAAGAGGGTAAAAAATGGGGAGGAGTAGACAAGGGGGGAAAGCGAATGACATAATCTCAGAGGTTTAAAGGTGAAGATTTGGTTAAAGAAGGGAATTAATGCCAGCTAGCAGATGGAGGATCTGCCAGGCAATGTTAAATAATCATGCTGAGTTTAAAGAGAAGTGGGTGGGATGGGTATTGTTTCGTCTTATCCCACCCCTTCAAAGTACAATTTTTTTCCTGCTGTCTGTCTAGTGGTGGGTCTTGGGTGTTACGGGGATTATGAGTTTTGCCAGGCAGGCTGGGGTTAAGATGAATCGTTGTCCTTTTGGATCCAAGATGGTCATTATCATTCCCACATGGTGCCGCCAGATAAAGCCCCCAAAGCCTTTTTGATTCACATGGGTTTGTTGTCCGTCTCATTTTTCTTTTGTTTCTTTGTTTTCTAAGTAAATGCAGCACTGCTTTATTCCACCTCTTGAAGCTGAGTGAGGCCCCCATAGCTCATTTGTAAGTTTAACGTATATTGTTTTTAGAGCTGAGTGAGTGATAGCACTAATAAGGGAAATAACATGCACTTTCCAAAATGCTGCACTTATAGCACTTATATACTTCACTTTTAAGTGAAAACCATGAGTCACAATGATTAAGCAATTACATTGTAACAAACAGCTATTTTTTTAATATCAAAGCATTTGTCATTTGTCAAATAAACACGCCAATTTAGTGTTTAATGTTATCGGATTTACTTTGTTTTTCCAAATGAATAGAATTACTGCGGGTGGTACTGCTGGTTTAATTGTAAAGTCAATGCGTAAAAGAGGATATTTGGGAAAAAAAGAGTTAGTATTCATCATCTTTCTCGTCTGCGGCATAGATGGTCCTTGAACAAGCACTATTTTTGTCCATAGCGAGACACAACAATGCATGTGTTTCCATCTGTCGCCTTGGTAGCAAATAACAGGGTTTAAAACCATTTCTCACATGGATTCCCTTAATGGTTGTCTCTGTCTCATTCTTCTCCAATCAGAGGCCAGTGCGATTAGCCATGTCAGTCACGAGTAAAAGCCCCTCGTATACAGTGGCTCTGCAGTTTTCAGAATGAAAAGACTTGGGGCGGGGGGACTCTCCAGTGGCAGTCTGAACACTGGAGACATTCAAATTCACATCCGCTTTTGTAGTGTCACTTCAATATTGTAGTATGGAGAAACATGTTGACATTCCTCTCCACAGGATTATTGTCAGTCTTTGTGCTGTCCATTAAGGCCACGCTACACATTATTCTGGCTAAATAATAATCCACCCAGGCTCACTGCATGACTCTCTCAGATGCAAATAGGTTTTAAATGACAAGGAGATTAAATGTCAGCTTGTCTGGTCAGCTCACTAGCAAATTTAGCTAGTCTGGACAATATCAGTTTAGAACAGTTTTGATCGGTATGTGAAAGCTGTCAGCAAGTGTTGGTGATCTGAATATGTGCTTATATTAGGTCATGCATGCCGATGCGAGGTGGTGTGTTGATTTTAAGGAGACGTGCTGTCCACTCTGTTATGCACTTTGCTGCAGCAAAGTGTATACACTACCCTTTCCCATGTGCACCCATGTTTGCACAGCAGTGGACATGAGCCTTGGCTAAGAGCATCTAGGGTGCTATGATTAAGTATTAATTCAGGCATGTGATCGATTTCCTTCCAGCCTCTGAAAAAGCGCTGAGCACGGGGGGGGCAGTGTTCAAACACTGACTCGGATTAGTGTTCAACAACAGATCTTTTTTGCTCTGGGTGCTATGTAGAGCATTCACTGCTGAACTGACCAGACAGACCACATGCAGTTAAATAATTATGTTCTCTTTAATCACCATCGCGTGATGCTCTTTAATTTTTCCTCTCCAGACACAAAGTTGTCAGAAGGGTCACAGAATGTTACTGCTGCACACTCTTCATTTGATTAAAGGGAAAATGTGTTGTTTCTCTTTGATTTTAGGGCGAGACATATCTTTCGCTCTTTGCGAGAGTGGCAAACTGGAGATGCATCCCTATCCCTTCACATCTCCCCCTAGCAGATCACTTGATCTCTGACCCATGCTCAGGATAGATTGACACTCATGCCACTCTGTCAGTGGAAAGGCCTTTCGAACCCATTTCTAACCCTGCAGGTCACCAATTAGGCTCTACGTCCATCATCCAGCTGGCTATCCCAGACCCCCCTTTTCCTATAGATGATAGCCTGCCACAGGGAGACCATATTGGTCCTGTCCATTTGTCTTCATCAGGAGCTATCGGAGTAGAGGCCTTCCTAACCCCAGAGGGGCCCCAACCTCTGCTCATGTCTCACTCACTGCCTCTAACTTTCCCTGAAAGGTCCATGCATATTCTTATAAACCATACCTTGAGAAGCACTTGATGGTCGGCAGAATGGCACCCTATTACAATGAAGCACTTTGTTTTTAGCATGACAATGAAGAGTGGGAATGGGGCGCAAGCAGCAGACAGCACGCTGAATAACGATAGCTTCAGAGGGGCCATGGTGCACTGAAGCGTTAGTAGGGCTTCGCCAGTATATTTCCCTGGAATTGGACAGGGTGAAACGAGACTGAAATGGCAGTCAGAGGTCAGTTAATGGGTCTGTCAACACAGCCAACATTGCGTTTGAGTTTACTGTTTTAGAAACATTTTCTACGGGGGTGTGTGCATACGTGTGAGAGTACTCGCTGGCCATCTACACCAGTGCACATACAGTTTGTGTGTATGAGGGCCTCCTTCCTCATCACTCAAGTCAAATGGACATCAGGCAGCAGTGAAATTAGACTGTCTCTCCTTCAATGGTGGACTGTCACTGCTGAGATGGAAGCAAGGTGAGCAGTCTGGTCCCAGGGCACTTTTAGTGGAGGCCCATTTTGAAGCATTTAATGTTTGACAGACAGTGTCAAAAGCACGATGACCTACAAACAGCCACACTGTCTATAAAGCAGGTGTGGCAAGGCCACAGCAGGAAAGTCACACACCCATTAAATCAGGGAAGCAGTTGCTCTTTATTTTGTCTGAGGGTCTGTATTTGGCACCATCTAGCTACCAGGCAATTGATGTAGTTGTTGTATAACGATGGGGCCCCTCTTTTTAGAGAAGCTTTGGATAGATAAATGTATATGGCAGTCAGACCTTCATGTTACTAAGATATGACTAAAGCTATGCAGGCATGCACATGAATTTGCACATGAATTTTAAGGTTAATCTCAAGACCGCCCTCTCCCTTTACAAGCTCGTGATTATAAGGTTTGGTAATTACTGTGGAGGTAATCTTCATACTTTTCTGTCTCTCTCACTGTTGGCATTTCCCATCACTCTTTATGTTCCAGACATGTAATATATGACTGCTTTACTCCTTGTCTTTTTTTCAGACCTACATACTAAACACGTCTGTAAACATTCCTTGTGTTCATTTTAGTGTGCAGAAAGGCATACATGAGACTTAGAAACAGCTGGCAACACACACAGCATGTTGTGACTTTATGGTGATATTGCTCATGCACTCCCTGAAGCATCTCTTTGTCTGATGGCTAAGTGGAGTGAGGTTACAGTCTCTTATTTTATCAGGCTTTTACCACTCCTCCGCTTCCCTCTCTCCCATTACAGGTCATCCTGCAGCATCTCCCGCCGCTGTGCTTAAATGTTTAAAAGCCTTTTCCCCTTCAGCTTTACTGTTTGTTTACCTATTTATTATTTTACCATTCCCTTTATACGGCCGGTTATAATATTACTCTCGCTTCTTTTTCTCTCTTTGTGTATGACTTGTTTTTTTTCCTCACTTTGTGTCTGCTCTGATAAGTGTCTAGCCAGGTGCTTGGCCTCCCAAGTCAGTCAATGGTCCTAACACTCACAGCAGATCAAATATGTCCACTGAGTGCAGAAACAAAACTGTATCTATATCTTTTCTCATGCCCCGTTCTTAGCATGCCCTGTGATCCCCTAGTTTATACAAGGTCTGGTTGTCCTTGCAGATTTAGCCACTTTAATTTGCGTTTGCCCATAAATGCTGTGTTGATTCACGACCAGTAATTTAGCGTGTGGCCACAAGAGGAGTGGATAAGGCCTGGTTCCTGGCCATTAATACTGGAGCTGCAAGCGAGTGAGAGTGGAAAGTCCTCCAGACTCCATTGATTCACCGTCTCCATGCTGCATACTGATACAAGTAGCCCTGCCTAATGCTGTAGTTCAACAACCAGCGGGTGGGCAGGGTGGGAGGGTTGAGAAAAAGATTTTCAAAATTGCCTTGGATTGACACAGATCACAGTCTACACTGAGTAGCCTTGCTGGTTCCAACTCCAGTTAGATCCCTACTCTCCAGAGGAGCGGCTGAACTATAGAAAGGCCATGTTTTTGCCTCTTAAGTTTTCACCAGCTGTCGGTGACTCTTAGTCATCTCTCAATTGTCTGTTTAGACAGAAGGCTTCAGAACAAAGTGGTGTGTATAGCAGGTGTCTTCCAGCATGCAGGCTTACCTCTAGTTTATAATGCCTTAGTAGTACATTTGTAATTTCAGTCATGATGAAGATTAATAGCTCATTCCCATCAACTAATCACTGTTGATGTTCAGTGAAAACAGTCATGACCTTGATGGCTCAGTCAGACACCCAGAGGGTTCAAGCAACTTAACCCTGAGGGGTTAAAGGTTGACTAAAATGGTTAACAGAGCATAGAGTAACACCTGATCTAACCTCAGTGTGACCTGAGACCAAAGATTGACCACCAGTTGGAAGCCCAGCTAATTTGTCAGTTGGACTTTCCCACATTGCTTCAGCACACATGTGTAGGTGACAAGGTCATGAACACTATAAAGAGGCAATAGTGGCATCCTGCTGTGAATAGCATGAATAAAAATTGAAAATGCATAATGTTTTCTGGCAAAAAGAAGGGCTGAAGGTGTAGAACTTAAGTAAAAAAGAAAAAAAGGACTTACAAGGAGTTCAAAAGTCAAAGTGTTTCTTGAGTTATATCTTTTGTTGTCTAAAAAAATAGACTTTAACCAGTAAGCTTAACAACAGATTCACTTTAAGCTGAGAAACATGTGCATATGTTTGTTACGGAGGCCCCTTTCTTCTCAAACAAAGAGTCTAATGCTGCCAGCTTTGTTGAACCCCTGTGCTCCAGTATGGTGGCTGTATGTGTAGCTGGCCTATGTGTCAGCGCTGCTGAGGCCCTGTCTCCTCTCTGGGGAGTCTCCTTCCACTTGCTCACTTTATCCTCCTGCTGTTGCTGCCTTGTGGGACACACAGGCACACAGAGCCCAGATTGAGCCACTCTTGCTTGGCCGTGCTCCATTCCTCCAACAACGCTAATTACATCTCAAATGGTAATAGATGAGGCCTCGTTAGCAGCTCTCACTCCCTTGAAAGATTCACAAACATACATCAGAGGGGCCACTGATCGGCCTGAGCTGCCTCCTTCAAAGCCGGACTTCTCAGGGAGCTGGGGGCCCGGTTCGCTAATTACTCCTGCAGTTCCACACTGTTGCCCTGCACACCGCCTGCACAGAGAAGACAGCTCTTCTCGCATCACCGGTGCTATTTTCAGTTATGCCTGCCCTCAAACCCAACCCAAACTGCATAGGCGTGTTAAATCTATAATTCAGTGATTAAATTAGTTCGCTGTCTATTTTTTTTCTTTTCCGTAAACCAGCTGCTAATGTAATGACATTGCAGAAATCAGTTCTCTCATAGTCACCAACAGTTTTAACCCTAATTATAGAAACTCTGGCATGTTATCAGATAGACAAAGGATAGTTCATGGGGAAATTCTGTCTCATGATCTTACCACACTGTGTGAACAGTTTTGCATAAAACAGATGTAAAATTCTGGTTCTTCCTTCAAGTATCTCATTAAAATACACGTCCATGTTTGCACAGTGTTAATATGCACATAATATTGCATTTTTGTGTATATTGTTTAGTATTACAAGGCTGTATTTTGCATTTGCTACCATTGCCTTACCTGTTGAAAGCTGCCACTCCACATGATGTATCACCGTGAAGAAAAGCTGCTCTGCAAGCTTGTTAAGCTTGGGTGCATATAAGATATTGATTGGTATATACCCCTATGTGGCTGGATTCTCTTCATTGTTTAAGTGATTTAATTCCACAGAATCCCATTAGATTTCATTATCATTTGTGTTTCATTCGCCGGCTGCTGTGAAGGAGATGAAGTCAACAAGAAGATTACATGCCGCTCTAATTGTGGTGTGGTTTACAGTGTGCCTGTTTGACTGCATCGATCCGCTGCGAGAAATAATAATAAAATGAAAGTAAAGCAACGCAGGGAAGGAAGAGGAGGCAAGCGAGCAGGCCCTTGTTACTGAAGGAATGATGTATTGATCGCGTCTGACAGGGTACTGTGGACTGATCAATTCTGATGGGCAAGAGGAGCCTGTTAGGAGGTCTCCTGGGTCGTTAGGGTCACTCAGGCAACAGGCAATTTGAGAGAAATTAACTCATCAAGGAAAAGAGGTAGGTGGAAAAATGGAGGGTGTGCGTGATTAATCGAGATAAAAATGTGAGGATTATGTTGAAAATGAGGTGAGCATTTTCATTTCTGTATGAATGAATAAGTGGGCCATGAACCTCCTACTCCTTACCTGTTCCACTACGTGAATGGAACCACACCTATCTTAATTTTCAGGCTTGCAACTGAAAATGGAAAGATGTAGCAATAGTGTCAAATGAAGTATTTGTGTCTGCTGTCCAGCATCCTTCCAAGGATGCTTTTCCCTTGTGTGCACTACGCCTGGTCTTCCGAGCTAATTGATAGCCTGTACATTAATTTAAGTCAGACATGAGTGGCTGCTATTAATGAAGGTAGAATTTGCTGTCCTGACAGTGAAGTGAGGGCTCACGGGAGAGTGATCTACAGCTTGAGGCACAGTCTAGAGGCAGATGCTGGAGTGGTGTAGAGTGAAGCAGCCATTACATTTCAAAAAGGTATTCACTGTGAGCTGAGAATGAATCCATTTTCACACTAAAATTGCCTCTATAAATTGGTCTAGGACCCATTTTCTGCATGTAGAGCAGAAACATGAGCAAAGTTTAACTCCTCAATTGCTTGGACAAAACTCACAGAGGATAATGACGAAGCGAGCAGCGGGGGTCACTCCACAGTGGCAAATGTACGATCGGGTTTGTTTATTGCTTTATATGCTCAGATCGATAGGTCCATCCACACTGGCATCCCATTTGCATTTAGCCTGCGTAATTGCTGGCATTAATAGCACACATTTACAAAGTATTGTCAGCCATGAAGCGATTATGGTAATCAGCAGACGGATTTGAAAAGGCAATTTTAAACTGCATTTTTTTTTTCTCAAATGAGTTGATCGACTTCAATCATCTGAGTGCTCTGCGGAAGAGTGGCCATCAATTATCTGTGTTAATGACAGGTTTTTAGCTGGACAGGGGTGTTTGCACAACGATGTGACAACGCAGTTACACACGTGTTGTTTTCTTCATGGGTGTCTGTTATTTGCACAATGCTGGAGGGTTATGTTGATATAAAACATGCAACAGTTACCTGGTGGGATCACACTTTTGTGGGCATGGTGAGGTCAGGGGGTCACCCATAGCAGAGTGCTTACATGTCACCTTTCTGCTATTTAAACTGAGGCACTTTGCCCCATCCCCGCGTCTCCCCCTTGCCCTCATATTTAATTCAGTAGCTGCCCAGAGAGCAGGACCACTGTGTCTGGGTGACTTCTCAAATGTTGTGCTAAAGCAGGGACAAATAATTTTGCCCTCCTTTTGACAGTATCTCTAATAGCTATGGTTTTACCACTGACCAAACACTCCTACTGACTCATTAATAAAGGACAGATATCAGAAGTGGATACTTTAGCCATCATTATTTACTTTTTGTGTTGACTAAGGGGATGAGGTGCAGACGTCCATGCTGAAATTGAGGAAGCAGTCAAGCATAAGCAGAGCTCCTGGCTCTATATTTAACGACCGTTTTTGGAGGAGGAGGATGCCTTCTTGTGGCTTGTTATGCTTCCCCCACATTCAGACCTGCTGTATGAAAATACAGCTCTCCGTCCCTGCTATCGTGGATTCAGATATTCAGTTATTCATAGCTTGAGGCTGAATAATGAAAGACGGTGAAAAAACACTTCAGTCTGTTCCTCCCTCTGCCTGTCTCTCCCCTTCTGTCTCTTGACTGGATTTCTACTTAGTTCTTAAGTCCTATTAAAGGACTTAAAGGTGCACCTCCATCTCCAACTCACTAACATGGCATTTGATATTCAACAGCGTTAATGAAATTTGAAAATTAATAGCGATCTTTGCTAATCAAAGATTAGGATATAAGACAGCGAATCCTCCTCTGTCGATTCACACAGAAGGCATCCTATATATCTTTTGACATGGTTTTTCAGCCATACAGTATGCTAGGTGGGAGCCTTGGCATTTTGACAGTGATCCATGCCTTCAAAAAGCCCAGAGTGATGCGGCATATGCATACAGAAGTAGCTCTTTTGATGGCTGCGGCGGAGCAGAGGCTTGCACAGCACGGAGGCTGCAATTGCTGCCACTCTGTTCTACTCTTTTATGTGGCTGTGAGAGACGGAGGGTGTTAGAAGACATGCATAAGGCTGGGACTGTGACACTGCTTCATTCTTAAGTTGTGGTCACTTATTTGTTTATTTGTTTATTTTATTTTATTGTATTTTTTTTTTTTTTTGGTCCGACAGCACAGCTAGTTACCCGGAATTCATATTTTGAAGCAAAGAATAGACCTAGTGTTTGCATATAATACACAAGGACACACTTTGCTTACATCTTCTGAAAGCTAAATTTGATTATTTATTAACAGTTTTAAATCATAATTCGTTCAGATCTTGTTGTGTAGTGGATCACCTCTGTTTCTCTGTTGACAGTTTGATTCTATACTTATTGGTGTTGATTAAGCCTCCTGTGGAGAGCACATTACCCCAGTAATTTATTCTCCATAGTTCTTATTTTTCCACTTGCACCTGCTTGGTTGTGTGTGTCCAGAAGGGGGCAGACAACCGAAAAGGCAAATCAATGTTTTGCACTGTGTTATCTGTGTGTGTAGCTCGAAGAGAACTGATAAAAGCGCACACACTAATTGGGTTTTACAGCAACCACAATCTCACAATGCTCTTTCATTACCCAGGGGACACAGTGTCTAGTTGTTTCTGTGTTCATACAGGGGGGTTACACCATGTGTGCATGCAAGTTAATGTTTGTATGTGTGGGCTTGTATCATATGTGATGTGCGTCAGCCCCCACTGATCTGAGACTGCAGTGCCTGCGTGCAATCAGGGATATCAGCGGAGGCAAGAAAAACAACTCAAGTGGTGTCTTTAGCCGCACTACAGTGAATGTCCACCCCAACAACAGGGGTTCCTCCTAATGGCTCCACAATGTTGTGCTTTGTGGAGTTAGATGAGATTTCAAATGTCATTTTATCATCACAACCTTTCAAGGACCTTTTTAAATTGAAAATTAAATATTGAATTTGAAAATATTTAAAGAAAAAAAAAAGGTTATGTCAACCCCAAATAGTCACCTTTGTATGGCGTATTAGTTGGTGATTTTCAAATGGTTTAAAGTCTGGTGTTTATACTCCAAATGATGCATTTTTTATTGATTGTAATTTCCTAAAAATTTTAGGGAAAAAGTTGTGAATTTCTTTGTAGATATCCACTCCTTAACTGTCTTAACTATAGATACATTTTGAACTTATCAGCTATCGACTAAATGAAAGACAACCAAAGTAATCTTTGCACTTATTTGGAAATAATTACTCAAGTGGGCACAAATTGAACCCTGTCTTGATTTTCCTTAATAATGGCTATCTAATTACATGTTCCACACAGTAAGTAATTAGTGCTTATTGTTCAAAAAAATCTCAACTTAATTATTTTATTTAATTTTAATGTATTTAACTTAAAATAAAAAATAAAATAAAGCTGCACTGATATTTCCCCATGTCTAAAATTGGTCTGCAATCTAGTCATTGCCAGCAAGTGTCTTTCAATGCCCTTAATGTTCTTTGTCTCAGAACCAGAACACAGATTTGCATTTACTTGTTCTCGGTAGACACATCAGTGTCAAACAGTGGCAAGCATCCTACAGAACCCGCATATTGTGTTGCCAGACTAAACCTTATTTCGTTCTGTTTTTACCAGTTCTTGCTCAGTGGGTTTACCTCATTTAATCATTTGCTAATTGCCACATTCAGTCAGTGCTGATTGATTACTGCACAGCAGCTCTTGGTTAATAGCATTGTGGGCCTATTGCTGGTCACAAACTGGATTCTCCTGTGTGGTCACATCTCTATAAAAAATGGGGACTGTAAAGATAAAGAGCACTGCATGGGTGAAAGTTGAAATGCATGTCCATGCACGCCCACACAAACACACACACACAGTATCTTTTCACTGCTCTGCCTGTGCTGGAGAATGTTTGCCCTGGAGAGTTCTGGGATCACTGTGCTGTGCTGCTGTTGAGCCACTGTCTTGTCCTTGTAGGTCACTGGTGCCCTCCAACGATATCTTATCTCATCTGCAGTGCAGTCGATACTGTTGACAGAACTCCAAATAGCTTCTGATTAGAAGTTCCCTCATTAGCTTTGTTTCTTTGCCTAAATAATTAACCCCACATCCCCAGCCTACAGAGATGTTTATGGTACCAGCGTGGTATGAAGCAGTGCGGTTTCATCTCCCTTTTGATGGAGGAGAGAAATGGAGAGGCTGAGGAAAGGGAGGGTTGAGGGATAGAACGGGAATGGTTTAGACACACTGCTCTGCACTGATCCTGAGCATGGCAGCCAGTGGTGTGTTTCAGATTGTTTTCCATTTGCATGATAATATGAGCATGGATTGACTCACACAAACACACACAGACATTCACACATACACACACACATAAATGCACACCCGGGTTATTACATACAGACTGCTGCTTTATACAGGGCAGATTACCTGAGTGAGCATCCTTGGTTTTACTCCATGCCCTGAAATGAATGAAATTCTCACCATTAGCACACAGGTTACATAAGCCCGGTGTACAGGTATATCCAGCTGCACTAATGCTGTAAGCTGATTACAGATGGAATTAAGACAATTACTCCTCTGTACAACAGTTAATGTGACTGAGACAGTGGAAAAAAACTAAACTAAACTGTGATATGGATCCTCTCAAAAATCCACAAAATAACACTGAAGAAGCTGTAACTTTATAAATCCTTTAAATGCTCCACTAAGCTGGTTAATGTCAAACATCTAAGCATTGTTCATGCATTTATAAATGCAATTTCAGATTGCATTCATATGCAATTACACGTCAAGCATAAACATGTCAATTATTATGTGCTTCTTGTTGTGTGATATTTTTTAAATTTCTTTTCATCCGTCCCCTTCTCATTGTGAATATAACTATTTTTTTTGGAAATTTGGTAAAGAGCTTCACTTGTACTCAGGGTTAAAGGGATTAGATGCCAAAAGTTAAGATCGCTTTGTTTGTCTTTTTGTTTTTTACCATACTCAACAAACATGTGAATGTGATAATGTGAGGAAATGTATGCCAATGTGTAATAGGATGTAAAGGGATAAGGTGATGTTTTTATATCCAAAAAACTGAAAACAAAACATATACAGGCCCTGACTAATCATCAAGAACAAAGTGAGACTGTGACCTTATTTTACATTGGAGTCTTTGGTGCCCACTTATTAATTCTTTTAAAATCTTCGCTGTATGATATAAACAGCTGCTTGACTAGTTGGTCTTATGTCCTCAAGGTGTTAATTCTGGTTTTATCTCAGGAGCTTCAAGGGAATGTGCATGAGAGCAATTTCTGCCATTTCAGTGAATTATAGAGTGATCATGCTGTTATTAGTGCTGTTGGTGCATAACTCTGCTGCGTGCAGGGCAACTGCTTTCCATACAAACTGACAGACTGCAGCACAGAAACTTCAAATTGCAATTTGTATATGTATGAGTATGTGGTACTTAGGTGAGGCTAATGTAGCAGTGATTTGCTGAGCAGGCAGAGGCACTGCTACAATTTATTCCAAGTATTTAGATGTTATGTGCAGCATTCAATCATGCTTCAGCAGACACACATAAACGTATTGGGGATAATAGTTGCGCTGGTTGTACAGAGGGGAGTTTTCGAATGCGCTGCCTAAGTGGTGAATTGCTTTACTCCCTCCGTCATAAACAGCGTACACATATATACAGTGGAACATGGAAATGATTAAAAAAAATACCTGCCCATGGATGAGGCTGTTGTAAAGGTCATCTCTGTATCCAGTTTAATTTTTGCTCTCCCTCAAGAGTTAAGATCTATAAAGCAATCAATAAATCTCTTTAAATGTCTCTGCATCCAGGCTGTGTGTGTGATTTAACACCCTGCCTCTTCTGCTTTCTGTTCACCTCACTGACAGACCTCAGCCTTCCTCTGCTCACAAATCTAACTGTATCACCTCCTGCCTGAGCCATCCACATAGAAAATGGTCAGACCTTTACATTTGATGGATAACAGACCTGGTTCAAAGTCCTCTGGAAGGTTCTGATTCAGAACCATCAGATGATTCCTGATACAGAAAATGTGTCACCTGTGATCTACAGTGGGGAACAACGTGTCCTTAGGTGTGGGATTCTTACTTTCAGGGAGTATTGATTGAAGGACAGATGATCTGAAGAGGCCATTAGGAGGATTGAGGAGGGGAGAGAAGGCAAGGGAAGACTGTGATGAACATGCACCCCTCTAATCATTATGCCGCGTCCAACACTGCCTACAGCATCAACCTTACATGCCGATCTATACGCCGTAAAGTAGAATTATTTCAGAAGTTACAGCAGCACTGTGAGTGTTCTGTTCAGTTCATTTAAATTCTTGTTTGTAGCCATTTGCTGTTACCATGTTGCAGGGCTGGCTCTGCATCTGCACCAATACACACATGACTGCACACCACTGATGGGTGGGGCTCTGTCACAATGAGCACAAGGAGACACAATAATGGCATACATGCACAAACACACCAAATTTTTTACAATGTCTCCTAGTATCTTCTTAGTCCAGGATGTAGATTGGTGTCAAGGGAGGACAGCTGAGTATAGTAAACTGGGCTATCTACAGCTGTTGCAAACGCCTCCTTTCCTCCTCCAGCTTGTCCTGCAGAATGTTATGAAGCACACTTGCACTTGGGGCTCATCAGGCCAAGCTAGATAAAAGCTGCTCAACTCCAGCAGAGAGCTTAATTAAAACGGGGCTGCCATCGCAGAGTGACACCTTTTACAAGCTCCTAACGGCGCTCTGCTCGCCGTTACTGCCAATCCAATTATAGAGCAAAACAATAAAATAGACACACAAGGAGCTGCAGCAAACAGGCTGGCATAAAGAGGAAGACAGGGATGCTGTTAAAGGTTTTATAAAGATTTGCAGAGTGGACATAGGTCTAGACTGCAGAGGTTTCCTTTTTCACCAGAGATGCCGATGTAAGTATATGCCACACTGGATAAGAAACTACTTCCGTGTGTGTTTCTGTGTGCATGTGCACACTGTGTCTAAGGTAGTCCTGCACTGTTCTTTCAGCAGGGACACAGTTCAGCAGCTTCCTGGGATTATATTTCCCTGTGGAAGGACACTACCTCAATGTCATCAGGCCAGAACTTACACAAATATGCTGAAGAGATGCACACACAGCAGCATTATCATCGCACAGTACCCACAAACAGCATATCAGATGTTCGTTTTTTCAGGGCCAGCAATGGAGCTACTCTTTCGGTTCGACAGCGTGTCACAGCTGGACTTGTGACATCTGTTACACTTGAACAGCTACATGGAAAAACATCTGTGGGGGGTAATACATATTAACTCTAACCCTGCAGGTAAGAGGGGGTGATGGTGAGGATAAAATGTAATAAGATATTTGGTAGTATAGAAGGAGAAGATGACAGGCAAAAGATGTATGAATTTTAGTATTAGAGCCTGAGCGAACTCTGGAATTCAATTTGTATACTGGGCACCTTGTTTTAGCGAATCGTATCCCTGATAAGAGCTAATGGAGTCAGTCTCAGCTAGTGATTGGGAGCCGCTTAACTAAGTTTGCTTTTCCAATTGTTTCAAAATCCAACTTATGACTCACTCCATGTCATATATACCGAGATAGGGCTGATGCAATAGGAGACTGATTTCTGCTGGAGGAAACATTAACAGGGGCATTTGCCTGCTGCAATACTTCCGCTCTTCCTTTTTAGCTTCTCACTTTACTTCCTCTCTACTCTTGCTTTACCCGATGCAGGAAGCAGACCCACCTGCTCAATCATGATGCCTCACTACCTCTGTCCGTGCTGTCTCTTTGCTGGAATTGGCAGAAAATCAATCCCACTCTCATCTCCAAACCCCCCACCCTTCATCGCGTTCCTCCTTCACGTCTCACTCCCCCTTCTGGCTGCAAAGTGTCCATTCTGGACTGAGCACAACCATCAGCACAACATCATGCCTTATCAGAGCAGGCACAAAGGCCCATGGGCACATTGTTCATCAGTATCAGCCAGCTCCAGTTTCAGCACACTGCCTGCATCTGCCAAGCCCCCCAAACACAGTCATGACCATAAACAAGACAACAGACTGAAAACTGGAGCGGCCACCAAAATCTTTTTTGGGGAAAAATGCATCTTTAATTGTAGTGCCTGTTAATTACGGAGTGCTATGAGAATGGGAAAAGATAGAGATGAGGATATAGCCCATCATCATTTATTATGTAAATGTATTCCATTTGAGACACAATTAAGTGATTAGAAGGCTGTCGCTCTCTGCTCTTTCTTCTCCTTGTCCTCACTTGTCTTTTTCTTTGCTTTTCAGCATATTACTGTAATGAAGCCATTACTTCTTCAAGTGAATTTTAATGAGTTTTTAAATAACATTTTAATGAGCTATACATTACCATAAAGCATGGATTAGGCTAAATTGAATTTTGTGTGTGTGCGAGCGTGTGTGTGTGTGTTAGTATTGTTAAGGAAAGAGGTTCATTAAGAGTTAATTATATTGTTTCTCAGGAGCCACACCACAGATTTTTCTTGGCCTCAGATTTGCCCACTGTCCTCTTACTGTCATTACTGTGCTGCTCAGGGGCTTGTTAGGCCAAATTAGGGATGCTGTTTGAAAAATTAGCTTTGATTGGGGCTGCTGTTTAAATAAAGATATTTGTTTCGGCTTATCTACTTAATCAGAGGTCGAAGCTCCATATGAGGCATGAGTGTGATGGAATGCGCTCTCTTCATTTACATTCAGCCCCATCTATTTAGTCCCTTTGTACTCCTCACCACCTCTTCAGTTTGACCTTGATCAGGCATCCTCTCGTTATCCCCTGTTGTTTTGTGTTATGTTCATTCTTTTTTTCTCAGTGCTCTCACCAGGGCACATGAGCACTGTCTCTTTTATTCCCTCCGAGGCTCTATTAAAGATCCACATTTCATACGGTATCCCCCCAACTATAATATCACTGGCAGCCATATGAGTCTCTTTACTTTCACTATTTTCCATATTCCGCGAATCTTATCTGCGAAAGTGTCAGTGTTATTTACAATCCCTTAGCGCAGGATTTGCAGATAGGGAGAATGGTGGTGATCATATCAGACTTGGCCATGGTCTGTGGAGGATGACTGGGTGTGAATGTATACGGCTTCATCTGCAGAACCTCATCTGCAGTCAGTGCAAAGAGAGAACACTGACAAGCCAGTGAAAGTGAGTGTAGGGGGCAAGATGCAATTCATTGGACAACACTGGGATTGGAAAAAATGATTAACAGAGAACGCAGCAGAGTGACCCCTGATGATGGAGAGAATAAGGCAGACAGAGAGATGGATATTATTTGTGCTAATGATGAGAGTCTCTATCAAGCTCTCAAAGGAGGCACAGCCTTGGGCATGGCCAGACAGTCATATTTTCGCAGCTGTTTCTGTGGTCTGACCTGCAGCCCCTCAGTGGAGGGATATAGGGGATATGTGCGAACCTGCTGTTTGCCTGCCTGCTGAGGGGGTAATTTCTGCATCTGGATGAGGGGCAAAGGTTAGCTCTGGCCGGTGGGAGGGCAAATGAGCGAGTCAAACCTGGAGAAAAAGCTTGCATCCAGACAAATGGAGCATATCTCCTTTCAGTGTGGTATAATATAGTGTGGCATTATCCTTCTCCTGCCTTCAGCATCAACAGCAATACAAAACATCAGTGACAGTACATACAGTAGGTTTGCTTTGTCAAGTGAGATATATATTGTCTATCTTCTCTAAGGGTGGGATTGAAAGTGGTGGCATTGTAAAAGCACTCTACCAGATGAACCGCAAAAACCACTCAAATGAAATGATATTATAGCTTGGAGCTACCTCTCTACAGCTCTCCTAGTTTGTGTGTGCATGGTTTATTTTCTAATCAGAGTGTGGGTGTCGGGGTGTGGCCCCAGGCTTCTAACTGTTGTAATCTCACTGTGCATTTCTGAGCCCCTGACCCAAGAGAATATCTATGAAAGCACGGAGGGTCTGTTCTACCATTAACGGGGAGGGAAGAGTAATAACAAGCACACAAACATACAAAAATATTCATATTTGCAGTATCACAAAGAGATATGAAAGCCGGCGGCTTTTAAGACTGCTTCACAGTTTGTCAGGGTTGGTGTGTAGTTGTTTGTGTATGTGGGGAGCATCTATCAAGGTGATGTGAATGTCAGAAATAGGTCTCAGACGTCTGTGGTGTTGTGGCAGTGAGCACAACCTTTGTGAACCAAACCGAGGTGCGCTCCTGTAGGTGAGTGTTTGTCGGCACTTATCTCGGTATGCAGGCTGGACGCTTCAGTCAAGGCTCCCTACTAATCTTTCTGACAAGCAGTGTCACCCTCCAGTGACTAATATCTTAGGTGGAAGAAGAGGGGGCACTGCACAAAATATTTCCCCTCATGCTGTCCTTGCCCTGCCACCCCTGTGCTACGATGCTCGTTGTGTGAGCTGTCATCTATCTGCGTCCAGCTGATTTTTGTGTGCTGAGTCTATCTTAGCTAAAAACACGCCTGCATATAGACCTTTCTAATGGTTGCTGGCATCGGCCTCTCCTGCCAATGTAGCACAGTCTGGCTTACAAAGTAGCTGTGTGGGTGTCTCCTTTGTGTTTTTGTGTTGGCAAAGACCTCCACTCTCAACCCTTTGGCTGTTTTACAGCACAAGTTGCAACCTGACTCCCTCCCCTTTAAGTTGGAGGTGTTGAAACCGTGCCAGCCGAAAGAGCTGCAAATTTGCCATGCTTTGCCCCCTGCCTGATGCTCTTTCATTCAAATCAACCCACTCCTCTGATATTTAGGAAATAAATAAATAAATAACACACGAGCGGGAAAGGCATATTAATATTTTTCAGACATGGGTTCTTTTTAGCCCGCAGCCAGATCGACAGATGTAGCACTAGTCAACAGAGGGAAGGGAATGTAAAAATATATAAATATTAATAAGCAAGTAAGCGAGTGAGCAGAGTTTGTGGCTTCCTGGTACTTCATGGGAGGTGAGGTTTTTCGGCTGAAGAAGAGCTGAATGTTTCAGGGGAAGAGAAAGGTAATTACTTCACGTCTGTTGGCTGATTCAGGCCTGAATGCCTACAGGGCCTCAGAGTTGGAGCAAAAGTTCAGCTTCTGACGGATACATACAGACCCACCAGTCGATGTTAAGGTACTAATATAAAATCATTCCCTCACAGTAGCAAGCATTGTTCCACCCATTGCATTGCCTCTGGGCAAATGAAGCCATGGTAGAGATACAGGCTGAAATTGTAATAAAGGAGGGCAAATGTTAAACTGAGAGGATGAAAATCTGAGCTTTAGGTGTTTTTTAACTGTAGGCTGATGACCTTGATGACTGCAGTTAGGATTAGATAGTTTACCAAAGTGTATTTGGGTTGGCCCATCCTCTCATTTACTTAGTAAATGTGTCTGGTGAGTATTTTCTTGGTATCAGCAAGCCCCGAACCTGCACACAAAGCATAATCCTCTCGCCAGTGACATGTCTGTTTATTTGCTCCTAGCTGTTTGTAACCTAATGTTTATCCTGCCTGCAACAAGTGCGTGTGTGTATATCTGTTGTTCTTTGTTTGCTGGAGTGTGTGACTACTCTGTTTTTATTTATTTATTTTCCCATTTCTATTCATCGCATATTTATTTAGATTGCAGTGCAGCGATGCATTTACTGTGACGTACTGTGCCGTATTAGATTAGATTAGATAGCGTGGCACAAGCACCGTAATGATGCACCTAATGCGTGTTTCTTTTGTCACTGTTCTGTTTCAAAGGAAATTGATTCTGACAAAATCCCATGGGTGCTATCAGCAATGAATGGAAAGGAGCAATTAAATACAATGTGATCTTGAAAACAACGGCCTATGTATGGTCCAAACCAGACTATGATTTTAAACAGCAGGGCATCTGTTTGTAATGCAAATACAGAGAGCCCATTGGTGGTGGCTGTTCTAGCCACACTGGTTAGGGGGACCGGCACACTGGAGCTTGCTAATTACCTTAGCTTTTTAGATTAGAGGTCAGCCCTGCATAAGAGAGAGAAAATCTCTATCTCTGCCTACTCTGTATTCTCTCTTATTACCCCTGTGTAAAGGTTTCATTTGAATTCATGTCACACTAAAGTCCCACTCTATACCCCTGTGCATCCCCAGGATAATTGGGTTGAAAGCTTCCTCTATTCCTCCACTCTCCTTCCCCTTGGTCTAAATAAATAAATAAGAAGACAATAGCTTTGTGGCTTTCTGTAGATAGGGTAAGAAAAGTGAATGAAGAGATGAGAGAAGCCTGGAGTGCAGGGACCAGTTATCCCCTCTTATAATCCTGGCGCTCCCTGCCATTGTCCCTTGTGCCACATGGAATTTACATAAGGACCTGTGGTGCTGCCCTTAATTCAGCCCTCCTGAAGTATCTTCAAATATCTCCCAACAAGCTCAGTGCTTTCATCAGCAAGCTTAGTCAGTCATCAGAGGGATCGTGTCCCTCACCGCTGCACTGATAGTTACACTGCTGATACCAAACTTCCTAAAGTGCTATTCCAATTTATCGGATTTATTAAAGACTAAATAGGGAAAAAAATAGTTTCATTTCACACATCAGGGAAGCCCCAGCTCTTTTTTGAGTACATTAGGTCTATGTTATTTTCATTCATTCATACGGTAGGTGTGTGTTCTGAATACATCAGTGACTCAGGGTTTAATTTCTCACAGTTAGTTTGGCATGATTGTGCTTTCATGTTTGTACTTCGGTGCTTCTTGGTGTGTTTCACTGTGACAGCGACTCCCCTTGTTTGTTAATGAGCTGCTGTTGTGTGTTTCGCTGAACACTTTAGAGGGGGAGAGGCTATCCCCGCTATGGCGGGCCTACCTGAGGGTGATTAGATGCAAGGCCACAGTTGTTCAATAGACCACCCACTGTTTTTGTGTGTTAGCACATATGTGGCTGTGTGTAAGAGTACATGCCGAAGTGAAGCGCTGTTGCACCCCTGTGAGCTCTCACAAGTGAGTGACACCAGGCTTTAGGGCATTCTGACTCTGTTTGTTCTGCTCCCTCCACAGGGACCTCCATTAGCTCCAATTAGCTTTCACTTGTGCTCTCCCAGTCAGATGAAGCTGTGCATCCCATTTAAATAGCCTAGATAACCGATGCATACACTCACACTATGTTGTGCAATTAACATAATACGCAGAAAGGCAGTTTCAGAATGGTAAGCTGGATTTCATTCAGGCAAATGAAAAATCCAGCCAAACCGTATCTACTAACACTGTACTCTTACTCAATTGGCTGCTCTTTTTTTCCCCTCAGTGCTGAGAGATGACTTTCGACAAAACCCTACGGATGTAGTGGTGGCAGCAGGAGAGCCAGCAATCCTTGAGTGTGTCCCTCCCAGAGGGCATCCTGAACCCACCATCTACTGGAAGAAGGACAAAATTCGAATTGACGATAAGGATGACAGGATCACTGTGAGTATCGTAGCTATTTTTTTTTAATAACGGGACAAAATAAGAAGAACTATTATCAGTGTCTACTGTGAATGTTGCTATTAGTGTCTGGGAACACAGGAAAGAGCTTTTGCTTCTGGAAATGTCTGCCACTGAGCACAGTTGGCTGGGCATTCATGTGTTTGAAGCCAGTGAGGGGGGAAAATGCTGCTTTAGTGTTGTCCAATGATTTGACAAGGACAGAATTCAGATGTGTAAAATGTACAAGCTTTTAATTTATGAGTTTTTTAAATCTATTTATTTATTCATTTTATATTTTTAGATTCGAGGAGGGAAACTAATGATCTCCAACACAAGAAAGAGTGATGCAGGCATGTACATCTGTGTGGGTACCAACATGGTCGGCGAAAGGGACAGCGAGACAGCACAAGTCACTGTATTTGGTAAGGATTGCTTCTTCAGGCCTCCTGAAATTTATCTTCTCAGTTATTTGGCAGAGTGACATCCATCCACGTTACTGTATACTCCTGAAAAGAAATACATTGAAGCCAAGTTTTCTCAAAGCTTAATGGAGCACATTTTTGTGTTGCCCATTAAACTGTCATGAGGTTATAAAGAGCCAGAGTGAACGGTAATAAATAGGTTAGTTCAATAAACGCCAGTTCTTATATTTCCAATAAAGTTACAGGTCCATTTAGTGCACTATTGCTGTATATTTGTGCCTCACGGAGGAACAGAAATATCAGATAATGAACAAAATATGAGTAATTAGAGGGATAATTATGTCGGAACTGGGCAATGTGAGAAATAAAGCAAAGCCAAATCCTAACATAATGAAATTGTGCTTTTTTTTTGTGCCCATGCTGCAGAGAGACCAACCTTCCTCCGGAGGCCAATCAACCAGGTGGTCCTGGAAGAGGAAACGGTAGAGTTCCGCTGCCAGGTGCAAGGAGACCCCCAACCCAATGTACGCTGGAGGAAAGATGACATTGATGTTCCTCGTGGGAGGTATGTACTTTTACCGGAATATTCTCCAAATGGCAGCGCTTTAAGTAATGAGATGAATATAAGCAAGCAGTTTAAATTGCATGTGTGTGTGTGTCTGTCTGTCTAAATGCCAGCTTATGTGTTAAGTTCTAATGTGACAGACTGCACTTACTGCAAAGGCACTAGTGTCAGTCTAAGTGATTGTTTCAAACTAATGATAACTCACACTGCCAGCTCTCACCTGGTGTGGCTGCCAGGGAGCAATAAATACCCCTATTAGGCTGTACACAATGCACATTAACCATTCTGAGGAAAAAAAAAACATTCTACCTGTCGATGCCAAAAAAGTCAGGCAGTGTCTCATGTCATGGACGAGGTCTGCATGAAGACAAACAGATACGGAGCTAAACAATTAAATCTGACTGACAGGTAAGTGGGCACGGGAGGCTGAAATGTAGACATTTAGAGAAGCAGGAAAAAAAAATCTGCCAGGTTGTGTAACAGACAGGTAGAAACCGATAGAATGACAGGAGATACAAAGAGACAGAGTATAGCAGCTGACGTGACCCTCAAGTGTCTATGTACAGGTGCAGCTGTTCAGGGGAATTCTTGGCATAGACACCAGAAACCTGGAAGATAATCATTACCTCCTATACACGTTTAACCCCGTTCAGTTTGTGTATCATCACAGACATGATGCACATGTTTACTCACACTTGCAGAAATAGAAACCGATGTAAGGAAAAAGCAATAAAAGTCTACAATTTGGAGAGAAACTCTAGCACCACTGCCAACTTTAGGCTATCTGACTTCCTGTAAAAAGCCACTGACGATATAGTGATACTGTTCGTTCTGGGTCCTGCGTGTTGGCCTGTTTCTTCCCATGAGTCACTTGACTTACAGTCAAAAGCAGTGTCATTGTTAGAAGTGGACTTCAAAGAAACCGGTATACTGTCCCCAGCCAGCAGGCAAGTCACACACTGCTTGGATCACCTCATAACACGTACACACAGTGGACCTGACTTCTCTCAAGGCTAGCTGCAGAGCTGAGCGTAGGCGGGTTGTTTGTGTCTGATAAGGATTTGGTTCACTGGGCAGTGGGACATGAGCTCTGTGCCAAAGCAAACACATAAAAGTATTTCACTCATGTCTTTGATAGGGAGTTGGCTCTGGAAATGAGTTCATTTTGTACACTAATTAACAGATTTATAACGGAGTAGGATGAGTGTCATGTGCCTGCGTCCTTGCTAACTGTTCCATCCCTTTGAAGTTTGGCCTTATTTGGATACGATGCACATGAAAAAGATAATGCCAAAATTAATAAGAGATAAATATTGCAGTGTTACTAATTACAATATGTGAACGGTTGTTTTTTCTTGCTATATTTAATTCTCCCAGTTTTGCTTTGAAGCAGAAAAACAACCGTGAAGACAGACGATATTTTAATTCTGACATTTTCTTCTGCCTTTGTTGCCTGCCAAAAAGAAGACTGCATTGTATATTGTTAAGTGACGATCTGTTCCTGCTCTCTCTGCTGCTTATCTTCACTTAATAAACATCAAACAGAACTCCTTTTATTCTAATTAACAGAAGAGTGGTTAACATTCTCACTCAGGACTAGTGCCTAGTTTGCCTTTGGGCCACTCCAGCTGTATCGGTATTGGTTTCCATCACAGGAATGTAGATGACTAAGGATCAAGTAGTTCTATATGCAGTGGGAAGTGGTCTTTGATTGCTCTTTAACCGAAAAGGTTACAGTGTCCTTATTATTATGATAAGCTGTAGAAAGAGGGAGACTTAGCAAGGCCCGTTCTCTTTACCATCAGATTGTTTTAACTTTGCTGGTCCCTTTATGTGCCTGCATCTCTATGTGGATGTCTCTGTGTGCTACTTTTATACTAGGAAGAAGGGAAATGGAGCTTCAGCTGAGTAAACAGGTTGTTAATATGCTCAGTGGCTCCAGCAGCCTCCCAGGCAGCCACACACACACACACACACACACACACACATTGGCACATAGACATAAAGCATGCCAGGATGGCGCTGGCTTCGGTCTCTCTGTGGGATAGAAAAGAAGATAGAGACAGAATGGTTTCAATTAGAGGACAAAGACAAATGTGATGCTCGTTTACCACTGTTTGGGCATTTTACTGTGTTTGCAATAGAAAAATAAATAATTAATCACCAAACAGCTACATCTACTCTGGGATACTAGTCAACAGCCCTTGATAGTGCAGTGTAATGAAATAGGTCAACTCTTCTGTTGTTGTGTCATTATACAGTATGATACTGAAACCCTTGCAATCTCCAAGTGAAACCTTTTAAATTACAGTCTGGCATATGTCAGAGGAAATAGCCTGAAACTGTAAATTTAAAGGTCAGAGGACAACAGCTGCAGTATAATGATAAAGAATCCAGATATTCCTTTATCTTTTAACATTTACACTGAGTCTTGATCTTATTCTAAGTAAGATGAGAATTAGGCAAATTTATACACTTGCTATCTTTGGACTATTTTTTATTTTTTTCCCGGAAAGTCCAGCTCAGATAGAACTGATATTCCTGATGAACACACAGTTGCACCAATCCTTCTCCGCTGAATCCCAGAGAACCATGATCTGTAAGATGATAGAGTTAAATACATTACATGTGTTTACCACACATTAAATTACTTATAGGATGGTCACTTTATCCAAACAAAAAGACCAAAACAATAAGCTGTAGCTAAAATGAGATCAGCCCATCTTTCTCTAGTTATGTTTTTCCTTTTGTTCTTTATCATCCGGGCTCCCAGATAGGACTGGATTTTGCTGTCAGGTCAGAAAAAAAGAAACACTTCCACTTCCTCTATTGTTACACAGAAATTCAAACAGTGTGCTGAACTAATTAAACTAAATTTCAAGGTCTCTCTTAGGACAAGACCTAAATTATGAGCAAACCATTAGGTGTGCTGAAAAACAGTGGGTAATGGGGACTTTAATTATTACCAGCATAGGCGAAGAAAATTCACTTAGATGTGCTCCAGGTGGGATTAAAACCACTGACCAGTACATGTAATATTACAATTATCCAACTTCCTCTTTTTAAATGTGTTTCAAATTGAACTTTTTTTTCTTTTCGTCAACACAAAGCATTTAAGATTCAGCTCAGATGGAAAAGCAGCATGTCCTCTCCAGGAAAAACTTCTTGCAGATGTCTTCAAGCAGCTGGATTTCTGCGCCTAAAATCCACACAGTAGTAGAGTCACCCATAATTTGTCAGAACTGACATAATTCTTATACATTTGTTTACGCTTAAGCAGTTCTTTCCAATTATAAAAATGTCTTGACGTGGATTAAATTAGTATCAGATTAATGTCCATCAGTTGGACGTTGTGGAGGAATCGTGCCAAAAGCACACAATAGCTTCTCCCACATCAGAGAGCCTGGAAATGAGTGCTGGCGAGCTTCATTTTTCAAAACAGAAAGGATTCTATTCTAGCACAGTCTATGAACCCCAGTGAAAAGACTTGGGCAGTGTGTATTATCTCCCGCTGCCTACTAGCAAAGTGTGTGGCCCATGTCTTTCCCTCCTTCGGTATAGCTCTCGCTCTTCATTTGCTTTGGAACCTTGTACCCTCTCCTGTGCCTTATCAGAGCCCCTTTGGTCCTGCAATCCATCTGTATTCAGGGCACCTTTCCCTGTTGACCTCCACAGCACAGCCCCTGCAACATTCAGCAGAAAAGCCTTTCTTTCTGACTCAATTCCTTCGTGGTGTGTTCATGTGTGGGGGTTCGTGTATGATAGAGATGTGTGGGTCATTCTTTTTGAGAGAGCTGTTAAAGCTAGTGTGACAGGAGTGCCTGTGTTATGCTGACCACCCAATTTCAGTGATTTCTCACCTCTGCAACTCAGCAGAATGAAAAGATGACAAGCTATGGTTCCTGTCTCCATTACTTGCCTTGATATATAAGTGGATACATCTAGTATTTATGAGTGGGTCTGTAAGGGGGTGGGTGAATGAAATATTATTCATTTGTTCAGGTGTATTTTCTTTAGGATTTCTTAACAGTAACTGACTAATAGTTTGTAACTAATAGTTTGTAACAAGAATATGACATTGTTATGCATTATTAAGAACATCTACTGGTAAGCGACCATAAATATGCCATCATATATCAAAAAAGGCTTCCAGGCATTGGTTAGCAAGGTCCAGTTTTATGTTTTTTCCATTAAAGCCATAGTGCCTGCTTTAAATAAAGTTTGAACTGCTTGCTAAGGCAATGGGGAGAAGAACTATTCGAAAAAACATAATAATGGTAAAAGGGTAATTTTTTCCCCACTAAACTGCCAACCTAATCATAAATTTTGGAATCTTGCTTAACCGTTGTGTGATTAAAGTTGGACACAGTGATGAATGTTAGTTGGACTGTTGTGAAGGCCCTTATCCTGCTAACACAAGAGGTGTGCCAGGGACCAAGGATTGGAGCTCTGGCTCAGGGCCTTAGTGAAGCAAGATGAGAAGCAATAGTGGTTAATTGATTCCCTCTTATGGCTGACGAGGCTTGGACAGGTATACTCCGGTTGCTTTGATCAGCATGAGGTAAAGTAGCAGTCAGATGGTGTAAAACTGGATCAGACTGTCAGAGCGAAATGGAGCAGAGAGGAGACTGTGTGTTAGAGCAGTGAGGCCAGAGAGCAAGCTGGAATTAGTCCTTTACTCTATCTGGAGTCTGACTCATGTGCTTAGAGTTGGCACACAACCCCTCTCCCTCCTCACAGTTCCGTTCACATGCACTCGCAGAGGCGAGGCAGATAAGATCCTCTCCTGTTGAATCATTTTGTAGACACACTCATCCAGTCATACATACAACCAAGATAAGATTCTCTTAATGTGAGTGAATTGGCACAAGACTGAGGGTCGAACATGGGTGACTGTGTTCGTGACAGACAGTTCAAAGGCAAATCCTCTAAGATGATCTGGAGGATTTTTGAGCCGTAATCCTTTTAAATTGTGTCCAGTAAAGTTGTCATCTCTGTGCTGCCTTCTACATTCAGCATTCAACACATCAAGTTGACAACTGAAAAATGCCGCTTTGTTTCGCCATTTGCTTACATTCCTATCACTCCTCATCTCCCTTCACGAGTGAATGACTCTACATATGGGAGGATATGTGTTTGATGATTGTATACGCCCTTCTCTGTGTGTGTGTCTTCGTAGTTCTTCCATCTCTGGTTTAAAAAAAAATGGAGTCCAGCAGGGTGAACTTGGCTCTCCTATCCTTTCCACAGCACTTCTTCATGTGCAATTACATTCCTCCTCTAATAGAGAACAGAACTCTCCCCAAGTTCAGTCATAATAAAGAGCTACTGTTCCCTCGCTGTGCGTACGTACGTGTGCGAGTATGTGTGTGGGTGTGTGTGTGTGGCAACAACTGCCTCTTATCCGTGAGTATTTCCACTCATCTTGTCATTAAGGTTGATATCATATGGGAAGTTGATTACAGATTGATTGTACTCATGTTCCTCTAATAAGTCATGGACGGGCCTAAGATCCTGTTTTGAGAGTCTGACAGAGATGGGACCAAGAACAATAAGAATGTTGTCCAATATGTGCATACCTGGGTTGTCCACAAGGCAAGGGTTCAGTCAAGACTGTGGGAACCTCTCTAAGCACTTTAGCTGTTACAGTAGCGTCTTTATGGCTGGTTACATTGTCTATAGTATTCATCAGTGCTCTTAATATATAAAATGAAAAGTGTAAAATCTTGCCGAAAGCATATATAATGTACTTTAGACTTTAAAAGATCACATAATTAGTAAAATTAAATAATTTGCTAAAGTCTAACGATGACTGCTGGGTAAGACCTCAGTCATACTAGTGCAAAAATAGGAGGGCAGCCTCAGTGTGACCAGGGAAAACTGATGGTTGATGAATGATTGCATTTCATTTTTTGGCTTTCTGGGATTTTGAGTAGTTGAAGTGACCAGCTTGCAACCAACAATTTTGATTGGTCCATCACTGTCTGACTTCAGTCCCTCTCAAACAAACTAGTGAAGGTTTCCAAATGATCACCATCAAATTCATAAATGCAGACACATTGCCAACATGTTGTAATCACTCTGAGTAAGTTGGAGTCAGTCTAGACCAATGAGCAAAACTCATCTGCGCTATCAACTAATGAAATGCACAAACCCAATTTGCTAAGGTTTGTGGTGGGCAATTTACTGTACTTCCTCTTGCTTAAGGTCAAGCCTACCCATTTGCTAAAGGTTGGCCATAGGTGAGGGTAGGGACGTAGATCGACCGGTAAATTGAGAGCTTCGCTTTTACACTCAGCTCCCTCTTCACCACGACTGACCGGTGCAGCGTCCGCATTACTGCAGCCGCAGCCCCAATCCGTCTGTCGATCTCCGGCTCCCTTCTCCCATCACTCGCGAACAAGACCCCGAGATACTTGAACTCCTCCACTTGGGGCAGGAACTCATCCCCGACCCGGAGTGGGCACTCCACCCTTTTCCGGCTGAGAACCATGGCCTCAGATTTGGAGGTGCTGATCCTCATTCCCGCTGCGTCACACTCGGCTGCGAACCGCTCCAGTGCGAGCTGGAGGCCCTCACCCGATGAAGCCAACAGAACCACATCATCCGCAAAAATCAGAGATGAGATTCTGAGGCCACCAAAGCGAAAGCCCTCCGCCACTTGGCTGCGCCTAGAAATCCTGTCCATAAAAATTATGAACAGAACCGGAGACAAAGGGCAGCCCTGGCGGAGCCCATCACCCACCGGGAACGGGTCCGACTTATTGCCGGCAATGCGAACCAAGCTCTTGCAACGGTTGTATAGGGATTGAATGGCCCGTAGCAATGGGCCAGACACCCCATACTCCCGCAACACCTCCCACAGGACACCCCGAGGGACACGGTCGAATGCCTTCTCCAGGTCCACAAAACACATGTAGACTGGTTGGGCAAACTCCCATGCACCCTCAAGTATCCTGGAGAGGATAAAGAGCTGGTCCAGTGTTCCGCGACCAGGACGAAAACCGCATTGTTCCTCCTGTATCCGAGGTTCGACTAGCGGACGAACTCTCCTCTCCAGCACCCTGGCATAGACTTTCCCAGGGAGGCTGAGGAGTGTGATCCCCCTGTAGTTGGAACACACCCTCCGGTCCCCCTTCTTAAAGATGGGGACCACCACCCCGGTCTGCCAGTCCACAGGCACTGCCCCTGATCTCCACGCAACATTGCAGAGACGTGTCAACCAAGACAGCCCTCCAGCGCTTCAGCGGGGCGACCTCATCACCCATGGCTCTGCCACAAGGAGTGTTTAATGCCTCAGTACCTCGCCCCACGAAATTGGTCATACCCCTCATCCCCAGACTTGCTCCTCTCGAAGACGTGTCAGTGGATTAAGGAGGTCCTAATGCCCGACAATTTTCTCAGTCGACGTCAACAGCGCTCCGCCAGCACTATACACAGCGCAGGTAGAGCACCGCTTTCCCCTCCCCAATTTACTGTAAATTGCGCTAAATTTAATACAGAAAAGCATATCTTATTTTGCACACGATATGTGAGAGGGGGAGATGTTATCAGAATGAGTGTGTAATTGACACCACTAGAAAGCTCAAAACTGTGAGCCCAGTGCCAAAACTTTGGCTTTGCCCTGATGCTCTTTACTTAGTGCTCACTTTGAGTGTTTAGAGAGAAGCTCCACATATTCCTGCTTCACAATGAGACTGGGTGGGATATTGTTGAAACAGAGAAGAACTGAACTGTACTTATTGGAGCATCTGAAATGCATACAGTACATACAAATGCATGTCTTCCTTTTTGTGTTTCAGGCTTTTAGTCACATTTGTAAATTTCTAAATTGGTACACAATGAAAACACATCTGAAAGCCTTTTATGAGCAGTTCACATAGAGAAACATCCATGTTTCTGTGTTATTCCATTTAATGTGTTAGTGTGTTAGATTAATGTCTGAATGTAACAGTATGTTAGGGTTAGGGTTTGTTAAATGATATATTCCCAGACTCATGCTTTCCACTTCAGACACTGGCAATCAAGACCAACAAGACAAACGGTAAACCATGCCAACATTATAGTCTCCATCTACTTTGCACTCTTTGGGAAGCTCTACCACTTAACTGTAATATACAACATAAAATAATGTCAAAATACAACAGCACAAAATGCTGTCGGATTAAAGAATTATTATGACACTACAGTAGATTCCTGAAAAAAAACCAAATTTGCTCGGACAAGAGATTTTTTATTTATTTTTTGCTTTACTGCAGAGCATCGTCTGCAGCGTATCACCTTTATTATTATTATTATTATTATTGGGTTTTTTTAACACAGCTATAATTTTCCACATAGATGACTAAGGATCATCTAGTAAATTAATGTTAATTCTGTAACATACAGCATCAGTGATGCAGTGAATAATCTCACATTAACATTGATGTTTTCACTCAAGAGTGTGTGTCTTCCTCTCTATTAACCCATCACAGCAGCTGTAACATCAGTTGAAAAACAACAAACCGTGTGCGTAACATTTCTTTTGAAAAGCCTTTGTACCTGCAGGATATGTGACACCAGTGATGGTACGCAACTCCAGGTCATTTTCTCAAAATGCAGAAAAACCAAAGCAGTTTGTGTATTTGGGGACATGGCACAGTAGCGGTAATTTCATTAACACATAGACAGCTTAGGATCTGCCAGTAAAAAATATTTTGTGTTCTTCTACACGTGCATGCCAGCTGTTATACATAGATTCCAGGTTTATATAGTTTGTGATAAAGCAGCTCCGGATAAATCCTGTTCTCCACCTGATTCTCGGTTCTCAGGACTACAACTAGTTCCCTATAATTTTTAACAGAAGAGTTCCCCCTTATGTAATAGACATATTTCTTTGTCTTCAGCCTACTCTTATTTATCATTTATCAGCAAATTTGTGCTGCTCTTGTTAGAATGATGGTCAGTAATGAAATTAATTACCTGCATCTGTTTGTTTCTAAATTTATACATCTGCCCAATTTAGATCTGGCCCAGTCTGTGTGGATTCTGCCAGGTCTAGTAGTAGCACGCTGGTACAGCGCTACACGTTTGACGTAGATGCCAACATATTTGCAACAGTCTGCAACAGATTTGAGTTTCCTCACAGTTAATCATAGTATTATCAGAAACAGATTGTATTTAAATGCCAGCTTGACCCTGTTCAGTCAAAAACTGATAGCAGACTTACTTTGTCTTATTGCCGTTTTATCACATTCTTGATGCACCAATGTGAGTGTGAAGAAACGAACTCATACAGGTGTCGGACCTGGACCCTTCATTCAAAGTGACCATTTAAAAAGCAAGAAGATTGTAAGTTGATTCACACTGTCACAATAATTTTAGTTGCGCAGTGGTCTCTAAACACTATTTCTGTAGTGTAGCTGTAGCCTAACAAATAGAAACTGTAGCTCTGAGTGTGACAACACAGAGAAAAGGGACAGATTTACCATTAACTACTGAACGATTTTGAATGTGCCAGATAATTATTAGTTATATACTAAGTAACCACTGTTGTGCCACAGACATATATGTATACAACTCCCGTACTTTAGAGATGTGCCTTTGGATCCTATAGTTAAATCTATAATGAATGTATTTTTTTAAACTCATATGAAAGATTCCTACAAATAGCTGAAAGCAACAAACACAATGCCAGTTGCTTTTAATGTTTTCTCAAATCTATGTTCATTATTGGTGAGTCCTTCTGTGCTGACAAAACCTTTCAGAAACGATTGAGACTGGTCTGGCCATTGTTAAAATGTGAGAAACAAGGTGAAAGCGCATGTCGTGCAAGAAGCTTGAGAGTCAGCCTCGGTTGAGAGTCGTTTTGCGTAGCTTGATTGAAAACGGTGGAAACTATGTATTATTCACTTGCTCACCTCTCCTTTTGTTCAGGAGTCGTGTTGTTTTGCATAAGCCCTAACTTGTCCCACCACTCTTTCACCTTTTCTTCCAAGTAAGGAAATCACGTTGATCCTTACCATCCGGAGGGAAGGTACTGGAGGATGCTTTCTTTATTAGCTTGTTTGTTTTTCATCTGACAGCAAGCTTGCCACAGAATGTGCTGCCTCATTCCTCTGGATGCCACGCACTCGGTTTCAACAATAAATGCTTTATGCACATCCCCCACTCTTACCTGAACTGTACATCACTTCTCTCTAGAACAAAGCAGTCAGTCATGACTCAGTCAAATAATCATTATGGCTCCTTAAATACATGTGTGGAGGGGTGGAACAGGCATAGTTGAGGAATTTACTTCAATAAAGCTGCCATTGAATGCTTGCTGAGGAAATGTCATAACAGCAGGTAAAAAAAATTAGACATGGATAGACAGGATAGATTAGTTTTGCAGCTGCCAGTGGAAAACAGCCATCAGTGCACCTGATGGTTGAGCAGAGAGGTGTTTTCCACTCTCAGGGAAATGGACCATATCATACTCTTACCTTAGTTACAAAGTACTACTGTTAAACACTGTTTGTGGTTATATCCAAACTTCAATTGTGGTATCCAGAGTAAATGTTATCCTCCTTTTTATAAAAAACAAACACACTTAAAAGTATAATTTCATTTTTTATTGGCGATCAAAAGCCAAACTCAAAACTTTACACCTTTAACTAATATCATCTGTAAAGCCAAAGCCTTATATGGTGTATTTCTCTGTGTTGTAAAGTTCTATTGTTATCAAAAAACCATTAAAAACACATAAAACAGTCAAACTGTTGGACTGGGTAGTATTTTTCTTCATTACAGAGAACATGACCAGTGTAGTTTGTTCAGAAACAACTCTGCTTTGGCATTTTCAATCTCTGTAGGGTTTGCTCTGTTAGGCAGACATTGCGGTTCTTTATGTGTTTTTAATAGTTGTTGGAGTGCAAGTGTGGAGCTTTATAGCACATGGGCATGTGCTATAATAAAAGAGTAATATGATGTCAGGCTTTTTCTTTAAAGCTCCTGTGTGGATTTGAAAAAGTCTGAAAATCTTTTGCAGACTTTGCAGACTTCGACAATGATCCCTCTTCGACAGTGGTGTTGACTTGGTTGGATGTTATGAAATTGTATTTTTTAACTCTTGAAATAATTATTTCATGGTGTGCTGTGAGTTATATTATATGACAGCTAAAACTCTTTCAGGCCCTCATTCATTCTTTTTAAGAAATTACCAGATGTTGCTGATTTGCTCACTTGTAGTAGTTGCTGTCTCTCTCATTTATTATTATTCTTTTTTTTCAGCCTAATGATGCCCTCCCTTACTGGCACAGACATTTATATGTGCCTCATACTCAAATTGACAGTGAAAAGCTATTAAATAACAATTCAACACATTGAATCAACTTCACATATTATGTCTGCTTCATTTGTCATGAAATAACAAGGGAACAGGCCTCACCTGACCACAAATCTGCTTGTCAGTTAATTGTCCAGTTAATGCAGATTTTTTTTTTTTGTAAAGCCTGTTTAATTAAAGCTGGAAGTCTGCACTTTAACCAGATACTGGATGTTTAATCCGTTTAATTTGAAGTCCACTGTGGCAGTATACAGAGGCAAAAACACAAAAATTGTGACTTTGTCCAATAAATTATTGAACTAACTGCACTGCATCAGTTCTACCAATATTATTGTTTTCTACATGCTAATCTTTTAAAATATCTGTAATCACATTCTTGTCTAATGCAGATCTAACATTAATCTGTTGAACTGATGCCTGTTTTTGGCCTCTGTGAGTGACAGACTGTGGACAGGGAAGGACTGTCAGCCTGACAGACCACCATCACACAGCACTACCACCCCTCAACTAACATACTACTTACACACTGCCAGAACAGGCACCCTCTTCAATTACAGACTGCAAAAACAAACCATACCAGCATTGCCGGCTTGTCAACTACCATATAATTCACAAAGGTCTGCAGACACACATCAACACAAATATTTGACTACCACAATGAAATTGGAAACAACCTTCCCCTGCTATACTTGATATATTGATTCAGTCAGTTAACATGTCTTACACTAAGAAAGTGTAGTGTCGATAAAAATCATATGGAGCTGAGACACACACACACACATGTATATATACACACAGTTATTGAAAAACAGCTCATGAATATTGCACAGGTTTTGAGCATTTCCAATTGAATGAATACGTCTCTGTGTATTGCCTGTCATTGTTGAATAATTGATCTTGCTCCTTGCGATCTCCATTTGTCAAAACGACCAGTTTTGCTTCCCTGTACCACTCCAAGAGGGGAAAACCTTTAACATCTATTGTCATACAGGTCTAAAAAGAGTTTTACTTGGTTAATGCTTTATCTTTTTTATAGCATTTGAATTAAATGATGATCAGGCAACTTGAATATTAGTGTTATGTTTTTGTTAACAGGTATGAGATCAAGTATGACAAGGAGGACTATGTGCTGAGAGTGAAGAAGGCTTCCATTAATGACGAGGGCACATTCACCTGTGTCGCAGAAAACCGTGTGGGCAAGCTGGAGGCCTCCGCCACCCTCACAGTCAGAGGTATGAAACAGATATATATCAATTCAAACAATTAAATCAATCAGTTAAAAACACACAGAGAAACTGTTGAGCGTATTGTTCTTATTCTTCTTATATACAAAGAGGAAGTTTTGGATTGATAATTCACTCCTTACTGTCCCCATTACACAAGTGGAAATGCATAATGCTGAGTACTATAGCCAAGAGAGATGTATGCAGTCCATGAATCTGTTTAATTATTTACATTTCCAAGTGCAGCGTCTACACACTCTGCCACCCTCCCCCTGTTGTGGTGGCCTGCAAGCCACACTGCCCTCCATGCTGTAACCACCCAGTCAGCAAAGCCATTTCACAGATTACTGGTGCACACCACACCTGGGGTTTGCAAGGTTAATAAAATCATTCTAACCATTTTTTTTTCTATTTTCACCACTCTTCTTCCCATTAAAGTCGAGTGTTTAACGTCTCTGTGGAGCGCTTTACAGCGACACAGAGGACCAGAGGAGGTAAAACAAGGCCTTGGTTGACTACTTGTTTATGAGTCCAGATTCGTGAGAGCACCACCTAAGTTTTTTTGTTTACTTCACCATGAGTACCCATACAGCAATGCAGAGGAAACATTGGGAACAACTACCAACAACTACTTCTCTGTGACACTTTCAGAAGACTCATCCTTTGGATATAACCTACATGCCTGACTTTTTTTTTTTTTGGTTCTTTTTCCTCCTCTTTACTTTTTTTGGGTTCTGTTCATCAGCATTTATGGCAAACACATCTTTGCCTCGCTACTACAAACATACACCACCCATAGAATTGTAGATTTCATTATTGCAGAGAAGGTCCAGCAGTGTATTTGTCCCTGAGGAGCAATAATGACTGCCCACACTGAAATTTGAATGCAATTTAAGACTTTTGACTACCAGTGGGTATTCACATCAGACAGCCTCTGTCATTCAGGGGTCTGAGAAACAGATGATGGGAGCTCATCAGCAAAACTGTCCAGTGGGCAGTGGACAAAACCTACTGGATCCTCTCTTTGTAACGCTTACACTGTGCTAGAAGTGTGTTTGCCCAACACAACATGTCATTCATTCTGATTTTGATTTCCCTTGTCTTATTTTATTATGTTCTGTTCCTTTTGTGTTGTTTTATGTTTGTGCGTCTGTGTCTTAATTTGTTTCTTTTGTGTATCCACTCCACCATTGTCGTGTTTCCAGCTCGCCCTGTCGGTAAGTACCCATCCTTCTGATTTGATCCCATGCTGCATGCCTTCTCCATACACCCTGTTGCATTTGACTGCTTGACAATCACTAACCATCGCTTTAACATTCCTGTACTTGACTAACACATTTGTTGCATAAGTTGTCCTTTCCTTTCAGCTGTTTTTTTTTTGTACATCAGATACTTGTGAGATATTTGCAGATTGTATCTCTTTTCGTTAACTGGCTCTTGTACGTACTTTAGAGTTCAGAAACTATACTAAAACTTTTCTGTCTATACATCAGATATAGATTTAGACAGATCCTTTTTTTTTGTTCTCTCCACGCTGTGCTCTTTAGCATATCCAGTTTAAAATGAATGAATGAATGAATAAATGATGTTTTCTAGTGGCAGTTCTCAGGTTTAATTTCAGGAGTGTTAGGTACATAGAAATTCCTTGATGCTTTACGACTTTACTAGAAATGCTTTCCCGTGGATAAACAGCTGTCCTAAACTTTGCATTGTCACAAAGTTACTATTCATTTTGTATTTTTATCGCATATACTTGAGCTCTACTGGCAGCTGATGAATATTGCGTATGTTGCTTTATTATTATAGATCAAGGCTTATGTTAGCATTGTTCCTCTAAACTGAAGGTTCTTTAGATTCTAGTCTCTATTCTTTACAGTGAAAGAGTGGGCTAGCAGTGTAATTGACTCAGACATTGTCATCTCATATGGTCCAGAATGTGTTTAACTTGCGAGTCTTGAGGCCATCTGTGGATTTTTGGATCACAGAGCTGAGATCTGTTTAGTTTTGATCAGCTTCTTTCCTTCTGAGCCCAAGAACACCGGTCTGGGAATGTCGTTTTATTTCCCTATAGATTGGTGTAGGTCAACAGAAAACCACATTTGGCACACTTCATATGTGAGATTGTTAGAGGGAGTAAGTGAAAATTGGCATCTTGAGAGAAAGACGTGCTTTTGAGTGCAGAAATGGGAAGAATGCAATAATGAGAAATATGCAGGAGGAGAAAGAAAGGGAAAAGAATGGCAGAAGTGTGTGTCAAGACAAGCTTGACTGGTAGAAAAAAACAGACACTGCCTCAATGGCAGGACTTTGGTTGGCAAAACAGCAGTGGCGGTTCTCTGATTGTCAAACTGTCAGTTTCCAAGAAGATGGAGGAAATTACACATTCACTCTGCCTGTGGGAAGAGACAGTAATTGCTGTCAACTTTTGAATAAAATATGATTGAATGTGGGATTTTAAAGGAGGAAGAAATATTTGTGCTTGAGTGTGCTGAATGGATCGCTGTCTCTTTGTCCATTTGTTCTTTTCACCCTGACTGCTGTTTTATGCCGAGCCCTCTCCAAGCCAGGCAGATGTGACTTGTCATGAATTAAATATGGGCCCCTGATCGTGTGTTTCCTTAGGAGGGAACAGGAAGGAGCTTCTCATATGTCATTAAGGGTTTCTGAATAAAAAACAGGGCCAATGTCTGCTAGCCCTGAGCCAAGCTGTGAAACTGTCGCACACTAACTTCCCCTTGATTTGTCGAAAGTTTTGATCTGTTCTTCTCCATTGGACCCTGTCTACTTTTTGGTCATTCTCAATCACATTCCCCATGACTATTTTATTCAAATATAATTTAAAGATAGAAATAGGGATGAAAAGTTGTGAAATATGTAGTTGACTAATAGAAAAGCAGTAAAGACAAAGCCGAGCCTTTTTGTTTAAATTGCAGATTTAACTGGAGTCACCAATCACACAACTGAGATAGGATGGATCGGATGTTTTTGGCACTTATTAGTGAATCTAACAGTTTAGCACACTTGCACATTAGAAAGCTTAACCATTAATAAAAAGATACCTCAGAAAATGCCCCCAAGATATCTGTGGGTCATGACAAAACTGGTTTCCAAACAGATTGCTTCCTTTTATTTGGTATGTTAACATTGGCTGTAGATAAAAGAGGGTTTTTTTTGGTCTGCCTTTGGAAACAATGAGTCATACCTGAAAAACAGTTCAAAGCATAAGAATTCAGGCCCATTTAACATGACTTTAAATCATAAATAGTGGGGAAAAAAGGAAGTAAGCATCCTTTTTTCTGCTTAAGTGTGTAAATAAGTCCATGAGGATGGCAAACAAAGAGTCATTAATGGGAATTGAGAAAGTGACAAAGGACCATGCTGGGTAGTACAGTGATAGGAGGCATTCTGTAAGGTGTGAAACCACATTTTAGTGAGTTGTTAATAATGCAGTGTGTGGTATGGAATGGAGCAGAGAAGGGAGGGAACTAAGACCTTGCCAGAGCAGGATTTAAGAGCTCTGTATCAGGCCCAGCATTGTGAGAGCCACAAGATATCCAAGCAGCAGAAGGCCAAACGGCAAAGCAGTAAATCTGTTGCCATCTGCACCATTCCCAACTGTGTGTATCTTTGACAAATACACACGCCCAAAAAGGGATTACATGATGAAACCAGCCAAATGGGAAGAGTTTGGCCTTACTGGAACCAGCTGGCTTATCGGAGAAAGGACTTAGAAGAAATCAAAAGAAACAGAAAGAGTGCAAGATGTTGCATTGCAACAATTCTTGTCAGAATTTTGCAGAAGTCTTGGTGTTTCTCATTGTGTTTCTGCAAAGAAAATGGTCCCTCTAATCCACTCTCTGTGCTTATTTGATAGTATGGCAGTGACTCAGGGCCCTTAATGTGTTGACTTTCATTATCTCTGCAGGAGCTGTGTTTCCTCTGTAAGAGTTTTTGATTTTTATCTTGGCAAACATGGCTCTTGTCAACATGACCCTCAATGACATTCACCGAAGAAACAAGTAGAGGCCCTGGGTCAGGCAGTAATTTACTCAGATAATTAAAATGCTTTCTTGCACTTGTACCAATCATCATCTATCAAATGATAGATTATTATGTCTGGATACTAAAGTTTTTCATGCATAAGGACACATGCTATATCCCTTTTTTGTGCCATCTATGCACTTGGATTATGTCAGCTTTTGCTTGTTAAATATCTCATTAAAAAGCAATTGAAATATCTGTGAAACAAAGTTTGGTGTGAAATTCTCCCTCCTTCACCTGGTGTCACGTAACGGTCAGAAAGCAAAAACGGCAGCACTGCACGCCAATAGAAGTTGTATCCAGTCCGCTGTCTTTGTTATTGACCTGCATCTGTCAAGTTGTCAGTCAGAAATGTCTCACTGTTCGTCTAGCTGCTGATAAACGTGTGAATGTTAACTGAGAAAGCTTCACAGTACAGTTTCAGACTTTGATAGCTTTTCAAGTGTTAGCTTGTTGTGTGGTAAACACTGAAGTAGTCTTTTCTTTCTCTCACTCACTTTTGATACAGCTTTGATCAGAAGTTGTATCAAGCTGCTCACAATCTTGACTTTTATATGAGATGCATTCTGATGCAGAGTAAACCCTCCATATGGAAAGTCAGACACAATTAACCCTGTCTATTCCTGTTATAGTTTTCGATGTTTCCAGGGCATGGGTGTGCCTATGTGTTGTCTCAGATCTAAATGCCTTTGTGACTGAGACGCTTCCTTGTGTGAATGCCACTGTGACTGTCATTCATTCAGCTTCAGTCTCACCTGGATGAATGGCCAGCCTTGTTACCATGGCAGTGAGAGTCATGATAGTCACTGGTGTTCAGAGCAAAAGACAGATATGATGCTGCATGGAAGCTCTGTACAGCACTCCCATTTTGATTTTACCATGTGGTATATTGCTTGTTTTTGCTTGAAGTCCTTAAGCCTTAATGTTCGGCTTCACTATGCACCGCAGGTCCTCTAACACTGTTGTTCTGGCCCTTTGACTTCAGCTCCTCCCCAGTTTGTCATCCGTCCAAGGGACCAAATCGTGTCACAAGGCCGTACTGCTACCTTCCCATGTGAAACCAAAGGAAATCCACAACCTGCTGTCTTCTGGCAGAAGGAGGGGAGTCAGGTACAAACACAGACTAATCCAGTTTAATGTTGTTTTTTAATTACTTTTTCATTATTATTTTTTACATGTGAAAACATATCACTCTCTTTTTAGGCGGGATTTATTATCTACCGTACATCTGGCGTTATCAGGTTTCGATTCTACCAACTGTACACACAGTCATTGTGTTTTTTGGATTCCCCTGCTTTGCACACACACACACACAGACAGCACTTCTACACTATCTGCGATCGGTATCTTTACCACAGACACATAGATACACCTTTGTTCTCAGGATCTGCCAAATCAAAGTGTGCCTGGCAAAGTGCTAATTGGTTTTCTGTGACCCTGAACTGATAAGAACGATCCTAACCCTCACTCAAGCAGATAACCCATTCAAATACCTGGGTGTCCTCACAACGGTCAACAACAGTGCCAATTAGGAACCTGTTGAGGCTTGTAGATGAGCCACAGATATGATTCAGCTCTCGCTAAGGTTGAAACACGCTCACGCATAGCCTGCAGGCCAACAATTAGAACAGAGTTTTCTGAAAACAGTGAACAGAAGTGAGACACATGCTTACAACTTTGCACAGGTATGATACTCAAATAACAATATGTTACCTAAAGCATCGTGAGTCAGTGCTATTGAGTAATGTGAACTCAAATTTTGTGTGTGTCTCACTTTGTCATTAAAGTTGAGGCTTTTCAAATGACTGTTAATTCTTGACATTTCTGCACTTGTTGGCACTTGTCCTTGTGTTTATTAAAGCTTTCTATTCTTTATCCTTACTGTGATGTGATGTGATGGTATTTGTTAAAGCTAATTAAGTATATTAGTTAAATAACATTAATGCATTTCTTCCAGTTGAACATCTCATATGTTCTGGAGACCCATAGAGTCTAATAGAAAAGAAACTGTGCAGTTTGCTACATGTAAGTGATTAGATGTAATTCAATCCAGCTGTTTTTGCTGGTTCCCTCTGGGGATCCTAATAAAAGAGTACAGGAATAGCTGGGACAAGGTGGGAACTACTCAGAAAGAAGTACTTTTTTCTGTGTCATTAGTCGTCTAATTCTGTGTATTTACTCTGAAATGTGTTACGCTGATTATGTCTTCCTTTCTAAATTCAAGATTACATTATATTTAATAAAGTCTAATTTACATGAGGTGGTCTCCTTTTAAAAAAAATACATTTAAAAAAAAATCTCAAAACCACTGTGGAATTGAAACAGAGAGGAAAGTGGTCATGTAGCCAACAAGAGCAAAAAGTTCCCTTCCTAAGAGAGTGGAGCCACTGGCTTGGCCCAAGAATAAGTATGAAACCAAGTCATCAAACATGTTTTGCAGCTCGTGAAGTCGGTTCACATAGTCAAAGAGAGAATTGTTCATGCTGTGATTACACTAATAGTCAGATGTGTTTGCACGTTAGTGTGCACAGTATATGTGTGGATTCGATGGTGATGGATGTGTGAGCATTTTTGTAATTCTTCCAGGTTGAACTGCTTCCATGTTCTCACTAATTGGCTGTTTGTTCCATTTCCTGCAGAATTTGCTCTTTCCCAACCAACCCCAGCAGCCCAACAATCGCTTTTCGGTGTCGCCCAGTGGAGCCCTGACCATCTCATCTGTGCAGCGGGCAGATGCTGGTTACTATATTTGCCAGGCCCTGACCGTTGCAGGCAGTATCCTCGCCAAGGCTCAACTGGAGGTCACAGATGGTGAGGAAAACCTGACGTGTAACTTCTGCCATGCCAGCACACTACTACACACTGACACATTGCTTAGTATCACTGCAGATGGGGTGAGGCAGGTGAACCATCACCAAACAAATTACTTATACTGACACTGATGGCATCTGACTTGAGTTTGTCAGCTTTTAGCTACAACACGGCTATTGCCTGATTAAGTGCAAGTAGGAATTTGGCCTTCAAGACCTTTGTGTGTGCAGTAGGTGCACAAGTACAAATGAATTTTTTAAACAGTCAAAGTGCAAAGAAAATTCAACTACTGTTGAAGAAATGTCAGTATGTCCATAACCTTCAGTTACTGTGTTTTTGCTCTGTGCACTTATTTCTTTCTTTCCTGATGCAATTTAATTAAAAATGCCTCGTCTTCCTATTGGAAAGAAAATAGAGCATTGCCCTTGAGTTTGTTCAAGTTTAATGGTCAGCGGTTTGGTGAGTGAGGGAGCCACATGTTTGTGTATGAGGGCGGGAGCAGGAGAAGGAGACTGATAGAGTGACAGTGGCTTTCTATGAAATGAATTATTTTTGTCTTGCTAGGCGCGGGAGCATCTAATCAGCTATTGTGATGGCAAGATAGACGGCTATCCATATGTCGGCTAAAGTACCTGCTAGCAAAAAGATTAAAAACACAGCATGGGCATTTTTTTTGGTTTTGTTTTGCAGTCGGGTGCAGGTACATAATTGAAAGTGCCCTTCAAATTCCTGCTTATCACTTTTTCAGCTGTATTTGTATTTTTATTTAAACAAACATTTTGTACACATGGCATGCGGGTTTAACAGTCACAAGTGTTAGAACTCTGATTGGGCTTTAAATTCTTTATGAGTGTCTCAGACAGACTGAAGAACTCTATCAAAGTCTTACAAAGAAAGATACAGATATCCTTTTTGGATATTAGTGATACTACTTCCAGCTCACAATTGGCAGTACCAGGGCCACTGGGTGATCAACTTAATGCCAGTATAGTGGACAGGTGGTGGCAACAAATAGGATGTCTCCATAACTCAGTGTAGACAGTATGGTGAAAAACACATTCACTTTGGAATGAAATGTGTAGCATTGTTATAGTTAAGGTATTTTAATTCCCACTTTTATTTTTGCCAAGATATGCTATTGAAGACATGTTAGCAAAATGAATAAAATCAGTGGAAAAGGAGGAAAGAGTGTGGTGTGGGTCAGGGTGAGGTCATGGCCACACCTGCTGCAGTCTTCGTGTGATTTACTGCCCGGAGTCCCGCCAGCAGTCTGTGGAGTTCAAGGAGATCTGTAATGAGAAATTCCTGATCCAGAGACCCAAGGCCTTAGTCGAGCTTTGCCTCCTCCCTTTGTCACTCCCACATGCCATGGACACATAAATTAAACGCATCAAACCCCTTGACCAAACCATGCCTTCTGTTTGCGCTTTAGCTTCTGTCAAACCGAGTCTTACAGCAGTGTACTGTATTAAGTAAGGACTGCATTAATGTGAGGGACGTTGCTTTAAACATCTTTTAACAAACATGGATGCACATTATAATTTAATGCATCTTAATTTGACAAACTATGCTATTAGAAGACAAACTGTATCTTACTGAGTCCCTGGCTAGAAGCAAGTGCTTTGAATCGTCTCTTGGCTGGATTTCAACTTTACATTATTACTTTTGATTCATTTGATCACATTTGCCCTACTTACTTATTATAGAGGCCTAAAAACAAAAAGGTGGAATTAATGTAGTATATTTGGCTGGTGGATAACATATCAGGTTTCTCTCCACCTTCTTGACCCGAAGCATCTACAAAAGTAGAGAGAATAATCTGGAAACACTTCCTTTTATCAGATGTAACTGCGGGACAGAAAATAGGGTTGCAAGCGAGGTGTGATAATGTGTTGAAAGGTTACTGAGGTACTTGGTAATTAGCCCCTGCAGGTCTGACATCATTAATCCATACTTTCTAATTAATGTAGGTTCTGCGAAGCCAGGGGGACTCCACATTATTCAACTCTAAATATATAAACTGCCTTTGTGCTACAGTACTAAATCTCTGAGATCGCCTCTGACACATCCCCTATTTTACAGATGTTACCCAAAGGCTTTTCTGGCACATTAAAACAAATGAATTTGCTCATATAAATGGAATCCATCAAAGTTGTAGCATTTAAATTGAAACTGGAACCAAATAATAAAAAAATTAAGGTTGCCTTCTCTGATTCTTTTGAGATAAAGAGTCTAGTTTCCGTACTTTCTAAAATTCACCTTTTATTGTGCCCCACACTGCACATAATGAAGTATTTATCTGAACCATACTGGCTCAATAGGCCAGTGTCTCACCGCCAAACTGTACCACAGAGTCTAGAGTAGTGTGTAAAAATAAAGCTACCCAGGCAGTAACTGGAAACCGCTTAGCATCCCTCTGCCACATCAATGAAAGAAGAAAACACTACTCAGCTTTTCTTTCCTGGAAATACAGGAATCATTGTTCTGTGGCACAATTACAAGACCTGCAGAGAAAATAGTCTACTTTATGATAGATACCAATATCCGCCCCCCGCTGTGTGTTTTATAACCAGTGCTATCACTCAGTTTATTTTATAGTCATGCGCATTATATGAGCATCATCATTCATCTGAACTACAGAATATGGATAACACTCACATTTTCCTCTTTGTTTCACAGTGCTCACAGATAGACCTCCGCCTATTATTCGCCAAGGCCCATCCAATCAGACCCTGGGGGTTGACAGTATGGCGCTACTGAAGTGTCAGGCTTCAGGAGATCCTATCCCCTCCATCAGCTGGCTGAAGGATGGGGTCAGTCTACTAGGAAAGGACCCCCGCATGTCGCTGCAGGAGCTGGGCAGTCTGCAGATCAAAAACATCAGGGTAAAAGATTTTAGTGTTAAAGTCACAGTTACTACTACTAACTGCTACTATGTGTTAAAAGTTTTGTGCTTTCTTTGTAGCAGAGCTTAAAACCAGCATTAACATAAAATGTTAATGCTGTTATTTGCAGTTATTTGCAACCGCATGGTCATGTTTGCAAGACTCCAGGATACAAGGTTTTTCCAGTGGGCATACAAGAAGTACCAACCCCCCCCCTGTTTAACCTGCATGATTGTATCACTTAGTGGCATGGTAGCTCCATTTGAGTTCAGCTGTGAAGGGTTGGATGGAATCCAGCTGTGGTTCAGAATATATACACACACATTTATGCACACGCAAATGTATCAAGTAGATTAAATTTAGAAGAATCGCATCTCCCTTTCTGCACTCTGTGGCCTCAGTGGAATACCTATTACGCTTGACAAAACCGGTGACCACTGACATGTTATTTAATAAATGGAAGGAAGGCACAGGGACAGAAACCAACAAACAACCAAAGTTCCTAAGAGGGATGGAGAGACAAGCCAGCTGTCATCGGTCCAGGGGGTTCTTGCAGCCCACCCTAAATTAATTAGCCTGTCTTTGTTGTGGTCGGCAAGACAGTGGGGAAATAAGGAGGGGGAGTGGAAAAGTGATGGAAGGGTGGTGAGTAGAAAATGGAATTCATTAGGAAATTAGCGTCAGCACTTTGAGGCACTCACAAATGACACACGGTTTGTCCAGCGCAGGGCCTAGCCGGAGAAGTCCCCCCATCAGTTTCACTGTGTCAGCGATAGGAGGAAACACGTATTCAGTCACTGCTGCTTTTAGGAGGGGGAACTAAAATGTCCCTTTCGCTAATAGTGTTATTAATGGAATCCTTACTACTGCTTATATTGTTTGCTGCTTGTTTTCATTTATAAATCTCTGTCTTTATTTCACTGTGTTCTAGCTTGCAGACTCTGGGATCTACACATGTGTGGCCACCAGCTCCAGTGGCGAAACATCATGGAGTGCCTTCTTGGAAGTCAAAGGTAGGTCGAGGGAAGATGACATGATATTGACGTGATATTTGTTTTAACTTTACTGTTTATTGATGAAAATGGCTGTTTGTTGTATTCTTCACTGAAACTTTCAGAATCAGGTGGAGTGATTGTAATGAAGAACCATGATGATAATGAGCTTCCAGGCCCACCATCTAAACCTCAAGTTACCGATGTCACCAAGAACAGTGTGTCCCTGTCCTGGCAGCCTGGGCTGGCTGGAGCATCTCCTGTTTCCTCCTATGTCATTGAAGCGTTCAGGTTTGTTTTACCACTCCCATTAAAGCGCCAGTCACTAGCTATCAGCTTTGGTATGCTATGGATTGCAGATATAACTTTATTTCTCTTGCACTGCAGTCAATCAGTGAGCAACAGTTGGCAAACAGTGGCAGACCACGTCAAAACCACCCAGTTCACTGTCAAAGGTCTCCGTCCGAACACCATCTACCTGTTCATGGTGCGAGCTGTGAACAGCCAGGGCCTGAGCGATCCAAGCCCCATGTCTGATCCTGTCAGAACACAAGGTACCTTACATAACACTAATATAAAACGACTTCATTACATTCACTGCATGTATGCATAGGTTCTTCATAAGCCACAAGCTGAATTTGATTTCTGTTTCTAAGGATAGATTAAGGTCGCTGTGTTCCACTCCAAACTCTGGTACTTATCAGCCCATCTCAGCAGTCTGCAGTGAACAGTTATACTGACACTAACACTGCACAACTTTCAAGAGGTCAAATTTTTCATTGCAGTTCAGCTCATTAAAGCTGCACTTAAGCAATTATGTAAAATAGCCATGTCTACTTTTGGAAGGCCTAACAGAGTTAGTGCTATGCCTGCTATGTTAATCATCATAACAGAAGAAAATGACTGTCTCCAAACCCAAAGATGATTTGGTTACAGTACTGGACAGTCTGCAGTCAGATTGCATTGATATGATAACACCCTCCCACAAGCAATCCTTTGGCCGTGCTCTGTCAAATGTAAGCTAATACCATCCTAAAAAAGTGAATTTGATTTGCAGCCTATCTCTCTCATGGTGAGATGAAGACCTTCAGATGATATATAGAAGTGTCGATTGACAATAGCATGCACTGATGATAAAGTGATTTTTACTACTTTTAACTGTGTTTGGCCTGTCTTGCTCCTTTGGTGTGTCCATGTTATTTATCACTGCGCTGGGTTGTGTAAATGAGGCATTTTTTTTTTTTAAATATAGGAAATGATATTTGTGGCTTTTTTTCCTCCAGTAAATAACTCAAAATGTGGCTCATTTCAGCCACACTCAGTATCTCATATGCTGGATTTTTTTATTGCTTATAACTTGAAACACATGCATGGGAGAAATGAGCTGGAACATAGTGTCATGTGTCCATTCATCTTCCATCCAGTATGTCTAAGGGGTCATATATTCAGAGTTCATTCAGTGATGTGGTTTTTCAGTCAGATCCCAGTAAGTGCAGACAAGTCGCACGTCTAAAGAACTTTGCAAACCCAACTCTACTTTCTTTTCTTTAGATCAGAAAAGTGCTTAATACAAAATGGAATGAGGTCATTTTAATGCAGATGAAGTTGCTCCTTTTTAAATGAAGTCGTGATTACCAAGTGTACACGTCTTTGTTAAATCCGACTGGTCTATTCATTCTTTCTTTTGTTATTCCACTTCTGATGGTGATGAATCAAGGTTTATTGTGTGGAGCTGAGTGAACAGAGTTTAAGAAGAGTAAGAAACATTTTACTCTCTTTGACTTTACTTTGGGACTTCTCTTTCTCATTTTTACTTTCTTGTTCTCTTGTAGATATAAGCCCTCCAGCTCAGGGTGTGGACCACAGGCACGTACAGAAGGAGCTCGGCGAGGTCATAGTTCGCTTGCACAATCCTGTTGTCCTGAGTCCCACAACCATTCAGGTCACATGGACAGTAAGTATAGCTTAGCATACTCAGACTTTAGCTGAGTATTTGCACTGGAAGAACATATATTGTGATTCTTTGATTGTGCAAAATTGAGTCACAGTCAAGATAGTTGGCATTAAATATTCCTCTTTGAAGCCAGAAGGTGCTCCTTGAGGCTAGGATTTGTTTTATGCCAGGAAATTTTTGTCAGGTTATTCCCTAAGACTGCAGCTTTGAAATATTGTAAATGGGAACTTAAAAGTAACTGAACATCAGATAGCTGTAAAATGGTTTTATTAACCACAGTAACATCAAAAGAGATGTCAGAGACATCTGGTTGTTCATCTATCTTCCATATGTCTTCAGCTGCTTCCTGCTTACATAAAGAACTACTCGGATAAAAGCAGATTGAAAATAATTTTTGTGTAATACAGTGTAGTAATTTGCAAACAGGAACCTTTGCATCCACTATATCTTATATGCACTTTCTGATGCTTCAAAATAAGAATAAACTTTTGGCCAAGTTTAGAACGTTTTGCCAAATGTGAAACACTTTTTAAATTTTTTTATATCTGTTTAATAATGAGAACAGAAACACTACGGTGTTTAGACTGTATAATATGTACATGGTTATTTTGATTGTGGTCCTATAAATCCCTTGGTGGCAAAGGGAGTGCATTTTCAAATTATCCACATTAGCAGTTTTCCTGGTGACATCTTTATTGACCCCTGTGGACTTGTTCGCTAATTTAATGCTAAAGTATTGCTTTATGATTGCAGCGTACAGTCAACACAAAACACGGCTGCCTAATCAATCAGTGGCTGGGACCCTTTAAGTAAACAGAGTGGCCCCTTTCAGAAAGCTTTTATATTCCCAAATCATTCCATTAATAAAATTCGTGCACCAAGAACGGAATCCATTTTGCTGATTTACTCAAGCTACACTGGTGAAAAACAGCTGCTTAACATCCCACTTGAAAGCCCTGCTCACTTCTTCTTCTACTGTTAACAAGCCATTACAGTGAGTTATGCACCCGTTCCTCCTCTGCATAAATTCAGCTTTTTCTGTCTCGCTAAATGGTTCCAAGTTTTAGACGAAGGACCCTTTGTGGATTTCAGGGGGCTACTACAATTGCTGTCTCTCCATCTTTTCTATGGGACATATCTCCTGTTACCATCTCTATTGTGTATCCTTCTCATTTCCCCAGGGTGTATGTATTTGTTGCTGCATGAAATTCTTATATTCATACCACGTCCTAAATATAGTAGGACTTGCTTTATGGTGCCACTATTTAGCATTTATAATACACATGAGACATTCCTATGTCCTTCATGGAATGCCTTTTTAATGTTGGGGGGACCACTTTGTGGTAGGATCTATGGTATGAGATGATGTCAGTGTTAATTCAGAAAAGTGTAGAAGTGCTGGTGATAAAAGCCTCTAAAGTGTTATACATGCAGCCCTGTAAGAATTGCAGAAAAACAGCAATGCATATTATCTATCAAATGTCCCAAAGTAGCATCTGTTAATCTCCTCTGCACAGTTCTCTTTGAAATAAAAAAATAACTAAATGAAAATAATGCCTTCTTTTACCTCTTCAGGTGGATCGTCAGTCCCAGTTCATCCAGGGTTACAGAGTTCTTTACAGACAGACATCGGGACTGCCATCACCAGGACCATGGCAAACCCAGGATGTGAATGTCCCCTCAGAGAGAAGTGTGATCCTCTCTGGTCTCAAGAAAGGCATAGTTTATGAGATCAAGGTCCGGCCTTATTTCAATGAGTTTCAGGGCATGGACAGTGAATCCAGGACTGCAAGGACCACCGAGGAAGGTAAGTGGAAGAACTTGCTGATTATATGTATATTACTGTATGTCAGGAGCAATAAAATCAAACTGTGGCGCATCCACTCAAATGATGAGTGACACGATCCCATAGGCTGCTTCCGTGCCAGTTTTTGCTGCAATATCATTGGTGCCCCTCTTTAAAACTAAGAACTGTATTTTGTTTAAACATGCTTCCAGGATATGCTCATCTTTTTGACCTTCCAGCTGTTTTTTGTTTTTTTTTTTGATTGGTGGTGTTAGTGCCAACCTTCATCTAATCCATCACCCAGCAGCCACAGATCTGAGCTGTGATTGGGCACAGCTCACACTTCCTCCTGTGAAGATGATCTGTCACCTAAAGCTTGATTCATACAGGCTCTGACAAGGCCACAGAGCAATGTGGTGCTATATTATAAACAGGCGCACAGATAGATATGTATTTCGATCAAGTTTATTGTAGTTAACTAAAACTGAACGACCAAAGTGAAGCTAAGTGTAAAACTGCTTTTGTTTTAGTGCCTACTACAAACTACATTAAAATTAATTACACATTTAAAAAAAACCTGCAATAACACTGTTTTGCTTTGATATAAACCTGAACACAAATACAACCACCAACCTTGTTTCAACCTTTTAACCATATAACTTCATACCTACAGCAGCACAAAAAGACAAATGCAGACGCTTAATACTGGAGGCGAAGACTGTCTTTCCACTGCATATTCAGGCTGCATGGACAAGAGACAGTTCACATCCTGTTGGGATGACAGGCCCATTTATTTTCCCTTTCTCAGAGGGACCATATCTCCTGTGGTCAGCTAGTGCATTCACTGCAGCAGTCGAACTGCCATCAAGTTACAGCTGTCGCCAACACACACTCTGGCACAAACACACACATACCTTAAAGTCACACATGCCAAGGTACATCTCCCTAAGGTTTCCTAAACCCACATGTCACAGCTATTACCAATGCTGATAATATTCCCTATCTGCATCCAGGTCCTGCACAATCTCAACAACTTTCTGCCATAACTCTGCTGCTGCGCTTGGTCAGAGTTAATGCACTGTCAAACACAGGGCTCTAGGCTCTTCAGAGTCCCTGGGACTACTGAGAAAATGTGGCTAGACAGATAGAGAAATCCAGTTCAGAGTGTGATTAAAACTTAGGTTGTTATTAGCACAATTAAAGAATCCCCAGAGTACGTCCAGGCAGATTCAGGGTTATAGTATACTCAGCGCGCCAGTGCTGTGTCCATCTTTTTGGTCTCCCTTTGCCTTTTTCACACGTCCTCTCACTCTCCATCTGGACGGCCATATCATGGCTGATAAATGAACTCTGACTGCCATCTGATTCCCACTGCATAATTGTCTAAGAAGTCACCACAGAGGATCATGTTTTATGCAGAGTAATTCTTATTTAAGGGGAAGGGAAATCAGTAATGTTTGTATAAATGTTCATTTCTAGACTAATGATCTACAATACATTGATCTCTAGGGAGATCCCACTCCCAGTCTTTTCAATAGCTATTGGCTCCTTTTTTGTATGGATGACATGTTTGTATTCCTTCATCATCCAGCACAGCATGCCATGTGCATGCGAGACAGAGGGTCACATTCCTGCCTGCCATACATCACTCTGCTAATGGCTCTATTAGCGCAGCCTCTGAGGCCTCTAATGAAAAATGTGTATTGTTTAGCACAAATATGCATGATAATAAGCTGCTAAATCATTCATAACATTAACTTTGAACGACATTGCTTCTGATGACTGCCATGCACAAATCCAGCACTTCGTCACCTGAATGTAATTCGGTGTTGGAGAGCCCAGAGCTTGATGGTTGATCAGATGCTCCCTTGGAAGATTGTTTCTAATCTGGCTAAGGTGTTGGGTTCATCATTGGACCCATTCATCTTCTACCATGCCAGGGCCTTCTGGCTCTCTGGGGGTTGGTGTGGCCAATTGCACTGAGGGATGAGCACAGATTTACAGGGTGACACGTGCCATTTTGGATGGAGGTGAGGTGAGAGAGCAGCAGCACAGGAGTAATTGACCTGTCAGTATTCTGCTGTGGTGCTGTACCCCTGCCAGCCACTGTGGAAATGAGAAAACATTATTTTTAAAACGTTATTTCCAGTTGGGCCAACTGTTATTTATTTTTCCTTTTACCCCTTGTGGGGTCAGAAGATTGTTGCCATCAGAATAACAACAGAGGTTTATGAAAGCTTGGACCTGTCTTGTTTCTATCCACTCCCAGGCTGCCTGTGGATTGTGCAGATTCCACTTAGATGGGCATCACCCCTCTGATCCTCACCTACTGGCTTTAGTTTCATCTCGCTGATCGATGGACTCAGTCAATATGTTTACTGAGACTTTGTTTCCTTTTCCTAAAATTTATTTTTTTCACATTTCCTTCTTGTCTGCACTTCATCCTATAAGCTCATTGACCCGTGTGCCACCCTGGTCAATGCTAGAGTCTTAGTGTGACTGAGAGTGCTTGCCTGACTATGCCAGGCCATTATTCTACAAATCAATACCAGTATTTTCTGTGCAAACCTACCAAGCTGGAGACAAGGATGATATATTAAATCATTGTGATGTATTAAAGACAGGTTATAGCAGTATCGGATGTGCTCTACTTTTTATGTAAATCCCCCTCTAATGAAAGATCATGGCAAGCTTCGGTCACCTGGGTTGTCCTTATAGAATATCAGGGCGAACAAAAATATGTGTCTGGTATGTGCATCCTTGTTTCTGTTTTGATTCTCTTTGCCATAACTGATGGATAGTGTATTTGACTTTTGACATCGATATTTGCACCTCTTCTTTCAGCTCCCAGTGCCCCTCCTCAGCAGGTAACAGTTCTGACCGTTGGAAACCAGAACAGCACTTCCATAAGCATCTCCTGGGACCCCCCGCCACCTGATCACCAGAACGGCATCATCCAAGAGTACAAGGTTGGTCCCAGCACGTCAGCATGGATTCTCATTTAAGTCACACAAAGCGAAAGGCATCACTTATTTTTGTCCTTTCCGTTTCAGATCTGGTGTCTTGGGAATGAGACGCGTTTCCATGTTAATAAGACAGTGGATGCAGCCATACGCTCTGTAGTGGTGGGTGGGCTGCAGGTAGGAGTAGTGTACCATGTGGAAGTGGCTGCCAGCACAAGTGCAGGGGTTGGCGTGAAGAGTGAACCCCAGCCTATTATTATTGGTAAGACTGACTTATAGACATCAAATTTCCCTTTCTTTTTTTAATCCTTAGTGAATGATATTCGGGTATGGAATAATATTGTTGCAATAAAATTGTATTTCAGCATTAGTGTTTAATCTCGGGAATTGAGCAAATATCATTACTTTTTGTCATGAAAGTCTAGGAATTACCAAATGGATGATATTGTTAAAATATTTTGATATGTGGTCTGACTGGATATGATTTATGTGGAGCTATGGCAGATTGTGCCTGATTTGACCCATAACTGATGGCTTGGCCCGCAGCATGTTCTTATTTCCCCAGCGTCACTCACATAATCCATCTCTGAGAGCAGAGCCGTGAGCTTACAGTTATGATATGTTGTGTTTGCCTGTCTGTGGACGTGCAAATAGTTGTGTTCATGTGGTTGGTAATGTAAAGAACACGAGCATTTGAGCATCTTTGCACGTGCATATGCAGACATATGTGCGTTGTTATCCTTACAAGTGTACTTTTTTTTTCCTGTCACTGTATGGGAATGTTAATAGCGTGCGGTTTGCACTTTTCCTACCATGCTGCAAGAGATATCGTCAAGCACACTGGTCAGGCTGCAATTGGAGATCAATACAGACCAGGGTCCTCTCATCTCATTTCACAGTGTGTTTTATCAGCTGTGGAGGGAATTGGGGGCTAAACTAAGCAAACAACCTGCTCACCTGGGGATTTGTTATAAGCTTTTAAGCTTTGTCTTTTTCAGTCTGTAAAATATATTTTACTGCACATCCTTTAGATCGACAGTATGTCCTGCTTCTCTGGACAATACCTCAGCTGAAATGTAACAGACACACTTTCTTTCACCTTAATCTAGCTAACCTTTATGTTTCTGTTGGTGTGGGGGAAAAGTGAAATATTTCTAAGCTTGTCAGTATTTGTGCATTAACCTTCACCTTGAAAAATCAAATGATACAAAAAGGCATAAATCTTTATGTTTTTTCTCAGTATCTATTCAGCCAGCATTATATAAGTGCCGCCTTTGTGTTCCTGCACAAACAGGTAAAGAGTTTCGGGACGTGATTATACATGGGAACCGGAACAACAGCATCACAGAGCAGATCACAGATGTGGTGAAACAACCTGCTTTTATCGCCGGTATTGGGGGGGCCTGCTGGGTCATCCTCATGGGCTTCAGCATCTGGCTGTACTGGAGGAGGAAGAAGAGAAAGGGTCTGAGCAACTATGCAGGTTAGATTGATCACAGTTTCACGCATTCTGGTGCCTTAACACACTCTTCTAACTTTAAAGTGATTTTCTTCCTCTTTCAAAGCAGGGGTATTTTACCACAACTACATTATCGTTTTTCAGTTTTAATGAGTGCAGTCTTGATGAAATATATCAGAACACTGCGATGAGATTGAGATGGCTACTGTGTTAAAGCTCAGAAAGAAGACAGATGTCAGCATGAATCATTTCCAGAGGGTCACAGTTTTTGACAAATCCACCCACTGTGTTGGTTATTAGCCCAGGGTGATGGAGCTGAGTGGGCAGGTTGGACTCTCTGCTGGTCACTGAAGCTTGGGTTTGTCCAGTTCTCCTCCCACACACTGACCCTGACATCTTACTGAGAGACCCCCCTGTCAATACTAGCAACCACCAAGTCCACATAATCTGCCAGGAGTACAAGATTTAATTAGAGAACAGAAAATGGTAATGAGCTGACAATTTAGTGTCGTATTCTCTGAGTGTTCTCGCGTTATTTCTTTCCTTTTAAATAAGTCTAAATCCTTATGATGTTTTCTGATCAAGTCAAGAAGTGCTACTATATGCTGACTTGGTTAATTTACTCTTCATTTCTGTTTGTTACATTTGTATGTGTGTGTGTGTGCGTGTCTGTTTTATTTTGTTTATGCCACCCTCTTTACACCTCTGTGGCCTCTGAGCTGGCTGCTTTCTGGCTGTCGCTCTGCACACTGGGTGACGTTGTGGTCTCCCATTCTCTGACCCTCAGCACCTCTCAGCTTGACCCAGTTCCTTGTGTGCAGATACCCCCCTAAAGCGCTGCTTACCTCTGCAGGCTTTTAACACACAACTTCTCTGTCTTCTTGTTTTGCAGTTCAGTCCTTCACCTTCACCCCTGCAGGTACTGTTCATTTGTCCCGTCTCCTCCCCCCACCTAAGTACAGCTTCATCTCCTGCCCGCTTCTAGTGCATATGTTTGAACTGTCACACTTACGGTCATGGCTAATGCAAATTGAAACCTCATGCTGGTGAACGCAATGTGTGCCATCAGAGAATCAAAAATAGAAGCGAAAAAACATTTCAGTTTGTTATTGGCCATGATCTGGGCCCTGCAAACTTAAACTCTTTTTTTTCCTGCTCAAACCACAACTTTATTCCATGTCGTGTTGTATTTGTGTGTATTTCTATTGAAGCTGTCCGTTTCTGAATGGCGAGTCATTCTGATTTGTGTAGCTTTGTTTGTGGCATTTTTGTGGGGTACGGTTAGACTGTCCATTTCCTTTCTCCTTAAATAAACCCTCTTTGTTTTCTCTTTTTTCGATTTTCGAGCATCTGCTTTCCTTTGATGTCATCTAGTCAGCTGGGTGCCGTTTCCTTTCTGAGTTTTGTGTTCCTTATTTGTGACGATTCCACTACTACTGTGACAACACATGTTTGCCTTCCTTGAGTGGCATTACATTTTTAATGGGCCAATTTCGTGAGTGTATGTTATCATCTGCCTTTTAGCTAATTCAGCTTAAGAGGAGTCCAAAGTGTATAAATGATTCATCTGAATAAGAAAAGGGAGAGACGAGTAGCGGTTGGAAGTTTTAAATATTTAAAATATTATAAAAAATAAATACTTAAAAAAAACTACAGTAAAACTACAGTTTTTTTTTTTTAATTAATTACTTTTGTGAAGTATCACAGCATCCCTTGCAGGACATTTGCTTGGAAAAACTTGGAAAACACTCCTTAGAGATGCTAAAGAGAGAGCAGGTTTTTTCACAAAGAGTGTTGAGTAACAAGAGCAAACAAGGGCAAACACAGCATAAATTGGAGCGCTATATTTTGAATGGGAGTCAAAGTGGTGCTGAAGAGTCTTACAGTGCTCTTGTCTGCATTGACAATTAGTTGATGTGTTGAGCGTGTCCAGTCTCAACCCTCTAAAGCTGTCTCCACAGGAGTGGTAAATCACAACTATGTTAAGGCACGCGGCCAGCAAAAATTAGATTTGATGGAATTTTTATATGCTGATTATGCCACTCCCACCCCCACCTCCACCCACGATCAGTGCTTATTAAAGGGGATTAATCTGTATTCATATTGGGGGGAAAAAAAGTGCTTATCTTGAAGACGGAGGCGAGAAGCACAGCCCTGCCGCCATGTCACTCTGGCTAACATAAAAGTATTCCACAGCAGCCCAGAAATGTGCCCGAGCACAGATAGGGACTTCAGAGGCCTTCCCGCTGCACAGCCTCCCCCTCACACCCGCCTGTCAGTCCTCACTCAAACAACTGAGTATTCTTTAATGCAAGTTTGGTGGTGGGGAACAAAGAGAAGCGGCTTTGGATTTCACTGAATAAAGAATGCGGTTTCTGTCTTGAGCTCTCTGAGATCTATTTTATTCTAGCAGACTTGCAATGTTGGCTCTATCTGGGTAAAACAAAGTATTTTAATTCCACCTGCTGGTGTTCACTTGCTTAAACCCTAATGTAGTAAATAAACGTTCAACTCTCCAACATGCATGCTTGACAGAATTTCAATTGTCTCGCTCTCATTTGAAAGCCTGGAATTGTGGTTACGAGAGTAAAAATTGGATTAAGTAAGCTTAGGTAATGTTGGTGACACATTAAAGTGTAGCAGTCTCTCTAATCTATTGTGGGAGTTTCCTCTGTCTGTCTTCTGTTACTACGTCACCCACAGAAAAGCCCCCTCTTTTGCCCATGCCTAGGCTTGTTGTGGAACCGACTTGAATGAAACAGAAAAAAAGGGGGAATGTTCAGCCTTCTTCTCTCTTTAATCTCCATCTGTGGAACAAATGAGCCAAATTACTAACAGCTTTCCTTTGCTCTCTTAAGTAAACCAGCTCTCTTATTTCCCCCCCTTTTCATTTCCCCCCCTCATTGGTACGAGGTGGTTTCCAAAACTCTTGCTGCTTTTCTGTGTTTCCTGTGATCCATTGAAGTTCTTACATGCTTAGAACTCTCACTGCTGCTTTGCCATCACAACAGAGATGAAATGGATCCTTCACAGTCGGCTCTCACTTTCGGCCACGCAGTTTTACCAGCCTCTGACTAAGAGCGGCCCTTGTTATCTGTAGATCGCTGTAATGAAACAGGCCACATGCATACCTTCTGGGGAGCCCTGCCAGCCAAAAAGCATCAGCAACTCAGCCTCTACGCTTGTAGATAGAAAACTCTGTGTGATTAATGAAGCCTCTGCCATTTCTAATCTTTCTTTTTTTTTGGTTTGAGATTTAATCACAAATCTGATAATAACACAGCAGCAAAATAAAAAAAAATGAAATGAGTTTTCCCTCTCATCAGGCATCTTGTCCTTGAGGAACACATGACGTCTCCACTTATGCAAAGCAAAGCAATATGCAGTCCTCTTCATAGCCGTTAAAAAAAGAGAACGACATTGGATGCAGACGGACATCTGCACCCCTTTGTGAATCCATCAACTATCATGTCGTGCATGAAAAAAATGAATACATTGCTATTGAAGCACAAGAGCAAAATGGGCAATGCTAAAAAGACAACATTTCTTTCTTCTTATGGAAACAAACCCTGGTTTGCTTTATGTTATACCTGAAAAACTTAATATCTGGTATTTTTTTCCCTTTTTCTTTCTTCTCTTTAGTGACATTCCAGAGAGTTGATGGGGGGCTGATGAGCAATGGAAGGTGAGTATCGCATGAAAGTGAATCTCACACCCATTCTACACATTTGTGTGCAGTCTCATCTAAAACGAGTAAAAAAAAATCCTTTACTTTATAATTATTTACTTCCCTATGTCATTGGCTTTACTCAGCCTTTCCTCCATAGTTATGCATGAAGTCCTCAGCAAGCTGCTTTTGATCCCAGCACTTCTAAATGTCTAATAGATTGATTGATAACCGATACCTGTTGTGTGCCTACCATGCAAACACGCATAGAAATATACATTTCAACCACATCTCCATTCATGCATCGGTAGATGAACTCATAAATCTCCTCAGCGGAATTAACAGAAACAATTTAAGCATAGAGTGCTTTTATTTTGTCATTTATCTTCCGCTGCTGGCTACAGGCAACCCCGAAGCCCTCTGGAGTGATAAATTTGCCTGTCACCTTGCGTGGGCGGCTGGGATCTGAGCACATGTAATAATGTAAAAATAATTACCCAGGGGAGAGGTGTGTGGAGGTACCCTTCTTGCACCCCCATACAGCCTGCTCCATTTCACTCTGTGTTAGAGGGGCTATGGTGAATAGGGCACATCTCAATGACACCAGTTACAGAGCCTTTGTAGGTATTCAAGAGACTCCCTGGAGAATCCCAGGCTTCTGTCTATCTACTGCTTATCACACCTGACTAGGTAGAATCTCCAGATCTCAAACACTCAGTGAGAGTCTGCAACTAAATTTGACCCTGAGTGTATCTGGGCGTTTGGGAACGTGTCTGCTCTGCAGTCTATTTGCAACAATTTGTTTTTTAATATTTATGCTCTTTTTTTTCTCCAAATTTTCCCATTTTCTGTGCATACAACTGGATGCTACTGTGGACAATTTTGTTTGTATTGTTCTGTCAGCTGCCAGCAATCTCTTAATGAATTAGCCACGCCACTTGCCATGCCGTTTCTCATCTACTTTCTGCTGAAGTGTTTTTCCTTCAATTTTCCACATAAGTGGTTCTGATTCTCACTCCAGCGAATGGGATTTGAAATGTCTGTATTTTTGCTGCTTTATATTTGTCATATTTTTAGTCAGAAGCAGTGACTTCCATAATTTTCACAACACTGGGATGCAATCTGGAGCCCTAGCACAAGCCTCTGATCCATTAGTCACTCTATTGTCATCAAATCCCAGATGTTGCTACTTCCCCATCTGCCCTGAGAGTGAAAATGTGGAACAGAATATCTTGGGGAAAAAGTGTTCATGTGTTGCCTGAGATGTTTATTGCATTAATTAGACAATAGCAAATTAAACCACGTCTGTTTCTAGTTTCTCATTGGCTCCTGCCAAATTGCTCTGACTGAACAATTACACTTAATCGATCACAAAATAAATGATTCATGGAAGATGAATAGGCTGCAGATTGGTAGACCTGGACCATTTGATTTTGGCTGCTCAGCTGAAATTGATAAAAGCTGATAAGGGTTCATTTCTTATCCCCCTGCCAATAAGGAGATGGTAATTAGAAGGTAGTAATAACTTCCTATCTCGGCGCTGATCAATATTTTAGCACAGCAGATTTACTCCGATCGGCAGGGAGCATGGGATGAGCACCGCAGTGAACAGGTTTCACTGACACTGTTGCTATGGAGATTCCTTTACATCCCAGAATACTAAACGACAACATGTTCTCTCAGAGTTAATCTAGAAAGTAATCTGTGTTTCCCCTTGTGCTAAGTGTTAGCTAATGTCTAGACTTTTAATCCAAGTTCTATTCACTTGTCTGTGGGACCATAAACGCTTGATTTATGAAGTTGCTTTGGAATTAATCTCTCTCACTTGGCTTATTTATGGGAAGCTCCGTGTCAGGCATCTTAGGCAGTATTTATGGTTTCCTTCCTCCTCATCACAAGTAACTGAAATATCTAACAAGAAGAAGAAATGCTCCAAATTAAATTTCTTCTGCCAAGGTTGCTATCTATTCTAGGATAGGCATGGATTAAGAGTTAGGTGTCAACTTTTCATTAAACGTATGACCCTGTGTCTGTCCTCCAGCCCTTCTCCATTACCCCACCATTGGAATACACACATGCACACACTCACAAACACATATAGCGAGTCTGTGGCAGAAATCAGTCTTATTCTAATTACCCTTAGAAGAAATGCTGCTTTGTGATGAATACAAGGACGATGCAGCCATTTCCTCTGTCAGCTCCTTGTCTTTCAAATGGTCTTCCTCAAGTGGGCTGGGGGAGGACATGCTGGAGCACAAGCCTATAGCTGCGTGCATTTCTGCGCTATTGCTGGAGTCAACAAAATGAACAATGTCTCTTCTTTTTCAGCTGTTTGTAGTTTTGCCCCAAAACAGGTGAAAAATAAGGTTAGAGAAAGAGAGTGTGGCGAGAGAAAATAATGGCAATGGAGTAACAAGACAGCCAGAAACAGAGGTAGAAGGACGAGATGGCTTGGAAGATGTATTACCCTATAAAAGTGCATGTGTCTGATGCACAGCCATCAATTTGAATGACTTGTCTCCCCCGAGGGCCTGTTTCGGCATTCAGGAACCACAACGAGGGCTCTTAGCTTGCCAGGGCTGCAGTTCATTTGGACTCCCCCCACTGTGGAATCGGTGTCTCCTCATTAGAACTTGTGGCTTAGGAGAGAGTGACTGCAGCAATGCCATTACCTGCCCTTGTCCTCAGGGCCTGACTCCCTGAGAGCCAACACATCACCCCTCTGGAGCTAAGGCAAAAAAAATCCCATCAGGCAGCTTGACTGGTAACTACTGTGTTACATAGCTTCTCAGAGTGCACACATATCTGCAGTCTGCTGCTAACTGAGGGGTCTGCAGTATACGCTAAATATACCGGCTGAGGATCATTTGTCTAACGAGGTACACTAGTGATTACGCAGTTAGAAATTTTGTTTTGCATTTTAATCAGCTTCACAAGTGGCAAGTGGTGTGGCAGTGAATTGAAAACAAAGGCATTTAACGGCATCTTTCATTCTCATTTTACTCCATCTGTGTTCCTCATGGTAACGAGCCTTAGACGTGATTGTACAGTAAAGTGGCCCTAATGGCCTCCCAGCAGTCACCCATGACAGGTTAAAGTCGTGATGACTGCTTTTATAGCTCTCACACCTCAAGAGGGACACAACACCTGTTAAATGGACCTGCCCTCTCCCTTAGACAGACATCCCACAAGCCGGTTCCAGGACCGAGGTCTCACTCCCTATCAAATAAGATTTAGACTGTCTGGACGTCACCACAAGGGGTTGATGGGAAAACACAGCAGAAGGGGCAAGATATTAATGAATTAGGAAATATATACATGTGGGTGTCAGCATGTACTGCTGCACTTTTATGCAAAGCGCAAATGCATGCATTAGTCTGCCCACGGTGTGCTTTTGCATTAATAACTCGGAAAATGTGACAAAAGCTCAGCAGGAACAGAAATTAAAGGGCCTGGAGGAATTCCAACTTTGCGGGAGAAGAAATGTATCTATATAGCGTTTCCCCCCCCATACTGAAGACTTTCATCAGCTTCAGAGGTTTATGGAAAACTTATCTCCCACAAACACACATGCGTGTGGACAGTAACATTTAAACATATGTTTTAATTTTTTTGATGTCTTCACAACTTCTTGCTGCTGATTGCTGTCATATTTTCTGTATGTGTGTGTTCCAGTAACATAATAAAGAATTAAACAGGGTATAATGTGTAATTGGGGATAATCTTGTATGAAAAAAAACAAAACAAAACAAACCTTTTGTAGTAATATAGTTTTATGGCCTGTATCTAATCTGTTGTTTGATCCTTTGTTTCCGCTTAGCCGCCCAGGCTTGCTAAATGCCAGTGATCCAGGCTACCCCTGGTTAGCAGACTCTTGGCCAGCAACCAGCCTGCCTGTCAACAGCAGCTCCGGGGGACCAAATGACCTGAGTAACTTTGGTCGAGGAGGTGAGCGCCCCGGTGCTTTCCCACTTGCTTTGAGAAAAAAGACCATGAGAGATGAAAGATGACTGCTCTGCCTTCCTCGCTGTGACGCACATATATGCATTCAGGATGTATACATGCATGTACATTACATTTGTGTCTGGATATATATTTATCACACCAGAGGACAGCTACAGCATTAACAGCAGGGGCTTCACTGTCACCACGCTGAGTGATGGCATATAGTCCAGCCTGGTGTCAAAGCCCATACCTCAGAGCAAGCGAATGAGAGAGGAGAGACGGGCAGAGGAGCAGGGGGTGGATGGCTGTTTGAAAGGATGGTGTTGAGCAGCCAGTCGTGAAGGACAGGCACAGCTTGACTGGCGCAGATGCGGACACTTCCGCCATGGCTTTACATCATCTCCCCTTCACTGGGCATGCAAACCATGCACTACGGAGAGAGAAGCTGCCTGCTCTCCTCCTAGCTCTCCCTCTTTGACTCTGTTAGTACACACACATGCAGAGCAGCAACATTATGCCTAATGCGTAGGAACACATAGGGAACCTAGTGAGATATCCAGAAGATATGTGGAAGGAGAACAGGAATGTCATAATGCTACAGTAGAATTTATTTTCAACAAATATATTTGTTAAAATGTGCAACTGATGGCAAGATATACCATAGATATTGCAACATTTTCGCTTTTTTTCATTTTCTTTTGTCAGTAATGCAGAGCTACAGGTGAGGTGGGCATTTTTAAAAGGAAGCCTTTCATGTAATCTCTCCATACTCTTACCCAGATCTCCCCACTGGACAAGGGGATAAGACGGGCACCATGCTCTCGGACGGAGCCATCTACAGCAGTATAGACTTTACCACAAAAACCAACTACAACAGCCCTGGCCAAACATCCCAGGCCACTCCCTATGCTACCACTCAGATTCTCCACTCCAGCAGCATCCATGAGCTGGCTGTGGACCTGCCTGAGGCCCAGTGGAAGGCCTCGTTGCAGGCCAAGCAGGAGATGGCCAACCTGGGCTACTCCCTGCCCGACAAAAACTCCTGCAACAACAGTAAGTTGCAAAAGTAAATGCAGTCTGTAGGGATTTGTGTGTATGTGGGAGGCTCACCAAGGTTTTTTTTGTTTGTTTGTTTGTTTTTGTTGGGTTTTTTTTATAGAGTATGATAATATGTCAGCCAGAGCTATTGTTCCAGTGACATTAAACTGAAAGCCAGGTTACAAGCCACAGGTTTACAGTTGTAACAAGACAGCCTGTTGGTATTGAAACTTTTCCCTCAAAAGTCGTGGAGGTCTTTGTTGCGCCACTGTGGTGGGAAGAGGTTGTCTTAAAAAGAGCGGTTTCTACCTCAGCAGACATCATCTTGGTTTTTCTCCAAGGCTGAATAAACATCTCACAAAGGAATACTGCACTTAAGCGATCCATCTATTTACCCGCTGAGTTTTCTTGACGGTACCGCAGCTCCTTCAGTTTCAAAGTAATTGGCTATCCATTTTAGCTTGACTAATATTTAAGAAAATAATCCAAATTAATTGGATTTGATGCAGGATTTTTCAAGGCCGAATGGAGTTTGATAGTTTAAACGTAATGAGAGTTCTTTGGCCTTATTCTAATACGTATTTATGATCTGGTGATTTTCCAACAGTCTAAAATAGATTAATTATAGTTTTTACACATTGCAGTGACTCTTTCAAAATGTTTTGTAATTCTCCCTGAAATTATTTCAAGAAGTATGCTCAAACATGATTATGTGTGATTATACCTCTCTGAAGCAGGACAAATAGTGAAAAAAAAATCTCTACCACTGAGTCATTCATCAGTATTGTGAAAGCTTAGCTTGGTGTTTATCAAATCAACAACAAATCAGATTGGTCTGTTGCATACGAATCAAATAGTGTTAAATAATTCAGCTTTTTGAACATATGAGTCCTGATTTTATCCTGCTTGCTTGATGCTCTAACTGCATGTTTGCATGTGCTTGTGCTAACTGCCAATCACCTGATGCCACTGTGATTTTTGCCCTTTAACCCCCACTGTAGCCCTCCTATTCATTCCTGACTACCGATTGGCCGAAGGATTGTCTAATAGAATACCACACAACCAATCACAAGATTTCAGCACCACCAGCTCTCACAACAGCTCAGAGCGAAGCGGCAGTCTCTCAGGTTGGTTTACGCAGCAGAGAATTAAGCAGACTGGGACACGCTGCTCCCCAGCCAACTTTATGATCGACCGATGTCTTAATTGCTTTATTTATTTGTTATTTGCATGTACAAACTTTATATCCAAAACATTCTTAATAACACAATTCCCTCACCGTCACCAGTGATACTTGGCTCACACAGCTCTCCCTGCTTCTAATTGATCACATATGAATGGTATGGTGTTATTTTTGTTATGTGGGGTTCTGAGCGCAACTACTGCTGAATGTAAAGATGGATGTGAGTTGAAAAGTCTTTCAAAGCATAATGAAATAGGAAACTTAAGTCAAAAGAAAGAACAGCAATATAATCAACTGACAAATTATGGCTGCAATTGCTAAGGCTGGGTTCATGCCATTACTGCTGGTCTTTGGGAAGGCTTTGTCTCTCACTGTGTGAGTGAGCAGACGGGAGTAGGGGCAGAGGGAGTCTTTCAGACAGAGTGGACTATATACACACACAGACACCATTAGAGATGCTTGGCTGGGTAAAGTGGCAAAAATACCTCCCTTTTTCCCTCTTCCTCTAATGGTGGCCAACTACACTAAAACCCATGTTCAGAGAATTACAATGTCATTTATAGGACACCAGGGCATCCCTCTGACTGTCTCCCTTCCACTCTCCTCTTATATCTAGTTTCAAGCCACTGCTTTAACTGGTCTCTAATTCAATGCTGAGGCACACTGCGGGTTGAAGAGAAGGATGTGAAATGGTCATGCCTTACAGGCAAATTCCTCCTATAGAACCACAGGTGACTTATGTCCCTGTTTGGGCTTGCCACATAGTAGTATAATTTCATAAGATGAAAATAAGTAATTAAACGCATAAATTTCTGCTTACACTAAACAGATTGTGCAAATATGCTTTAAAGCAACATTTTGCAATCATTTCGGGAAATATATCTAGACGTAGATGAGAAGATTGATGCAAAGTAATAAAATCCACACAGCAATTAGTCACTCATTAAACCACAACCTGTTGTTCTTTTTCAGTTTTTCAACCTATTAAAGAAACGGAAAGTATTGTGTCAAATAATTAACTTTCCATATGCTAATAGACAGATTTTCTCATATATTCAGAGCTTTCTTTACTCTAGGCAAGCTATTGTCTCCTGGCATATGTTTACAGTTACGGTAGACAGATTTAGATAATCTGTTTACCTAATCTCAGCAAATATTTGCATATTAATGCGCAGAGTCTGTGGGCAAGGGGCAAGAAGCTTTCTGGTTTCCGACTTGAAGTCTGTTTGTATTCTGTGACCAATATGTCCTCATTTGAGAAGGAAGTACAAAAAAGAAAAAGAGTGCATTCCCCAAAACATAATTTTAAACCATCAGCTTCTATGTAAACCGTGTTTTTTCTTTATCAGCTTTTTAATGGTATCTAAATTAGTAAACGATGGCCAGCAGTTTGAACAGGAGGACTTGGCTAAGATATCCACTGGCTAGACCAGAAGTCCTGAAAGAGCAGAGGTTAAGTCTGAAGACAATAGCAGACAGATATCCAAATCATTTCTACTTCTATCCGATGACTTGAAAGTAAATACAAATAATTAAATCATTAAGAATTAAGTCAAAAAGACGGCAGAGGTGTAACTATATGTGGATTATTTAAAACAAAAATGTTTTAAGAATTCTCCTCATTAAGAAGCTTTCAGTTATTTTTAAATAGATGTCTCTTTTTTAATATTGTCTAGTATATACGCAATATAATGTGCAGTGAAATAATCATGCTTACTGATATTAATGATGCTTTAAAAGTGAATTGATCAATAACAGATATTCTGTGAGGTGAAACTTAATGATATTTTGAACCAGCACGTGCTAAGCTTTGATTCAGACTTCAACCAAAGTAAACTCAACATATGAGGGGAGGGGGGCTGCTGGAGTTTCTGTGCTTTGCTCTCTCTCTAAGGACATGGAAGGAATAATGAATGTCAGGTCTGAAGGAGGAGAGAGCGGGATAAAAAGAAACCGAAATAGAGCAGCTTTCATGACAGCATGGATCTCCACTGGGACATGAAGCTGCTCATTAAAACCTTTCTTAGTGTAGGGGAGAGGAGGTAACTGGTGTTTTCTGTAGTAGTTAGAGACCCCAAAGACACCTTGTTCTCTTCCTACACTCTCACCCATCCTGTGAAGCTGCAAACTCTGTGATTATGTGAAGTTCATGGTTGTGCGTTACCTGTTGTGCTCCTGAACTCTCTGTCGTTGCATCTCCATTCATTATGTAACATGTTGCCTTGTTTCTTTTTAACCTAAACTAAATATGATGATACAAGACTTTCAGTTATATATTTTCCCCACTCATGAGTTGTATTTGGCTGTATAGTCTTTCTCAAGTCTCTCTGTGGCTTTTCCCCTCAGCACTAAGGCACCCAATGAAAACAAAGCAAGCTCAAGGCTATGCAGCCCTACAGTTATAGAATGGGAGTGCCCAAACCCTGGGTATAAATACCCAAAGCTCCATCTATATTTAGTATCACTTCCCCTTTGAAGAGAGGCCCAGTTTTGTCAGAGGAGATGAGTGCGCTGTGTAATTCTTGTATAGCTCCTAGCCACAGCTTCTCTCTATATTTTTCATATTTGGGTTGAGCTGTTGCAATTCCAGCGCCAGACCATCCTTCCCTGGAAGAGGCTCATTTACAATATTGATGGCTGGTCTTGTGTAGAGGGACTAAGGATGACTGAACAATCACGTCAGCTCACCATTTATTGGTAAAAGTCAAGCGTTGCCCAGAGGTACGATTAGGAAACCCAATTACTTTCAGACTATACTTACACTGTGCTGCCACCTGCCTTGGGCTTACAGTTGTTTCTTTTTATTACTTCCATTCTTTATTAATCTTATTCTGACACTTCTTCCATATTCTCATTTTTAATTTTTTCTCTCTAGTGCCAGTATTATTACTTGTTTTGGGTTTGTGTTTTTTTAACCATGCTCACCTTTCATTAAAGTGTTTTTGTCATTCTTGCAGGTAAGTCTTAATAGCAGAAAAATCTATACTTTTTGGATTAAAAACAAACTGCCCACTGTTTCTGATTTCCCTGCTGTCTGGTATTCATAAAAAGAGATGGTCAAGATGTACTCTATTGCTTCTGTAAATGTCTTTTGATGACAGATATTTTTTTTACCATGTCTGAGCCAAGTTACTTCATTACATTACGTTAGCGTGCGTGATGTTACATTGCATAAAATGCCATACTGGCAGCTTTTTGGGCCAGTGGAAAAAGTGATTACAGGCCTTTGGCAGCAAAGGCTAACCAACAGATGACAAAAACAAATGCGTTTAGCAGAGATTCCCAAAAATAGCTTTCAGTATTGGTGGTGATGTCAGGCTGAGGTTATTTTATGGATTGCAAGGTGTTTACTTGTAGGAAGAGCCTGACATAATCCACAGAAGGTTCCAGTCCCCTCGCCCATGCACAATCTAACATTCAAATACTAATATTAATTCCCACATATTGGTTGTGTGCTACAGGGTTGTAAAACTCAGACATATGCATGGTGAACCTTCAGATGAAAAGACATTAAAAAGTTCTTTTCTCAGAATAATACAAAGTAATACTAACCACCAATAATGTTAAAAAAAACATATTTACTGTGACTATTAAGTATATTTTCATTTTCATTTATTTAAAAACAGTGTCCATTTTTACTGTAGCACTGAAAGTCAAAATACAGTACAGAACATCATGAAGCATAATTTCATTTCATTGATCTTAAGATGTTTTGGCCATGAAGCAAATTTAATATGCATGATGGGGTAAATGTGCAGAAGACCTTTAACCACAGTATAATGCAGTTTAGTATCTGCTATAATCTCAATATCATACACGTGAAATTATCATGTTTCTTAAAAGGTGTCTGCAAAACCTGAAAAAGTAGGGTTCATGGCAGAGCTGTTGAATTGCCCCTAATGAAGTGGTAGATATAAGATACATTACATATAAATAAATAAAAAATTATTATAGAAACTAGATTAAAAAAAATATTCAAATAGCCATAAAAAAAACAGGAAATCTTTTTCCAGGATATATTTTTGGTGGTTTTGTTTTTAAGATTTGAAGTCAAATATCTTTTAAAGAAAAAAAAAATAAACAAATAAAGGTTTCTTCCAAAGTGACCAAATCATATAAAACTTGGTATTGAACTGGCTGGCAGATTTATAAAGATGGATGGAACCAGGTAGAATCTGGTGTTGGAGGGATATGAGTGGAAATAGATGGGGTTAGCGGCTCTCCGGTGTAATAAAAGAAATGAAAGTAGTAATAGACTCTCAGTGAATTCCATTAGGGACACATCGACACTACACAAGCCATTCATTATGATGATGCTGTGAAGTGAGATATTTCATTGTGGAACCCAATGCCCGGTGTGAAAGGGGACGCTGAGGGATGGGTGGAGCACAAAGGTCTGCCTCAGCCTCGTTTACTGCAGTTCTCTTCTGTTTCTATGGAGATTTGAGGCTTTTCAGCCAATCAATCAATGAAAGCATGCTTTTCATCAGGCAACCTTGAGGTTTTCTATGGAAGCGCTGATAGGCAGGAGCGCATTGAAATCTTGTGTTTGAAAATGTGTACGACTTTCCAAGGCTGTGTTGAAACAGTCCAAATGGATTTGTAAACCAAGTAGTGTGTTTAGAATAATTTGAGTTTATTTATAATAGACATTTGTCAGATGGCAAATGCTCTCCCAGTCGTTTATTCGTTTTTAATTGGTTTTTGTATACAGTGTCGTTTTCATACAGTTTCATACTGTGTCTCATCTTTTCTAGGTGGAAAGGGAGGAAAGAAGAAGAAAACAAAGGCTGGCTCTAAACCTACTAAAGCCAATGGGTCCAATTGGGCCAACGTTCCCCTGCCCCCTCCTCCTGTTCACCCTCTCCCTGGTACTGAGATGGACCATTATCCCAATGATCACCACGACGGGGGAGGGTATGTCTGCTAATATAAAAAAATACACACAAATTATTCCATCTTGAATGGATAATGAAAAACCATTTAAATGCATAGAAACAACATACACACTTTACAGCTCAGTTTTCAGTAGAAAATGAAGCGCGACACAATTTTATTTTAACCAAACGATCAGATACCAAATCTTTCAAACTGCTCTCCTTTTTTTGTATTTGTCATTATTTTTCATTAACTTTTACAGCCCATTTGACCCAATTATGTTGTTTTCTGGATCACCTCCCATTTCACACTGGGCCTCCTGTTTTTTGGAGCAACCAAATGTAATACGTCAGTCTATTTTAGTCTACTAATCCTGTCTATACCCAGACAATTAAGACATTACAACTTTTAAATTATTTTTTGAAAGTCAGCTCAAATACAAGTCATGCTGTCAAGAATTTGTTTAAAAATATTGTGTCCACTGTCATTGAAAATCTGTTGTAGCCAAGCTAAGGCTTTTAGGAAAAATTTAGGAGGCTAAGAAGCCATACACAGAAGCTTTGTAACTGGCAATTCTGATATTGAAGAGAAGAAGCATGAGCTCATGTGGAAGCGCAAGAGGGAGAAAAATAAACCTGTTCCAAGTAATATTTTGTGTGTTTTGTGGGCAGCTAGCTACACACAAAATAAAAATGGCAGTACAAAAGAAATGATCACAGAAAGCAAAACGATATAGATGATGTCCAACAACTTCTTGTATAAGCAACACACTAAATCTGGTTGCATTGTGCATTAATGTCATCTGACTGTACCTCACTGAGTTTATTGACTTAGTACTGCAAATCTGACGAGAAGCAAAGAATCAATGCGTGTATAGTCTCTACAGGCAGCACACGTGTTCTTTTGCACAGGGCTCTTACACAAAAACCCACATACAGATGGGTGCCAATCAAACTATCTGCTGACCCGTTTTTCTATCTATAAAATAAATGAAAATAAAACATGCCTGTCTTTGTGAGTTTGTAGACATACGGGTAGCTTTGGCTTAATCTCGCTGATGAATTCCATAGTGGGGAAAAAACCCCTCCTAATAGTCCTGTTTTGTAAAGATAGATTTATGTTATCCACACACACTGAGGCTGAAGTTGATATAAAAAGCTGGATTCTTATAAATGATTAATGCCGTACCAGACATCTGATATTTTTTGTTTAATTTTCATTTAATGTAATGGTGCAGTGGTTTGCACTGTTGCCTCACAGCCTTTCTTTGTAGAGTTTGCCTGTTGTCTTGTTTTTGCGTTAGTTTCCTCTTGAATCAAGCTTCCAGCCACGGTCCAAAGAGATAGTTGTTAGGTTAATTGGGGATTCTACATTAGCTGTCGGGGTGAATGTGATAGTTTACCCGGTAAACATGGATGGAAATGGATTTTGTGCGGTAAATGCAGTAAATCAACGCTGTACTTTAAGTGTGAACTAACAGTAACTTGTGTAAGTGATTGTGAGAGTGTCTCTCTTTGGTCCAGTTGGCACCATGTCCTCTTACTCCCATTTCCAATCTGGGAGAGTCATCTGCTTTAATAGGCTATCTGGCAAATGAAGAGTCTCATGCACTGTAAATCTGAGGCTGCTCTTAATGGCAGCAGATTAAAACAGTTATGTCCTATGGAGTGTGCCCTGACAAATTTCTATAATGAACACCTTCTTTATGGCTAGTATTATTTCAGCATGTATAAGCACAGCTATGAGGAATTGAAGTTTGACACCAACTGTAATTCTAATCAGGACTGTTGTATAACAAATTGCTGTCCAATGAAAGTTGGAGAAGGTCACAAAACTGTGTTAGCACATATCAGTTTCTTTTGACATATTTTTTTTTATGCTATCTACTTTTCTCAATCGTCTTTTACTTGCAGACACTGACAATATCACACATCTACAGTAATGCCATTACTATGTCTGTCCATACTTTCCAGTTTGATTTCTATAAAACATGCATAGCTTTAAAATCAGCAAGCTGTGCTAAATTAAATTAGTAGATTATCATTTTCGGTTGTGGTGATTAAACCTCCAAGCTCCTTATTTTTTAAGTCCATCAAATGCTTCTGGTATTTTCAGATAAACTCATTGGTTGATAATTGGGAAAATACTAAATAGTAAAAATAAGTCGATATTAATCAGTAACAAAAATAACAGCTTATAGCTCTTGCTCAGGCTATATGTAACCTTAACTACATTTGTGTGGTAAACATGCATTTTCCCTCAGGTATGAGAGCGATGGTTGGGGACCGCCCATGCCTGTGCAGACATATCTCCACCAGGGCATGGAGGATGAGCTGGAGGAAGAGGAAGAAAGGGTTCCCACCCCGCCTATCCGGGGGGTCGCCTCATCCCCTGCTGCTGTGTCCTTTGGACAGCAGTCCACAGCCACCCTGACCCCCTCTCCCCGAGATGAGATGCAGCCCATGCTCCAGGCCCATTTGGATGAGCTGACCAGAGCGTACCAACTGGACATGGCAAAACAAACATGGTAAACACAGCAGCATTAAAAAGCATTGTAAATATTTAAATTAGATACTGCAGTCCTATCAATCTATTTATCTAGACAGATATACTGTTGTAGTCGTACATGCATTGTTTTTATTTTACAGTGCTTACTGTACATTGTGTTCCTGTTTATTGCTTCCAGGATTTATTCTGTTCCTGCAGTATTCCTCATGTCAACTGTGTGTGCAGCAGAGATAAACCCATTAATCATTCCATTTTAATGGGCCCATGCTACCACTTAGGCAACTACTGTATTTTGCTCACTCTAAGAGACACAATTTCGTACCCATGGTTGTTTACTCCCCCTACACTTGTACGGTGCATTCCATTGTTGTGCTCATGCAAGTCAGATGAAGACCATGCTTCATTCTGTCAGCAACGCGCAGAGAATGAGAGACTGGCATTCATTCATAATAGTGAAGTGGGTGGTAGTGGGAGAGCTGGGAAGCCTTGTCAGGAAGGAGATGTCATGTTACCCGGTAATGACTCTGTTGGTTAGAGAGCATCTCTGACAACACCAGAGGGCCAGTAATTACAACCAATTCCCACTGCAAACCGCGTCAAAGACTTTGCACTCCTCTAACAAACGTGACTGTCAGCAGAGCAGGCTGCCACTGAGGTGACAGCCATGTGTCGACAGGCCTGGAGAGCATCCCTTTATACCATCCACAGCAGCAATTAGTAGGTCATTGTGTTAGCATACAAGCTGCACTGTGGAATTAGTGAAATTGTCCATATTTATTCAGCGGCCCCACATAATACAGGTCTCTGTAATTAGCTCTACATTTCCACATGCAACCACATGTTATACGTTCGATAGTCATCACCACTCCACATTCCCCAATATCAGATTATATGGAGTATTTATTTATTTTAATTTTTTTTACCAGGCACATGCAGGGAGGCTCTCTTCCTCCCCAGGCTCCAGCTCCTCCAGTGGGCTACGTGTCGAGCACAATGGTTTCCGACCTGGAGACTGACCTGCCTGATGATGAGGAGGAGGAGGAGGAAGATGAGGAGGAGGATGAAGGCTATGGAGCCAGGCATCCCCGCGGAATTGAGCACACACCAGGGTCTAGCATGGACAACCTGGACAGCTCTTTAACAGGTAAGGCTGTTGGATTTGTATCTGGAGCCGGCGGGGCTTTAACCTAATGTTGTTAACCGCAGTATAATTTATTTTAATGCATAAGTAAATGGGATTTGTTTCTTTTTATTCAAATGTCCATAAGCAGGTAAAACGCATTCAACTCCCATTGTTGTTACATCTTGTTTAACAGCAAATGGATTGTTGTTCATAACACGTTCTTCATGACTTTGGTGTGTTAATTTTTGGCCCTCAATCAAGTTTTTTAAGCACCTTTGGCAGGCTCTGGGGAATTACAATTATCATTTTCAAAAAAGAAAAACAGATAAGAAAGTCCATGAATTTTAAACAGGATAGTGAGAGGGAAATTAAGAGGAGGGAGAGGGTAGGGGAGAGTGACTGTGATTTAACTTGCACACAGCTCCGGAGCCAGAGCCAACCGTATCTTCCCGAGGAGATTTGAAATAAATTTCACGTGCGGCATATTCCATTCCAGACTAGAGGCACCATTTCCATTTTTACAACTCACTGAAAACTTTTACAGCCGTCTGTTAAGGGGACATATGAAGGGCATGACATTGCAGTGGAAGAGCTGGGTTCTGGATTGCTGCTATCATACTGACCAGGCCTGACTATCCATCTGCAATGTAAAGGGGTAAAAGTGCAAAAATTGACTTTTATGATAAAAGTGACATATGGGGAATAGGTTTGGTAGAAAATTCTAGTTTAGTGTTGACCTGTGATACTGTGTATCCCTCAGGTTATGTGTGTAAACACTGAAAAATAAAGGCTATATTGAGACATTTATGGGTGGTAAGAATAAGGAACAGAGCAAAAAATCGAAGGAGCTGGGCTATCTGAGAGAGAAAGCTCAAAAATAAGAAGACAAACAGTGCTGTATATTGGCCTGCCCTGTCAGTAGAAACATTAAAGAGTGGTTTTCCAGGGGATGATGGAACAGTGGTTTTGGTAGCACTGACACATGCTGCTGCTGATGTATTTAGAGGAATATAAAGCGGCAACGGGGCCCTAATCTGCTGCATCTCTCCTCCACTGTATTACTCTGAAGACAGCACTATTTCTTTTTATCTCTCTCCAAGTCTGCCTCTCACCCCATCGTTTGACAACACAGACACGGCCCCAGCTCCGGGGTGAGCAGGAGGAAGAGAGGGAAAAGGGGAGACGCTGCTGAGATTTATTGTAGCCACCGTTTTAAGGCTACACAAACAGGGGAGGGGCAGGAGTGAGATTGCTGTCAAGCGTCGCTTGATGGATTTGTCATTGTTTTAATAATATGGAAATAGGTCTGTTTTCATAATGTTACACCAAAGGCCAGTAAATCTAACTTTTCAGTGATGTTCCAGAAAAAAAAAGAAGAAAAGAACCTGCACTGTCCTCAGGGGCCATTTTTCACCAGCGGACTGTCTGCACAGGTTTTCCAATGCGTTATTCCATGCTCTGAGTTAAGGCGACTTATTTTTAGCTGATAAATGTAGCTCCTCCTGTTGTGGTGGTATTGCAGAGCGATTGCTTGCACGAGCTACAGAGTTGAGGTGAACACGTAGGTATTACTTGGCTCTATATAGGTCATGCACAGCTAAGATGTGGTGGCAGTGAAGCTGTTATGCGTACAATGACTTGAAAGCTTGGCTGTTCTGGGCGATTACTCACCCATAAAGTCTTGCCAGGTTTGCGAGGTGTGGGGTCAGATCTCCTGGTGGCAGGTAGACGCCTGCTCATCAGGGGGAATGATTTTCCTACTTAACGACATGCAGATTAGGGTTCCCGTCAGTGTAAATCAGTTTTAGTGGCAGGAGGGAGGCAGCCTGGGTTTTACTGCCCTCCATCCGCCTAGCGTTTACTGGTCTTGCTCTATCAGTGCATGGAACATGGAGGGTGTCGGCCAGCGTTTTTTCGAGAACACAGTTTGGCCCATTGCTCTTGTTCAAGATGTGATAAAATGGCAGATATGTAGAGCAAACCTTGGTCTGGAGCCAAAAAAAGTTATATTTCTAGGGCAAAAAGAAAACTAGATTGAATTTTTATCAGATTATGTTAGAATGATCACAGTTTGATTGGATTGCTGTTTCTGAGAATAGAAGTGCTCCAGAGGTTCTGCAGTAGAAAGTGGCAGTTAGAGCAACTGAAAAGTCATTCTGTGATGTGATTTGCTGAGGCAGTGTTCCTTCGCTGAGCCGAAAGGACTTGGAAGCTTCAGTGCTTTGGCTGGCACTGCCTATACTTCATTATCTGCTCTATTCTTTGTGGGAGGATTGGACCCAGTGGAATTGCTGTCTTTCTTTCTTAGTGAAAAACTCTTAGAAAAGAATTTCAAAGAAAATGGCCAGGAAAGATGGAGGGCTCAAACTAGTTGCCTTCGATTTCAGTTTGCTCTGTGAAAATGGGATGTGTAAGGGGGTACTCTACCTTATGCAAGCCTATATTTTATAGAAGTTTCCATTAATCTGAGAGAATTTCCCTGCAATAGGAGTGAAAAGATGTTGCAATCTCTTCTGTTGAAAGTGCAATTCCATAAAGTCACAACCAGTGACTAAGTTACAGTCTCTTTGAGACATCTGGTTACAGACAAAGAGACTCACAGATGGGGAAGTTGGAGAAGCCTTTGAAGGGGATTTCCCAGTGTGTCTGGTAAAATAAACCACAGTGATATTAACAAGTTTTATGTCCAATTGTTAATGTGCTCTATTGTGTTGCAAAGGGAAGTGCCATCTGAGAGAGCACACTCATGTGTTAGTTGTGTTCATTTGAATCACAGCCTGCAATATGCAGCAGTCCTGGGCCAAGAATCTGCTACCCTTTGTATTATCCTGACCTTTTAATGAATCCTGCTGCTAACTTTTGTCCCCACCGTTCTCTAAACAACCTTTAGCCTCACATCTCCCCAATTCTGTGTTATACCAGTTTGTCCAGTCACATCGCTCTGTGTGAGGGAAGGATAGTGTGTGTGAGCTGAGTGCTTGGGTTTATGCCACTTCAGCAAAGACTGCCAAACCAGTCCCACTGAAAGCTGTCACATTAGCCGACTGTTCTCTGTGTTTTTGCTTGCCAAAATGGCATATTTTTATTGGCAGAGTGATGCTTTTATATTTAAAGTGCTGGCCTAGCTTTTTATGCGAAGGAAGAAAAATTAAGGCATAAAGAAATATAGTAGCATATAAGCCAAAAGTCTGACAATATATACACATTTTATTTATTTGTGCCCCTTTGATCCTGTAAAATACTCGCTTGTGTTGTTGTAGCTTATTGAGCAGTATATTGATTAATGCTCATAGAATTTTAAATCATTAAAGTGCTGTGCACATAGAAGTTAAAACCTGTATTTTTCTTAAAACTACTGCACATTTTTAGACAGCGGTGGTTGTGCATTTTTAAACGGGACTAAAAAAAAAAAACTGTGCGCATACCTCCAGGTGTTTGATTCAATACGATGTTTTGTGAGATGTCACCTGAGGCAGTCGTGTAGCTAACTCTGCTCTGCACAGGTGCGCTCATTGTTCTTTATCAAAAGACGTGCAAAATAAGTTGATGACAGTCCTGCTGTTCCACTGTGTATATTCTGGTGTGTGTAAATGTGCACTTTTGTGTGTGTGTATGCAATGTGTGTGTTTATAATAGATGAAAGAGGGCATGCCAGAACAGAATGACTATACAAAGCGCTCACCTGCAAGAACAGAAATGCCCCACAGCAAATTTAATTCATTTAAGTGTACAATATTCATATTGCTTCTTTTTTTTAAGACCACTCAATAAGTTTATTCATCTAAATGTCTAATCAAAGCACAGATGTTCAGAATGTGAGCTCATATATCCATAGAGGCTATAGCTGTTGAATCTGTATGAGCTTGGGATTTCAGCGTGAGTGTTTCAGATAAATAACTATCCATTTACACACATACTCACATAAACACACACAAACATCTATGCTGAAACCTTTGGTGTTCTACAGGGTCCATGGTGAATGGGTGGGGCTCGGCCTCAGAAGATGACCGTAATTTCTCCAGCCATAGGTCCAGTCTGGGCAGTTCATCTGATGGCTCGATTTTTACCCACTGCAGTTTTGCCCAGGCCCTGGTGGCTGCTGCAGACAAGGCAGGCTATCGCCTTGAGGGCACTAGCCTCAGCAAGAGAGGTTGGTGTGTGGGACCAGATATCCATTGCTGGGCTGGACCGTCTGCCACTGACAAATTATCTTTTCATCTCTGTTCTAATTGTTCCTCCTGTCATCCATTGGCTGATGTTTTCCCCATAATGCTGCCTTGTTATTTTCTTTTCTGTTGCTTTTGGATGCTGTGCCCAGGTTGTGCATGGTACCTGCTCTATATGGCTACATTGCGGGTATCTCCTGATCCTTAAATGTGACTTAGCTCTGATCTGCCTCTGCTTTCTTTGGTGCATTGTGTAATATCTGGGTGATATGCTATGCTTAAAACCTTTTAAGGACTTCAACCAAATGCTCTCCCTTCTAATGAAAACATTTACCTTTTTCCCCTATTAGGCTTGCTGGATCTTGATTGATAACTTTTCCTTTTCCTGATGACTGTTTTGACCTCACTGTTGGCTCCGTAATATCTTTACTAACCATCTGGCCTGTGGTCCTTTATCCCTCCTGCAGGTAAAGGCTTGTCCCATAGGCCTCGGCCCAGCAGTCCATTTTCAACAGATGGCAGCACAGTCGGCACACACAGCTTGGGCCACCAGAGGGCCACTAGGCCAACTCGCAAACCCAGAAGTCAGGGCACAACACCCCATCGGAGAGATGCTGGTGCAGACGGTGAGGGAGGAAGCAACCAAAAACACATTTTGAAAGTTTAAATTTAAAAAAAGGGGTTATGGTAATATATACATAACTCATGTATTCAGTTGATTTAGTGTGGTTTTCTCTTGGCACAGACCTACCTCCTCCACCTGAGCCTCCTCCCTGTCAGGGGCAGGGCCGTATCCAGGGGGGCCGCAGTATAAACAGCATGGCGCCCCCAACAGATAGGAAGGCTTCTTCCTTAGAGCGCCCGCCTATTTCAGGATCCCTGTGTGGGCCAGAAGACATGAAGTGCTCTATTGACAGACAGACGCGCACTTCTTTGGAACATCATCGCCAGGTTCAAGACAGGCTGGGCTCTGCAGACCGAGCTGATGATGGCCGCAGGGGCCACAAAACAGGTGCAGATGAAAATATTTAGCCATAAAACGGGAACAGGCATTAATGCATTAAGGCTAACACAGAAATACTATGCTTTCACTTTAAAGCATAGTATGCAACAATGTGTGCGCTAATGGGTTACAACAATTGCTTTTTTAAGCATTAGGCTGAAAGTCAGGTGAGGCTTTCCATGTGGTTGTTAGGACTTAAAGTTTTTTTTATGAATTAATGTAATAACCAATTGTAAATGTTTGTGATTAAGTGCAGATCAGAGTCTTGCTGCTGTTGTTCAGGAAAGCACATTACATTTTGCTCACATAAACAATTCATCCTTTTTATTTGTTAAAAAATGCACTTTGCAACCTAAAACAAAATCTATAAAATAATTATACTCACGTAAAACCATTCATTAGCAAGAAAAATAACATTATTTTCAAAGCAAGTGAAGTCAAAAGGGAAGTGGAATTTTTCTTGTTATTGACTGAACTATTTATTTTAATACAAAGATAATTCCTTTCATTATGGCCAGAAAACAACAATAACACAGGAGTTTAGCTGCTGCTGCGCCTTTGCGGTTGGGGATTTTTCTCTAAGTGATTGTGTTGAAGTTAGTCATGCTGCTTTGAGACTGGGCTCCCATGAACAGATTGCACTGTCTGCCACTTGCTCTGGTTTCCAGAATGCCCCCCTCAGCCCTCCCTCAGCCACCGTAATGCCCCTGTAACTGTTGCCAGTACCAGCCTGCTCCACTCCAAGTAAGGCAGGAGGCCCCAGCAACTGAAATGCACTCTAATCGCTTTAGCTTTCTCTTCTCACACAAACAGCAGCTCTCTACACTCCATCTGTGTGTGTTCATTAATCTTATGTGTGCACACGCCTGTTTGTTTGTGACCGTTAGAGCTCTTCATGCTGCGCTCCTTGGACTCTTTGTGCCAGGAGTTTCTCAGACAGTTAATCTGAGGCTGTGAGACAAAGACAGGTGTCACAATCAGCATCTTTACGAAAAACACTGTAGGTGAATTCCCTCATGTTTCAGTGCACTGACTGATTTGCAGTAGACTCCAGTGAGGTCAGGGAAGGCTATATTACAGTCATTAGCAGAGCAGTGGGGAGCAGTTTGATGAGATTTCACGCAATGATGGAGACTACTGAGGGTCAATGTTATGTTGCCCTGCAGCAGGAGGTGCCACAGCAGCCAATAGTCCCCCTGTTATTGTATTTACCCTCATCGTAAGGGTGGTGGCTGCAAGGCCATGTGCGAAGCTGAGAGTCCTCTCCGTGGCACGCCCTGGCATTGCTCGTTGGCACGGCCACTCTGCAGATGTCAAGAGTGTGGGGTGGTGGTTGCAAAGTGTTCTTTGTCTCCATGCATCAGATGCAAGATGTGTAACACTGCAATAACAAAAGTTCAAACTTAAAGTATGCCTCTCGGTTCCTATGTGTGTGTTTTTAGAAGAGGGGTGTTTGCCATATAGTAAACCATCGTTCCCTTCCCCTGGTGGCCACAGTTCTGGCACAGGCTCCTCCAAGGGCTCAACAGGGCCACGCAAGACTGAGGGTCCACGACAACCACAGCAGTGGACCGCCACAGAGCATGCTGAATTTCTGGGGACCAACGGACAAGGACAGTACTCAGGAGAGTTATGTGAGTAATTTAGTACTTTGATGTTTGACAGCAGTGTTTTATGGTATATGGCACGGCACATACACTGCAGTAAAAAAGGGCAAGTTTTGTAGTGCAGCAATGCTTACCATAAAATTACTATAACTGCATCTTGCCAAACAACAGTTTATCCACCCTACTTGTGCACACTTCCTGTGTTAAGTGTGTCTGGCTGTTTCAGTATATATTTTCTGCAAAAGCTTGTCAGTGTTTGTGTAAGTGGATGGATTCAACTTAGATTTTATTATACTGGCAGTTATTGTTTTAACTTGGGAAAGAGTCAGTCCGGCTGTTTCCTTTGAATTCCTGGCAAAAATGCCTCCCAACATGTTTATTAGGTTCTTTACTTAGAGCTAACAATTTTTTTTCTCTTTTTTTCCAATCCTAATGTTTTCTTTTGTTCCTCTTCTCACAGAGTGATCTGCCTGCAGTTTAAACTGGAGAGAACCTGTTCTCTCTTTGGAAGAGTGACACCCTCTTTGCCGGGGTAGTGAACTTTGTCCTTACCTGTGTGTTCTCAGAGGGAAGCAGTGCAGCAATGAGAACTACGGAGAAAAACAGTGTCACAGAACTGTAAATGCGATGTATAGACACAGACATACTGTACATCTTACTATGTTTTTTGTCCTCAAGAAAATATTTTCCACCTCCTACCTTACTCCAATTTTCTTTTTGTTAGAAAAAGGCAAGTTAAAAAAGAAAAAAATCAAAACATCTATAAGAGAACAAATTTTCTGGTAACTGCCCTTGAGGAAAAGGGGATTTTGTTTCCTGTAAATATATTCTTTAACTTGTTGTTGCATTGCTATGCAAGCCTGATTCTGTTTGAGCTTTTTATTTCCATATACAGGAACAGTTGGGTTTTATCTGGTTATTTGTATTATATGTGAAATGAGTGGCTGTTGTGCCATAAAATAATTGTTTTATAATCCATTGTTTGTTGATAGCTACCATTAATTATTATCATTATTATTGTTATTATTAATTATTGTTTTTGCACTGCAATTTTTGGTGATAAGCACAAAAAAACATAGCTCCTGCTGACATGAAGAACCGGAAGAATATGTGAAGAGGAGTTTCTGTACTGTAAAGTAGAGAGAAGAAAAATATATGCTAATGTACAGAGAGATATTAAAGAGTAATGCTTTGCTCACAGACAGCAACAAATAAGGCGCCCATTTCCACAGTTGAGACAAATTGGGTGGCAGACACACAAGGTTCCTGAGGGTCTGAAGGACAGATACGAGGCCAAAAGAAGTACAGAAAGGATTCTGTATTGCTGTAGTTGGTTATTTAACCCCTAAAATAATAGAAATATCTAGTTTTCGATGTTTGGGGGCAACTCCAAGCATTGGCTCCATTCTAGTACGAGGGTTTCCGAGCATTTCAAATTCTTTTTCTTTTTTTCATTTCTATTAGGTTTTACTACCTAAATAATTCAGTAAAACAGCACACTTAGAATAAAACGGTTAAAAGGGAGGAGTCGCTGAAATCTATCCGCATGCTGCAGTCCGGTCGGAGCACTTACAAAGGCAGATTTGTGATTCTTCTATGGCCTTAATAGGTAGGAAACACAAACAAAGGAGCATTTATTGTTATTAGTGGTAATGTTACTCCTAAATCATGAGTGGAACAACAACAATTGTTTACATCTTTTGTGTTTTTGTTTGTTTGTTTCATTTTATTGTCTTTTGGTTACTAATATTTTTTTAATTGTTTGATTTTTACAGCACTTACTCTTTGGTGTTTGTGATGTTGTCACTGGGTACAGTATGATCCAGGAAAACAACACACCGACCTGCTGGGTTCAGCTGGGTGCTGTTCATTAATGAAATCTACAGAAGCGGCGGTTGGCCTCCAGTATGCTAAGATCAGCACAGTCTTGTGTCAGTGGTGTTAAGGGATAAAAATGAGTGCGTATGTTTTACAACGTAGCTGTGAGTGGAGCGAAAATGGAGAAAGGCCTTGTATATTAACTAGTAGGTCTCACTGCCTCCATGTGTGCAACCCGAGTGTGGAGCAGAACACTTTCTGTCTGCCCGACTGCCACAACACACACACACTTATGTTTTGCCGCTTTCAACTTCTCAGCCTCTGATTCTCAATTGTTGTCTTTTTCAATGACTTTTTTTTTCTTTTTTGGTTGTCCTTTTTTTAATGAGAAGCTTGTTTCTTTGTATGCCTTTTATGGACTCCAAAACGCTGCTTAAAACAATGTTTTCAATATTAATGTTCAGGATTTTTGTGGTTTAATGACTGTTTGTTTTGTCTTTTTTTGTACTGCTAATGTTGATAAAGGGGGGGTGGGAAACTAAAGGCCATCAGATGCTGTTGTACTGTTGTCGTCATGCCATGTCATTTTGTTTTTTTTACCATCCACCCAGTGGCCAGTGTTCTGGAAATGAGGTGCAAAGAGTATCTCAGGTTATTTTACATTCTGGTGGTGTTTATGTATGTGTATATATGTGTATATATCCATACGCATCTCCACTTGATTATGCCATTCCATTTCCATTGACAGTTTATCCCTCTCATGTCTGATTCTGTCGTCCCCTCTTTTCTTTTCTGCTGTGGACTTTGAGTATAATGTGCTGGTTCATCCACCTTAAGATGTCAGTAAAAGAACATACCAAATTAAGATTGTCTAATGCGTTTTAGTGTCTCTTTAATACTCATTGTTTTCTTTTAAATCACAGTGTCGTTTTGTATTTATTAAAATGATAATAAAAGTATATTGTGAAATATGCATAAAGATTTGTGAGATATAAAATGTGTTTTTTTTTTTTTTTTTGTTCCTTGTAAAGTTTGGTGTCAGAGCCGAGCAGCGAGGCCATAATGAGATGAAAGGCACACTGTGCTCACAGCATGGTGAAGTGCCGGGTCAGTAGTCGTCACTCTTCGTCTTGCATGTTCACTGCACTGCTCTTCTCATGTCAAAACTGAAGAAACTTACAATCCTTTCAACACAAGGAGTAAAAATGCTCACAATTTGCTTGTCAGGAGGACAAAGGATAAAAGTGCTTTTCCTCTCCTTTGTTCATTTTCTCAATATTGTTGGTTCTTTGTAGCCTATCTGTGTGTTGCCTTTTTTGCTATAAAAGAGGATTAAAAATGACAAAAAGAGAAAGGTGTTGGGTGAAGTCTTTCTGTACAGTAAAGGGTGAGGTCGACACCCTGATCCAATGCCATTTCTACAGTACGGTACATTCTCCTTTTTTTCCCCTGTAAACCACCTTCTGTATTCACTTGCATGTCCAAGAAGAGAGTGGATCAAGAAAATAAACTTTTACAGCTTCATTCCCACGTCCTGTAAGATAAATCCATGTTCTTTTATTTCCTTGTACCTGGATCAATATCAAATAAAATATTTTTGAAAAATGGAAAATGGCTTTGTCTTTGATAGAAAGACTATAGCGCGGGAGGTCAGATTCGACACAGTATGACAGACAAAATACATACAGTACATACAAAAATACAGTCAAACAAGATTATTTTCAAGGTTAAATATTCAGTTTTTCTTGGATACTTGCACTGCAGCTGCAACATTAAAAATGCAAGTTTGCCTTTTTTCTACAAAACATGGCCCTGCTAATATCTTAATAGTGTTTGACTCAGCAACAGCACAAGTGTAGTTTATTTTGTGCTGTGTGTGTATGCAGTAGAGTTGTTTAGCTCACTGTGTGTTTAAAAGGGTTCCTGACTCAGCTGTGCGTTTTATGTCAAACCAATCCCTGCCTTGATCCTTCCAGAAGAGCAGCTTCAAACACAAACCCAAATCTCCTAAATCACTGAGACAGGCAGCTTGCTTTCAAGCTCTCTTGCACAGAGCTCAAACTAAAATCTGTGAAGATTCTCCAAAAAACTTGTGAAAGAAGTGGTGTAGAACGGGGTGCATAAAATTAGGAACAGCCTCTGTATCGGCATTAACATTCAGGTATAAACAAGCAGGCTGCATGGTGGTACACTGTCACCTAAAGCAAGAAAATCCAGGGGCTGAATCAGCCAGCCAGAGCCTGGGGCCTTTCTGTGTTGAGTTTGCATGTTTGCATGTCAGGTAATTGGTGATGTTAATCTGGACATAGGTGTGAATGGCTGTTTCTATGTGATAGCCCTGTGGTGGACTGGCAGCTTGCCCAAGGTGTATTCCACCTCTCAAACTATCACAAATGAGATAAGCTACCGTACTAGGATCCTGAATCACATAAGTGGTTAAGAAAATGGATAAAAATTAATTACATTGCCACCTAAATGTATTAAAAAGCCCAACAAATAATTCTATTCTTACTTTTTTATGAAGGAGTAGTTCACATACCGGCACAGGCAGTACAAACTACCTGCTCTGGTCTCAAATAAGCAATATTTTGGGTATAACAGTGGTTGTTCTGGATTTTCATGAAGGTGCCCATGGAATGAATCATAACCACAAAAAAATGAGCTATTTAGACCATTTGAGCCATTAAAAATGTTCCACGTGGACGTGATATGTTCAGAATGTGTTACCAGCTCCACAGCCTTGGCCTTTTAGCCTTGGCTAGCCCCTGACTGGCTGAACCTCAAACAGAAGTGGTTGGCACTTCTATGATCACAACCAGAATGCTATATGTTTGACATGATCATGCTAAGTATATTAGCAGTCAGTGACCTCACGGACATCCAAGAACAGAAAAAAAAACCCAGTCTGAAACCTGAACATACAAATATTTATTGCCAGATGCAAATATAACCCACGTGAGGTGGGACCAGACTGTAAGTTTGTAAGTGCAGTAGTCATACTGTATTAATCCTGGTACATATTGTGGTGTGTTGGGAGCAGCTAGTTATCTCCCATCATGCCTTGGGAATACGTGTTGCTGTTTAAGATGTTTGTTGTTACGTGACTCTTAACTGTTCTCTTAACTGTTCTTTTAAATGCTGCAGTATAAATTCACCGACAGTTAGTGTTGATGGAAAGAATGTTGTACCATGAGTGAAGTCACCAAGAAAAAGTTCCCACACAGTTATTCCTGACAAAAATATTTGTGAATCTCCTCTTTCAATATTTATAAAATCTCTATAAACACTCACAAACAATGAGCTCACATTTTAATCATTATAGTCCATCACTTACTTCCTAAATGATACCAAATATATGTTATATGTGAGCTTAATAATCAAAAAAGATTATATCTGTATTGATAAATTACATAATGAGGAATAATTCTTTTTGAATTATGTATTAAGCACTTGCTGCATAGAGTTTATAATAAGTCCTGACATTTCTGTCACATCATGATCTGGTCTACTGAGTTTTCTGCATTGACTATGAAGATCCATAGAGCTCCTCCAGAGATTGGTGAAGCACCCCAAGCATTTTCATCAATACATGTTCAGTAGATAAACTACTATATAAAGTTATGGGAATAAAAGTATTTAAAGTTTTTTTGGGAGGAAATTTAAAGAATGACCTAAGTGAACTCACAAATTAGAGTTCACTTTGTTCAATCTGCATGGTTATTCCAAACACACAGCTGTGATCTTTTTATTAAATCATGTACTGTGAACTTGTTCTGCGTTATTTTTCTACACCTCAGTTGCACCATTGCGCAGATGTAGATTTCACCATTTAGGCACCAATAACTATGGAATTGTATATAAAATTGTGCTTCCGTTTTTATGCTAACTTTTTACTTACGTTACTCATGTATAAAAAGAACCTGAAAGCATTTTTTTTTTCATCTTTTTACCAAATTCGCTGTCAGCAGTTTAGCGGCCTAGTGATCGCCTGCCTAAAACTGATTTCCAATGTTTCCGTGTATTTTTTATGTGTAATATCTTTACGTATGTTGGTAAATAGACTTCGGTGAAAAGGGTTTACAAAGGGGTTATATATAAAAAAAATTAAATTACCTGGTTTTCAAGTATCTTTATAACTCTGTGTTATTGTACTTACCATAACCAATCTGGTCCTTTTTGTTCACTTAGAATATGTTTACAGAACTATTGTTATATTTATTGCAATTTCTGCTGTCCTGTTGTCCAGATTACTCTTAAAAAATACATTTTTAATGTCAACGACATTTTTTTAACTGGATAAATAAAGGATAAATAAAAGTCACTGCCAAAAACTGATTGGCTTCTACCGTTACAGGAATGTTGTTTGCAGCTCAAGCTGAGTTGATGTCATTCATGAGGGATACACTTGACATATGTTTGACATATTATAGACCAACAAGTTATTTATAGCAGTTTAAATACGAGCAATCAGTTTTGGCAAATACCGGAAATCAGGTTTTGGCAGGCGATCGCTTTTTGGCACAACAAGCACGAGACCAAACACTCTCAGTCGCGTGCATCTGAGGCTAAGAGGGGGGGCAAGAGGCCCACATTTCTGGAATTTATGAGTCTAACGTGACGCAAGTGGTCAACAAATACTAAAAGTCAAATGTTTCAAGTTTCAGTTTCAAATGAAAGTAGGACAATTTCCGTAAAGCTGCCAGTGGAGACACGATGTGAAAATACCGAATTTTGCGCATGTTAGCTTAGGACTTCTGAGTTATCAAAACCATGTTCTTGAAAATGCCCAGCGGGTTTCACACTGAAGTCGGATATTATTTCCAGAGCTGGTTGAGCAGAGGACACGTGATTTGAGGTAAGACTATCCACTACGATAATGAGAACACTGTTTGTTAAATGGGTACCTGTCATCGTCGACAAGTAGAAAGCTTGAGAAGTGGGGGAAGTTTGTAGTCAGTTTTTACGTCATCTAAGATGTTTTCAGTTTAAGTACAAATTTGGTGTTTAGCAAATGCTAAATTAGTTGGTGCCAAGGACCTTGTGTAATCTATGCTCCATTCTGCCAAAAGTGATGATTCCATTAAACAATTGCTTAATAATACTTATGCAAGAGGAGCTTGATCTGTTTTTTCCTTTCCCACTATTCTTCCGTGGGTTATTATTTACTTAATTGCTAACTGCCAGCCACACGTTGTTGTTGTTTTTTTTTAACGTGTAAGATTTGCCAAAATCAATTGAGGCTGTCGCCAATTATTGAATTAGTGAAATCTGATACTTAAGTTTGAAATCAACCACTTTTGGTTTCATCTTGTAAATCTGGTTGAACGTTTGCAGTTGCATCTTTTTTTGGACACTGATCTATGCCTCGTGCAGGCTTGTGATACTTCATGCGTGGTTTCTCGCCATGAATGATTATGGCATATGTAAAGCAGACACTCTTAACAACAGTTTGAACTTTTTTTCTTCCTCAGTTGCTCATAAATGTCAACAATTACTCATATCAGTGTTCTTCCTCCCCCCGCCTCTCATCTTGCACTCACTTTCTTCTTGCTGCCGGATTTTTCTTGACTCTCCTTCATCTGAAAAACATACTTATGCAGAAAAACAGCCAGTTTCTCTCTAATACTGGTTCTTTTTTTTTAGTGACACTGAAGCCTGAAGAGTTTATTTATGTATTTGTTTGTTTGGTTATCTGTCAGAGCGTTTGGACTCATGGTGCAGTGGGAGATCGAGCCCTGCAGTTTCTCTTTGGTGTGTCGTGGCAGAGGCTTTAACAATATCAGGCTTTACAGATCATCTTACTTATACTTGCTAACTTAGTTTTTGATATAGCTTTACTTCCATTAATTTAACTCTTACCTTCATTTTCACAGTTGTGGCAGTTATAACTTATCTCCTGTGCACTATTATAGGCATGGCAGGAAACATACATTAATCATGTTTTTCTGGTGTTAAACTGTATTATTTTGGAAAAGCACTGGAAAAAAAAAAGATTTATTTTATTGACATAAGGTCATAGAACAGATTCATGTAGCGTTGAGATAAAAATTCTTTATGAAATATTGGAACAGCAAGGCATAAAATTTAAAACACCCCCCACACAGAATCAAAGAATAATGTGTAAATAACCCATTTTCATGATATTTCCTTGGAATGGTTGAGAGGTTTTTGCATTCATATTTATGAAAAAGGTTCACCGATCTATCCTGACCTTTTAAACAAACCCATCAGTGCAGACTGGGAGGCAAGCGCTGCCGTTTCGCAGCTCTTCCTCTCCCTGTGCCTGGGGGGTAGGACGAGTAATGACTGCTCTGTTCTTGCCAACAAAGCAACTTTCCCCTTCCAGTCCCATTTTTTATTTCCAGCTGCGTACCAGTGTGTACTTCACCTCTTATTCATTCTCTCCTGCAATGGGATGTGTAGCAAATATGCAGTTTGTGGTGGAATACCTGTTTTTTTGCGTAATCCCAGAAGCCCTTGCTTTCATATGGTTGTAATTGTTGCATCAGGCGTTGGTGGAGACGGTCTGGAGAGAGCGAAAACTGGTTAAGCAGCCAGAAAGAAAAAGGCTTTGCTCAGCAAATACATACTGCAGTAGGATACAAGTTATCAGGGTGTGATAACAGGAGTGAGTGTGCATTTGAATGTCTGTGCACTTTGATGTTGGTACCAGTGGATTTGTGTGGGGAAAAGGGAGCGTCTGCATGTGTGTGCGCACGTTTGTGTGTGAGGTGATGAAAGGAAGCATCTACTGCTTCTGCTGCTTGTGCTGCAGGATGTTTCCTTTCCCCCCCAGCTTTTTTCCTCTTCTTTGTCTCTAGACTGGTGACAATGAGTGGAGGTGAGAGGCCAGCAGTACCAGTGCAACACCATTCATCACACATGTCAAACAGTTAGACCAGCTGTGTGGGACAAGCGGCAAAAATTAGCATTTCATCCCTCTCCCTGTCGCTCTCTTCTGTCTGTCAAGCTGTATCTCTGTTTATTCCCATTGTAGCACCGAATGTGATAAATGACTTCAGAGGCTATATAATATTCCAATTGTTTGAATGAAAACATGGTGTTATTGACCAGCACTTCCACATATTGAGCTTGTTTTACAAAACAGACTATCCCTGCATAGTACTTCTGATAAGGGTGCTGTTGAGATGTGGGTCTGAGGACTGGTAGTCTGTAATGACAGTGTTGGTGAAAATGATGATGCTGAGGATGGTAAACTGGCCAGGATGTCTCTGACTGTCAGGCAGTAGAAAACTTGATTTTCTGCCCAATTCATTGACAGTTAATTGAAGAAGAAAAAAACCCAACCTAAAAATGTAGGGAAGAAATAATATAATATTAGATCTGATCTGATTAAAATCTGGATTAGAACTTCATTGTTTATATGGACCCTAAGTAAGGTGATCTGATCCTGATGTGCATCTAACATGTGAACAGAATAAATAATCTTGACATGCGGGAAAACAGTATGTATGGCTGATGTGAAAGACAAGCACAAGTATTTAAAAGCAAATGTTGAAAACAGATTTACCAGGAAATTCCAAAGGATGTGATATTAATGCATCTCCTGCTCTACTACAGTGACTATTGTGCATTTCTAGCTGACATTAGCTTAGAAACATGGGATGCATCACACCCTCTTCACGGTGAATAGATCTTAGTATCATCAGAATGCAGGTACAGTCTCACACCCAGAGGCTGTTTATACTTGCAACATCACTCTGTTGAACAAATCCAGATGATATAATATCACTGCAATAACTTTCGCTGCAGTTATTTCTGGTTCTTTAAGTTCTTAACTGTGATGTTTTATTGTTCTTGCTATATTTGTTCGACAGTTGCAGCAAAAATAAACCAGAAATTTCTCAAACTGTGATTAAATAGTGAATACAAACATTAAACAACAACTAGCTTAGCACAACACTACTCTAAACCAGACTTTGAATTGTCTAAAAAAATAAACATGGAAAAAAGGTCAGAATTAAGGAAGTGTGCAAGGATCCTAGAGTTTGCTATAATTTAGCTTGGTTGTATATTAGTTTGTACTGTTTTCTGGTAAACTACCAAATGCCATATTCATATAGAGGAACTAAAATACAGCTAGCTTGCTACCCCTTGTTTTCCCACTAGTCTTTTGTGAATGGATATACTACATAATTCCCACCCACTAATCCCATGGTTTCGCCATCTTTGTATTATGCTATTATCTATTGATTATAGCTGTAATAGATAAAGTTGTACCAATGGGTAGTAGCCATGTCACTATCCAGCTAACTGTCTTAGCTAGCTCATGAATATACTGTAATATGGCAGCTTTTTAACATTTCAGATAAATTCAGGTTCTTCGGTATATTAATACTTGGTCTCTCAGTCCCTGAACAGCCTAGTATATATTACATACAATAATGACAGTCTTGATTTTTAGATGCCATGTCACTGTTTTGCCTGACGCCCAGGATCCTTGGTAGGAGGTGTAAACATGGATGGACTTCAGTCTCAAAATTGATGCAGGTTACAATATGTTTACTACAACAACAGCTCTGGCCATTCTGTTGTTATACCTTAATCACAGCCATCATCAGCTTAACAATTGTGTCCCACAGTTAAGCCTCAGTGGGAGCTTGCTACTTGTTTTATGTTGCTTTTACAAATCGCTTATTAGATTGGTAATTACCGAACCTTCTTTTATATTTTAGTGCTGCTAATTAGCAGTCAAGCTAATGGGAATGTTAGTGTTTGCAATTATGCTGCAAGTGTTAAAATTCTCTTTTTGTTTAAGTTGTTTTGAATGTGTCAGTTTAGATTATGAACAGTATTTATTATTTCTCTGTGTTGAATACCCAGAGTTCATCTTTCTATTCAACTCTTCTGGCTAATTTTCCATCCCACACTCTTCTTTATCACATCACCCTTGCCTGCCCACACTTTCCTTTCTCTTCACTTATCTGCTCTCCTTGAGATTTGTGGTTCAGTTAGGTGTGGAGTGGGAGGAGGCGTTACATTTCACCTTGCAGTCTTTTCAAAAAGGACTATTCATACAAGCTTAGAGCAGAGATGTTCATGAAAGCTGGGGGATTTTATTCAATAGAAAAGAAAACTGTTGGCAAAAATAAACAGCAGTTGGTTGTCATGTATTGTAATGGCATCTAGGGAAGGTAGAAGCAGTTGAAAAGAAACTACTACATGCATTATTATTACTTTGCTAACTTGAATAGCTTGTGTGGATATGTCTGTCTGCTTACCCCAGGATATTTGAAGCTAAGTACACTTGTAATCGACTGCCAGCACCAGTGTTTCCAAGTAAAGGGCTGTAGATGGAAAGCATCCTATCCTAAGGGTTTTAAATGTGCCAGTGGCTGCTAGTGGGATGGCTTGATGAGCAATCTCTTAATCAAAGCTTAATTGTTTAGCATGATCCTGAGTGACCTGCTTAATGGAACCCCCCCTTGATTAATGATGTGTGTTAACAAACACAGTGGGAGACACCCCAAAACCTTGTCTGATTGTTGTTAATTAAAGACAAGGTCCGTCAGTATTTGAAAGTAGATTATTTATTATAACGTAACAAAAGTAAAAACAAAAATAGCCAAGATTCCTCTTGTGCCTGTGTGGCAGTACCAGCGTATTAGATTCTTTTAAAAAATAAATAAATTGTGTAGCATTATATATTTCCTGTGGTGTATATTTAAATGAATCAAGGAATACACAAAGTAAAACAACAAAACAAAACAGCAACAACATACATTAAGACATCATTTCTCTCACTGTGAACCAAATTGTGTCCCTCTGTTCAATAAAATTCTGACCACCAAAGAAAGAAGCGTTTCTAAAACCTTCAGCTTGAAAAACACGCTGAAGGAAAACGAAGCAGCTTTGCCAAGGCCAGCTTTTGTCTCTGGTTGTATGAAGTGGGGCAGAAAAATATGCCAAACCATCCTTTTCAGCCCACACATGCACTCAGATAACACATCAGACTAACATTTCATTTCTTTCCCATATCTAGTAACTTCTATGCAAGTTTGCTCACGTTTTTTCACACAGCAGCACTTGAACACATACGATTTCAAGTCTTTGCCAAGAACCTCACTGAAACTCTGGCCCTGCCTTTGAATGCTGCAGTAATAATTTCATGCTTGTATATATTAACACTAAGCTTTACAATAGAAAACAGATTAAAGCTGTTTAATTTGTGCTTAAACAAGATGTGAAATAGTTTGATAGATGGTCATTCAATGCAAAATACCTCATTCGATATATGCTCATTGTAGATGTTAAAGAAATCTCACTGCTACATTGCATGTGAGGCTGAAACCCTCCTTTTTTTTTTTTTTTTTTTTTTTTTTCCCCCGTCTTGCTGATAATGTTCTCTCTTCTTCACCTGCTGCTGTTCCTTTGAAGGAGGACAATTGCTGGCCTCCAAGCATGAATGTCACCACTCTCTGAGGCATAATGAGTTAATCACCCCCAGATGGACAAGGTCACACACTGCCCCACCACTTATCTTCTATGGCTCAGGCCACGCAGGAGGCAGAAGTAAGGCTGGAAACGAAGAGGAGGAGGAATGACTAATGCCAGAGATTATATTATCCTGCATCTTTAATCTGTTTTGGGTCCTTTAAGCTGAATGTCATCTTTGCTTAATTGCTTAAAAAGCCTCTGTCATACTTATTACACAGATTGGAAAAAAATAAGTGTGGTTTGACCCATCTTGGCACTTTTGCAGGTCCTTATAAGCCTAAGAATGTATGCACATCGCTACCTTCCCAAAATTCCTCTTAGACCTCTTTTTCCACTCATTACTTTGGTCACGGACAATGGCAGATGGTGCAGCTGCTTGTTTAATTGTCTTTATTACAGAGGCATCTGCTTTCTGCTTTTTTTAATCCAGAACACCGTGGCATCGTCTAGGCAGTCAAGGCTGTATTTGTGAAATTAGAAAATAAACAGAGACAAAGAAAAACAGTTTCTCCGTCAGGTTGTAGCGATACAACACGTTCTCATGTAATGGTCTGCATATTACAGTAAGTTGTCCTGCACCTCGGTTTGTGTTACTTTAACATAATGCATAACTGAAATAATAAAGATTATTGTGTGGGTATGTTTGGAGCTTGCCATCTGCCTCACATGTGTTGCTTATGCTAAAAAGTTTGTAAATGAGAAAAGGAGAATCCCTGTGGCTCTGTTCAGTTATTTTCTTAGCTGCCTAGATGTGTTGTACTGAGCTGAGGCTAAGGGAGACAACAGCAGATGTTGGGCTCCGACAATCTTTCTGCCTTGGATCTGCAACAACAAAGCAGCTAAGGGAAAATGTCATATGCGGATCATCCCTGACGGCCCTGCGTGAATGAATAATTACTTTGACTCAGGTCAGGGAAAAGAAGGTAAAGAAAGCTCTAGCCCCTCTACCTTGAAACCCTTTTAAATGAGAAGCTGTGCATCATGACATGCGATAAGACACTGAGGAGGTTGTGACACACAGATCCTTCAGTAATAAAAAGATTTTTCTTGTGGCAAAACGTTCAGGAAAATGAAATGATTTACCTCAGCACCTCAGTACGTGCTCTTCCTCAAAAAGATGAGATGGGGACATGGGGTTTATCTGTGAAGAGGGTTGGGGGGGTAGGGAAAATGTCAGAGGATTGGTTAGCTGTGTTGAGTTTACCACAGTCATGTCAGGAAGCAAGGAAAGCTTTAGAAATGCATCATTTTCACCATTATGCTTAATAATTTGAATGACATCTTAGCGCATGACTCAAAGGCACTTGTACGGGGGCAGGCGGGGTTATTAGAAATGACTCCCCCAATGATGCGTGTCACTGAAGCAGCAAATTAACATGGGGAGATGGAGGCATGTTAAAAGCAGCTGAAAAAAGGAGGGAAAAGCTGAGCCGCAGAGAGGAGCGGGAGTGAGATGTGAAGAGGAACAGTGATAGATGCGGAAAAAGATGTTGCTATTTTCGCCCTCTTTGTTAGCTAAGACGCTCTGGTTGTGGTGTTCCAGCTCCTGCTCTGTTCAAGCTTTTTCTGAACACCAGGTGCTCCTATTGTGATAAATGATTCTCAACTGTGCCGAACAATGGCAGAGGCACCCACACATATCCCTCATCAAACAGTTCCACAGCTCCTCTTCCACAACTACACAATGAGCACACTGGATTGTGCTGGAAGTTGTTTGTCTTGCCACCACACACGACTGAAGGCTATTTTTGCTTCCTGTTTACCTCGGTGAACAGGAAGTCACTATTATAAGAGCTGACATTTAGGGCTGTTCGATATAACGATATATATCGGATGACGATATAAAAACGTCTATCGTTGCATTTTACGCTATCGTTTGTTTCGTGGTGTCGCAAAATAAACTGTTTACGGCAATATTTTTTTCATTATTTTGATGGTCACTGTAGTGGCTATATTAATTTCTTAAAGTTCTCTCTTTCTCTTATATTTAATATAACCACACTACAGACAGACAAGCGCTTGTTTTTATGCGTTGTCGTTAGCAACAACAACGGTAAAACCACCGCGTGTCCGCTTGTTTATTTTCCACATAAACCTTTCACAATAAAGCTCAAGATCCTGTTGAGACTTTTCAAAAATAAACTGAATCACGCGAAAGATGCAGAGTGTTTACGGATGAGAAGCAAAAAAGAGCCGCCAGGTGCTAAAAAATAAACCTTAGACTCAAACGTTAGAACAGGCTTTTCCCCGCAGAACGCTGTGTAATAAATACTCACAAAGAAAACGGCGGCCGTTACAACCTATGTCTAGTGTTTAGTTTCATGCAGCAGTTAAAACACTCGACCCCAGGTACGCAACGCTCAGCTGGAAACACTTCACGCAAGTCGAGCTGCCCGAGATTCACAGAATTTACAGAAAATGTTAAATTTTTGTGATTTATATCGTTATCGGACGATAGATGTCTTAATATCGGGATATGAGATTTTGGTCATATCGCACAGCCCTACTGAAAGTCCCTTAAAAGATGCTACTATATGACTGTTCTACCTATTGGTCGGCCAGTGTTTTGTCCAGCACAACTGGCTGGTCTTCTTATCCCCTCTAACTGCACATTTTACATCCTTGTCTATTTTTTTGCTCAGCCACTGTGGGTTCCTTTGTTTCCCTGTCTGCTGTCTTTGACAGCAGACGAGGGTTGATACATGTTCAGCGCCTTCACCTTTTTCCGCCCAGTAATTTATGCTGTCAGAGGTTTTACTCTATTTGGATGGCCAGGCTTTCATGTGTGTGCAGAACAGTATTGTGGGTTGTTGACACATTCCTTCGTGTTCAGCATGAAGCAGATTGTAGCAGGTAATTGATGGGGGTTTACTGCCACAGGCACAGAGCACAACCAGGGAAGAACCCACCAGTTTTCAACCCCACCAATTAGATTTGCAAAATGTGGTGTAGTGAGCTCAGCAGGGTTCTGATAATGTAAACTTTCAAGTGTTTTAGGTACAGCTCAATTTAAACAATTAGTACTGATAACAATGCTGCCACCTGTAGTATACTGTTTGAGACTCCGAGTGTAATGATTTTCCAAATCTGTGGTTTCGGATAGGACCACGATCTTTAGCAGGTTGGTGGTGCGTGTATTGTGGATTTGGTCTTGGTTTCAGAACCATTACATCACTACTATAATCCCTCTGTGACGGTTGTATCTCAGTTTTTGTTGCCTACCACACCAGAGAAGCCTTAATCTTCCAAATCATTAATAATAATGCAGGGCAGTCCAAAAATGACCATGTAGCTATTAAGAAGAAATATGGGACTTTAAGCTTTAGCACTTGATTTTTCTCTGGAAATGGAGTTCATTTAAATTGTAGATGGTGAAAGTTCTCTTTACATTTTGAGGACTGTTAAGATTGAAATGGAGTTCTCTGCTTTTGATCAAGAGTTCACCTTCATGGTTGCTCTGTCCTCACTGTGCTGACCTGCCAGTTTCGGTCTTATTTATTAGTGTCTTTACATGTGTGTGCATTTGCATGTGGGCGTATTGGTTTTTGTGCAGTAGTGGGACTCTGTGGAGATTTCTTTCCACATACCTGCTGGCAATCATGCACCTGCCTGTGATGACCTTGTTGAGAGCCACTACTTAAGGGAGTGGCTGAACTTCAGTCGCTGTTGAATGCAATCCTGGCTCTGGTGTTAGTTTACGGTACCACTTGTTACCTGTGAAGAAACTTGCCTCTTTGTTCTTGTCATGCAGAGGTATGGCAAGAGTGGTGATCAAATTGTAAATACTGAGTGAGCTGCAGTGGAACACAGCCTCCTAGAGAAGATTCAATGGCACCTGGAATCTAAACAAAACTGTAGAACTGAGTTTTTTGGGATAGTAGTTGTTGCACATTTTCCGGAGTGCCATTTCCCCTCAAACAGCTAGATACCCTTGCTGTTGGGCAGTTGAATGCTTTAGCTATAGAAATACAAGCCCATCCAAACCTGTACTACAGAAATTTATAGACTTTGTTTTTTTTGTGATGTACAGTCATTTAATTTAATTTAATTTTCTTACTGACTCACATATTGGTATTGTCATTAACCTTCAAAATCCAGTATTGATTTAGCCCTAATTTTAAGATGTGCCGAAAGGATTAGTCAATATATCAATTACCTTTTTCCACACTGATTACTTTTACAACTATCTGAATAATTGATTAATCATTTAAGTAATTTCAGTTTGCAAAAGTGGCAGTTATTTTCTGGTGCCAGTTTCTGAAATGTAAGTATGTGCTCCTTTTTTTAGTTTTAAAGAATGGCTCTGATAATCATTGTTAATTTCCTTATGTGAAGTTTGTTTATCTTTGACCTGCTTTAATCCAAAATCCACTGTACTGTAGCTAGAAAGGAGCTTACATTCATCTTCATGTTGGCACAACACCTTCGTGCTTAATGGCATCAGTTCCTGCACACCTCCTTGTCCTCAGAGTAAATCGTCTTGCCATTCATCCTCACTCCCCATCTACACAATAGTCCTGTTCAGTATTCAGGCAGGCATACTGGCCAAGATTCTGCCGAAGTGATAAAACCCCATTTATCAGCGGGAAGTGTTCACAGACTGCACATATATCCAATCTCTATGCTTTCTGGTCGCACAAGTATGATTATTACTGCCTTACTGAATCCCCAGTGGTTAACTGCTCAGGCACAAGATCTCATTACCATTTGGTGCTATTTCCTAATGAATCTGTGTCTAATCATGTTATTTGTTAGTTGCCTCACATAACTTTTGGTAAATCATGCAACAGGTCTCCAGGAGCAGGACTGGATATAAGCCGTCCCTCTGGATTTTATATTTTTTAGAAAACAACTCTGCAATCTGTATTCTCTGTGGTTGATTTGGCACTTTATTTTGGAGTATTTAATAGAAATCCTAACTGAAATGCTCCTGAAACAGTTGAGCGATGAAAATCATTTTAATTTTTATTATTTATTTATGATCCATGGTCATTTATCATAGTGCCAAATCCGCCATTGTAAACGTAACCTTTTTCCCCAGCTGATGGTAAGCTTCGCATAATACTTACCACCTTCAGGTTGATTACTGGAGCTGTTAACATTCAATCATAAATGTGTGCAAATGTATGTAATAAAGTTTTTTAAAAATGTGCAGCCGCAGCATTGTTCTAATCGCTTTGCAAACATTGCCTCAGAGGAATAAAAACCGCATCACGCTTAGATCCAATTTGTGCTCCACTCACCAATTACTTTCACGGTCCACTTCCCATCTAATACAGAAAGGCCAGATTATCCGCTGGATGTCTGGGTCCTGCACACCCTAATTACAAACACAAATTGGAAAAACGCAACTTGTGACAAAAAATTTAGCATGCGATTTGTCCTTTTTCCAAGAAAAATATTTGCACTAATTTGCTTCGACTCTGTGTCCTCAAGGAGATACAGAAGGCCTACTTATGTAAAATATGAAGTGTTTTTCATCTTTCCATTGGTCTTGTAATCAGATAAAGCTGTAGCATCGATGTACTGTGTCTAATTGGGTTGATGTATAATTAATCCAAACTGTAGCACCAGTGTCGTTCATTACATGACTGATTAAGAGGATATACAGAAGGAAGAGACGGAACATCAGGTTATCAGATATAGTGCAATTCTTTGAAGAGCCGTGTAACTCTACAAAGCCTGGATGCTGGAAAATTAGGCTTTCAAAAAAGCCTCTGTAACCCAGTATTAACTGACTACCGTGTTTCACTTGCAGCTTGTTTTGCTCTTTCTTGCCACTGCGCAAACTCATGCAGTTTCTGCTGGCTGCACACATCTCGTCCTTGGACTCACACAGGACTCGACCAGCGAATAAGTCACGGGTGATTGATAGTTGTATAACTGAGGATCCAACCAGTAGCTTTGAGTATAAGATTAATGCATGTGAATTTGAAGGGAAATCTAATGATTTGTGTTTAATAAGGAGTCGAACTGAGAGACAGATCCAAACTAAAGAAACCAAAATGATGACACAGTGAACTTAGATGAGTTAGATGATGAACACGTCACAACTTTTCAGCAGTTTTCTTCTCCAAACCTTTAAAGTTGAAATATAAAGTTGATTTGGGACAGTAGCTAAGCACTGTTGCTTATTTGTTTTTTGTCAACCTCATGTAATCTTATGGTAAGACTTGAAGTTATCAGTCTGGTGTTTTTGATTTATTTTTCTTTCTCTTCCTTTTTACAATTTTATCGACAGAGTTTCTAGGTTTAGTCAGAGGTGTACACTGTTGGGTTCGATGGTTTCAGGCTGTCCTCTGTCATCTTTGCTGATCACGTGGTTGTGTTGGCTTCATCGGGTCATGACTGCCGTCTTGTGCTGGGGTAGTTTTCAGCTAACTGTAAGGCAGCTGGCATGAAATTGGCAGCAAGTCTGAGGATGTGGTTCTATTTTGGAAAAGGCATGAGTCACTTTTAGCTTAGAATGCATTGCTACCCTAAGTGGAGGATTTTGGGGGGTCTTTTTCAAGAGTGAGGGAAGTGGAGTGGTGGAATGTCAGATCGATTGGCATAGGATCTGCAGCATCTGGTGTGGTATCTTCAGTGATATAAATGCTGTGTTGGTGTGTTGTGGTGAAAAGAGAGCTCAGATCTATGCCCTCACCGATGATCACAAACTCTGGGTATTGACTAAAAAAATTAGATTGAGGCTAGGGCTGTGCGATATGACAAAAATCTAATATCTCGATATAAGACATTTATCGTCCTGACAACCATATAAATCACAAAAATGTAATATTTTCTGTAAATTCTGTGAATCTCGGGCAACTCGACTTGTGTTTTTCCAGCTGGGCGTCGTGTACCTGGAGTTGAGTGTTTTAACCGATGCATGGAACTATACATTTTTAGACATAAGTTGTAACGGCCACCATTTTCTTTCAAAGTTTTTTTTTTTTTTTTTTTTTTTTTTTTGCGCCTGTCCCGTTTGGCTCTTTTGCCATCAGAATTGTTGTCTAAAGGCAAAGAAAGATGCCCAACGGATTTACTTTACCAAATTGACCATCCCAGCCTTGCCGTAATGGTTCATTTGATTCACCTTTTATTGTTTATTTTATTTTCACTTACTGAATACGGGACAGACTTGACTGGGGGAAAGAAGGGGAGAAAGAAAGAGGGAAAGAGAAACAGCTGAGAAGAGGGACGGGGGAGAAGGGCAAAAAACAAAAACCAACAGAATGAGCAGAAAAAAAAAAGAAAAAAAAAAATGCATATATCAATCACCTGGATCACCTGCTGAGAAAGAAAAAAGAAAACAAGCAGAAGAGGACAAGAGTAATAGAATAAACAACATCACAATGATATATGGGAATATGACAGTAAATACTAAATATTAAACATTATTGTGCAGCACATAAGATCAACAGAACACAGTGTGCTTTGAGGTAGGAGCCAAAAAGGGTGTAGTTTGTGGGTGTGATCACCCGTGTGTACACCTGTGAGCATGGACGCGCTTGTTTTTTTTTTTTTAAAAGGTTCCTTCATGTAATGATCTGCTAGAGGGTGTGGGGGGGCCACAGCCCCGTCCTCCAGGGCATGAAGCAGGTATGGAGGAGATCAAAACTCCAGACATCCAGAGGCCCCCAGAACACAAGAGACCAAGGAAGACTAACAGAGGGGCAGCCGCGCCACTGTCCCAGAAAGAGCTGAGGAGAGTCCCAGATGAGGGCTCACTCAGCAGCCGCAGAGCAGAAGCCAGGGGGGGTTGCAGTGACGCGCCCGTGAGCTCCGCCGGCAGCCAGCCGTGCCTGAGTGACCGAGCCCCAGGCCGAGAGGCCGGGGGCACCCCACCTCCGAAGTGGCCCGAGCGAGCCCCAGGCTCCAGGCCCCGATAAGCGGCCGCCAAGGAGTGAGCCGGTGTGTACCTGGACGCCCATCCCCGGACACAAAGAACCACCAACGCACCGATGTCTGAGGGAGTCCGCCACTGGCAGGGGAAGTGGTGGTAGGGGGAGATAGGCCTCCAAACCTTGGAGGGCCTAAGATGTCCCCAGAGAGGTGGCGCCTGACACCCAACCTGACATATAGACACAGAAATACAGGCACACACATATACAAACATCCATTCCCACCCTCATGCTCTCATATGCACTTACTCCACACTCAACCAACGTGGAGACAGACATAAAGAGATGCTGTACACACGATCACACTCCCCAAGCGTACTCTACAAACCGGGTCTAGGTACCCTTGCCCCTGGAGGGGGGAACTGCACCCAGACCCAGGTGGTGTTACCCTTTTCCCTGCGGTGGGGGGAGGCAGACCGCCCCGACTCCGCAGCAGCATTTTCTTTCAAAGTTTGAGTCTAAGGTTTATTTTTTAGCACCTGCCGGCTCTTTTTTTTTTTTTTTTTTTTTTTTTTCTTCTCATCTGTAAACTCTCTGCATACTCTTTCACTTGATTCAGTTTATTTTGAAAAGTCTCAACAGGATCTTGAGCTTTATTGTGAAAGGTTTACATGGAAAACAAACAAGCGGACAGCGGAGCCACGCGATGGTTTTACTATCACTGTTGCTAACGACAACACGTAAAAACAGGCGCTTGTCGTCCATAGTGTGGTTATATTAAATATAAGAGAAAGAGAGAACTTTAAGAAATTAATATAGCCACTACAGTGACCATCAAAACGATGAAAAAATATTGCTGTAAACAGTTTATTTTATGACACCACGAAACAAACGATAGCATAATAGGAAACGATAGACGTTTTTATATCGTCATCCGATATATATCTTTATATCGAACAGCCCTAATTGAGGCTCATACCTCCTTTAGAAATAGGGAGGAGCTTGAATTGCTTATTCAAAGGTTGAGTTCAGGTAATAAAGGCATATGGTTATTGGTTGTCTCCTGGAGACCTTTTGCATCTTTAGTGGTCCTTAACCCTTTGTATTTCAACTTTTTAGGCATTATCTTTTGAAACCATAGCATAATTTTTTATCGTTATGCAGATGATACCCAGCTCTCTCCATGAACCTAGATGACACACACTATTTAGTTAAACTGCAGGAATATCTTGAAGACATAAAGACCTGGATTTCTAGAGTAGAATGGAGGCAGAGCCTTCAGTTTTCAGGCCCCTCTTCTGTGGAAGTTTAGATTTGGGAGACAGACACCCACTTTCCTTTTAAGATTAGGCTTAAAGCTTTCTTTTTTAATTTTTGTAGGGTCTACCTTACAAAATAAAGCACCTTGAGGGTGCTGTTGTTGTGATTTGGCGCTGCATAAGTAAAACTGAATTGAAGTTTATAGTGAGATCATATGATGAGATCAGGTGACTGTGAACCCCCTCTTAGTTTTGCTGCAGTAGGCCTGGGATGCTTGGGGCTTCTTCTGATGCTGATGAGTGTTTCTTCTTCACTCACCTTTTTAATTCTCTTTATGTTTATACATCACTTTGAATTCAATGATTAGTTATTGTTAAAGTGTGGCTCTCTTTTGCAATGTGTCTTTTGTCCTGTCTCTCTCCCCTCAACCTCAACCGGTCATGGGAGATGGTCTCCCTGAGCGATTATGAATATATTGTTTAAACAGTGGTATATTGGCAAAGTTTGAGCTTTAGTAAGGTGGAATCAATAGACATGGATAAGCCATGTCACCAACTAATTTTTGAAGAGCTTTTGACATCCCTTTCATTTTATGCAACTTACTTCATGTCTGCCAAACCCAAAGAAAACTTGTGATGCAATAATATTGAGAGCAAGTCACATACTGCCCAGGGCTGGAGTTACAACTGTGAGCAAGTCAAAGAGTGGATACAAAGAGCAGCAATCCTCAGTTGTTCAACAGATAGGTGCATCCTGTCACTGTATAAATTGGGTTTTGGAAACATTTTGTGAGGAAAATTTGTGAGATGTTGCAGACATCATGATAGTGACGGTGAGATGAAAGAGGAAAGGTTGTATGCTCGATAGGGTGAGGACCAAAGGGATCAGGATTTCAGGTGAAAAATTGGAAAAGACCAAAGTAATTGTTAAATGTTACATAATGAGAAATATGAGCTTGCTAATGAGAAATACCAATTGTTTTGGAGTAAAAGAAAGAAAAGATAGAAATGGGTTAGATTGCGTTAACAAAGAGGCACAAAGGGCGTCAATTCTCCACTTTCTATTACTGAATAAATCTGCTATACGGTCAACAGTGACCATTTATTTAGCAACAACTGTGATCATTACTGTGTTCATAATGACTATGTTGTTAGTTATTTGTGCCCTGTGTGTGCAGCCCGTCACATGTGAATTGCATCATAAACACTACAGCAACCTCAGAGCTGAACCACGACTGGCTTGAATTCAGAGTAATAAAGGAAAGAGCCACACTGTAGAATAGTAATTACTCAAACAATCAGGCAGGTCTGATAAAATGAATAAAAGCGTATGACTTGGCAAACCAGCTTCATGGTTAATTCAGGACTTCCTGGATGGAGTTGGAAGTTATTGGAGGATTGTTTCCCTGCGGGATAGTAAAGTGATTTGGCCGTACTCTGCAGATGTCGGTCATATAGAAGAGATAACGGCTGTCCGCCGCAGGATGGATGAGATGAGGAAATTAGAGAGACGTAGACCACAGATCAGTCTATGACTAGGATGCGAATGACATTATCAAAGGAACAATGCCAAGACTGGTGAGTAGAGGAAAGATGTAGTGGTTTCATCTCCATTTCTCTTCTAGTTGCAGGAAGTCCAAGATCATATTCAACCATTTTGGAGAACAGAAGATAAAGTGGCATCTTAGTTATTGTCAGAACAGGCAGGAAGTGATCACATGACCCTGGGAGGTCAGTTTGGCCTCTATCATAGAACAGCATCAGCTATTGACACACGGCAGTAATGACCTACCTTAGGGCTGGAAGCTTCACACAGAGTAATGATGACCCATTCCTGCCTGCAAGCTACTGCTTCCCTTCTCATCGATGCAATTACTGCACTGAGGCACGGCTGGTCATAGTCTCTTCATCTTTGCCCCCATGGCAAAGAGGAAGATCAGTTCCCTGCAGTGGCTTTTACCACTGGTCTTACAGCCAGAAATAACACTAAGACAGTGACTGTGTAAAAACTGTAAAGCTAACTGGTTAATCTGTAGCAGTCTGTAGAGGGATATCAGGTGTATTCTGTACACAGGTCGTCATGATGCATTAATTACTGTTGATGTTCATGTGCGTGTTTAGCCCCTCACCAGTGAAAAGTGAGATGACAAAGGAGGTAATTTCCTCTTTCTCTCAAGCTGGTGTTTAATTGTGTGAGCTACAGTATAGGTGATGGGGCGGGGGGTGGTGTCTTTGTGTGTGTGTGTGGGGGGGGTGGTGTCTACTGGTAGGAAGGAGTCTGTGTGAGGCTTCTCCCTCCTCATTCCTTCTGACAAAGACTTTAATTCACCGTAATTATACAGATGGATTGAAATATACAGCAAGACAGGGAATCACTCCAATTATGCAGAGTTGATTAAAACTTGGACCCCATGCCAGGGTACTGCAGGAGCATGGGAGGAGTCAAGATGTGCACCACTGAAACACTGAACACATAATACCAGTTAACATCTGCAGCAAAAGGACCAAAACACTGAATATTATTTCTGTAGCGCTTGTAAGACAGATGTGTTTTGTTTTTTTTCTCTATACAACAAAGCTGAACATTAACAGTTTGATGGTGTGGCGCATGGACACAAACATTCCTGGTCTGGAATGAAGGCAGAATTCTTATAAAGAAGTCTCTTTACTTTCTAATGAAGATGGATCCATGCTATTCATTTACTGTCAACTGCACACTCTGTGCAGCACAGCACATCTCTTGCATTGTGTCATTGCATATAGCTACAGTATTGACAGACAGAAGTGGAGAAAGTCCTTAGCATCTAGAGGCCATGGCCAGCGAAGGAGAACGAGGAGGAGAAAATAGGAGGGAGGAAAAATGGAAGATGGAGAATAAGAAACAAAGAGAATGAGAGGGAGAGAGAGAGAGATCACAAATGGGGAGGGATGGAGTGAAAAGGGCAAGACATTTGTCACCCTCTCCTACAAGACCATAGGAAGAAAGAACAATATCATTAATCTCCTGACATTTCAATATTGTATTAACCTTTCTAGTGGAATTCTGTGTGCTCATTAGTCTTTTTTTTTGAGAGAGAGAAAAATAATAATCGATAGAACAAGCTCTGGACACGATTTAGAAATACACTGCAGTCAAATAACATCTAACCTTAAGCCAGTCACATGCTTTTGCCCTGTCTTTAGCAATCTAGGTCTTTGTCTACATGAAATTAATTGGTTAAAATACAAACATATCAAGTAAAAGATACATTTAGGTGAAAGGTTGCTCTCTCAAGTAGGTTACAGTCATAAAAGAGAAAGAATGGCCTGGCTGTAAAACAACAGCTTAAGATGGCAACATAAGCACTTCAGCCATCTTATGTGAGGAGGAAAAAAAGCCCCAAGGCCACACAAAGCATGATGTCTCACCTCCACCATGCAGTCTGTCAGCAATGGAGAGAGAGAGAGAAAGAGAGCGAGGGAGAGAGAGGGCTGATTCTAAAGGTGCCTAAAGCCTTTAAATTCCACCAACATGATCCTCCCCTCCCTGTAACACCTCCACTGCCCACTCACCCTTGTCCTCACCTTCCATCTATCAATGCCTGGAGAACACCCGCCATTCAAGTACCCAACACTCCCTAGGTCATTTGACTAAGAAAACACTCTAATTTATTCACATTATGTGCCCTTGGTGAACATCAAACACTGCCAGACCTTTTGTCTGTCATCATTTACTTTTGGCCTCCATGATTGGTCATGTCAGTGTTTTGCTGAACGTGTTCGGTGATGCTGTTATGGAAACATGTGCCTTTTTGAGCACTGTGATTGTCTGTTTGTGTTGGGCATTCAAAGCCCAGAGGAAAAGTCACACGGGTTCAAGGTTATTTCCAGTACTGTTAATTATAGGTCTAACAAACACCTTGACTAAGACTAAAGGTCTTTCAGTGGGATTGTTTGACTTCACCGGGAAATGAGTGGGAGGTAGATTCACACGCCTACTATGTATATAAGGATTTTAATTTGTTTACTTTTTCATAATGTCGCAGAAAAGAATCATATTAGTAAAAGTAGTGTATTAGGCAGGAACCTGAGTTACAATCTATAAAGGACCAAGGAGCGCATGTAAAGATTGCTCTACAATCTCTGAGTTATCTCTCTTTAATAATGCAGGTTGTATTAGGTCAATGCAGACCCAGTGTTGCAAATCAATTATTTGGACTGCTGTGTGGCAAAATGGGATTTACATGACTGTTGCATCAATGTGATTAAGCACCTTGGCATGTATTTAATTTACTGCATTAGCACAAAATCAGCCATTGTAGTATTATTGTTAAATCCATTTCCAAAGAACAGTTAATTCGTCAAATGATGGGCAGCTACCCAAAGATTGGTTTAATCTGTTGTTCAATTGAAAACAAATGTATTCAGTAGATTAAAAAAAAAAAAAAAAATGGAGTTCAGTAGAATGCAGTCATGGAGTGAATTTTCACTCTTATCTTTAGTCTTCTAGAAATGCCATATGAAGTATAACATGTGATTTTTTTTTTTTTTTTTTTTTAATGCATAGCAGTAACTGTACATCATCTCATGTGTTAGAGAAACTTTAAATGTGTTGAATGTTTTTGTAAAACCAAAAAATTCTGTGTGTGGTCTTGGGTATATGGCGTTCAGAGTCAGGTGAAAGTGAGTGTGGTGGAGTTTTCTGGTGTTATTAAAGTAAGGTTATGTCACCAGCAGCATAGAATGGTCTTTATGCAGTGATCACGGGTAGTCATTATTATGTGAAATGCTGTGTGGGTGCAGGCCATTTCAAATAAAATGACAGTAATCCAAATTATTATTATTATATAATATTAATAACTAAATTTTTATCTTTTCATCTAATTTCATTTCTAACTTATCTTTCATTAATATTCTCTAACGTTTTTGAAAAAATGGGTGATGTGTGTGATGCTCTAAGGCACTAATGTTAGTCTTGAGGGAATGGGTTATAAATCATTCACATACTTAAAAAGAAAAAAAAAACTTTCTTTCTCCCTCTCTCATCCACACCACTAGGATTTACAGTAATATCAGAGTGTCATTTGGACTGGAGAAATGTAGTCAGATGGCAATAAGGAGGGAAGATAGTCAGAACTGAGGAAATTGTTGCCGCCTTATTACTTTTAGTACATTGCAGACACTGAGAAATCCCACAGGCAAATGGGAACCATGAAGACATCACTAGGAAAGCTGCAACCACCAAATACCTGGAGAGACTAAGGCCAGTCTTGAGGAGTCAGGTGAATGAAAAGAACAAGAAGAACAATCAACACCTACGTCCTGAGAGTCATTCAATACCCTGCTGGGATAATCAGCTGACCAAAGGATGAAATAGGAGGCAGTGACATCAAGACAAGAAAGTTCATTATTGTGCAGGGTTTTACCCCAAATCCAGCACCCTGAGACTGTATGTTAAGTGGAAGAAAGAAGGCCAATGACTAGCCGGTGTTTCTCAGGATGAAACAAAGATCCATGCACTTCAAGCAATCTGTTCATACAAGAACTTTTTTTTTATGCTCAAGTGCTAACATTGACACATTTACACTCTTTTGGATGCATCGGAGAGCAACTTGGGGCTAGTATCTTGCCAAAAGGTATATGGCATGCAAACTGGAGCAGCCAGGGATTGAACCACCAACATACCGATTAGATTAGATCAGATGACCTGCTCTACCTCCTAAACTATAGCCACACATTGTCTGGACCTTGTTTTCTGCATATTGATTAATGGAACTGAAAACAAGTAATTATACGTCCTCTTTTGACTGATGTGCCTGTAATTGGTTGACCTAGCCTCCTCTTCTAACATTGCTTCTGTAGAGATATCAAAGTGGTGATTATAAGGCATGTCTTATAGCTCACAAATACTACCAGCTGGCATTCGATCTAAAATAACCCATCTTTGTGCAAGTGTTTGGGTTTTTTTGCTTAAATAACAACACTTTTTTAATCTTCCTTTTTTAAATCTTTATTATATATATGTAAACATCACTGAGCCAACAACTGTTTAATAATTATAACAAGCACTTTGATAAAGTCCATGATTCACTGGTAGTGTTAAATGCTAGATTTTGAGATCAACTTACGGATGCAAAGCAGAGAAAAAGCTGAGGGAAGAAAGATTCCAGGGGACAGCATGAGGAGGCTATATTCCTCTGGGTTAATTGTGCAGACCCGTCAGCACTAAATAAGGATGGTTAGAATGACTGGCTAAGTGACAAATGGATGTACAAATCATCCAGATTACTTCTTGGTTATTAAAAAAAAAAAAAAATGCACAACTTGGATTTGGCAGGCTTCCACGGTTCCTCTCTCATTACGCCTGGCAGTCTCACACTGACGGCCATCCTTTACAATAACTCTCATCAGTTTAGTTTTCACAAGTTTCACGAGCTTAAGAGTTTAACACTGATTATAAACAACTCTTTTTGTAATGGCATGTAATTGTGATGAGCTGGTTGGTAAGACTGTTAAACCTAAATGAGTTTTGATTGATTGTCTGAAGAGATGGCGTTTGACCTGCAGCTGTAGTGTAAATGGCTGTGGAGAGGTGCTGGTAAGCCGTCTAAACGCTGCGCACCTGTGATGATGGGTTCCTCGCTGGTGTTTTCACAGAGGGTAGTGACAGTATAAGATGAGTTGTCAGACAGAGCACAGCTGTTCACTTAATTACCTTCTAGTATGGGAAGGAGGTTAATGAAGCAGTTTTGCGATCAGAAATGGGAGACAGCCTGAATGTGCACAAAAGAAATTAGTTTTTGGCTGCTGGGAAAGCAACAGCAGTTTAAATTATTGATTGCAAAAAGTGAAACACTGAAGGCACAAAGATGGGAATTTAAAGGAGGGGTGAGGTTAGTGTGCTTATATTCCTGTATAGAGTCACAGGAAGCAATGTAATGCATGCAATAGAGTACTGAGAAGGAATTGCCTTCTGCAAATTAATCATTCACTTGTTCTCTTCAAAGTTAGGCAAAGGCAGTGAACCCAATGGCTGGTATTTTGCAATCCTTAGAACTTGTAAAAATTGCTTAGATTTGTTTTGTAATCTCTTCATTGCAGTCACCATAGACTGCTTATAAAAGATGGTTGTAGTCACAATAAAATGACCTAATAGTTAATAGTTCTGTTGTTAAGTTTTGAGCTCAGTGTTTTCGCCTTTACAATGTCGGTGTTTTGAAACCATATGTGTCTCGAGCGAGGGGTGGATCCACACAATCTCTTCTTAATGATATGTGATTGATTAATCATTAGGTAATGACTCTGGGTAATCCTCTTTCTGACTTTCAGAATGACCAATAATTTAGAAAATGTTAAATTTTGATTCATTATGACCTGAAACTACTGACTGACTTAGTAAACCATTATGACTTTATTGAGGCCAAAAAGCAGGCGAGCACAAGAACTCGGACTTCTGAGCAACTCTTTGCAACCAGGGGAGTCGCCACCTGTTGGCAGTTAAAAAGACTGCAGGTTGAGGGGACTGAGGTTGATTTAACTTTTTAAACTCAAAAGTTCTGACCCTCCTCTTTTACTGTTTATGCCTTGAATCCAGTGCCCAACTGCCTTAATACTGTATTTTTTCAATAGATCTTCTGCTCCTCTTACTGGGAAATATTTTGATTGCGTAGCAGTATGTGAGAAGTTGAAACTTGTTTACTGGTCCTGTGGTGCAAATTAAGACTTTTGCAGATGAGTTTGAGTTTCTCAGTCACTATCATTTTGTATTTTGTGGTTCCCTTGTCAGCCTTGAATCTCACCAGGTGTGCAGTATGGCGTTATTTTTGTGCCACTATTCTGAGCGCATGTAAAAAAAAGTTTGTAGGTGCAAGTGTTGTATTTTGAGGAGAAATTGATTTTGATCGAAGAAAAGCTGAATTTGAGTGAACAAAAGTCATTCCAGCGTGCAAAAAAATGTATTTCAGTGTTTGCTGTTGGTCTCCAATCAGCTTGAAATGACGAAATGCAATATCCCAGAATCCATTTCGTCCAAAACTCAAACGAGGCAGTGGCGGAGGAACACAGAGTGGCGGAGTTTGAAATATTACTCTTTCTGGGTCACAAAATAAACTTTTAAGATATTTTCATGCGAGAATGGTGCTGGTGTAAACTTCTAATATCTGCTCGATTCATCAAGACATCACATATTTGCATAAGTGCTCTAATGTTTTCGGAGATGCTTGTTACCCACCAGCTGACCGGGTGGTCACTCAGGTTAAACATAATATATAAGGCTGAACTGACAAAAAAATCACAGACTACACCACCAGGTATTCTAGGAAAAACCACAAAGCCTTTGAACTAAAACAAACGCTGTTGTAACAGTGATGTACACTGTCTTGTTGATATATATGTATGATTTGTATCACCTTCATGTTTCCAAACCGATATCATGAGCAGCAGCTTTTACAGCTGTGGCTCCAGCCAACATCAGCTGATACTAGAAATTAATTTTAAATAAATTATAACAACAGCTTATCAAGCTTGAACGTGCTGCTGTTGTTGTTTAGCGCAACATCCGCTGGTTTCCTGTTTCTGGCGCAAAGTGGGAGATAAACAAACAAGAGAGATGATCAGCTGATCATTGATCAGTTTCATGATTGAAGTAGCAACAGGAGAGGGAGGGGGAGAGAATGAGGGGAGAAGAGGCAGCTGTGCAACGTAAAGACAGAATAACTCCAGCGTTGTCTTTTTTTCATTCTAGCTAAAGTACGGGACTCTTTTTTTTTCCTTCAATACGAATGTATTGTAATTGGTCCAGCCCAGAGTTGATCATGACCAATTGGCTAATCCACCACCTTTCATTGTTTATACCGTTACAAAAACAAACAAACATAAAAATGAAAAATCATCATCGGCCCACCGGGCAAATGTCCGGTATGCCCAATGGCCAGTCCAGCTATGCGGTCAGCTGGTGGGTAACAGGCATCTCCGAAAACGTTAGAGCACTTATGGAAATATGTGATTTCTTGATAAATCGAGCAGGTATTTGAAGTTTACACAGCTACATTCTCGCATGAAAATATCTTAAAAGTTTATTTTGTGACTCAGAAAGAGTAATATTTCAAACTCCGCCACTCTGTGTTCCCCCGCCACTGCCTCGATTGAGTTTTGGACGAAATGGATTCTGGGATATTGCATTTCGTCATTTCAAGCTGATTGGCAGTTCTGGTCTCCAATCAGATTTTTTTTTTGCATCCAAGTCTGTGATTGGCTGGTTTTGTGGCACAAATATAACGGTGTAGAGAAAGAGTTGAGTGCGCACGGGCAGAAATGTTGAGAGCGCCAGCAACACATTGTGAGCGAACGCAAATGCAAAAACTGAGCGAGAGGGGCTGCTAGTGTGTGTGTGTGTGTGTGTGTGTGTGTGTGTGTGTATGGATAATAGCAAACACTGAAATAAATTTTTTGCACGCAGGAATGAATGTTGTTCCCTCAAATTCAGCTTTTCTTCGCTCAAAATAAATTTCTCCTCAAAATACAACACTTGGACCTACAAACTTTTTTTACGTGCGCTCAGAATAGTGGCACAAAAATAACGCTGTAGTGCAGCATATTGTTTTGGCTGTGGTGTGCCTGTTGGAGTTGCTTGTGCCCTCTCAAGACAATAATTACAATTTCACTAGATGCACTTCAGTGTCCCAGAAGTGCTTTCCACTCACCAAAAAACACTGGAGCAAGTCTATTTTTGATGGAAGTTGAATTAAGCTGTAGAGAGGAGAAAGTCCGACAAACACCGCAACCGATTTGATTCTGTGGCTGCCTTGTGATTTACAATAGCAAATTAGTTTGGAGCTTCTTAGTCAGATCCATCCTGCCCTTTTGATGTCACAAACCAATAGGTGATCAGCCAGTTAATGGCAGCCCAGGCTCACCTGAAATTTGGTGAAGTCGCCGCTGAATCGGGGAATTACCTACAACCGTTACCTTTTACAGTTTAACCCTATGTGGCTCCATAGTGCAGTGGTTTACACATTTTCCTAACAAGAAGAAATATCCCCAGTTTGTTCCTGGGAGCTACCGGTGCTGTGGTGAACCCTGTGATTGGGGAACAGAAAGTAGCTTTCTCTCTTATCAATTGCTACCATGCAAAAGCTTTGATGTCCTCCTAATTATACTTTTATAGTATAGAAATATTTAATTCAGTAATATAGAAATTCTAATGTAGTTATTTTACTGGTAAAACTTTTTATTTTATAAGCTTGGAACTGATTATATTTTTGCAGTCAGTAAAGGCTGCAACTAGCAGTTAAAATATTTTTTATTGTCAACCAATCTGCAACCTGTTTTTGATTAATGGGGTCATTATTTGTTTGTCCAAAAGCTCAATAGGTCCTTTTTGGCCAGACAGTAGAAAGAAATAGGGCCAAAATATACAACATAGAATTATTTCAGATGCACATATATGCACACAGGTTGAGTAACTGTAAGGACCAGACCAGAGACAGTTCACCCTCATTGTGCATATTCATGTCATTATGGGGTGAATAACCCTGGCTGCCCAGGTATCCACTTAAGATCTTTAATCACCTGCACTTCGTTGTGAGAACAGGACACACCTCTGCTCATTAAAATGATGGATGGAGGCATGAGGGGATGCTCTCTCCTGTTCCAAATTTGTTCTTATTTAGAAAGGTGCTTATTAAAGAACACCTGGGGGAATGAGGGGGGAAGGGATCTCCGAGAGCTGAGGTGGTGGAGGTGGTGGTTGAGGAGCGAATCACCTATTCTGAGGGTATAGCTGCAATTATATTGTTGCTAAGTAATACAGATATCTTTCACATTTTAATTTATATGTGTAAATGTTAAATGCCAAACAAACTATGTTCTCTTATTTTTAAAGAAAAAAAGTACAATTTTATTTAAAAAAAATTTAAAAATGCAAAAAGAAAAAAAAAATCAACATATTCATAAATGGTAAAAAAAAAAAATTAAAATTACTGCAATAGTAGATGCAAAATCCTGCTTCTCAGCTAGAGGCATACGTCTCTTGATGGTACAGCATGTTGAGGTGGGCAGCACTACTCATTAGCTTGTAAAAACAGGACTTAATTCCAGTTCTTTGAGGTTCATGAGGGAGTACAAAGGGGAGGAATCATCTCTATTTCTTCATCACTGCTGTTTGAATAAGCCAGTCAGACAGTGCTTGACATTAAAGACTCCCATAGGCCAGGTTATTGCCTCTTTGAGAACAAGCAGTAGGCAGGTTAGATGTAATAAACTGGAACAAATGTATTTCCGTCTCCAATTAGGATAAGTCGCTGTCTAGAGTCCCTCTGTGGTGCCAGTGTCATTTCCTGATTCTTTTTATGGATATTTTGTTTTGTTACATCAGCAGCCACCCCATCACCGAGTGAGTGACGAAAAGGGATGAGTACTGTATTCACTCTCTTATGTAACCTCATTGAATTCTCCTTACACCTAATTGGCAGCAATCTAGGCCTGTCAAATTGAATATAATCCCTTTGCTGTTGGTTTTAGCTTCCCTCTATGGTTCCAAATGCCTTTACTGAATGACATGGCATGCTGATATTGTGAGTAATGGAGAACACTAATGGAATTGGCATTAGGTAATACATTTGAATAGCTACAGTACAGAACAGAAATGGCTATTTAGCGACTGAGCCAAGAATATTGATAGTTCCCTCCTTGATGGTGTTGTTGAAGTACATTGTATACTTTTGGTTGAGGTCAGCTCATATTAGTTCTCATTAAAAGTGTTTAATGTAGCTGATGCAATTACACTTGGGTTATTATGATCAATTACATTTATGGTAAATATATCATTAAAATAAATGTGTGCCTTTTATGAATAATTTATTACACCAGCAGAAATAGTTTTGTATACTTCGCACACATTATTGATTAGTCAGAAATGGGAAATTAATAGAAATCCTGTTTATGTTTTTGAAAAGTGCTAAAAACGAATTGAACATCTCATTGCTTATGTTGTGCAATACTCTAGAAAATGCTCTGGAAATCCTGACAACGTTTTGGGGGGGGGTTGGCAGTGGGGGGTGTCAGCTATATGCAACTGAGAGATCAAAGTGGAAAGTGGATCACATTTTGCACATTATTTTAGTTTCTTATTTTGAAAAGTTAAAATGTTGGCTGTATTTAGCAGCCTGGGAGTTATCCAGTGTTTAGTAATGCAAAAATAATATAAATGATTAAAAGCTGCATATTGTCAACATGCTTTACTCTGTTTATAAGTCTGTGGTATTAGAGTTGCACAACATGTCCTCAAAATTCTGTTCCGATATTTGGAAAAATGTTGGCTCATGTTCCTGATGATGCAGTGAAAAAAAATTGTTTATCTGCATTTATAAGTTATTTTATCTTTTTGGTTTTAAGTAAAACCGTAAAGAAACCCTTTAGTTTAACAGTCACTAAAGTAACTTAACCTTTCTAACTTGTCAGGAGCTGCACAATATTGTCACATTATAAGACTGAAAAGTATTTTCCATCTAGGATCTAGTCAGGAAGGGTTGTCTCATTGTTTTGTGCACTATAGGAACAATATTGTGATATGATGCAAAAACTTGCAAATGACTCCAAATGATTTGATGTAGCACAGACCTGTTACAGTATAAAAGGCTAAAACTGCCATTTAGATATTTGACCCAATAGTGACAAAATGCTTGCTGCAGACGTGCAGAGAGTATCACAGTTTTTCAGTTCTTACTGCCAGCAGCAGCTCCTTTTGTGCCGTGATGAAAGATGTGTGCGCAGGTGGGCAGCTTATAAAAACTTGGTTCTGTGTTCCCTTAACGGTGATGTGTGTTGGTACACAATACTGTTTCTTAGTGTGTTTCTTACTTGCAGACAAGAAAATGGAGGCAGCTTCTTAGTAGTGATGTGCAGATTGATACTGAAATATCGATTCCTCCGATACCAGTCATTTATCTTCTAGAATCGATTCTCATAATAAAATATAGATATTTTAGTAATTTAGGGTAGATTTGTAGTTTATCATTAACAGGAACACAGTGGAAAGAAACTATATCATTCAGATTGTCTACATTGGAAGGAACTACTTCCTCTTCCGCCTTTCATAATCATATGTGACTGTGTAAATGTGTCGCTGCCCCGAGTGCGCACTCACAACAATGACTGATCGTAAATGGAGTCATGTGCGGACGTATTTTACCTCCACAAACAGCCGAGTTGTGGTTTGCGATACAGGTGGCAAGACAGTGAGGTGTTGTGGCAACACCACTAACCTCGTCAAATACCTCAGAGTAAATCATATCACAGAATATGATGAGCTTATGTTGAAGCGAACTGAAGAGGAGGAGAGGGACAGATGCTGCTAGGGCGAGACAGACGTCTCTCACGGAGTCCTTTAGTACCGCAGGCAGGAAACGTGTTCAAATAGCACACAGCTTCAGTTTTTGAATTTCTATATGATAATTCTGCATTGTCAAGCGATAAGAACAAGTAGTCTAATGTCCTGTTATCATTATGAAGCTATACAATAGCAATACAATAAATAAAATAATTTTTTGTACAAAGTATTGGTATCGGATCAGTATCGTCGATACCACCCTGAATTTTACTTGGTATCGGATCGGAAAGGAAATCAGTGGAATCGCACATCACTACTTCTTAGGAAAAGATAACAGAGGGCAATACATAGGTTTTTTTTTTTTTTTTTCCCCCCATTCTTATGCTGAGGGGGCATAATTGCACATAATTGAGTCTATGGTGCGATCATCTGTGTCATATTATGACATTGTCTTTTTTTTTTTTTTTCTCCCTGCCTTGTAACTGTTTCGATATGAGTTGTACAAACTTTAGCTTTGTTTGGGGTTTTTCCAAAAACACCAAACTAGGAGGCCTGGGAAAGCCTCAGGATCCCTGCAGGAGTTGGAAAGTGTTCCTGGGAATAAATTCTGGATAAGCGGTAGAAATCTGATGGCTGGAAAGATTCTTCAGTAGGAGTGGGGTTGTGCCAAAAACACCAAAGGAAAATGGATGTTGAGTCATAGAATAACAAATTGTTGGTCTTAACCTTTTTGTGGATTTGAGCTTTAAAAAAAAAAAAGGATATAGGCTTATCCTTTCAGAAAATACTGACAAATGACCAAAGGAACATTTATAATTTGAACTTTTTTTTTTATTCATCTTTTTTTAAAGTTCTTTTTACTTTTTTGCTTTACGAAACAAATGTTTGCAGATGTCCTATGAATAAACAACAGCACCCTTTCTCCTTAAAACAGGGCTCAATCAGCCCTTTAGTATCAAGAAAAGAGACTCTTCTTGTCCAATTACAACCTCTCCAGATTCCCAAAGTGACATTTTTCCTGTATTTGACATTCATTTAAGTGCATTCGGAGTCAGCATTACCATTTCAATTAATGTGCAATAGCTGAGTTTATGGTCAATGTGAAAAGGTATTTACATTGCAGCTATGACTCACATTAACTGTTGTTGTCATCACTTGCGTCAGAACTGGAGAGGAAGACAATCACAACATAAGGAGTCTCCTTTCAAGCACAGCCTTTGTAAACGGCAATCTTTACCTACAACATCATCATCATCATCATCATCAGGATTAACTAGACTCTTTTGTCATACCTGTTTTCCTCCAGTAAGACAAAAAGGTTAATAGATAGAATGGTTTAAAATAAAGTTTAGTGATTGTGCTTTTAAAACCAAAGTAAAACAAACAACAAACATTGATGACAACACAAAACAACAGTGCATTACAAAAAAAAAAAAAAAGAAAAATATAAAAAAAAAGGAAAAATCCCAAAGTGGCACTTTCTTGGGGAAGCTAAATAATATAGCAATTTACAACATGGATGGAATTGATAAAATAATTATATTTACTGGCATAATAAAATTAGAATTTGCAAAAAATAAAACAAGGAAGACAATTTTGAGGTACCACAATGGGTAAAACAAGAAGACATCATGTATACATGTATATTTACAGACAGTCCACCTCTCTCTGCTTGCAGCTAATTTATTACAGTAACATCTCACTGTATGGGCTTTCCAAAGTTCTTTTCAAGGCAAGCTGAGTCATGTCAATATCTGGAGTAAGAGTTCACTCCATATTGCATTGGAATTAAACATAAATATACTACTGTGTATTTTGTTTTGAATGCACCATTTTATTCTTCACTCTTTCGTTTTTTCCAATGGACATATAAAATGATAAGTTAGAAAAAAAACAACATTGGTCTGTTTTCCAGATGTAAAGAAACACTACTGATGTACAGTATGAGGGCAGCCAACATGATGGTGAAATACTAAGATATTTAAAACTGTAAGAGAAACAATGGTGCTCCATTCTTGGACAAAAAATCAGAACAGTCTGTCCTTTTCCTCCTCCTTCAGCTTTCTACCATCTGGGAAAAACAAAAACATTTTGGTTAGCACAAAGGTCAGCCAATATTGACTCACTGTAGATCTGTATCTGTGTATCCCATTGTTGGAGGACAATTTAAACAAAATATTTTAAATACGAAATTATTGGCTGCAAAGGATTTTGATTCTTTGCAATCGATAACTTATTAAAGTCATAGACATCACCAAAAGCCGTTTTGTTCAGCCAGGCCATCACTGGCCATGTAACATTTTCTGTAAATTCTGTGAATCTCGGGCAGCTCGACTTGCGGGAAGTGTTTCCAGCTGCACGTCCTTTACCCGGAGTCGAGTGTTTTAACTGATGCATGAAACGATACATTTTTAGACATAAGTTGTAATGGCCGCCGTTTTCTTTGTGAGTATTTATTACACGGCGTGCTGCGGGGAAAAGCCTGTTCTAACGTTTGAGTCTAAGGTTTATTTTTTAGCACCTGGCAGCTCTGTTTTTACTTCTCATCCGTTAATAATCTGCTCTTTCACGTGATTTTTATTGTGAAAGGTTTATGTGGAACATAAACAAGCGGACACACGATGCTGTTACTGTCGTTGTTGCTGATGACAACGCATAAAAACAGGCGCTTGTCCGTCCATAATGTGGTTATATTAAATATAAGAGAAAGAGAGAACTTTAAGAAATTAATATAGCCACTACAGTGACCATCAAAACGGTGAAAAAATATTGCCGTAAACAGTTTATTTTGTGACACCACGAAACAAACGATAGACGTTTTTATATCGTCATCCGATATATATCGTTATATCGAGCAGCCCTAGTTTGGCTCATTACCAGTTTGGACTGTGAAGTGTTGTCTGTTGGCTGAACCTGAGCTGAGAGTATATCCCTGTACAGAATGAATCCATCTACTTCTATCAGCAGTCGCATCATAAATAAACGCTAGTGACCCAGTTTCATTGGCAGCTGTACGTACCCATTTTTTGCTGTGTTTTTGATCAGGAACTGTTGCAATCCTACTAATTACTTTTCTTTTCACGCCATTCTGGTACAAGATAATTTTGGTTTTGGTTTTTGTTTTTTGGTTTTCTGTTTTGTTTTCTTCTTTTTGTCCAGAAGAACTGTGCTCTTTTATGTGATATGTCTACCTCCTTAAGACTAGCTAACTATTGCATAGGGTTTTTCCTAACCAAGGAAAGAATTTTGTGGTCATTCACTTCAGGTGTTTTCATTGGTCTTTCAGGCCTTTTGGTATTGCTGAGCTGCCTAGTGCATTCCTTGTTTTTAACAATGGCCCAAATATGGATTTGGGCCATATTTGGGCCATTACTATAATTTTTGCTTTCTCTCTGATAGGTTTATTTTGTTTTTTAGCCAGTAGTGTCTTTCCCTCTTTTGCATGATGATCTTTTTTTCCTCATGTTAAGACTTATTACTGTTATTGAGACTTAACCTGCCTACTACACTATTTGTCAGTCAGTTGTCCAATTCCTTTTCAGCCTCTGAAAATTGCCAAACAACTAATGCAATATGTTTGGTAAAAATACCTTGATTTAAAATATAGAGCCGTTGAAATAAAGTTGGCTCTATACAGTCTGATGGTGTAGAGAGCCAAAAATGACAAAGATTGTGTCATTGTCCAAAAACTGTATTCAATCTCTTGCCAAGATTAACAGATGCAAACATGGGACATTGTCTTTGACATTACTCAAGTAGAATGCAGATGCCCATCATGTATATTTCAGAGAAGTAGAATCTAAGACTACCCTTTACCTCTATCTCTTCATCTCCTGGTTGGAAGGCTCCGGAGGTGTTGAGGCCCATATCTGCAGGGTTCCTTCGCCCTCCTTCTCCTCTCCGCCGGCCCCCTGAGCCCCGGGAGGACATGGAGCTGGAGGAGCTTGGGTCTCGGGGGCTGTTGACTGTAGGGAACTGTGGTCGGCTATACGGCATAATGTCTTCTGAACCTATAAACAGGGAACAATAGTTAAGAATCAAGGTGCTACCCATCGGACTGAAGAATTCCTTTATGCTGTAACTATTGTAGTACCTGCATGCTGGCGTGCTTTGTTGGTAGTGCTACTCTCATGTTTATTCCCTTTCCCTCCGTGAGCAGTCTTTTGTCTATCCTGAGCATCTTTGCGTTCAGATGAGCTGGTTCTGGGGTCCGAGTCCTCTCGGGCTCGATATCCCCCTGTTCCTCCTCTCTTGTCTCGACCTTCACCGGCTTTGGGGGAAATCACTCCCCGGCCCTCCAGAGCTACCTTGGAAGGGTGTGTAGGGGACTTGAGCACTGCTGGAGGGGGGATGGGTGGAGGTGGGAGATCTGAAAAATAAACACAGGAAGCAAAAGGACATTTAAAAACAAAAAAAACCCCACAAGAGTTTAGAAAATTGCAACAGACTGGAGAACAAGATCTGTGTACTTATGAAACTTTAGTGTGTATCATCTGTCACTCACTTGTCTCACACCTGCAAGGTGATGCACAAACACAGCTGTGATGTGTGTACATACACCCAGAGCTGCAGACATAGCGATGCTGAACGGAAACTCCTCCGAACAGACAGTAAACAGAACAGATGACATTAGAGAGGCTGAATCTGCCAGAGAGTTATGAGATTTGAGCAAGAGAGGAGGGGAGTGTGACGGTCAGCAGCTGCCTCTCTGGCCTATTCGACTTCTTCTGTCGATGAATCAATGCTGCTTGTCCTTGAGCCATTATTCATATGAGACCAGCCAGTGAGCCGCCTGGCCTCTCACACATCACACGGCTATCTAAACAAAACGCAGAGCAAAAAGCCTTGTCTGCTTGCGATCAATGGCATTTCATCGTCTAATCAGCTACCAACCTGGAGGATGGTTTTGTTGGCAGCCAGACCCATAATCCACATTGGATTAGAACGTTATTAAACATAGTGAGTGTCAGCTCTTACACTTAAGATCTCAGTGGCTACCTCACAGACTTTAAGACAAAACTGGATTAGAAGAATCAAAGATTTTTATTCTTTTTTTTTTTTTAACACACAACAAGCTAATGGGGCTGGTAATGTCTTTGCTGTGTTGTTTTAGCAGTATAGTGAAGCTTCAATACACTTTCCTGATTATCCTCCACTCCCCTTGAATACAAAAGGGATGGTCAATATCATATAGCAGAGAGGCGTCTGCAGTTTTTTAATATCTGTCTTGCTTCCCGAGTTCTGCCTCAGAGTCCGATCAATGCCACAGTCTTTGAGCTATAGCTTGCTACAACGGAGGAGCCGAGCGCCTTTTAGATTTACGAGGAAATATCGGCGAGAACAGAGCTCAGATCTGAAACTGTCTCACAGCTTGCCAAGGAGGATTAATCTGAGGGTCTGGTGGTTAATTAGGCAGGCAAGGCTGAAGCATATCGGAAGAGAAAGGAAAGGAAAGGGTTAAGTTCGGTGAGGAGGCAGACAAAGGCATCAGAGTCAAACATAATATGAATCATGGAGAGAATATAACTTCACATCAACTGTGCAAACAAAAGAAATGACTAGGTCAAAAAAGGATAAGTAGTAGGGAAGTGAGGCTGCTGAGGTGCAAGGGTAGAGGTGTTGATTTTTTTTTTTTCTGGTTAGCAGTCTTAACCTAAAGAAATTAGGACACCTCAGGGATATATAAACAAATGACAGTTATGTGTTTGCCTCTGTAAATGTAATTTGTGCCTAGAAAACAGGGTTTGTGTTTCCTTTCTTTTAAATTTCATTAAATCTTTTTTACCTATCACCTCAGAAGCAGTATTCCAAACCACAGACAGGGTATGTAGGGTGGGAGGGTGGGTGGTTGGGGGCAGGGGAGGCAATAAACCCTAAATGAAAAACAATCCATTCAGATCAAATGTAATCAGCAGGAGGACTGATAGGCAGACAGAACTGCAGAGCTGTCAGTACGCCCCCTCCTTGCTCAAACAAAGACGGAGCAGAGCAGGAGAGGAGAGTGGAGTGGGATGGAGAGATCACGCCAATGGGAGGGGCAGCGGATAGGGAGGAAGCCAGGATATAAGGATGATGGTTTTGGGGGGGGGGGGGGTTCTGCAGTGATATAGCTGGTCTGGCTCCCAGTGAGCTGGATATTAAATCTCCCTGTCAAGTGCTTCCAACACTCAAGGACACCTGACACTAAGAGGAGAGCCAGCTCTGGGACAGCACATACTGTACACACAGGAGTGACAATGTGCACACTCTCAAATACAGATAAATAATAATGAAAAAAAAAGATCTTTCCACAAGATCAAAGCCGAAAGGAAGTGGGGGAAAAACAGGTTGGTAGGCTTCTGAGTTTTAAATGATGGTGCTATAAAATGTTAATTGCTCTGTCCCTTAACAAGGTTAAAGCTTTTCCTTCTCTGTGCAGCTGTTCCAGTATTTAGCCTCTTTTTAGTTTATGTTCCACCCCTACTGAGCTAGGTGATGCTTCAGTATGAGCCACAGCACCTTGATCCATTTCATTAGTGGCTAGAGTAGAGAGACATCCTAGTGTCAGCATCTCCAAGCTGGGCAGAGCCCCCGTGAGACAACCCCCCTCAATTTCTTCCCACCATGGCCCTGGCCTCCAGCCCACCACTCGCCCGATCTGTTCAGCCCTGCCACAGATTAGGAGTGAAGCCACGTATGCATGCGCATAAACACATGAGAGAAGATGATTAAAATTCTGGCTTACAGCACACCCATACTCAGTCATTTACAGACACTCTGTCACAGATAACTGCACTTCTCCCTTCCATATCTTTACAGGAAATATAGGAGCAGCATTGATACAAACTGACCATCTGTGTACTTGTGGGATACAGCTAAACTGCTGCCACTTGTCTGTGTAAATAATGATAAGTGATAAAGAGACTGTGTGTGCCCGGATGGAGATGATAAACGTTTAATTTTCTTGATAATTGATCATTTCTAGATGCTGCATAACACACACACACACACACCATAGGCTTTAAACAAAAAAAGACCTGAAAGAAATATTCGTTAAAACAAGACTTGTATTTCTGGATGACTATTACTTGAACCTGAAATGTTTTTACTTAATTGGCAGAAAGGATTTTTACTATTTTATCTTAGTAATCTACAATATCAAATGAGCCTGTTTTAAATATAACTAGATGTAATTAAAAGATGTGTACCTTCATTGAAAACTTCACGTCTCTGGTTCGCTGGATGACCTACTGGATGTTGTTTCTGCTTTTTAGGAGGCCTCCTGTGTACAGCGGCCATACTCATGTTACTGTCTGTAGACACCGGGCTGCCAGGACGGTGACTTGATGGATTTATTTGGTATTTTCGTGCTGACAAAAGAAACAGAACAATAGTTTTTTTCCCCTCTTTTTCTTGGACAGCAAGAGAATAAAATTACTGCAGAAACATTTCCTATAAAAGTGGTCTACTTTACCCGAAGCTCCCACAACTTCTTGGCCCTGTGAATTAGGGTACTTTGCCACCCTGAGGCCTGAATACTCTGCAGCTGCAGCAACCGCTTGAGCAAAGTCGGCGTCTGTGAAGAAGGATCCATCTGATGAGCTGACTGCACTGGATCTCCCCGAAGAGACATTATCCTCTTCGGAAGCTGACCCCCATCCGTTGATCATGGAGCCCGTCACTGAGCTCTCCAGGTCCCCCATGCTGGATGCAGGCGTCTGTTCTAGCCCTCGTAGCAGCAACCTCCGCGGATGCATCTGGGGATGGTGAGGGTTTGTGTGGGGGTGGGTGTGGTGGTAGTGCATCTTAGCCACCTCTGCATCTGTCTCATCGCCGTCCTCCTCTTCCTCCAGTATGTCCTCCTCCTCCATACCATCCGTGTCCAAGGCTAACGGGGTGTTGATATACCCATATGTGTGTGAAGGAGACATGGGCCTGGGAGGGGGTGGGGGGCTCACAGCATGGCGCCTATAAAAATGAGAAGAAACTCATATCAGTATCTTATAAACTGTAGAGTTTTTTGCATCATTAAATCATAGTTACCCAGTTATGGAAAAAACAACCTAATCGTCCCATGTTTTAGCCAATTGACTACAAATGAGGTGCTTTACTGTTGATGATGCTGATGATCTTCTGATGTCACATTAGAAGTTAAGTTTTGATCACCCCAATGATGTGAATTTGCTAATTTATTTTAAAATGGCTTCTCTGTGGAAGATGAACTTCAAATTCATTATGGCTTTTTCCCCCCCCTTCAGGCACAATAACAGGGATGAGTTTTCCAAAACAGTTCTATCTCACAGCTGGATTTCTGCACAATTATAATCACTGACAAAAATACATTTGACTAAATTTACGCTGATGTGCTACCTATTTGAAACACATTTTTTTTTTTTTTTTTAAAAAACCCCTAATGTTCTACTGCTTGAATCCCCGTACTATACAGAAATGAACTGCAACAAATGACTCCCTAGAAGGTAAGAAATCAGTCTAAAACCTAAGATATGCTTTTGAAAAATGGCCAACGGTGCACACAATATACAGACGATATACATGGAGTTTAATGGGCTCAATCAGGAAAACAGCCATGAATTTCAAATGCAAAGTAAATCATGTTTCTTTATGAGGCTTTAGAGAATAGATACATTTCTTGAGGATTTTTTTCCTTTTCAGCAGCTGAGTGCTCTTATTCTGCTACTTTATTCTTGCAGACAGCTTGACATCATGCTGCTGTACCTGCGTTCATGGCTGTCTGGGGCATCCTGGAGCATCGGCTGCATCTCCTCCTGGGGTGAGGGGGTGAGAGTGGCTGTGGACTGGTGACTGTAAGACACGGCAGCAGGGGAAGAAGCTGCCCCACGGATGGGAGGAGTGGGCCCCCTCTCCATCTCTTCTTCCTCCTCCAGCTCATCAGGCTGCAGGTACATGTGAGAGGGGGGCATGGGGCACTGCATGTCTGGATCACAGCTGCCAGCAGAGAGAAACAAGCCTCATTACCTTCATATCGCTCAGCAAAAACATGAACTTTTTTTTTTTATTGAAGCCAGAAAACATCCTCTAAATATTCATGTCAGCCTTCTATCAGAGTCTGACATGAACCTAGCACTAATGGACAGAAAATGCTCGGGGCAATTGTTTGGAATGAATGTGGAGAAAAGGCAGCAGCAATGAACTAGTATTTAAATATACTGTCAGATCAGATGACCATTTAGACATGCCCCACCTTTCTTCCATTGGTAGAGAGTATTCCTCTGTGTTCCGAGTTGGGGGTGGGTTTGCAGGAGGAGGGGGCAGAAGGTCAGCCCAATTCATTGTGCTTTGTTTGGGTACTTTGGTGGTGCGCACTCCCTTCTTTTGACCCTGACTCCCTGTTCACAAAAGGGAAAACGATCATTCACAGGACCGCTACAGATACACATACTCTCCGTCTCTAAAAATCACATCAATTATTAATGCTGGAGAAATCACAAGGTAACAAAGATACTGACAGCAGAGACAATTGACATTAATAAGGCTGACTGACAAGAAAACGATAATTTTACATGTGAGAGTGAAAAGGCTAATGCAACTCTCCAATTTATGTAAGTATTACTGCTCAGAAATTAAATGAGGGGAAATACTATAAAGCAGCTATTTCCCTGAAGGGGTATAACCCAGTATGAAGAGGAAAGGTAGAAGGAAAACAGCAGAAAAGGGTCCAATTAATAGAAAACTATTAAAATTGTGAACCAATGAGCTGTGATGTGCAGGCAGCACTAAAGGCTGCTCCTTAATGGCTTGAACTTCAAACGCAATATCAGAATGGATACATGGCATTAAGGTGGCAGTGTTGCATGCCGTCTGCAATGTGTTATCATTTGTCCTTGTCCAAAGACAGACATTGAGGCCATGATGAAATTAGGCTGCTCCATACTGGAATTAAAGTAAAGCCAATTAACGGAAGTAATGCAAAATAAGCAAGGACAAACACAGAAATAAAAAGTACAAAGCAGAATAACAAACACAAAATAATTTGAAGATGCATTTCCTTTTATCTAATTTGCTTTAAACATCCTTGGATGATGTTGCATAAAGAAAACAAAACACAATGGAAACATGCTCTCATGCCTTTGTTTCAAAGTATTGTTGGCACTTGTGTTTTATTCACCATGTTTCCACACTGAAGGCTTTGCTTCAAGATGGGCTAACATGCAAATTAATCAAATTACAATTGAAAGCATATTTTATTAGTGGCTCAAAGTGATTTAAAGCCTTTGAGAAAACTGGGATTTTTAAAATGGAGCTTGAGGGTATATGTGATTATAGAATTCATAGTAATAATTTAGCTGGAAAAATAATATTTTGCCTTTTTTTTTTTTTCTTCCTGCGAACATCGAATGAGTCTGTGTTGATTTGTATAACTGCCGACTGCCCGACCTGAAAAAACTCCTGTCCTTGCTCCTCTAACCATCTTACCGGAGGTACTACTGCTGCCCCGGTCAGAGCTGTTGTAGGAGCCCCCAGTGTGGCTGTCATGAGTCTGGCTGTAGGGAATGGTGGCTGGCATAGGGCTGTCACCTCCTCTGTAGCGATCTGGTGGTGAGGATAGTGAAGGATATAGTTATTTCAGGGAGGCAGGCAAACAGGGACACCACAGAGACGACTACTTTGTACTAAACAAAGATCACCGCTTTACATTAGAAATGTTAAACAATATATGGAGTGAAATGAGATTACACTGAGAACTATGTATTTAGCTACACATGAAACATGCAGGTCATGCTTTCATATTCATTCTCATGTGAGTATGTGAACACATGCAACAGCTGCACTGAAATCTTCAAACTATCACACCAGCTGTGGTTCCTTTCTTCAGGTACGACCAGGTGATGATAGCTTCATTCAAAGCATCTTTAAAGATCTTTGAGTTATCTTTATCTTTCCTTTAGAAACCTGACACCAAGGATAAACTCTCACACCTGCTTTCGTTATAAAACGAGACACCCTAGATACCAAAAGATGATAGCAATTCAAGCCTGGCCCTCATTTAGCAGTAAAGATTCTACTTGATTGCGTGGAGAGGTTGCATGAATGCCATACAGACAGGCAGAAAGACAGTGATGGTGCTTTTGTTGAATGAAAAGGACTGAGACAGAGCCAAGGGATACATGAGCAGGAAACTCTTCTACACGTATCCAGAGTGGGGCGAAACAGCCAGGAGAAGAGAGAAGTGAGGGAAAAATCGAGTGGAAGAAGATCATGGCTTGGAGTTGGCCTCTCTAAAGATGGCTGCTGGCTATTCCACACACTCACCCTTGTTCAGCTTGTTTTGCTCCATGATGTTGTACTGCAGCTGGGAGCTTATTTCCTGTTTCTGCTGCTGGACTGAGGGGGGCTTCCAGCAGTGTTTCTCATTCACCTCTCCTCCACCCACGAGTCCACCTCCACTCCCTCCAGTCACTCTGTCTGAGTTCATGTTGTTTCCCATAATGGAGGACTGGATGAGCTGAGTGGTGGCATAAGGTGTCGGCTGGCCCCCTGGACCTACAAAGCGGCCATCTTTAAGGTTTGGGCTGTTGAAGGTCTTCATCTCATTGATCTTGTTGGACAGGTCTACATCTCCATAGACTCCTGACTCAGGCACCATAAGGTTGGTCTGCTTGTTTTCCATCTGGTTGTTATAATTGGCGATACAGTCGGCTGAAGAACATGAGGAGGGCATTTAGTCAGTCTTTTCTACTGCTGATCAGCTTAGCAGCAGTATGCCAGTTTGGCAAAAGATTTCAAACAATAAGGCATCATTTCATCTACTGTCGAGCTGAAAAAATTAAGAAAAGCAACACATTTTTCATCTCAAGCTTTTTAAATGATCCCCACCTTCCAGAGAGACATTTCTACTTATGCTTTAAGTCTCAGTTTTGTTTGCAAAAATGACGATCTGCTCTAGGTGACTGACACAGGTTATGTTACCCCCTTCTCAGTTTCACCCATGACTCAGTGTAGGTGTCATCTGTGTTCTTTTTCTTCTGATGGTTGGGAGCGTCTTTGCTCATTGAGAGGGACGGAGACATGTCTGTATCAAAGACCTGGAATGAGGCGTGCAGTAAAAGCACAGCTTCACTGACAGATCCAATTTTCCCTGGCTCATAAAATATTCAAATCCTCCAGCAGATCTGAGAGCCAGCCTTGCGGTAAATACCAAGGACGGCCATAGGTGCGCGCAGCTCGTGCCACGTAACTCATGTTTCAGCTGCATGGAAAAGCTCAAACACTTCAAAAGGTTGATGTGTGAAAACGCCCCTATGGCTGAGATAAAGGGACCTTAACTCGTATTTCTTTGCTCTGTCACCTAGTCAGTGATCCTCTTAATGTTCAGAATTTAGGTTTGGCACACACACAAAGCATGCGTCTGGCAAGCTCCTTAGTGTCATACAGCAGGGTGTCATGCGAGTGAGGGCTGCCTCTAGCCTGTTATTCCCTGTTAAACATCTCAGACCACGTTAAGGTAGAGTTAAACACTTCAACCTCAGAGGGGTGATTAGCACAAAGAAAAACTCAACTTGACTATAGTCTACAAAATGAATTATTAATCCTCACTGGAAAGGTTTGAAGTCAGGAGAAACTATTTAGTGGCTGGATGGATATTGGATTGAACAGCTGGACAGGAATTATGTGCTGCCCTTAAAGGCATAGTCCCAAAGTGCATAATTTAGAACATAAAGCATTTCATTGCAATCCAAGTTCCAGAGGATAGAGGTTTTTTGGTCATGGCTGTTAATTATTAATATTACGTCCTACATCATACTCTGTGTGTGTGTGTGTGTGTGTGTGTGTGTGTGTGTGTGTGTGTGTGTGTGTGTATGTGTGTGTATGGTTTGGCAGCAATGCATAAGATTCTGAGGCCAAATATGCCTCCCTTTGTTGATAACTGTACTAGTGCTAAATAAACTAGAGGCCACCTGGTGGTGTTCTCTTTTTTCCCCCTCACCCTACTTATCTTATCTTTGCTCTGTATTTATGCCAATACATCTCACTGTATCATTTAACATACACTTATTCTTCATCACTACTTTTTCCTCTCTTTCCATCTGCATTTCCAGGTACACCCTTCTCCCTCTATCATTCTCTTTTTCTCTGCTTCTGGCCATCGTCTGCAGTCCAGCCTTGACCCCTTCGCCCGCTGCACATTTCTTAAATAACTGAGCACTTAGGGGAAATTACATTACCGGGTATAACAACTGTATGGAAATCAGCAGAGCAATTTGATTAGCAACAGAGTAGAGCTATGAGCCCTGCTCAGTGTGCTCCTTTTATTTCCTGCCTAAAACAGCTCTACTTTAACCTCAGATAAATCAAACACACAAGCGCACAGCCTCTCTTAATCCTAATATTTCTCTAGGTTTTTCTTGTGGAGACCTACAGAAGGGAGCGATACACAGAATAACTCTCCAGGGAGCTAACCTAGATATCAGATTTTACTTCCTTTTGCACTGCAGATTCCCCCAGCTCCCTACATTTCTTATCTCTACAGTTATTTTGTCAAATGATTGCATTGTTGCCTTCGAGAGGAGGGTTTATTTTGGTTGTTGACTACATACGGCACTGACAAAACATGCATACCTGGTCGGCTGTATGTTGCCAAGTTGCTGTCGCTGTTGCCATTGCCAGCAGTGCAGCAGTTGATGCTGCAGTCATTGTGGTTGGAACATGAGTTGGGCCATGTGTCGGCCAGCCAGGGTTGAGTGGCAGAGTCCCCAATGTTTAGTAAACCAGGCCTGTGGACAAAGAAAAGGAGGAGGAAAAAAACAAAAAGGGCACCAAATGGTTAACAATAGTAAGAAACCAAGCCAATGCCGCAGTGACATTTATGTGAATGAACTGCAACACCCACAATAACATAATATTTGAAAGAGAAGATTATGTGAGTTTATTTATCCAGCTGAGAAGGGGAAAAGTAGAAATCCGGCTTTAGCACTTTTTGCCTTTCGGCCACACACAGGCCCAGGGAGCACATTAGAAAAAAAGCCCAGCTAAATAGATTGTGTGTGCTTGGCTTGGCCATAGCCGATGACACTTTCCCTGAGCCCTCGTGAGCATTAGCGATCCGCCTGGATTAGACAGCTAGATAAAATTCTCTTCCAATGCTGCGAAATCCACGTCCTGAACAGGCAGTGAACCACAAATACTCAGAGAGTAGATTCCACAGTGTCACACAATATCTCTATCATTGGAAAGTGTTTTTTTTTTTTTAAGCTGTACACAAGGAGAACAGACTTGAGCAACAGAAGAAAAATGCATCCTTATCATTGTTTTGCCATCCATCTCTGTCTTGTCTCCTGTTTTTCAGCTTTAATTCAAATTCAAATCAAGATGGCTCATTTAACAAGATTCTACTGTACTATTGGACCTTAAGCCAAGTAAAGACAGGCTGTTTTTGCTCATTGAATGAATCAATTCAGTATACAAAAAGAATGCAGGAACATATATTGTTTGAGTATCCAAATCTCTATAGAGTGACTCTGGGTTCGCGTATCGAAACAGTGAATTAGCCATGAATTACATTTTCTTATTCCCTCTTAAATGACTCATTTCTTGGATTCATTTTGGGTAATGAACACATTTGTCTTGTACAGCCAAATACAATCTCACAATGACTCCTCAATCACCCTGGCAGTTATATGTTGATACTGAACAACCATTGTCTTTGTGCAGAGCTGACAATTCAGTCATACAACTGAATAATATAATGATGGCTTCAAGCTAACTGTTCATTAACAGAAGAACAACACACGCATACATTACAGTATTAACTATGTTTTGGACTAGAGTAAAGAGCGCATAATGAATGAATGCATATTTTCCTGTTTTTTCCCTGCTATTTACCAGTTATATGAACACATGCCAAATGCCATCCAATGGATATACAGGTCCAAGTCCAGACATTCTTGCTGTTTATGCAAAATGCACAATTCCACTACATTAGGCGGCGTGCTGTTGCTGCTGTGTACATGCATGTAGCTCCATTAATGTTTTATGGTGATGCTACGGCACAGCCTGGTGGTTGCATGTGGTTCTCCACCATTTGGGACAAGGATGGGCACTTGGCAGACTATATGGGGCTTTGTTCCTGTAGAATTATTACATGCTTAATGCAAGTCCTTACCCCTCTCCTCTGCTCTGTGCTACCTTTGAAAGGCACAGCACTCCCCCTAGTGTTTGTCAAAGAAAAGTACACAAGGCACACCCTACTAATATACTCCGGAGGTTTAAGGATTCTTTGTATTTGAAATTACATTCTTAGCATTCATTCACTTAATGCACCTGTTTAAAATCTAATTTTTTTTCAAAGACACTAAATGAACTCTTACCTTCCAGCACTGCTGACACCTTCTCCACCTCTTTGATATGCCACTGAAAGAGAGAAAATGAGTTTGTCGTGATTTCACCAACGCTATGATCATCGTGATGTCCTTCTTTTCACCACAGTCATGTAAATTCAACATAAAATTCTTTATTTGAGTTACTTATTTTCTTATTGAATTATTTATTTTGAATTGCCAATTTTGTGAAGAATTATTTGGGAGAAAACTGCTTTTAAGCTAGTGCTGTGTTTTTGTGTTTTGTATCAGAGCAAGTGAGTGTGTGATTGAATGCATGTGTCATCATTTCAGCTGAGTCATAGACACACACGCACACACGAAGCAACAGGAGCAGGAGGATGTGTAAGAGGCTTATGAAGAACAAAGATGCAGAGCTCTTTGGTTGTCTGGCTCGGGTTCAGCGTGTTTGAAGCTCTGTGTGCTGCAAGTTGGACTCTTTCAAGGAGCTCTAAGCTGCCGGTGTGTGTGAAGGCGAGATAAACTTCTAACTTTAATTACAATCTCTTCCCTGAGAGGAGAGAAGGTGGAAGAGGGGTAGGTTGGGCCTTTGCTGTGTTGATTCCATGTCTCTCTTTCAAAACAGGAAGTGTGTGGTGTGGTCTCTGCATGTAGCCAGAGGAGATCTTATGCAAAACTAAATTATCGCAGTCTGGTTAAAGATGACAATCAGTATAATGCTCAGTAAAATCCTAGTTTCACACAAAGTACCAGGGCAGGGAATTTCTCTCTAAAGAATCAAACCTAAACGCGCAAGCAAGGACTATGTTTCAGCTGAAAGATTTCCATGAAACAAGCCTGCCACTTCAAAATTATTCTACCTGATTGCAAGCCTCAAGGCAGACACAAAGCGCACTGCTACCGTGTAGATACAATCCCTGCACAGACAGGATCAACCAGTAGAACAACAAACACAGAGTGCACTGGATTGTCTCCTTCACTGTTACTTCCTCTTATCTATTCACACGGTTTCACATTTGCCATTTCGCTAAACACCGCCAACACCCTTTTGCACACCTCAAGGGAACAAGGAATTTCCGAGGGATGAAAGTCCACGAGTGAAAGAAGAAGGTGGAGAGAACTGTAAAGACAGACTTGCAGGGACAGAAAGATACAGATATACAAGGAGCTTTTCTTTTATCTGTTTTATGCTGTGTCACTTCAGCTCACAGATAACCTCCTTAGCTCTGCTGCCACTTGCCTATTTAATTGGTGTGTTGGAGACTCTGGTGGTGTGTCATTCTCCTAAATCCCCTCTGAGGTTGCCAGCAGCCCTTTGATCAAGTTACCACTACTATAAAACAGATTCTTGGTACTGTGGCCTCTCTTTTTTGAGCTTTAATTTCTGAAACAGCTCAAATATTTGCTGGAACATTTATGTGGAGGTAGACCATTGCTGTGCCAATTAATTGGGCCTTTCTTTGTTTTTTAATCAAGTGTTCCTCACCAACTTCTCTACAGCTGGTAATTTCTCTAATGATTCTATTAGGACTGTGGTTGTTAAAGCCATTAAAGGACGCTTTCCCCAACGGCAGTGAAAATGTTTCTGTTGTTATAAGATATTCTGGTTTGGTTTGTATTTAAAAGGAAACAAAGAGGACAACCTTCCCACTGAAAGAATAACATATATTGAAGGACAAACAAGGGATCTTTGAATAGGTTTAGGAATCTTTTTTTGGATTTTATGGGGGATGTGTTTCTGTCATTGTCAGATTCTGATTGTTTTCTTGTGTTGTTTTGTTTGTCCTCCTTTTTTCCTGAATTGGCCTTTTTCTGTTGGGAAACTGGACTGAGATGTGCTTAAGGTTTTGAGCACACTGTTTGGTATTTTTATGTTCCAAGAAGTTTGTGAAAATGGGAAAAGGCCTGTGCTGTAGTATATTGAGTTTATAAAAACATAGATACTGTATGTACTGCAGGAGAAGGTGCTTACCTGTTGGTGTAAAAGTGAAGGATGGCACTGTTGGAAAAGACAGAGAAAGAAAGTTATTGAATTATCAGAACTATCTTTCTAAATATTAACTCCACAAAATGTATAAGTTTCGCAATACACTTCAATAGCCTGTATTCACACGCTGCATGCTGCTTGCTAGTCTTTGATCCTCTCAGACATCCCAGAGGGAAAATGAATGTTGAGCCAGCTGCTGGTTCAAGTCGTGGCCCAGACTGTCAGAGGCCTGCTGTTCAGAGGTCTCGCACTGTTGAGATGTCTGTTGCTATCTCAACACTCACATCATCACCCTCGCAACTTAATTGCTCGCACAGGCATGGAAGGGATTCTTTATTAAACATCCATCTACTGTAGTAGGGTGCCTGTTTTTGAAAACTCTTGTAGAAAATAGGAGCCTAAGTATCTGATATTTACTGCAAAAAATTACTGATATCATGCTATAGTTTTTAACTTTAACTTTGTGACTTTTTCAATACAACATGTGGCAGGCAAAGAAATGCATCAAATTCTGTTTTTTTGTTTTTTTAAGATTATTGCAGCCCAACAAGTAATTATGGCCTGGTCATGAAAGCCTTAGTACAACATTATTTTCACATTTTCATTTTTATTTATTATTACTTTTTTTTTTTAAAGCATTGGTTTATGAAATGGTTCAGAAACCCAATGAAAGTGGATTAAATTCTTTAATAACTTCTATATTTTTATGGTCTTTAAAATATAGTTGAGTCGTTTCCCTGTTTGAAGAAGTTAAGAATGCTCCAGTAAACACTCCAGTTGATGCAACTTTGCCCCATGCTGGTAGTCATCCAGCACACTGCCTTAAATATGTGCATTTTTTAGAAATGTTGCACTTTGCCTTCAGACTAAAACTGCTTTTGCGAAGAGACATCTAAGAAGCAGGATACTGCTGCTGTCACATTTTTATTTCCTCAAACAATTACCTCATACAGTACCCCGTGCGAACAGATGTCCTTTAAACATCACAATCATCTTATCACGTTTGAATCTTTCCCCTTGATGCTCAAACAAATCAAAAGATATGAGTGGTTGGAAAAGATTATCTGTTTGATGAAGCCTTTGAAGAAGAGACGTACCCAAAACAGTCGTGAGAAATAGAAACGTGACTAACATGCATAAATCAAGAATCAGGTTGCCATTCTCACAGATGTTTGTTCCCAAGAGCGATGAACCAGTATGTAACCTGTGACTGTATGTAACTGCTGCTTTCTTTTCTTAAAAATGACTTGAGCTAAAAGATGTGAAGGCTTCTGTAGCATCCCATAATAACATTTGTGTTACACAGTGATGTCATTTGTAGTATTTCGAATAATGACAGAGCGCCATGAAGGTCATGAGGGAAACAAGAGAAAGCTGTTTAGACTAATTTTGCATTGACAAAATAAATGTAATCTTTTAGAGACGGTGCTAGCATATACTGTCACACACAGTAATGCAAATTCAGCTTAGCGAAGATTGTTGATTCACGTGGTTGCAATTATACTCTTTTCAAAACAAAGACCGTGGCCTCTTGTGGTCTGGGAGCACCAGGAGGAGAAAAAGGGGAGGTATGTCTGCCTCCTGGTTTTCTAAAGAGCTTCCATCTTCCTTTCTTTCTTTTTTTTTTTTCTTCCAAATTTGACCAAACATCAACATATATGATTCACAGCGGGACATGAGGTAACCTTACGCTACACTGTCTTCTCATCTCTTACCTGACCTCGGATCATGACTGCATTCATTAAATATTGGTCTTCACTTTGTTTTCTCTGTAATCTAAGACATAACAAAAAAAACCCCACAATAGCTCTCACAGACCACACAGGTAAATGTGCAGGAGATCAGGATAAGCTTAGCTGAGGTCTCTTTTACTTTGAGAGACACTGCTCCCACTTTTATCATGGCTGGAGTAAATTGAGAGCACAGATAGCCACAGATTTACAGCTAAAATCATTGTTTGTGTGTGCATCAAGGTTGAAGGGTCTATCTTCTCTAACCTTGGCAATCAGCAGTAAACCTAAACCTGGAAGTGAGGCTGTAGAAGGTAGCACTCACAGGCAACAGCTGCACAGCCCAAGGCCACACATTAAGCCAGCCAACACATAAATGAGACTCTGAAAGAGGGGCTAATGGCTCTCTTTATACTCTAAATATTGCGGGCAGAGGCTGGGGATGTCATGAACCTCATTACTTTAAGTCGGGTAAAAAAAAAAATGAATGAGTTAGGCAGAGGCTATGCCAACATCCTTGAAATACAGTCTTTGAGTTTTTGAAACAAAGGTATGAGGTCCTTATTAACCAGAATGAAATAATTGGCTGCTCTGTATCTGAAGGCCTCTCTCTCAAAAGTACTTTGACCACGTGAGAATGTGTCCTTGAAAAAGCCAGATTACAGCCAGACATTATCCCTTTCCCAGCGCAGTCAGAAGGGAGTTGGTAAAAGGAGGAATTTTGGATGCCAAAATGTACTTGACTGCAAACACTCCTAACACACTCCTGCAAAGACAGCGTGACAGAAGTATGAAAACAAAATAAAAGAGGTGTTTATGCAGTACTCTCAGCAGGAGCTCACACTGCATCTTAAAGTACTCTACGGGAGACCTCACCTCCAGCGCTGCTCTACAAAGAAATCTTTCTGTGTTTGACAGAGAGAATGTGAGGTAGGTTGGCGTCATTTAGGGTAAAGACGATGGGGAAGACCGAATTGCGTCGCACTCGCTCACTAAATGCAGTGAGAAAACCTCACTGAAGTAAACCGGCGCCTTGAATTTGACATTCAAGTTGATAGTTCGGTGAGTGTTGAATTTGTTACACTCGTGTACTGACCTTTGCGTATACCTGCATAGCTGCTGGACAGGCCATTCCGCTTCTTTCGGTGTCTGTACAACCAGATGCTGAAGACCATGAGGATAATCCAACAAGCAGCTCCTATGCCTGCTATAAATGCCGGCTGTTTGACCACATCTGAGATCTGCTGGGACAGGGGGTTCTCCTGGTTCACTGTGTCTGTCATTCGGCCAGAAGCATCTAGAACAGTGAGAACAAAGTAAGCATATTAGTAGACAGAAAAGCAGTGAAAGTGTGTGGTGGGACTTGACCCCAGGCCGCTGCATTTCAGCCATGTGGCAGTGCTCAAACTGGCACCCACAAAGTAGAAATGATTGAAGAAGCAGTATATTTTGACTTGCAAATTTTGGATGGGACAAGTGAAATAATGTGAGTTGGGAATGTGAAAACAACATTATTCAAAGCTGAAACTAAACCAAGTGGAAAAAGACTGAAAAAGAGAAATACATTTAAAATAAATGGAGCCTGCACAATACATAAATAGGGATATTCTTTCTCCTGGTACATAAAAAGATTCTTCATCTCAGCGGGTATGTATGAGGCTGGGGTTGTTGTGGAAAAGGAGTTGTTTCTATAATTCAAAAGGCTTTCATTGCAAATCCCAGTCAACAATAGCAGGTGAGCATATAAAAGCAACCAGACACATTCAAACAGAGCCTGTGCAGCATAACAGCCTGATGGAAGCGGATAGGAAAACAGAGAGACATCATTCACACCGAGCAATAGTGGTATCATAATCATATAAATAAATCCAAAGAGATCAAGCTCAAACACAGACACCACAGTAATTAGCAAACCGGGGCACATCTGTGGAAAAACTGAGGTGTGAATGCCTTGAAGCCCGTTTCACTGTGAAATGCGCTGCTGCAAAGATGCTGGCTGTACAGCTGCTCACAACAACAACCTGCTCTCGGTCTGTTTTTCTCATCGTGACACATGAAAGATTTCTTTGACTTGCCCCAACCCCTGTCACTCTGAAATTTCTTCATGTTCTCGTTACTTTGTCTTCGTCTCTTTTTCTCGCGTCTTTCATGTTGTAGCCACTCTTCTAAACTGGCACTCTTAGCCAGAAGCAAAAACACTTCCCAAAAGAAACCAGCTCGCTGCCTTTACCCCTTCCGTATCTTTCTTTGTCTCAGGCACTGAGGCTACGTCTCCATTTGGCTGCATCCCTTCTTACTTTGCCGTCTTCTCAATTTGTGGCTCTGTCTGGCCGAGGGAACGCAGCATGTCAATGTGACTAAGCAGCCCACAAGGGACTGTACAGGTATCTAGGCCGGGATGACGCATACAAGCTCCGAGTGTGACAAATGCATTTGGGTGAAGCGCTGGTCCCCGAGGCACATTGTTCCAGTGCAGTGTTGGAACATGGCAACAATCACCACAGGAACTCTTCAAGTGAGATAAATTGTATCAGTCACAGCCAATGCTTCTTCATGCCCATCCCAGCCCACTCAATCACACATTTGAAACCAGATGGAGCTCTTTCTCTCTCTGCCTCGTCCTGCTATTCATGTGTTTTCCATCTCTCCCGAGTAGGCCAGCTCAGAGCTTTGGGGAATAAAAACTGACAAAATATCTCCAAATATTTGTCCATCTAGACTAAAAGAACAAAAAACAATAAGTAAATTACAACAACTGGCCTCTGAAGCAGGCTCCGCTGTGTGTCTTAGCATTAATAACATGTCATGTCTGAGCCCGGAGTGCACGATTCATTATTGCCTTTGTTGTCTGAAGCGAAGCAGAGGCAGAAAACATTGCATCCTTGACTGGAGAATGGAGCAGGGTGCGGCAGTCAGCTCAACAGCTCTGCCACACAGGAATTTAATGTGCCTGTGATGATCGTACTGCCAGCTACTGTAAACTAAAGCTATTTCAGACTATGCAAAAGCTGTATAAGACCCCCTGTCATTCAGACTCATCAGACTCCCGTGTGGCAGGTTTGATGATGTTTTTCTAACAATAATCACTCCAATTATAGTTTTAAAACATCGTTGATGATAAAAAAGAGAAGACAGGCAGAGGCTTGCAC